>NC_092758.1:46334463-46986606 GCF_047496795.1 Chiloscyllium punctatum
TTCTTTGGTGCAAATGTCCAAAGTCTGTCAGTAATAGCAACTTCTGAAACCTGAACTCAATGCAGTGATACTCATCAGCAGGCTGATCACAAGTGAAACATTTGGGCAGCTGCGCATGCAACCATATAGCTTAGTGAGAAAGTTGCTCAGGATCTCCATTAGGGCTTATTGAAACATGTAAGAGTCTTAGGGGGCTTCGCAATGTAGATGCAGAGGTTGTACCCCACTCTGGGAGAGTCTAAGACTAGAGGCTGTAATCTCAGAGTAAACAGTCACCCAGTTAAGACAGCAATGACGATTTTTTTTTCTCTCAGAGGGAATTCTTTATCTCAGAGGACTGTTGAGACTGAGTCATGAAGTACATTCAAGGTAAAAGTAGACAGATTTAATCAGCATAGGAATCAAGGGTTAGAGGGAGAAGGCAGAAAAAGGGAGTTGCCGATTATTAGATTAGTCATGATCTCATTGAATGGAAAAGCAGACTTCATGGGCCAAATGGCCAATTGCTGTTCCCATATTTTATTGTCTTATGATCTGAAGCTTACAGTAAAAATTTGCCAAATGATTCTATGGCTCTCTGAAAATTTACAGGAGTACAAGTCTTTCACATCAGTTGTGATGTGCTTTGTAGTGAAAAATGTAAGATTGGTTCGATCATGAATTATATTTTGAACAGATATGTTTTACAGGAAAAAAATCAGATAAAGTATTGCAGTAAGGCAGTTATAAAAACAAAAAAAGTCCTAAGTACAAAACTAAAAACAGTATATTTAATGCATTGTATCATTTCATAGCTTACAAGCACATAGCAGTGTGACTTTGTTTCTCTATAAAGTGATATATACTTTACAGCCCTGTAGAATGGTTAATGCTTAACAATCACATTGAATAATGTACTTTGGAACACTATCATTGTTAAGGAATGTAAGTGGTTCCCAATTACTTGGTCATTTTATTTTCTATCAATCACTGGATTGTCTCACTGTCTATTTGAAAAAGATCAGTTTGCAACATAAGAAACATCTAGCTTGACATTACAAATTGGCAAAATGATAAATTTCCTCAGTTTTCATAAATAATAATGGAAACATTATTGTTTCATATAACCTTTTTATTCAACAATTTTGATTCAACACGAATGATCATTGCCAGTGTTCTGTTTCAAGTCATTTCTATTCGATAATTTTTTTCCCTCGATAGAAATAGACTTGATTGAAAACTGAAAATCAAAGTATATCTTCTCATCTGTACAGTCAGGACAAAGGCAGAGGAATTATAGTCCAAAACCTTTAGAAATATATTAAATCAGTATGTCCACATTATCAAATAAATTAATACATTATCTTTTTTGAAGCAAGTTTCCCTATAATATTCCAGCATATTAGTTAAAGAAAAGGATCATCAAAAGAGAATCTACCCACTGACCCTTTGATGTTCAATGCATCACCACTGCTAAAGCTTCCACTATCAACATTCTGGAGGGTTACTATTGACCCAAAAACAAAATTGGACTAGCTACATAAATTGAGTGACAATAACAGAGACTAGGTATTCTGCAGCGAGTAACTTAGCCCCTGTCTCTTCAATGTCAAAGTCAGGTGTGTGAGAGTACTCTTTTTTTCACTTGAAAAAGTGCAACTCCAATAATACTGAAGATGGTCAGCATCGTCAGGACAAAGCAGCCCACTTTACTGGCATTCCATGCACCACCTTCAATATTCACCCCATTTACTACAGATGCCTAATAGCAGCAATGTGTACAATTTACAAGATGCTTTGCAGTAACTCATCAAGGATTCTCCACATTACCTTTCAAAATGGTCACCTTAACATTTTGAAGGACAAGACCAGCAGATGCATGGAATACCACTGCCTGCCAGTTCCTCTGCAAGCTACACATTATCCTGACTTGGAACAAAACCACGGATCCCTCATTATCACAGAGTCAAAATCCTGGAACTCCTTAACAGTATCCCTCCATCCAAGGACTACAATGGTTCAAGAAGGCAGCTCGCTATCTTCTTCTCTAGGACACTTGGGAATGAGCAATAAATGTGCTGCAATTATATCCAGTAATTGAAGCACATTTTATGCTTTCATTTTCATTTGTTTTAGTAACTTATGATTTCCCATTGGTGTATCAGCACTGTTTTGCTGTTGTGTAAATTTAACCAAGTCCTAGTAGGCCACAAAGAATTTTGCTCTAGATCTTGGTTATAAACCCAATAAATAAGTATGTTGCGCAAATTATCAGTGTTTTGAATTTAATAACTGTAGATTCAGCTTTATCCAAGAAGACACATATCATATTTGGAAATAAAAAGATGTTCCATGTTACAAGTACTCTCATTTGTACTGCAGCACAGTGTGACAATTTTCCATTCGCTACCTTTCTCACTTTAAAAAGTTTGTAGTTTCAATCAAGAGGTATCCCAGCATACTATATCAACGTTGCTTATTTTCTGAATGATCTTGGAGCCATAAATCACATCTGTCAAATCACTACAGGCCACCAGTGCCAATATCATGCAATCTATGTAGCAGTGGTTCAGAAACTTTGAGGAGAAAAAGAATTTTAATGATAATTAACATACGGAAATTCCAGAACTGGCAATCAGAAATCTATTCATTAAAGAACATCTTCCATTTTCATTTATTTTTGCAATCTTAAAATATCTAAAGATAAAAGAGATTGATGCTTAAATTACTGTCAAGGTTACAATGAAACATCTCTTGTTCTTCTTTAAATAATATCATGAGATATATATTCACTCAAGACAGTCAATGTGTCCTTTGTTGATTCGTTTATGGACTATTAAGTGGTTTTGCACATTCTTTGATGAAAAAATGGAAAACACTTGAGCACCACAGGAGTGTTATTTCTTAACATATTAAGATTACTTATGTATAGGTACTCAAAAGCAATTCTGTCATTTCGGGCAAGCAGAGTAATACTATGTTTCAAACCATTACTGCTAGTTACATGTCATATCAGTTGAATTGCAATGAACAGCAGTGAATGGAAAATCTTTAGTGGTTTCACTTTGGATAATCCTATTTCTAGTCTCATGCTCCAGTGTGGAGCTGTTTTTGTTACTTTTGATAAAATGAAAGAAATTTAATGGGGCCACTTTCTCTTTAAAATGCTCAACCATTCAAAATGAAAAATATAATTGCATATTAAGTTTGGTTGAGTTTGATGTAGTTTAGACTCAAATGGCTAGAAGTGGGTCTCAATTAAACAAACAATAGAATTGCAGCATGTTGTTTGCATCCAATTTCCAAGATCAGTTTTTTTAAGCAGACCTGCACAACCACAAGGAGCACATTAAATGTATTTCATGTTGACCGTTCCACTCCAATGATTGAAGAGTTGAAAATAATTAAAGGGAAGTAGGTACTACAAATTCTGGAAATTAGTTATATTCAGTTTTTACTGCAAATACAGATAATGGGCAAGTCATCTTGTTCAGTTCTACCCGCTTGGTATTCACCTTTGGTGCTCCACTTATCATAATGTCGTATAGAAGATCCCCAGTGGGAATTCCATTACTACTGCAAGCAAGTGTCCTGCAAAAAAAAAATTGGGGCAAGTGTTCATAAGAATCCCAGAATAAAAGCATCCACATAGTTAAGAAATGGCAAAAGTAACATTAGATTATTAATGTTTCATCCTGTAAAATAATATGTGATTTTATGTAACTTTGGATGTTTGGTTCACAGATACATAATGCATCCAACATCCCAATTGTGAAAATATTTTTTTTAAAACTGTCAGCTGTTTTAATAGATGTCTTCTGTGCACATATATTTCACTGTGCAACTCAGATTTGTAAAGTGGTCATAATCCAGGATAGTAAATCTAATCATACCCTACAAATTGGAAAGTCCAGGCTTCTGTGTCTATATGGCTGTTTGAAATGCATCCATATCAACTATTGTTTCAGTTTCCGTCTAACAATTAGAATACAGGCATTATTTAAACTTCATTTAAATATTAATAAAAGATACAATACAAACTTACTTTTTTAATCTATTCATGGAACGTAGGCATCACTTGCTCGGCCAGCATTTGCTGCTCATCCCAGATTGCTTTTCAGGCGTGGTGCTGAGCTGCCTCCACTGCAGTCCATTTGGTGGAAGTACACCCACAATACTGCTCGGAAAGGAGTTCCAGGATTTTTACTTAGTGATACTATCGGTATGTCAAGCCAGGATAGCGAATTGCTTGGAGAGGAATTTGCAGGTGGTGGTATCTGATGCCCTTGTCCTCCTAGATGGTAGTGTGGGTTTGGAAGGTGCTGTCATGCAAGCCTTGGCAATTTTCTGCACTGCATCATTTAGATGGTACAAACTGCTGCTGCTAGTATGCATGATGGTGGGGGGAGTAAATGTTTGTTGATGTGGGTAAATCACATGGGAAATTTTGCCCCACGATGCTTGAATATGGTTGGAGCTACAGTCACCTAGACAAATAGGAGAATATTCCATCACACTCCTGGCTCCATTGTAGTTGAGAGGCTTCAGACCTGCTCTTATAGTCACAATATTTATATGGCTAGCCCAGTACAGTTTCTAGTTAATGGTAACCCCCAAAATGTTAACAGTGGGGATTCAGCAATGGTAATGCCATTGAACGTCAAGTGCTGATTCTTAGAATCTCTCTTGCTGGACGTATTCATCGCCTAGCACTTGTGTGGTATCACTTTCAGACCAAGTCTAGATATTATACAGATTTTGTTGCATTTGGCCTTAAACTGCTCCAGTACTTGAGGAGTTGTAAGTGGTGTTGAACATTGTGCAACCAGTGTATATCCCCACTCTGACATTCTGATAGAGAGAACTTCATTAATGAAACACCTCAAAGAATGGACATGGGACAACACCCTGAGGAACTCCTGAGGAGATGTTTTGGAGGTGAGATGACTGACCTCCAACAATCACAAGCATCTTCCTTTGTGCTCACTATTAATCTCAGAGAATTTTTCCCCTGATTCCCAAATGACTCTAGTTTTGCTAGATGGCACTTTCACAGGTAATGGAAAACTATATCCAAAAGCACTTGACTGAGAGAGGAAAAAACAGAAGCTTGAATAGCAAATCATGAATGGACAGCTATTTAACAAAATGAGCAGCAGAACTTAGGCTGACAATTCAACACATCAGTATTAATGAATGCTGATTATTGACTCTAGTAATAATCACAATACAATGTTATTATAACTGGTGAGATTTATTAAAATTAAAACCTTAGATAGCTAACCAGTTAATTGCTTTGATACCCTGGGGGTATTCGACAGAGCATCTGCAATTACCAATTGAAGTTGTGATTAAAGTTCAAGCACTGCCAATTTCTCAGCTTATTTAGCTGCTGCTTGGTTCAGAAATACACTTCAAAGTTTGTTGCTCCAACATTTGTTTTGATGCTTTAGATATAAAGGAACTAGCTTCATTGCCTTTTAAAATTATTTTCTATACCCGTTTGTGACATTTTAACAAGCTATGAATCGAGATCACTAAACTTCTTTGGACCATCATAGTTTTGAGCTTTTTACCATTTACAAAGTATCCTGATGTATTGTTTTAGGTTCAAATCAGGTGACCTCACATCTGACTATATGGAAATCATTTTGTTACATTTGTCCCTTCACTTATCTATCAAGGTCTTACATTTTATGCTTGCATCTACACCATATATAATACTGCCTATTTTGGAGTCATCAGGAGACTTGACATGTGGCTTTCAATCCCATCATATAAATTGTTAATGAATACAGGGAATAACCGAGGCCCCAAAGAGAAATTTGTAGGCGATCCTGCCAATTACAACACCTGCTCATTATTTTTACTGTCTTCCACTGCTCGACCAACTGCCTAACCAGGTCAACAATTTGCCTTTAATTGATGAACTTCAATTTTAAGCAACAATTTATTTTTAAAAAATTATCAATGGCTTTCTGGAAGTTCACAAAAATGGGCAATTCCCTTACAGTAAGGTTATCGATTATTTCAAAAAAATTCATCCAGGCTTGTCAGAGAAGACAAATCTATGTTGGCTCTTCCTTGCTGTTTCCTGCTACATTACCAATGAAGAATTGGCATGCACACAGAAATGTATTTCTTTAATTTTAAATCTACATTCGTTTGGAAGAAATTTAGTTAGACTTTTTTTTCCAAAAGGTTACTAAAATAATAGCGCTAGATAGTCATGGCAAAACTTGGATTGTCTAGCTCAAGATGTATGATATAACAGGAAACAAATCATAAGTTTTTAAAATAATATTATTCAACAATCTTTTGAAATAAAATTATCTTGGATTTGCTGGAAGCAACATTTTTCTGATAAATGTTCATCAAAGAATTGACATTATTCTATTATGTTTGCAATTGGTAGAATTATGGGATTAAATTTTCTGCTGCTGGAAATAAATTTCTTCAATTTTATTTTACAATAATAGAAAGGTTTTTTAAGTTAAAAATATATATCAGCACATGAAGTGGATTGATGCATTAAAAATATCTGTAAACAAACAAAAGTCTATCTATGAAGAAAAGCTGCATTGTTAAACACACAAAATATTTATTGTTTCTTTAGAAGCCCTTTTTGAAAATGCTTAATTAAAAGTACGGACTTGTATAATTTCACGGATGTGCTTTGATATCTTGTCTGAGTGATGAGACTTTACCCACTAACCCAGATGAAGCATTAGTTAACTACTCAATTAAACGGTTATTACAAAAAATTTGTTCCTACCTTCACTGATGATCTTGTATGCATTTACGAAGACATTAATGGATAGTGAAGATAAAGTCACTTTTACCAGATCATAGAGCTACTCTCTCATTAGAGAGAGACAGTTGGTGACTGTTTAACCTGAGGGTCACCACTCCTCAGGTGAGGAAGAGATTGAGAAGGAGAATCCCTCATGGCAACTGCAGCCAATGCAGGAATTGAACCCATGCTGTTGGCAAGAGTCTATATTACAAACCAGAAGTCCGACTAACTGAGCTAACCTACCCCTTATTGGATAACATGGAGGAGAGGAAAACTGAGCTGATTTATCTCAATCTTTGAAAGAGGTCAATAGTGAGATTCACAAAATATCCTTTTGACATCAGGTAATTTGGCTCAAATTTAATATCAGGTTCAGTACCAACCAGTACAAATGCACTCGAAGCTAGGAAATTTTGTTTCGCAAAGTAGTACATCAGTTTTTAAGATACACACATTAATAAACAAATATAAATGAGTGGATCTTACAATTATTTGGAAAGACAAAACATTACAGTTGTTGGAAATCTGAAATTGATCTGAAAAAACGTGAGAACAGAAGAATCATAACCAGACTTGAAACATTAACTTTGTTTCTGTGTCCACAAATGCTGTTAGACCTGAGTTTCTCCAGCACTTTCTATGTTTGTTTTGAAATGTGTATCTGCTTGATTATAAAATACTGAGATGTAATGTACACATACTAAAAAAGTGTGAGAATTGACATCCTGTTGTCTTGTGCTATTATTTCACAATGGTCTCGAGTCATAGAGTCATACAACATGGAAACAGATCCTTCAGTCCAACTAGACCATGCTGACCACATTCCCAAACTAAATTCCTACCTGCCTGAACTTGGACCACATCCCTCCAAACCTTTCCTATTCAAGTACTTATCGAAATGTCTTTTAAACTTTATAACTGTACCTGCATCACCACTCCCTCTGGCCTTTAATTCCACATGCTAACCACTCTCTGTGTAAAGAAGTTGTCCTTTATGACCTTTTTAAATCTTTTTCTTCTCATCTTAAAAATACGCTCCCTAGTTTTGAACTCACCCACCTTAGGGAAAAGACTTTCACTATTCACCTTATGATTTTATAAACCTTTATAAAGGTCACTCTCAACCTCCTACACTCCAGTGAAGGAAGTCCCAGCCTATTTTTATAAGTTAAACCCTCCATTCCCAGCAACATTTATGAACCTTCTCCAGTTTCAGAACTTCCTTCATGTAACAGGGCAACCAAAACTGCACACAGTCCTCCAGAAAGGGCCTCACCAACATCCTGTAGAATCTCAACACAATGTCCCAACTCCTGTACTCAAAGATTTGAGCAACAATGGCAAGTGTGCTAAATGCTTGCTTAACCACCCAGTCTACCTGTGATGCAAATTTCAAAGAATTATGTACCTGAATCCCTAGGTTTCTCTGTTCTACATCATTACCCAGGCCCTACCATTAATTGTTTAAGCACTGCCCTTGTTTGTTTTGCCAAAATGAATCCTGCGCATTTATCCAAATTAAATTCCATCTGCCACTTTTCAGCCCATGACCCAATCGATCAAGATCTTGTTGTAATCTTAGATTTACTGTCCACTTTACTACCAATTTTGGTGTAAGCCACAACCTTACTAACCATGTCTCCTGTATTCTCATACAAATCATTTATATAAATGACAAACAAAAGTGGACCCAGTACTGATCCCTGTGGAACAACACTGGTCACAGCCTAGAGTCTGAAAACAACCCTCTACCACCATCCTCTGTCTCCTACTGTAAAGCTAATTTTGTATCCAGCTGGCAAGCTCTCCCTGAATCCCATGTGATCTAACTTTACTAAATACTGGATTAGTGGTGCTGGAAGAGCACAGCAGTTCAGGCAGCATCAAACGAGCAGCGAAATCGACGTTTCGGAGTCTTTCTTGAAGTACCGCATCATAGGCTTTAGTAAAGTCCAAGTAAACAATGTTAATCGCACTGAATCAAGATTATGAGACACAGTTTCCCTCCCACAAAAACCATGCTGAATATCCCAAATCATTTATGGAATCCTCTCCAAATGCACGTAACTCCTATTTTTCAGCTTAATTTACACCATGTTGTGATTTGGTTATTGATGTTCTACAATGTAGAACATATATACAATTACTCAAGTCTAATGAAAAGTGATGTTGACTCTTTCATTTTATCCTCTCTTGTTCTATTATTTTGAAAATTCAAAAACATTTTAAATTGTCACTCAGAATTATCAAAACATACCCAAATAGAATGAAAGATAACGTTATTTCTAACTGACCCATTTTTCTAATCACGGTAAAAACAATGACTGCAGATGCTGAAAACCAAATACTGGATTAGTGGTGCTGGAAGAGCACAGCAGTTCAGGCAGCATCCAACGAGCAACGGAATCGACGTTTCGGGCAAAAGCCCTTCATCAGGAATAAAGGCAGTGAGCCTGAAGCGTGGAGAGATAAGCTAGAGGAGGGTGGGGGTGGGGAGAAAGTAGCATAGAGTAGCAAGAAGATAGGCAGGTCAGACAAGTCAAGGAGACAGTTACTGAGCTGGAAGTTTGAAACTAGGATGAGGTGGGGGAAGGGGAAATGAGGAAGCTGTTGAAGTCCTACAGCTTCCTCATTTCCCCTTCCCCCACCTCATCCTAGTTTCAAACTTCCAGCTCAGCACTGTCTCCTTGACTTGTCCAGACTTGTCCGACCTGCCTATCTTCTTTTCCACCTATCCACTCCCTCCTCCTTGACCTATCACCTTCATCTCCTCCCCCACTCACCCATTGTACTCTATGCTACTTTCTCCCCACCCCCACCCTCCTCTAGCTTATCTCTCCACGCTTCAGGCTCACTGCCTTTATTCCTGATGAAGGGCTTTTGCCCGAAACGTCGATTTTGCTGCTCGTTGGATGCTGCCTGAACTGCTGTGCTCTTCCAGCACCACTAATCCATTTTTCTAATCAACCTGTTGAGACATACCTGTGGAGCAGGTGGGACTTGAATCTGAATCTCCAATAAATTGGAATACTATTACAACACCACAAGTGGGAGTAGTTTAGTTTGGGATTATGGTCAGCATGGACAGGTTGGACCAAAGTATTTGCTTCAGTGCTGTATGACCAAGAGGTCCCTTAGTTTTATGTACATGTTCTCAATGTAACCTTGAAAACAAAACTTGAGAGAGAGAGAGAGCTGCTTCACCTCTAGTGTGACATGAACCCAAGATACTGATTGAAGCCAACATCATGGATACTAAACTTGTCTATCAGCCTCTGCTCAGCCACTTTGCATTGTCACCTAACCCAAAGTTCACCTTGGCGGACAATAATCCAATATCCAAGGCTGAATATGCGTGACCACTGAAGCGTTCCCCGACTGGGAGGGAACAGTCCTGTCTGTTGATTGTTGCGTGGTCTCCATTCATCAGTTGTCATAGTGTCTGCTTGGTCTCGCCAACATATCAAGCCTCAGGACATCCTGGCCTGCAGCATATGAGATGGATAACATTGGCTGAATCACACGAGTACCTGCCACCTACACATTGGAGGGCGTCCCCAAAGGTAATGGTGGTATCCTTATTGACACTGAAACGTCTTGCAGTGGTTGACGTGACAAGGTTGTACAATGTTGTGGTCGAAATTGTCCTTCCGAAGATACATAAAGCCAACACACCTGGATGTCCCAATGTATCAGGCAATGGGACCCTGTGTGAGAACCTCTCTGGCTATGTCAAAGTCATCTTGAAACCAATTGTAAAGGGGACCCCCCCAGCTTCTGTTGCGACACTACAGATTTCTTACAGAAACTCAGCACTCATGGATGAGTCAAACTGGGAACATTCCTTGTCACAATGGACGTTTCTGCATTCTACACCAGCACCCCCATGGTCATGACATTGCTGCAACAGCCTCAGTGCTCAATACCAACAATTGCCAATTTCCAAACACCATCTTACAACTCATCCACTTCATCCTTGACAACTAGTTCTCCATCCAGACACACTGAACAGCCATGAGGACCAAATTTGCATCCCAATATGCCAACACTTTCATGCACAAGTTCGAACAAGACTTCTTTGCTGCACAGGACCTCCAACCAACTCTATACACAAGATATATTGATGACATTTTCTTCCTCTGGACCCATGGCGAGGAGTCACTGACAACTACACAATAGTATCAACAAGTTTTATCCCGCCATCAGACTTACCACGGACTACTCTTTAGTATCTGACTCATTCTTGAACGCATGCATCTCCATCAAGGATAGGTACCTCAGAATCTCACTCTGCCGCAAACCCACAGATAACCTCACAATGCTACACTTGTCTAGCTTCCACCCAAAACATACTTAAACAGCCATTCCATACTGACAAGCCCTATGCAAACACAGGATCTGTTCAGATGAGGAGGAAAGTCATGGACACCTGAAGGTGCTGAAGAATGCCCTCATAAGAACAGGGTACAATCCTCAACTCATCGATTGCTAGTTCTGATGTGCCACCGCTAGAAATTGTAATGACCTCCTCAGGAGGCAGATATCATGCAACCAATAGGGTACCCTTGGTTGTCCAGTACTTCCCGGGGGCCGAGAAACTATGCCATGTTCTTTGCAGCCTGCAATACATTATTGATGAGCGTGAGCATCTCACCAAGACTTTTCCTATGCCTCAACTTCTCACCTTTAAACAACCACCAAACCTCAAACAGACAATCGATCGCAGCAAACTGCCCAGCCTTCAGGACAACATCGACCACAATTGTGTCATGTCAACCACTGCAAGATGTGTCAATACGGATACTACCATTACCCGTGGGAACACCACCGACCCTTTACACAGTAGGTACTCATGTGACTCGGCCAACGTTGTCTATTTCATACGCCACAGGGTACACTGGTGAGACCAAACAGATGCTATGACAATGGATGAATGAACACCATACAACAATCAACAGGGAGGGATGTTCCCATCCATTCGGGGAGCACTTCAGCGGTTGTGGACATTGTGCCTCGGATCTTCGGGCGACCGTCTTCCAAGGCAAACTTTGGGATAGACAACAATGCAAAGTGGCCGAGCAGAGGCTGACAGCCAAGTTTGTATCCATGAGGATGGCCTCAACCGGTATCTTGGGTTCACGTCACATTACAGGTGAAGCCACTACACTACAAACATACTCTCTCTCACACACGCACACACTCATGAGGACCCTTACTCACTCGCACACACCCACACTCACACCCTTTCACAGGCTTATACTCCAACACACCCACACACTTTACCAAGCTTTCACACACAAACACACACTCTCACGTGCACTTGCACTCACTCATGCACAGACTCTTTCGCTCATGCACGCACACAGACATGAGGTGTGTCTATACGGTGAATTTGTATTTGCAGAATTATTTGGCAATACATTCTATTTTGTTCAAAAAATGCACAATCTGCAGGCAGTCAATGCATGTAATATTTTGTATATTTCACTTTGGAAACAGACCCAGTCTAACTCAAGATTGGGATACAGACAAACTCTGACCTCACACCTTTAATACATTTTCTGAGCTGAGATATCACCTTTGTTATAAAAACTTTAAGTTATCTCGAGAAGGTGACTTTAAAGTAGCTTTGGGATTTACATATTAATGAACCAAAATTTGCAACACATTCTAAAAGATGAAAGATTTAACAGTCCAGGTTTATTCAATATATTATTGTAGACTGTAATCTTTTGCTATAAGATTTGTGTCTTATGATCTTTTACTCCACAACCATTGGATGAAGGAGCAGTGCTCCAAAAGCTAGTGCTTCTAAATAAACCTGTTGGGACTATATAACCTGGTCAGTCCAACAGCGATTTCTCCACATCAGGGCTACCATCGACACTACTTAAAAAGAAAACTCACTGAAGGCAACTCAACTTAAACATAATGCAAAAAGCTGTAAGCCTAAAATAAAAACAAAATGTTAAAAACGTTCATCAGGCAAGACAGCATCTGCCGTGAACACAGATGAGTTAACGTTTTGGATTGTAACTCTCATTAAAACAATCTGGCAAGAAAAAAAACGTAGACATTTGAAAGAATTTATGCACAATGAAGATATGCATTGAATTTAGATGAAGAATCAAGCAGCCAAATATTGCTGTATAGTCTCTCAACAGATGCTAGAATCTGAACTGTTGAGCAGTTGCCAGCTTTTCTGATTTTAGCTCTTATGTCCACCCCTCCTCATTCCCTTTAGGCAGACATGATGTAAAAAAGTAACCACCCGCAGTCCACGTCGTACATTTTTATTATACGATGCTCAGCAATGTCGCGTTCGCTTGTGCGTTACTACCCCAACCCCCGCAATACCTGCTGGCGTTGGAGTCTCCTTCGAAATACCAACAGCAATACTGAGCAGCGGTTGGTTGTCTGGGAGGGAGGGGGTAGCCCTGCGCCTCCGTGAGAGGGCAGTAAGAGGCTGACCCTGGCGTCAAATGCGTAGGAGTTTCCCCAGCAGCCGCCATCTTGATGGATGGCCCGGCCCGACGTCACGTGACCCTTCCCCCTCCCACCCCACCATCCCCGGACCCAAACTAGGACAGGGCTCCGCGCGCAGCCGCGCTTCGCGGGACCGGACGTCTTCCCTACCCGCAGGCTTCGCGCGAGCGAGTGAGCGAGCGCGCGCGCACACACGCGGCTCGTGGCGGCGCTGCGCGTGCCTGGTCGCCCGCCTTCCTGCCGTGACTGGCTGCTTCTGAGTGGAGCAGCGCTGCCCCGGTGATGCTGTAGCAACTGCAGCCCTGCCGCACGCTTCAGTCGGGAGCACGGAGACTTGCCTGAACCCATTGCATTCGCTCATGAAGATGTCCAACAATGACATAAACATAGCTACCACGGAGAGGATGGTCAAATGTGAGTACCAGCTCAGGAGCAATGCAATGCACATTTTGATAATCAAATATATAAATCGGGCGCTGGAAAAATTACAAACGGTTGAACGCCTAAGTGATAATGGTGATATCGTTGAGTTGAGGAAGCTATAGGAGCTTATAGACAGCGTTGGCTCCCATTCGTTTTTAAAATACTGAACGTGTAGCAGTCGACACTGATACTGCACTTTTAAAAAAAATTGCTGTTGAATATTTTTCGATGTTAATCAAATTTGGCCGAGACTATGTTATCATGATTGCATGTTCTAATATTGCACATTCTGTCTTTGCGGCACTGTGTAAAGCCTTTAATTCTATTAGTTATGTTTTCCTCTGATTTTTTTTTGAGTATGGCTGTCGCTTGTTTGATTTTATTGCAGTCAACCTTATACCTATTTCCGAGTCCAATTATTTAGGATTTTTTTTATAAGCAGACTGGCGCTGTCCAAGTGTCAGCTGCTGATCTGCACGCACATCACTTGGTCAACGTGTACAAAAATAGATTTGAGTTGCAATTCTCTTATGATTAATGACAGTTAGCTTTGTTTATTTTATATAGTAAGGTCTTTCCGTTTGTTTTGATTTTCGCATTTAAAGCCACCGCCCGAGTGGAATATGCGTTTTATTGCAGTGGCTTCGCGGCAACGACCATTTCAGTGAGTGGGTGATTCCCTCATTTAAAGGTCTCCCCTGGAATTTAGAACATCTACGCAATAGGCATCACTGCAGATTGCTGTTTCGAAGTGGATTTAAAAAAAAACAATAATCAGTTTCTTGTGCAAACGCTGTAAGTGTTCGCCCTGGAACTGGATCACGATTGATAGCTATTAGTGGAATGAGTCAGTGGGATTACCTGTGTGGCAGTCGTGTATTCCACACCATGATTCTACACTGTTCAGTGGGGAGATGCTTATGGAAATACCGGGTACTTTGGAGTTAATTGGAATCTGATTATGAAAAAAAATCCCTGTACCGGAGGGTAGAAGACGTCAGAATGCGATAATCTTCACGTGTTGCGTGTAATATTGGTTCATCTTCTCAATGCAACAGCACTGTCAGTGAATAATTGCCGTTTAAAAAGCTATGCAACTAAATTATTCTGGTATTATCTTGAATCTTATGTTTCAATGGCTTGTTCAAATTTAGAGTATTTTGATGAATAACAACATTTTGAGTCGAATGATCTTGGACTCGGTTGGTTTTCCAGATGCATTTGCTGTACTGCATCCATACTCTTGAGAAAGTATTAACGTGGAGATATTATTTACTGTCATTTAATGATAAGTACATTTTGTGCATACGCAATCATCCTTAACAAAGTGGTACAGAAAATTATCAGGCAGCAAATAAAATGCAAACTACATAAATGTTATTCAGTTTTTTCAAAATGTTACTATTTACCCAAGCATGCTAAACAGTTTTCTCATGTAATTGTTCTGCAGTTGCACTGGCTAATATGTTGCTAATTCAGGAGAGTAATTTATTAGTTCATTCATTGTAATATATAGCATTTGGATTTTTAAAAGTATATAAATAGAAATTTGAGTGGGAGATGGAATAAATTAAAGGCTGATTAAAGTGGAGGGATGGTGGGATTGATTCATTCACACTCCCTACCCATTATTTAAGACAAAGTACAGTTTAGTATTGAGATGTCCAAACGGAGGGAAAATACAGATGTCTCTAATGTGTTCATCAGATTAATTGTTGGAGCAACATAGACATTAGAATCAAAAAGTGTGGCACTGGAAAAGCACAGCAGATCAGGCAGCAGCCAAGAAGCAGGAGAGTCAGCATTAAGGGCATAAGCCGTTCATCAGGAATGTGGGGTGGGGATGGGGCTGAGACACAAATAGGGAGGTGGGGACTCGGAAGGTAGCTGGGAAGATGATAGGTAGATGCAGGTGGTGGATGATAGTGATAGGTCAGAGGAGAGGATGGAAGGGATAGGTGGGAAGGAAGATGAACAGGTAGGACAGTTCAAGAGGGCAGTACCGAGTTGGAGGGTTGGATCTGGTATGAGGTAGGGGGAGGATAGATTAGGAAATTAGTGAAGTCGATGTTGATGTTATGTGACTGAAGGGTTCCAAGTCGGAAGATGAGACATTGCTTCTCCACTCATCGGGTAGCTTGAACTTGGTGGTGGAGGAGACCCAGGACTTGCATGTCCTTGGTGGAGTGGGAGGGGGAGTTGAAGTGGTTGGCCACTGGGCGGCAAGGTTGTATAACTTACATTACAAATAGCCAGCCGACTCTATTGATGTCGTGACAATATTCGCCCTGCCCTCAGTCATAAATAAGTTAAGGCAAATACCAGCTACATTGATACAGGTTTGGCCTTCGCCAAACATTGGAAAAATACAAAGTAAAATAGGTTTGCACATTTTTCTCCAAAAAAATTTTCTAAAAGACTCTAAGATCACTTATTGCATATCAATATATGCTTTTGTAACCTTTGTGTAAATAAAATTGAACACCAAATTATATTGTAAATTGCCAAAAAGGATTTGGAAATAAAAATTATATACTGGTGGTATCACAATTCAGTTCAATGATAGTTGACTGTATAGTATCCATTACAGATATTTCACATTTATCTATTCTATCTTAAACTGGACATTTCATACATTTTCTCGTCAGAGTTCTACCTTGTGTTCTCCAATTCCTCTTGATGTACGTCTACAAATAACATGTGTGCACCTTCCTACATAAAATCAGAATTCAAAAGACTTTCTCCTTGCTCACAATACTCCTTATAAACTTCAAGATCTCCATGTCAACTTGTTTCCAGGTTTGATAAGAATTCAAGTATACAGCTGAGTGTTCCGGTAACTCCCTTGGATTATTGTGCTTGACTCCATATGCTGAGCTGTAACAATAAAAAACCTTTTCTGCCATCTATAAAAGTGAATAAATATGTTAAAATATAAAACAACATAATGACCAATAATGAATTACAAGTTTAATACTGATATGTAATTTTTCCTGTTCGTTTCGAGAAGTCAAATTTGTATATGAAAACAAAAATGTGTAACAACTTTGTATCCTTTATTCACACTAATTTTGGTAAAATAATTTTGTCATAGTACAGATTTAACACTAAAAGCTACAAGATTATATTTTGTCACTGTCAGTGACATCTTACAAATTGGATTCTTTTCAGTTCCAAGTTACTTGCCAAAATCTGTTACAATTCTGACCAAGAAGAAATTAATTCTAAAGAATGGTGATGAAATCAGTAGCTTAGCAACAACAACTTGCATTTTTATAGAATGGAATTCTATTTTCCATTCCTACTAAGTGGAATGGTTCAAAGTTCCATCAAAACATTAGGTGCAGAAGAAATCCTGTCCAAAAGGTACCAAAATGAAGTACTAAATATACACTAAACACAACTAGAAAGCAAAATATTGCAGTTAATGGGAAACAGAAAATTATGGAAATGCTTTGGAGATAACTAACAAGATTGCATTTAAAGGTGGTGAAGTTTATTCACCCAAATAGGTCACGATGAAGAGTCCGCAACTTAAATTTTAATTTGTGCATTGTCTTTCTCTACAATTTTTGGTAGGCCTATTGAGTATTTCCAGTATTTAGTGTCACATTTAGGTATACTTCTCCAGCCCTGGATAAATACGTAATGGGGGCGGGGGGGGGAATGAAGCTTGCATTTATATAATGTCTTTCATGATCTCAAGATGTCCTAAAGCACTTTCCAATATTTTTGTACCAGAGTCACATTTGTATTGTTGGTAAGGCAGAAGCCAATTGCCAACTGCAAAGTCTTGCAAATAGCAATGTGTTAGTGGTTGTGAGATAAGTATTGGAACAATTTCCAGGGAAAATATCCCTACTCCTTGTTGAAGTGGTTCCATGGAAGCTATTATGTCTCCTTGAAAAGACAAACAAAACCTTACTTTTAACATCTGAAACATGGTACTTAGAACAATGCTTTACTTGCTCAGTACTATAATCCCAGAGTGCAAGCCTATAATTTGTGTTTGAGTCATCTATCTCAACTTGACTTTGTTGGGAGCTCACTCATTCCTGAATGATGATATTCCGAGCTTAAAGACCCATTCCAGGGCTTGAGCACAAAACTCAATACCACTCAAATTCAGAGCCGTGGGTGAATTGCACTGTTGGACTTTGAATTAGATTCATCCTAAAGACAGTGTTCCATCTGCCTTCTTGGATGGATATAAAATGTTCCAAGGCCTTATTTCAAACTAAAGGGCAGGGTAGTTATCCCTGCTATCCTGGTCAATAATTTTTCCTCAATCAAATTAGAAAAAACAGATTATCTCATTGCTTTTTGTGGAAATCTGCTGAGTGCACAAGAGTTGCTGTATTTCCTAAGTTAGATTATTGGTTAAACTTCACAAAGTACTACACTTGATTGTGAAGCACTTTGAGTTATTCGGTAGTTGTAAATACAGTTTATAGTTGAGGTTTTTTTGCAGCTTGAACACATATGTGCTTGCGCGTGCCAGAACCAAATGATCACAACTTGCTGCACCTTTAATTAAAATCATGGCTTTAACCATCCAACATAGGAATTAATAATGCACTTACAGTTTTAATTTTACAAGCAAGTAGTCTGAGGTTAAGAAAACCAAGTGAACAAAATTTCAAAACTGATCAATGTTGCTTTAAATAATTAGTTGCAATGCTTCTGGCGATATAGACAATGTAGACTTCTTTTCACCAATATTCATTTTAAAAGTACAGAATGAAGTTTGCCAACATGATTGAGATTTGAGTAAAATGCCAGCTTTGTGAATGAGATTCTCTCCATCTTTGGACTGAAAAGTAAATAATTTTTCTTGTGGTTTATGAGTAACACCTCCACAATTTCTTCTTTCTCAGGTCCCTCCCTGCATTGTTCCTACCAATAAATCTTAGGTACTTGTCTTGTTTATCTGTTACATTATATTGTCAAATATAAAATGAGTAGAAAATGCTGGAACTGTGTAAAATGCTGCTAAGTACTGGAGTACTGCATGCAGTTCTGGTCACCATGTTATGAGAAGGATGTGATTGCTTGAGAGAAGGTGCAAAAGAGATTTAAGTGGATTCTGTCTGGCCTTGTGGTTTTGAGCTATGAGAAAAGCTTGGATAATCTGTAGTATTTTCCTTGGAATAGTAAGGTTGAGAGGTTCTGATAGAGATGTATAACATCACGAGAGGCATAGATATGTTGTTAGGAAGGCATTTTGTTTGTTAGGGTCAATAATTAGGGACATAGATTTAAGATGAGAGGTACAAGTCGAAGATGACAGTTAAGATTAGGTTGCCTACAAATTACCTACAGTGTGGAAACAGGCTATTTAGCCCAACAAGTCCACACCGACCGTCCGAAGAGTAACCCACCTAGACCCACTCCACCACCTTACATTTTAAAAAAAAGCTCTGGAATACATGAAATGCTATTTCCTTTTCCCTCTATAATTCAGATGGTGTTAAACAAAAGCATGATCTGATTGCATAAAAAACTAAAACATATATCATAATTTTGATTGTCAGACTAAAAGGAATATTTTATTTAGTTATGTAAAACATCATAGAAATTGAATCAGAGCCAGATCAAAAGTAGGCCTGTTGTTAAGCTAATAATGCCATAATGAACAGGCAGTGTTTCCTGTGGTAAGGTAATGAAGTCATGTAGTGCACTTGCATGCATTTGATATGTAATTATTTTTCTCACATTGATTTAATCTTTACTACATATTTCATGTCAGTATACAGACTTTCCCAGCAAGATTATCTGTCTAGTCCCTACCCATCAATGATTTTCAGGAAGCATTTCCCCAACCTCCACTTCAAGCAAAAGCCATGCTTGAGATCCTTGATATTCATCAAGGAGGTAGTTACAGAAATGTGCCATCCACTTCGAAAGGATCTGTAGCTTCACAACAATGGAGGAACAGTGCTGGTGACCTAAGTTCCTATCATTCTCAACCTGCATCCATTCAGATTGGGACCAGTAACATTAAAAAGGTATCCTACTATGATGCTTTCAGGAGGTGATGGAGTCCTTACACTTGATGAGAGATGAGTTTGTCATTTCCTTTCTAACCAGAGAAAGATGGGATTAGAAGTCACATTACTTTACCAAGGTCGTGGGATTTCCAATTGTGTAGAAAGTAATTGACTGAATGCTCATAACACTGAAGCCAGGACACCTAAATGGGTGAGGTACAGGAGCATCAAGTTGTTTAACCCATTAATGTGCAGTTTATGTGCAGTCATGCCTAGGTGTCATGTCAGTGAATACCCTCTTTCTTGGTAGCAGCCTTGATCCCAAACCTGTTGTCTTTGGAGCACTATAGAATACCAGAGGCTGGTTGTTTAGATATTGATCAACTATACGCATGGCATATGACCTTTTTGCCAATTGTAGAAACCATCCACTTAGAGCCATCATCCATTTAGACGATTGTGGATCAGAACATCTGTATTTTCAAGCAATGATTCTAATGCCTGATTACTTGGACAGAGTCCTACAGTGCTCCCAATGGCATTTCTCCATGTTTGTGTAATCTGCATCAGCCAAGTCTTGTTGTTATGTGGATGCATCTGTTGTCACCAGGATTATGGAGAAAACCTCTGGAGAAGGAAGAGAAGGCAGGAGAAGGCATCTGTGACCATTTCACCATGGATGAACTCTCAGAGAAGCTAATAAGACCCCGTTCTCTTAGCATCGCATTCTATCATCTCCACTGTTTCATAAGTCCACATTTTTCCATCTATCTGTGACATTCTGCCACAGCATTCTTTTGGCCAAAATTGTGAATAAAGCCATCCAGAAAAAAGTACCCATTACAACTTTGTCCAACAACACAAATCAATAATACATGTAGTACTCAACAATATTTTGTCTCAGCCTTGCAGGTGCCTTTGCCTGTGCTGTTAGTCAGGCTACACCATGGTTGCAGCATGCTGGGAGACTGAATCCCCTGTGGAATTTGACACTGACCTTGTCCTTCAGGGAGCTGGCAAGAATTTAGTCAGACAGCCACACAGCATGGAAACCAACCCTTTCTTCCAACTCGTCTGTGCCGACCAGACATCCTAATTTGACCAAGTGCCATTTGGCCCATATCCCTCTGAACCCTTGCTGTTCATATACCCATCCAGTTGCCTTTTAAATGTTGTAAATGTACCTGCCTCCACTTCCTATGACAACTCCATGCATGCACCACCCTCTGCGTGAAAACGTTTCACCTCTCACCTTAAACCTATGTGCTCTAGTTTTGGACACCCTCACCTTCTGAAAAAGACTCTATCCATGCTCATCATGATTGTATAAACCTCCAATGCTCCAGGGAAAAAAAGTCCCAGCCTATTCAGCCTCTCCTTATAACTGAAACTGTCCAGTTCTGGCAACATCCATGTAAATCTTTTCTGCAGCCTCTCAAATTTAACATCATCCTTCCTATAGAAGGACAACCATAAATGTAAGCACTATTCTAAAAGTGGTCTTACCAATTCCTGTATAACTACAACATGACGTCCCAACTCCTATTCTCAATGTTTTGATCAATGAAGGTAAGCGTGCCAAACACTACTTTTACCATCTTGTCTACCTGTGACTCCAGTTTCAAGTAATTATGCATCTGCAGCCCAAAGTCTCTTTGTTCAGTAATATTACCCAGGGCCCTTCCATTCATTGTACAAGTCCTGCACTGGTTTGCTGAACCAAAATGCAAAACCTCACATTTGTGAAATTAAATTCCATCTGCCATTCCTTGGCCCATTGGCCCATCAGATCTAGGTTCCATTGTACCTTGAGGCAATCTTCTTCACTACACCACCTATTTTGGTGACATCTTCAAACTTGCTAACCATGCCTCCTCTATTCATATCCAAGCCATTTATATAAATGACGAAAAGCAGTGCACTCAGCACCAATCCTTGTGGCACACTGCTGGTCACAGGCCTCCAGTCTGAAAAGCAATCTTCTACCACCACACGGTCTTCTGCCTTCAAACCAATTTTGTATCCAATTGGCTAGCTCCCCCTAGATCCCATGTGATCTAACCTTAGTCACCAGTCTGCCATGTGGAATCTTGTCGAGCAATTTGCTGAAGTCCACATAGACAATGTCTACTGCTCTGCCTTCTTCAATCTTCTTTGTCACCTTTTCAAAAAACTCAATCAAGTTAGTGAGACACGATTTCCCACACACAAAGCCATGTTGACAATCTCTAATCAGTCCTTGCCTTTCCTAATGCATGTAAATTCTGTGGCTTAGAATCCTCTGCAACTACTGATATAAGGGTCACTGGTCTATAGTTCCCCAGCTTTTCTTTACTGCCTTAAATAATGGCACCACATTAGCCAACCCCAGTCTTCTAGCACCTCACCTGTAGCTATCAATGATACAAAGATCTCAGCAAGTGGCCCAGCAATCTATTCCTCAGCTTTCCATAAAGTTCTGGGAAACACCTGATTAAGTTCCAGGGACTTATCTACCTTGCTGCATCTTAAGACCTCCAACACCTTCCATAATATGAATGCTTTTCACGACATTAGCCTTTATTTCTCCAAGTTCCCTAGTAATGTCCTTCTCCTTAGTAAATACTGATGAGAACTATTCATTTTATGTTTCACCCATCTCCTATGGTTCCACACATAATGTCACGTTGATCTTTAAGGGGCCCTATTCTCTCCCTAGTTACTCTTTTGCCCTTAATGTATTTATAGAATCTCTTTGGATTCTCCATAACTCCATGTGCTAAGGCTAACATATATCGCATTTTCACGTTTTTGTTTTCTCTGTCAAGTATACTCCTACTGCCCTTATATTACTGTAGGGATTCATTCGATCCCAGTTGTCTATACCTGATATATGCCTCCTGCTCTTCCTTGACTAGAGCCTCAGTTTTTCTAGTCATCCAGCATTCCCTGCACTTACTAGCCTTGCCCTAACAGGGACATTCTGTTCCTGAACTCTCTCTATTTTAATCTTAAAGACCTCCCCCAATCAACTTTTGCAAGTTCATTTCTAATACCATCAAAAGTGGCCTTACTCGGACTTAGAACTTGAACATTTTTATTAGTTCTATCCTTTTCCACAACAATTTTAAAACTAATAGAGTTATGATCAATGGCTTCAGAGTGCTCCCCCACTGACACCTCAGTCTTGCCTTATTTCCTAACAAACGGTCAAATATTGCTCCATCTCTCGAAGATACATCCACATTCTTCAGTTCCAATCTGATTGCAGCCCACTTATGCATGGTGATGCGCAACATGCAGATCCTGATGCCATATCATCCTCTAAAGAATGTGCAATGCCAGTATCTGACCTGGTGGCTATGACTGTCTATTTGATAGAATGACAATTTGCCTTTAGAAGTCTGTCTTGGTCATGGAGCTGCGCTGCCTGTTCTTGGCAGCTGTTCTTGTGTATCGGATGATAAAATATCAGAAGGCGAAGGTTTGGGTGAGGGAAGACAGGGATGATGGAATGGATAACAAAGATCCATAATCACATTATCTGCAGTTTTCATTTCATGTCAGATACCAGGGTGAGGGTGAAGTGTCAATTAGGTGTATCTATAGGACAAGAACATACCATCATGCTGACTGTACTTGTGTTAGTGCATGCGACGGTTTCTGAGAAAGCTGGGCACACACTGTTGAACACACTTTTCACCAGCTGCCCTAGTAGAAGATACATGCATATTCCCCGTCAGTTTTGCACTGCTGTTTGCATTTGTGGTCACTTTATCTTCAAGAGAGAAGGAAGAACGTAATTGATAATGTTGCATTGTAGTTTGTTGATATGCCAGTACAGCTGAATACCTGTAGAATGTTTAGAAACAGCTAGACATGGGCAGGACGCGGAGGAGGAATACCTGGATGTTAGGCCTAAATCCCAATTGTTAAGAATGATAAACACAACCTTGAATTTATGTAGTGATTATACCGTAATGAATGGTCCTAAAATGCTTCAAGGGAGTATTGTAAGACAAAGAAAATTGATATCAGCCACATATCTTGGTACAGATAGTTCTCCCTTAAAATTGCATTTCCATTCCTGAGAATTGCTATTTTTAACAAAAAACTCTCAGTGAAATATAGGTCTCCATAGAAGTAAATGTAAAAGCTGAAATTAAACTCCTCAGAAGTAAGTGTAAGTTGAAACATTTGATGTTGCTAAATTCCAACATTATGAAATGAAATATAAAAAAAATTCTACTTACACAGAACTAGTCAAATGCCATTGTATCTTTCTCTCCAGTGCAATCCTCCATCCTTATTTTCTGATTCATTATGCAATGGCTAATCCTTCAGTCAATTCATTGGCATTTTTTGGAATCTCTTCCACTGCACTTCCATTTTTTTCCAAAAGCTCTGAATTTGCTCATACAAGGCTATTGTGATCACCACTTCTTATGTAAAATGACTACTGAAGATGCTCCTGCCTCTTGTCAGCATCATTTGCATTGAAACTTCAGTAAATTGCACGGAGTGTTCACAGGTTGCAGGGAAAGTACATCAAGAGGCTGTTATTTGGATGGTTGGACATAGCGAGAGGCCACAAATTGGTGAACTAGAGAGCAGAACATGCCAGAAACAACATTAAAATTTGCATTGAGATGCTCAAAGCATCTGGATGCAGGTTTGCTCACTGAGCTGGGAGGTTCATTTCCAGACATTTCATCACCCTACTAGGTAATATCTGTAGTGAGCCTCTAGGCAAAGCATTGTACATGATTCCTGCTTTCTATTTATATGTTTGGGTTTCTTTGGGTTGGTGATGTCATTTCCTGTGGTGGTTTCATTTCCTGTTCTTTTTCTCAGGGAGTGGTACCTAGTAGGGTGATGAAATGTCTGGAAATGAACCTTCCAGCTCAGCGAGCAAACCAACATCCAGAACCTCAACCTGAGCTACAAATCTTCTCAAAACTCACTCTGCTCAAAGCATTTACAGGTCCCTTGAATTTGACAACATTGAAATAAAAATTATCTTGAATAAGGTAACATTGATGGAGAACAGCCTGTATTAGATTAGATGAACTAAAGTTTGCTTTAAAAGGTATGTTTTGAAGAGTGGCTTACAGCAGGAAAGTGATGTAGACAGCTGGAGAGATGTTGGGAGAGAATTCCAGAACTTGGAATCAAGACAACAGAAGGCATAATCTTTCATGGTGAAGCAATTACAATTGAGAATGCACAAGAGGCTCGAATTAGAGGAGTACTGATTATTTGGGAGGAATGTGGGTTGGTGGAGATCATTGAAATAGGGAGAGCTAAGCTATGGAGCTATTCTTTAATAAAAGAACTTTAAAATCAAGATGCTGCTTGAATGGGGACCAATGTGAACTAGTGAGCACAGGGATGAGAAGAGAAGAGAAGCAGGTCTCACTGTGAATTAAAACAGTCAGCTGGGTTAAGTATGAGTTTACAAAGGTTTAAATGCAAGCACCTAAACAGGACTCCACTGGAATATTCAAATCTTTAGCCAATGAAGGTATTGTTGAGGATTTCTGCAATAAACGAGCTGAGGCAAGGACAATGTTGAGTGACTTTATTGAGGGACTGTTGATAAGTGAGTAATGTGATATAGTGCATTGAGCAGTGTTAGTGAATGATGGGTTGGAGATGTCATGTGAAGCTGCCTGTCAGGCTGTGGGGAAGAAACTCTGGGAATTGATCTCCCTTTTTGAAAGGATGGTGAGCCTTATGGCAACATAATGTAAACGTGGGCTAAATTTACCTACTTGCAGTTCGTGTAGTGGTGAGTAGAGTTTAACAGCATACAGTCTACTGTGACCCATGGTGAATTTTCTTCAGCTTTTCACATCATGAATTATGTAACCAAAATACTGGATGCATTTCTTGGGGAATTACGTAGTGAGTGAGGTGAAAATGCTTGCTATTGCTGGGACCACATACCTCTATTGCCATACTTAAAGCCCAGGTGTACAATGCTTCATGCATTGCAAAACAGGAATAATTCCTCACACTGCAGGGCTCACCACTGAAAATGTTGCTGGGAAATAATAAGCTACCTCCCTGCTTCCAAGACAGAAGTGTGAAAATGCTGGTTGATGGGGCAGTGGAAAGGACAGCACCCCTTTCTCCTGCTGACTGCCAATGGGGGCCATGCCAACAGATATGGCCAACCTGTACAGAAATTTGTATAGAGCATGAATCATTGTGTAGAGCGTGTCCCACCACCGAAATGGATGCAAGAGCTGAATGATCATCTATGTTTCTCAAGGGTAAGTACCATTATTTTTGTCTGCTAACTTGTTTAAAGATCAACACTTAGTCTGACTTTGTTTCTGCACATGTTTCCTACCTAGGCTGATGGACTCAATATTCAGTATTGCATGCATCTTACAAACATACGAACAAGAGTAGGCCACTTGGTGCCTCAAGCCCACTTCACTGTTCAGTAAGATCATGCATCTGCTTTATAAACTTTCATCCCCTTGGTAATCAAGGGTCTACCTGTTCTGCCTTTTGAGGAAGACAATTCCGAACATAATTCTCAATCCTCATAGAAAAAGGTTTCCACATCTCTGTCTTAATTTGGTGATCCCTTACCCTTAATCTATGTCTGCATGGTCATGTCCACTCAAGAGATTGCACCCAGCTTCTCTGCTAAGTCTACTAATCCTTCATGCTCTCTATGTTTCCCATTCACCTCACTGCTTTTCCTGCTCATGCATGACTATTATCTGCTCTTAAACCTACTTCCAACAGGCTGAATCTCTTGCATGGTCTCATCGCAGGAGAACCTACTGTCTTAAGACAGACTAATATCTCAACAGCTTTCCGACTGACTTCTCAGACTGCTTGCACTGGATCTGCAGGACTGACTGTGGACAAACCTGTACTGTAATTGGATGAGCTCCTTGACCACCAGTGGCAGTGTCATCGTACAGACTGCATTTTCCTTTCATTCCACAAAGGACTCTTCCATTTGGACTTTGACAGATCAACATCTATTTGAGGACATTTAGTGTGTCTGCTACATAAGCTGCTGGCATATGCTGCAGCTGTAATGTTGGTGTAGCACAGTTTGGTAAAGCAACATGTCCACTCTTTGACTGAAAGATTGACTGTTCAGTGCTCCCTACTGTCACAAATTCCCACTTCCCCCTCTGAGCTAAAAAGCAAGATAAATTGCAGAGTCAAATTATCATGTAACTCAGTTGAATGATGGAATTACAGAATTGTCGTAGTGCAGAAGGAGGCCATTTGACTCATCGTGCCTGGGTTGGTTCTTCAAGTAAGTATCATTACAGAGAGTCAATTTCCTGTTTCAATTCCCTATATCCTACTGGCATCTGTATTCAGTGCTTAAGTCAGTGAGCAATAAAAAAGCAAGTGAAAAGCGCATGTTCATGTCAGCACAAAAGCGTCCTGTACAGATGCAGGTTCATGAGCTGCATGGTTGTCACTGCATGCAAAACAACCTTTCAGAAGCATGCAGATCATAGCTGTTAGTCAGTTCCAAAACAAAATGTTAAAGGACTGAAGTGATGTCTGAGAGCAAGTTGAGGATAAGTCAGTGTATGCTGACACCCGGCATCACTTGCAACTGCATATGCAACAATGTGGGAATGCTGTGACAACACACAGAATTCTAATGATTTCATATCTAAAACAACTGCACAGGATCAGATTAGAAGTGCAGTATTGAAACAATTCAACAACAGGAATGAGTGAACGCAGGAAACGTGGAGATTGGAAGTGAGCGCAGGAGGATTGAGGGAGTGAGGGTAGGGAAATGAAGGGCGAAGTGAGAGCATGAGGGTACTGGGTGTGATTGGGGTAAGAGAACCAAAAGAGTGACAGAGGTGGGCAGTAAGGGAGTGTGGATAGGAGGAGTGAGGGAGGGGTAGAGTCAGGGAGTGTGGCTTGGTGTAGTGAGGACTGGGGGAGGGAGGGAGAGTGGGAGTGAGGACGGGGTGGGAGGGTGTGGGTGGGAGGGTGAGGAGAATGAGAGCAGGGTAGGAGGGAGGGTAGAGTCATGAGGGAGGATGGGACAGGAGTGACGATGTATGGGAGGGGGAAATAAGCATGTGTTTGGGGATTGAAGTTGGTGAAGAGAAGGAGTGGGGTGATGGTGAGGTGCGGGGGTGAACAGAGAGGGTGAGAGGGGCCACCAACCCTTTCTCTTTTCACTCCTCATTCTCCCCCTTCATAGACCCTTCTTTTGCCCCTTTACAGCCAAACCCCTCTCCTCACTTCACAGCTGCAACAAGTTTAAGGCTGTATTTGGTATGCATTGTTTCACACGTATGAATTTATGCAGTGCATAGTGTGCACGTGAGTTGTGTAAATAGACATGGCCAGTGGGTGAAGGGTCAAGGAGAATGGTGACCATGAAGCATAAAGGATATTGTGTAGTAGAAGCAAATCCATGATTGACAGGACAGATATTCAACAATCTGAAGTTGCCAGTTACCCACTGTGCTTTACCTGCTGTGAATTTGCATCACTTGATTTCTGGACTAAACTAAATTTAGTTCAGGAGAAGAAGAGATTTAGAGGTGAGATATAAATGATGTAGATTAATGAGGGGCAAATACATGAAAATTTGGTTGTTACCACTCAAGGATAAGCCTTTGAAGCCACTATTTAAGGCTTAAGGAGGAAATTGGGAGAAACTTTCTTGATGTTGAGAATCTGATTTTGTTCATCCTCGGCCTTATTGGTCACACATTTTGCTGCACCAGGAAGGGAAAATTTTACGTTGGTCACCCATTGATTTTCTTGCTGGGAGCCTATCTGTTTATTCTTCCTCTATTTGCTACTCATAGCCTTCAGCCACTTGCACCAGAGATAATCAGTAACAGCCTCTTTACGAGTGCAGCTTCCTTCTTAGAGGAGCAGGCTGTTTTAAAGAAGCACAGGCTAGCTGGAACACATGGCAGCACACTAGCTGCAGGGCCCTCTGTTGGGCAGTTTGGCTGAATGCCACAATCATTCAACTGAGGATGCACCATGTAAAGTATGCATGCTTCAACTGGACCAGGGCTGAGATGATTGCAAATTGTGACCCAAAAACATGAGCAAGCCAATTTTTAGACCATTACCTGAAGGAAAGCTTCAGTCAATCTTAACAGCCAACTTTTGCCTCATGCAAATGGGGCCTTTTAAAGCAGGGAATATATAAATGGTTTTAAGGTGCAAATATTTTACCATAATGTAGTAAGCTAACACAGGGGTATGCTGGAGATACAAACTTGCATGTAATATTTTCTCTTCCAATTCATTCCTTTAGAATTTTGTTATTATTCTGAAGAATAATTGGCAGAATTTATATTCATTTCAGCCAAATCAATTTAAAAAGCATGTATCCACATGAACAAGACACAATACTATTATCTGAATGTGTAAATACACTGTGCAAAAGTAAAACAAAACAGAAATTGCTGGACAAACTCATAAGGCATGTGTTGAGAGAAAGCAGAGTTAACGTTTCAATCCAGTGACCCTTCATCATAACTAAAGTGCAAAAGTAAATCTTTCCTTGTCAATCAGCTGTATTTTAACATTAAAACATATGCCAATTATGGGGATATTTGAGAAAAAAATCATTTTGTACATGGAAATATGAAAGGTAAGTTAATTGGACATGGGATATCTTCATTTGGAACAAAACTGAGTATATTTTAAAAATAAATTTATTATAAAATTGAGTTATTGGTACCCCTTTACAGTTGCATTAAAATCTAAACAATAGTGCAACACTTCAACAAAGCTGTACCCTTATAACACTGTGCTGAATTATCTAAATGAAATTGGTGATGATGCTGAAGTGAAAACTGTTGCTATTGTTGGTATCAATCTTTACTTATGATTGTCTAAGAATTACACAATCTTGCAAATATTTAATTGGATTTGTCTTGATCTTACAGCAATATCTTTCTTTCTAGGTCAACAAGGTTACCGTAATGGATGATAAAAATCCAAGCAATACATTTCTTTAAGAAGTGTAAATAAACATAGTTACTTACCTCTGATAACAACATGATAACAAAGCTGCAGTCACATTGCTATCTAGAGGGTTTGTTTACATTTTGGCAGCTAATTGTAAAATAAGACCATTTGTCCCAATTTGGAAGGAAGTTATGCATACCAATTTTTGAAATGATTGTTATGTGATGTTGATAGCTGGTAATGTACCACGTGTTTCACATATCAATTAAATGCCATAGTGTATCAAAAGTTGATATTCCTGCTACCTTCTACCGTCACAAAAATCTAAAACCATTTTTTAAAAAGTGATCTGCAGGTAGAAAGTGCTGGTAGATATTTCTCCATGGTGTTATGGACCAGACAAGGTCCCCTCAAAATATAGTAAGAAGATAGTCTAGATCCTAACTATTTCTTATTTTAAAGAAAAGTGTAAGATGTTATGTTCCAGATGCAATTTGATTGGTCAAACTACTTGACTTTAAGCAAAACACACTTTATTTTATACTACAGTTAAAATACAGACAAAATAAAAATAAAACTAATGCATTGGCTTAACTAAACTCTATCAAAATCCTTAATAAAATAATAGACATATTAGCTACTTCTAATTAACTGTTCCAATATAGGAACATCCCATAAACGCACCCTTGGCAAAGGGAAATTCAGTAAACTATATTGTCTCACATGCATTTCTCTTATCAGGAAGGGAACCCTAGCTTTTAGCTGTGACCAAGAGAGGAATAAGAGCTCCCATATCCAGCTTCAAGACCCCAGGAAATGCTGAAAGCTAAAACTAAAATCCTGATTCTGTGGGAGCTTGCCCCCCCGCCCCCCCCATTCAGGCTGTTCCTATTGTTCTTTTTTTTTAAAATAAAACCCAACGCCTCAAAAGATGTGTACTTTATTGGCTTTGAGCACACTACTCAGCACATCTGTCATAACCTTTCTTCGTTAAAAAGCACCATGAGGCAAAATATACCTCTCAAAGTCATATCTTCATCACAGTAGCTCCAATCATCTCATGGAATGAATTAACAAATATTAAATCAGCAGTAAGGAAAGAAAAGATAAAGAATTTTAACATTAACTACTCATAAATGATTTAAATATAATGTAGCATTCCTGTAGATCACAATCAGATTAAAAAGTGGGCATGTAATCTTATCGGGGTCTGTGAGCTATGGCAAGATATGTGGTGAAATTGGGTGATAGGTCCAGCATGGCCCATCTCAATGTTGTGAACAACCGGCACCATCTTTTGATGCTTATCACATGGTGTGATGAGGTGCTAATTGATTGGGATTAACACTTAACACATAAATTATCATTAGACCCTAATTCCAGATTTTTATTGAATTCAAATTTCACTGTCTGCCATGGCAGAATTTGAACCTGGCTCCCCAGATTATTAATGGTCTCTGGATTAACAGTCCAGTGATAATACCATTAGGCCATCACCTCATTAACATTCAGCTCTCATTTGAACAAACTCGCCAAAGGAGCTGTCAGGAAAACTCAACAAGAAAACCAGAGTGAGCAGTTGGTAGATTCAAACATCTGCTTGCTCTGAATAATCTGTATGTTTAATATCGGCAACTGACGTCTCAGAGCATAGTCCACTGTATTAGACCATGCATACCCCACATCTAAAGCCATGTACCAGCCTCTCAAAACCATCTGGGTATATCTCCAGTCAATTTACAAGACTCTTCTCTGCTGCATTGCAGGCTGCACCGGCAGCTATCATTGTAATATTAGAGTGAGGACTTTATGTGCTCAGGGACAAGTACCCCTCTGATGGATTAGACTAGGCTGCATCTCTAGCTTTTTTGCTTGCTGTCATAGCAGTCACTACTTGGATGCTCACAACATCTCAGTCCTGCATTGCCTTGTCTCTTTGTGCTTTGTCCTATAAGCCAACGATGCCTTGCTCATATTATTCTGATTTATCATTTGCCCAGACTCAAAGCCAGGAAGCTTTTGATAGTTGTCAACAGGTCTCAGTCAAGTCAAAGAGATAGCTTCACTCAGAGTTTCCCGGCCGTGTAAGGTAAAGGAAGCCTCTGATGTTGGTCCAGGGCCTCCTTGGGCTGATCAGTGTCAGTATCCACTCACCATAAGGGTTGAGGAGCTCAATGATAGGCAGCACACCACTCGTCTTGACTGTATTTGCCCTCTTGTGAGCTTTTCTCCTCAAGGAATCAGAAGGAAGCACACAAAATGGGAGATGAATGTGGATGGCACAGCTTTACTATTGTTTGATTAGATTAGATTCCCTACAATGTTGCAGGTGTTAAAGTGTCCCGAGTGAGTGAATAGGCAGCGCAGAAGACATGCTGGGTTGGCATGGGTGAGAGTGAGTGGTCAGGCAATAATGCAAGTGGTAGGAGCACAAATTTTCATGGGAGTGGGTAAAATAGCAAAGACAGAATAAGCGTGTGATACCAGACAGAAGATTGTGGGAGAATGGAAAAGATTGTTGACCTTCTTTTATAGTACTGGGCATACCTCCAGATGACTACTTTGACCCAGCTGGCAATCTCTGACCAGATGGTTTTGTGGTTTTTGGAAGAAAGAGGATTTCCTACCTGTGTACCACCCCATCCAGCAGGACCTTAAGGCTCCTACCTGCAAAGCAAGGCACCAATTTCCCTCTGTCTGCCATGTCAGATGTTTGGGTGCACAATGGGATTTTTAAAATGGCATTAGTGCAAAGGATGCTGGTTAGTTCTAGGAGATCTGTAAAGTGTTATGTTGTTCCAGAACAACACACAGTAAAATGGGTCGGAATTCAGACATGAGCGATATTATACAGTTGTGATTGGTTATTAATGAGGTGAGTTTGTTAGGATATGGGAGAGAACTTGTTGAATCTCAAGGTGACAAACCCTCCAAAGAGCTTGATGTAGCTCTGGCATAGCCAAATTTCATAAGAATCAGCCCTGAATATTTTATTCCAAGTCAGGCTTTGTTCTATCAGGGGCCTTTCTTTTCATTAGTAAGTTGGATGGAATAACCAAGACAGCATAAAAAGAGGAGCAGAAGATGGCACATGAATGCAGACATACAGGAGTCCAAATTTGATGGTACCTGAACGTAGAATGGCTGGTACACTAGATCAAATGCCAGAAGAAAGACTTTAGGACAGTCCTTAGACTTTCTTTGAGAAAAATCCAAAGAGTTGCAGTTGCCAATTTGGCAATCTAATGTAGAGTCCCAGCTATGCTTTACTAAGTTAGTTTGATCAATTTGGAATCTGATCTATCCTACGAGGAAATGCAGAAGTAAATGGCAGATAATGTGGAAATATAGCTGCCAACAATATGTAGTATTAATGTGGATGAAGAATGATTCCAACTCTGCTTGGTTTCCAGTTAAGATGATGAGCCTCATTCTTGATGAAGGGCCCTTGCCTGAAACTTCGATTCTTCTGCTCCTCAGATGCTGCCTGGCCAGCGGTGCTTTTCCAGCACCCTACTATTGACTCTGACCTCCAGCATCTGCAGTCTTCACTTTCTTCCAGTTAGGACTAGACCCCGATGAGATTCTCCAATTTTTTTTCTGCTCCAAGACAGGAGATCCCCAAATCATTGAACACTAGGGCAACTGGCTCATCTTCTTTTTCATCCACCCCATTGGTTGGTCACAAAAAGGTTAACTTAAAAGGGAATCCTTACCTTGCATATAAGTTATCTCAGAATAAATGAAACTTTGCTTTATTCAGTTAAACATGTGTTTATCCGACACAAATTTAGAAAATACATTCATGTACATGCACGCATGCACACATACACACAGAAGAAGAATTGCGCAAAAGCTTTTACAAAGTGAATCTGAGTCTCTAGTGAAGGAAAGACAGTGGAACATTGCAGTCATCCCATGATAGCTTTGATAGTAGTTAAATGAGTTTGCCTTGGTTCCTTTCAACAGTAGCTAGTTGGCAACACTCAAAATGAAAGAATGTCTTTTCCCTTTCTTTATCTGCTCTGCAGGGGTGCTTAATAGCTGTTCTCAAGCTGTGATCTTTACAGCACATTTGTCCACACACTAGCACATCAGGCTGCTAACAAACACAGGCCAGGAGTTGCAGTCAGTTTTTAACCTTTCCTTTGTATAACCCTGTAAGAATCAACATAACCATTACTGCAGAAAATGATTTGCTGCTGAGAGGATGATTTGATTTCATTTGATTTTATTTATTACTGTCACGTGTGTTGAATTACATTGCAAAGCTTTGTCTTTCTTGCTTTCCAGGGAAATCACACTTTATAAGTGCATCTGTATAACAGAACAGAGTGCAGGGTACAGTGTTACACCTGCCAAGAAGGCGCAGAGAGAGATCAACATCAACATTAAACAGGTCCATTCAAAAGTCTGATAACAGTGGGAAAGAAGCTGTGCTTGAATCTGTCCATATCTGTTTACAAACACTTACATCTTCTGGCAGACAGAAGAGGTGGAAGAGAGTATAACCAGGGTGGGAGGGGTCTTTGATTATGTTGGTTGTTTTCCCAGTGCAGCAAGAAGTATAGATGAAGCCAATGGATGGGAGGCATGTGTGATAGACTAAGCTGTGTTCACAACTCTTTGTATTCTTTCAGTCTTGAGAAGGGCAGTTCCCATTCCACACTGCGATGCATCTAGATAATATGCTTTCTGTGGTGCATCTATAAAAATTTGTATACATGGACATGCTGAATTTCCTTTCTGTCCTGAGGATGTAGAAGTGTTGCTGTACTTTCTTGACCATGATGTCAGTGTGGATGGACCAGGATAGATTGTTGATGATGATCAGTTCTAGTAACTTGACGCTCTCAACCATCTCCACCTGAGCACCATTGATACAGTCAGGGGCATGTCCTTCACTCTGCATCCTGATGTCAATGCCCAGCCCCTTTGTATTGCTGACATTGATGGTTAGTCAGCCTCTTGGTATCCATTCCTTTTGAGTCTTCCTGTTTGTAGTTTCCCTGACTTTGTGTAGATGTGACTTTTCAGGGGTCCATGAATCCATTAGTCAGGCACTGTAAAAACCACATGCTGAAATTAAAGGTTCATTATAACCATGAGTACTTAACAATTTTGATACATTGTGATGACACTACACATTAAGGTTAGCAAATAGAATGATCAACCAATTTATTTTTAGTGACCTGCAACAATCCTATTAAGAAAAAACATAAGAAACAGGAATAGAAGGAAGACATTCATCATCTTGATCCTGCTCAACCATTCATTGAGATCTTTGCTGACCTGACTGTGATCCTGAAGTCACTTTTCTGCTCATCCTCCTCAATCTAGGTTCTCTTGTCAATCAAAAATCTGTCTAACTCAGTCATTAATATATTCAATGGTCGAGCCTTTGTTGTGTCTGTGGAAGAGAAACTCAAAGACTGAAGTCTCTTTGAAACTGTGCCTTTCCTCTGGGGCTAGGAGTTTCTATTAAGTCTGCTCCTCATTCAGGAGATTAGCAGCGAGCTCTTGCCTGCCCACCCCCCAAACTCCGTCTAACACTGCCCCCCACCGACACCCATCTAACACTGTCCCTGTCTGCCCCTGCCACACCCCACCCCGTCCTGTGCGACATCTGTCTGCTCCTACCCCCTTCTGCCCCCACCCTTTCTCTGGGGCAGCCAAACTACACACCAACAACAAGACTGCTGCTGTTACTGCCTTTGGTGGGGGGCGGGGGCATGACTCCAAATAGCATGCACATACACACACAACTCTTTGCTTCAACTTTTTGACAGGTTCCACCTCTGCCCTGTCCAGGTCAAAGTGAGAGAGATTATCTAGGGAAGGGGGGTTTAGGGTACATGCCTGTGTAGAACTCCAGGGAAAGTGAGGGAAGAGAGAGAGGGAGGTGGAGGTCAGTCATTTAGAGTTGGTGCCTATGCTCCCATCAGTCTAAGACTGTTCTCGGCAGCACTTTTAATCACTGTAAACAAAAGACACGATCAGCGTTGGACACAAGTCTTTGATGTGATATTTCTGTCGGTGCCTTGAGATCCCCTTCGGATAATCCGATTTTCGGATAATTGGTATTCAGATAATCGAGGTTCCCCTGTATTCTGACAGTAAAAGCTTGTATAAGAATATGATGAGAAAAAAGGATTAGTAAAGACAAATGTAGATGCCTCTTAATCAGGAACTGGGAAAACTATATGGAGAGAAAAAACTTGCAGAAGAATTGAACATATACTTTGGTCTGTCTTCACAAGAGTAGACACACACAATCTCACAGAAATGTTAGAAAATCAGAGGCCTAGTGAGAAATTCGAATCAAATGAAATCAGTATTAGGAGGAAAATGGTCCTGAGGAAATTAATGAAGTTAAAGGCTAACAAATCACTAGCACCTGATAATCTATATCCCAGTGTATTGAAGGAAGTGGCTGTGGAAATATTGGATACGTTGGTGGTCATCTTCCAAAGTTGTATAGACTCTGTAGTTCCTACGGATTGAAGGGTGGTAAATGTAACCACACTCTTTGAAAAGGGAGGGAGAGAAAAGAGGTAGCTGAGAAAATTAGCTGAGAAAAAAATGCTGATGTATATTATTTAAGACTTAATAACAGAAAATTTGGAAGAAATTAAAGGGATTGGACAAACCAGCATGGATTTACAAAAGGCAAATCATGCTTAACAAATCTGCTGGTAGATAGGGAAGAACTGGTGGATGTGGTGTAATTAGCTCTCAGAAGGTTTTCAATGAGATACTCATCAGAGGGTATAGTTAAAACACATGGGATGTTTGCATGGATCAAGAATTGGTTGACAGACAGGAAACGAAATAAATGGGTTGTTATTTTTGAAGTGGTAGCCAGAGATTAGTAAAGTACTGAAATGCTCAGTGCTTGGTTCACACTGTTCATGATATATAAAAATGATGGATGAGGGAACCAAATTCAACGTGTCCAAGTTTGCCAATGATGCCAAAGTTGTGGGAAATAGGCAAGGCAGGGGAGGGGGTGGGGGTGGGGGCGGTGGGGGAGGATGTTTGAGGTGATTTAGATGGGTTGAGTGCATGGTCAAACATATTGCTGATACAGTAGAACGTGGGTAAATGTGCAGTTGAACACTTTGGTGTGAAAAACAGAAAGAAAGAGTACGATGTAAATGATATTGGGAAGTGTGGATGTAAAAAGGATCTGGGGGTCCTTGTATACTGGTTAATGAAAGTAGGTATGTGGGTGTAGTAAGCAATCAGAAAGGCAATTGGATTTGAGTTTATAGTAGTTTAAGTCTTACCATGGTCTGCAATCTTTGGTGTCTCTACCCAAGGGAGAGAGTGCAGTGGCGGTTCACTAGCCTGGTACCAGGGATGGCAGGACTGTCTTATTAGGAGAGATTGGTTTGATTGGGCCTCTATTCATTAACGTTTAGAAGGCTGAGATGGGATCTGATTGATATGTGCAAAATTCTTCAAGGGCTGGACAGACTAGATGCAGGGAGCATGTTTTCCCATTTGGGAAGTCTACAACCAGGAGATAAAGTTTCAGGATATGGAATCACCTATTTGGGATTGCAGTATGGAAAAAAATATTTGCTTAAAGGCTAATGAACCTGTGGAATTCTTTAGCATAGAAGGCTGTGCAGGCCAGGTCTCTAAATATATTCAAGAAAGAGAGGGTTTTTAGATTTGGAAGGGGCATGGAGAGAAATTGGGAATATGACATTGAGGAAAAAGATCAGCTATGATCATATTAATTGGCGACATGGACTCAAAGGTCCAAATGGCCTGCTCCTGCTTTGAGTTTTTACATTTCTATGTTCCTATGTTTAAGTCTCTGAGCACCTTATATGATTCAATAAGATCAACCCTCAATTTTCTAAACTTCAGTGCATATAGGCCCAGCATGCTCAACCCTTCCTCATGAAGTAAACTGTTCTTAGTGATTCTTCCCTGAACTCTGATAGAGATATTTTGTTCTTTAAGGTGACCAATATTGTATATCAGCATCCTAGTTATGGTTTCACCAAGGCTCTGCACGGTTGTAACAAGACTTTCATACTTTTATGCTCCATGCCCTTTGCAAAAAAAGCCAAAATTTTATTTACCTTCACAATTGCTTGCTGAAAATCCTTGCCAACTTTGTGTTTCATGTCCAAGGACACCCAGATTCACGTATCGCAGCATTTTGAAGGCTCTTTCCATCTAATATTCTGCTTTTTTATTCTTTTTGGTGATGGATAGCCTCACATTTTTCCATATTATACTCCATCTGCTAAACTATTGCCCAATCATTTCAGTTATTTCTGTCCCTTTGCAGATTCTTTTTAGATTGTGGACCTTTTATAAATGACGGGTCTGGAAGTCCTTCCTCCATTTTTTGCCATGTTCCATTTTCGCTGATAGTGGAAAGGAGCCAGGGAATGAAGTGCACAGGCATAAATCATGATTCAGTTAAGCAATTTAAATTTAGTGTGCAGATAAGCTGTTACAATCAGGCCAAGTGCAAGATTCCCTTATTTGTTATGGTTTCAGATGGCACATCTGTGAGGAGGGATAAACTGGCTCTCCTTCTGTATTAACCCACCCCTTATTGGTCGCAATAGGTAAATTTAAATCCCTTCCCTTGTACATACCTTACTCCCAGGCCCCACAAACCTAAGTTTTAAAAGGAGTCAACTTAACTAAGCTTTTTTGAATTAATAAAAGAGTGAATTTATTCATTATTAAACTCAAAAAGAAATAGTAGCACAATATACATAAAAATTTAAATTAAGTGGGACGTCCATAAGGTTAGACGTTTTTAAAAAATTGATGCACAGATTATTCTCCAAATTGATGTAAAGAGCAAATCAATGGATAATCAACAGTAGATGATAGAGAACTGTTGTATATATCGTCTCTCTCAAAATCAGTTAAGATTCCCAATCATTTTTAGTAATCAGTGATCCTTACTGGAAAGAATCCTCAGGATAATTAGGCATTTTCAGACTATTATGGAAATCCTGACATTCTAGTCTGTCACTTGGTATGAACTCCTGTGAAAAACTTAATGTGTATGATGCTTGGACTGACTAGTGACCTTATACTGCTCTATGCTATGAATGCCTCTTCAAGAACACTACAAGGCACTGGCAGAACCAGTGCGAAGTGCTCAACCTGAAGATCTTGCCAGAGAGATTATAGATCTCTGGATGTGATCAGCTTAGTGGTCAGAGGCAAGTGCCCTGCTTTGCCATCAGGCTGCAAAATCTGGCTCCAAGTTAATGAAATCTGACTGCAAAAAACATACATTTAGTTGAAAGAGAACAGATGCCCTCTTAACATCATTCAAAAGACATAATTGTACATTAGAAATTAGAATTTCCCACTCACTGTCTGAACTTGCATATGAAGAATAGTAACTTCCACTCCGTATCTGCAAGCAGCTAACAAAAGTTACATAAGTGACTGGCAAAATGAACAAATATGACGATGATTAAAGCATTGTTGATACTGAATGTTCTTTATAACTCTTGATTGAAGTTAGAGATTGTTTGCACTTTTTATATTCAAATAACAAACCTTGAGCAATATTTTTGACAGATTTATATGATGCAGCATTCATATTAGCTTTGCGATATTTCCATGGCAACTATCTTACCTAGCCAAAAATGTGAGTTTGCTACGTACTCCCAAGCAACTGTGAATGATGATCTATAATTAGCTGTTAAGTGTTTAAAGTGAATGTCGCATGGTTCTGTCTTATTTTTGCCTGTTCCTGGTGGGAGGTGGCTATTCTCTATGGTTTCTTTCAGAATGACATAATTGAAAGTGAAAATTCATACAAGTGATACAAGCTTGCATCTTTTCTCAGTTGCTGTGAATTGGATTTGGAGGAGAATTATGATTGGTTATCAATTTTAAATATGAGTGAACAGTGCAGTGTGTTTCAAAACCAAAAGGTGCAGCTTATTTCAGCAGGTGCAGGCATATTTTTGGACTGTGGTATAAGGTGTAAATGAGAACACACAAAGCTAAAGTTGCACATCCACAAATGAACATATTAAGTAGTAATACTTGACATAGTTGCATATAAATGTGCAACCTTATTATTGGGAATATTATTCTAGATGCATCTATCCTACATACAAATATCATTTATATATTTTTTAATCATGAAAATTCAGTTATTTCAGTAGTATATTAATGCTGGAGTTATGAACAGTGCTTTAAATTTAATATTTTAATGCATAAATTGACAGAAATTGCAGTCATTTAAGTTCTCCTGAAATAGACTGCAGTATTGAAGTAACAAGTTGAAGGTGATGGTTTCCACAAAAGGTCACATATTTCTCTCAGTCGCAAAGCTTACATTTTTAACTAAGGTGAGGCAATAGAGATCTATTGAGGTTTAAATTTGATAGTGAGGTGTTTTACAAGGAGAGATCTTCAATAACATTATGATAGTGGTATGAATGGACCATTATGAATGCACTATCATGATTTAACTTCTGACACCTGATTTTAAAATGTGTGATCTTGCCACACTCACTTAAGATGGCCACAGTGATCACCTGATCAGGTTGAGCCCAGGTTATGAAGCTATCAATTCATAAGACCCAGTCTGAATTAAAATTAACACATCAAAACTCCCATCTCTGTCTCCTGACCAATGTACAACTTTGTACATAATTTACAAAATTGGAAGAAAGAATCATCTGCCAATTATTTCGCATAGGGAGAAAAACGTAGCCAAGCATAGAAATGCACAAAGGAAATGTGTTTCAGCCAACAGCTTTGGGACACAACAGGGAGGGCATAATGGATTCAAGGCAGAACAGCAGGCTTGCACATCCTCTCTCTCTCTCTCTCTCTCTCTCTTTCGCAGCCTTTCAAAATACAGTGACCAATGATAAACAACTTGGAGACACATCCATTCACTGAGAACGCAAGGTTTTCTACAAATTCCGCCATTGCTGAGGATACACAGGACACCAGTAAAATAATTGAAGAAGACTCATTCCAGATTCAAAACATTAACTCTATTTCTCTTTCCACAAATGCTGTCAGACTTGCTGAGTTTCCCCAGCAATATCCCCCTGAGTTTGTTTTTGATTCCAGCATCTGCAGTATTTCACTTACTATTGTCTCGGGTTAAAACCTAGCATCTCAAAGGATCTAAGGGCTCTTTAAGCGATCTATCCTTGGTTTTTTTGTAATTGATAATGTCCCCTTTTTAAAATTTATGTCAGTGCTTGCATCTTTGTTAAATATTGTGTTTTATTATTATTTTCAGATTGAGTTAGTTATCCTTAATTTTGACTAGTACTAGCATTTTGACAAGTTAGATATAGCTGTGTGCCAAGAAGAGTTAAGAATCTTAGTTGTGATCAGTGAATGATTTGAAAAGAGAACAGAATTGCCTCATAATACCTGGTCATAATTGAAAATAAATATGATGGAATTGATCCTTGCAAACACCTCATACTCAAAGCAATGACCCTTTGTAGAAAATATAAATAACATACTGCAGATAATTGAGATCTGAAATAAAAACAGAAAGTACCAGAGAAATTCAGCAGGTCCTATAGAATCTGTGGAAAAAGAAGCAGAAATACATTTCAAATCCAATATGATTCTTCAGAACTCTGAAAACAGGAAAGCTGAAACCTCAAAGTGAATTGTAAGAAGAGTTTAGTATAAGGAAGCTCTGACTTACTTCCCAATATAATTACTTTAACACTATAATACTACTGTCAAAAGGTTATTGTCCATTGTCATTGATTATAAATCACTCTGATATATTGCACTATGGATCAGTTGGTCTATTAGAATTAATCTTTCTTTAATGAGTGTGATTTACAGCTAACTGTGTGATTTTAGAAAAACTTAAACAGTACATGCAGTATTGCCTTACTTGTCGTGGTAACATTGTAAATCCAAAAGTTATAATTAGTTTATCATTACAATCCATGAATGACTTAGATCAACTGACTTTGATAAAATTGAAGTTCTCAAACATCTAACTGAGACATTTTCTTGCCAATGAATTTGGGTTACCAATATCTGTACTTGTTGCCTTGGTGGCATCAACCTCCAAATTTTCAAGTTGTTGTGAAGGTGAATATTTAATGTGTTGTTAAGATTTAATGTATACACCAAAATGAAATTGGAGCACAGTGACTTCAAAAAAAGAATGATTGGTATTGGTAATGGAAAATGGGACAGACCGAGTTGTAAAAGAGGAAACAAGCATAAGTGGAATCCCTCTGGGATTATATATTTATTTTAAGATCATAGCCCATTAAAATATCTATTTTCATCATTTCAATTCTGTGCACAACACACGAGAAAATTCCTGCTAAGGAGATTTATAAGAACAGTGTTTCAGGTAATTTAAAATTTTAAAGCTATTTTTGTACATTGTATGGAATTTGTAGCAATGTGCAATATCTGCTAATGCTGCAATTGCATCTCTGAGAAAATTAGGCTAAAAACTGAATTAGAGCTGAAAATGTGTTGCTGGAAAAGCGCAGCAGGTCAGGCAGTATCCAAGGAGCAGGAGAATTGCGTTTCGGGCATGAGCCCTTCTTCAAGCCCGAATCGTCGATTCTCCTGTTCCTTGGATGTTGCCTGACCTGCTGCGCTTTTCCAGCAACACATTTTCAGCTCTGATCTCCAGCATCTGCAGTCCTCACTTTCTCCTAAAAACTGAATTCGACCCATGAGAGTGGAGCCGGTAAGCTGCATTGTAGAGTTGCTGCATGCCTGATTGAGTCGAGGCAGGCAGTTTAGGAGCTTTGGGTGACATGCAGCCCAACTTGAAACAGGCTGCTGAATGGCTGCAAGTTTAGTAGAAAGCCCAGAAATTTGCATGGCTAGTAGATAGCTAGTCTGCATTTGTTACAGGTTACTTGTCCTTAAAGCAAGATTAGCTCATGCTACAGAGTAGCTGGAATTGTCACAGTCTGTTTAAGGGAAGGAAAGAGACTCCAAATGGAGCAACAGATCAAAGAAGGTGGTTCCAGTTTCCCTGTATTGCAGGTCCTAGTGCAGATGGAAAAGAGAAGGAGAGAAGTAATTTTTTCACATGGGATCAGGAGGTCCTCAAAACATAAGGTCTGAAACTAATAGGAACAGGTGATGACTAAGATAAATTCCTGAAATCTGGCTCCAACAACCTGGGAGTAGTGCTGGAAAAATGTCCATGAACTTACATGGGGGTCACTGTCAGTGAATTGGTCTTCAAATGCAATTTTCTGTGAACTGTACCATCAAGCTCTCACCCTTTTCAATGCAGTTGTGTCTTTCAACCATCCTCATGTGCAAGAGTGGAGGAAGTGCCCTTTCCCTTTGAACAGACAGTTAAATTAATTCTACAAATGTGGACTGATTTTTAAAAATTTCTCGAACTTACAATGACAGATTCTGAAATGGAATGAACTTGAGTTATAAGCCAACTAACCAAATGTTAAATAAACCTTAAGAATTCTGCTGTCTTGTTGCTAAGTAAAAATTAGTGATGTTCAAATTTATAAATAAAATATTATACCAGTGGAGAAGTTTGGGATCAATAATACTAGGTTCATCTTCTGGGGACATAGCTTTGAATCCCTGCCTGGCAGAGAGCAAAATTTTGAATGCAGTTTTTTTTAAAATCTGAAATAGATTGCTAGTCTAATGATAAAAATATGACTAAATAAATATAAAACGTCTGGATCACTCATGTTCTTTAGGGAAGGAGATTTGGCCCACGTGATTCAAGAATCACAACAATTTGGTTGGGTCTTAGTTTCTCTATTCAAAAAACAATTACACTGTTAAGAAGGTACATGTCACTGAAAATTAGATGCTGAGAAACTGGTTTTGGAAAAAAGATTGCTAGACGTTGTCATCTTGCATGTTACTTTGAACACTGAATCCACAGTTTTAATGGCAGCAAAATGAACTTGCGTGACTGCATTCTGAGCTTGGATGGTGTGCCTAGTGTTTAATGTCTGCTACTGATTGCATATGAAAGCATTAACAGCAGAAGTAGAGGTCACATGACTACAATAAGCCAGCCAGTGCAATAAAGGTGTGAATGTATTTCATCAAACATTCCTTTTCTATGAATGAATTACATACACTATCATTTGCAGTTACAAGTTCCCAATATACATAGTGGCAAAGAAAATTATTAGTAATTAACAGAATGACAGAACGATGTGTTAACTAGTCAGTTTTGCTTCCATCAGTGTCTGCATATGCGTTGCATATTTAGTCTCTAAGTTGTGATGTAGGGATATGGGCTGGGTGCTGGCAGGTGGGACTAGGTTGGGCTGGGATATCTGGTCAGCATGGACGGGTTGGACCAAAGGGTCTGTTTCCATGCTGTACATCTCTATGACTCCAAGACTCTAAGTGACATTTGACTTGCTGTCATTTGACCCAGATTTGTTATTCATATCCTTTTTTACTTCTAGTTTTAGTTATTTTAATTGACAAAATTGTTTGGGTACAGTAAGACATTAGTTTTCATCTAGACTATTTTTCATGTCCTCAGTAGATGTGTTACTCAATAAAGGACTGCTTTCTACAAGCCTGTGCTGGATTTTTTCATTTCTTGAAGTGAATTGATTTCCTCTTTATTGCACAAAGAAGTCTTACTGAATTGTATAATGCCTTTGTGAAACTGCACCTAGAATATTGTGTGCAGTTTTGGTCTCTGTATCAAAGGGAAGTTTTACTTGCCAGCAAGGCAGTGTTGCAGAGGCTCATGAGATCGATTCCTGGAATGGCAGGATTGTCCTATAAAGAGAGATTGATGAGACCATGACCATTAGACAAGAGATAAAGAATTAGGCCATTTGGTTCATTGAGTTGTTCCATCCTTCGATCATGGCTGATATGATTCTCAATCCCATTTTCCTGCCTTCTACCTGTAAACCTTGATTACCTTACTAATCAAGAACGTATCCATCTCTTTCTTAAAGGTACTCGAGACTTGATCTCCATAGCCTCAAATTAACCATCCTCTAGTTGAAGAAGTTCCTTCTCGCCTCAATTCTCAATTCTTATCCCTTCTCTCTGAGATTGTCTCTTCAAGTCCATTCTATCCACGTCTCTCAATATTCTGTAACTTGAATGAGATTCCTCCCCTCATCCTTCTAAGTGCCATTGAGTACACACCCAGACTCCTTAAAGTCCAAATGTAGTTTGACCAGAACCTTCTACAATTTCAGCAGTACATCTCTGCTCTTGTATTCTAGTCCCCTCAAAATAAATACTAACATTGCATTTGCCTTCAACTTGCATGTTAACGTAGAGAATTCTGAACTAGGACCCCCAATTGCTTCAAATGTCTGAAGTTTTTCCCCATTAAGAAAATTGTCTTCGTCTCTATTGTTCATACCAATGTGGATAACCTTGCACTTTCCCAAATTGTATTCTATCTGCTACTTCTTTGCCATATCTCCTGACCTGTCCAAGTTCTTCTGCAATCTCTCTGTTTCGTCAACATTTCTTGTTCCTCCAGCTATCTTTGTATTGTGCGAGTGATTGGTCTATATGTTCCACAGTTTCGAAGAATTCGAGGTAATCGTTTTGAAACATGCAAAATTCCTACAGGGCTCAAAATATTGATGAGGAGAAAATGCTTCCACTGACTTGGGGGAGTTCTCGAATATTTGTGACGGCGATACAGTCCCATCATAAGGGGTGGACTACTTAAGGCTCAGATAAGAAGGAATCTTTGCATATAGAGGTGGGTGAATCTTTGGAAATGTCTACCTTTAAAGGTTTTTGATGTTCAGTCATTGAGCATTTTCAGGATAGAGATCAATACAGGTGTCCCCTGCTATCTGAAAGTACAGTGTTCCTATGAAACTGTTCGTAAGTTGAAATGGCATAAAACAAGGAAGCAATTACATTAATTTATTTGTGAAACATTTTTGAGAGTTGCCAGACCCAAAAAAACCTACCAAATAACACATAAAACATAAACTAACACTAATGTATGGTGAAGGCCTTCAGACATTGGGGTGGTGGAAGATAAAGGAGACTGGAATGTAGGAGAGAGAGGAAGAAGGTCATCTATTAACATCTCATCGTCGTCTGAATCCATTAGGACACGCAGGCCACAGACCTCTACATTTTCTTCTTTGTCTGCCTGCCTCAACGTCGAAGTTTGTCGTCTGCTGTGGCTGATGTGGAAGGCTTGAAATATGATAGTATACTTGACTGCTAAGCTTCATGCATTCTCCTGTCATACAGTTCTTTGTAGGCACTCAAAACATCCTGCAAACCTGCTCTAAACCTACGTGCCCTTTCAAAATTAAAGGTCATACCTTTCTGTAATCATTACAACACTGTCAATCATAGCGAAAATCTCATGCAAGTGCTTCACTTTCAGTTCCTGAATGAGTTCATTTTTGGGCCGTTTGCAATTGCATTCAGTTTTGATTCGTATCCTTTCCTCTTGCAATTGCATCAGCTCCTCATCTGTCACTTCTTGGTCATGGGATGCCAAAACTTCTTCAACATCATCTTCATCAACTTGCACAAACCCAGCCTCCTTAGCCAAAGTTACAATTGCTGTATTTAGTGTTGTCGGTTCAAAGCCTTTAAAATCGTTCACTGCTTCCGGACACAGTTTTCTGCAAATGCCATTTCTCATCAAGTCTGTTAGCCTATTGAGAGCATCTCCAAGGTTGGCGATTGCCAATTTAATATTATACTGTTTCCATATCTCTCTCAGAGATGCTTCGTGGTTGCCCTGTCTGTTGATGGCACTTACAATAAAACGCATCACATTTTGCATAAAGTAGGCTTGAATTGTGGCTATTAGGCCTTGGTCACATGGTTGCAGCAATGGCATCGTATTCGACGGTAAGAACACAACATGAATGTTGCCGCTATACTTGGCAAAGCCAGGTGGATGAGCAGCACAGTTATCGACAATCACAAGACACCTATTACTGCGGTTATTTTCTCTACAAAATGTTTCAACTAAAGGACTAATGGATCCACTCGTACTCAGAAAAACTCACTTGGGTATTCCACCCGATTAGATATGAACAAAGCGCAATAGGAAGTGTATTCTTATCAACACCTTTAAGTGCCCTCGGATTATCTGAATGGTACACTAGTAGAAGCCTAAGGGCAACATCACCAGTGGTGTTAATAATAGGCATTAGGGTAAACCTGTCCTTAGGTGCCTTGTGTCCCTTAGCCTGCTTTTCTTTTATTGAAATAAATGACTTGCTCAGCAATTTTTTTGAGTAAATTCCAGTTTTGTCACAGTTAAACACTTGCTTATATGAATAACCAGCTTCTGTAATTATTTTCTTCAGTTCTTCTGGAACTTTTCTGGAGCTTCAGAGTCAGCCAAAACACTTGCTCCAGTCACCTTGAAGTGATGAAGCTGCCTTTGCCTCAAAAACCGATCAAACCATCCATGACTACCTTGAACTTCCACTTTTGTAACATTTTCATCACCATCGTCCAGTGTTATCTGTTTCAACTTATGAAAAAGACTGACTGATTTCTCCTTAAGTATGAGATAACTTAATGGAACACCATGCTTTGAACTCCCATCAGTCCAGTTAAGCAATAGATTTTCCATTTTATCCATGACTGGATGCTGACTAAAAGAGACAACTTTGCTACTAGCAGAACCAATTGTAACCTCTGCAGCTTTCAAGTTTCTTTCTCTCTGCATGTAAATAGTACGAATGGTGGATGCAGACAAGTTCAAAGCACACACAATGTTTTTATTTCATTGACCATGAGCGAAACACTTAATTACGCCCAGTTTTATGCTAAGCAAAACAGCCTTACGAGCTCTCTTAGCCTTTTCTGATACCTTAGGACTCATCTGGCTAATGGATGCACCAAAATAAATTGAGATAAAGCACAGATATGCGCACACACGCAGTTCAAAGCTATGGTGGCTTGATGCTGACTGTAATTTCCAGGGAAGGGACTTGGTGGCGTCACTCCACTGTGTGCGCTTTTTCGTAAAAGCAAAAACCCTCTATGGTTAGTGATAACAGGTACAAAAGTAGATCTTCCATAAAAATGAATTGGTGTAAAGCAAACATCTGAAAGTGGGGGAATACCTGTAGATATCTAGTTGTTAAAAGCATCACGTCATATGGCTATAGAAAAGAATATTTAAGCCAGAAGATCAACCATTATCTCGTAGTATACAGAGCACATTGAAGAGACTTTTCCTTTGTTCCTGTAATACTCCAGAAATACCTTCCACCACCTTCCACCACCTTCCACCACCTTCCATAACCAGCTCCTCCTCCTCTTCAGGTAATGGCTCTGACCTAAGGAATAGTCAACTGCTGGTGCTGGTGCTGCTGAAACTACAGAGCTGACATCCACTCAGATTCACTGTAAACTCTTTAAACCAGGATTTTCTCCAAAGGTGCACTAGAAGTCTCTCCTTGAGCCAATCAATGTCCCTTCAAGTATAAAATGGCTGTGGGGCAACTGAGTTTTTCAAGGTTGGGCTTCCAACCAACTTGATCAGCGGACGCAGGAACTGTTGAGTCTCATCAAATACAGCTCACGTTTTCTGATAGGCTTTTGACAGGCATAAAACATTCTGTGAGAATTCTGTATGTTTTCCTTTAACCTGGCCTATCAAAGTCCTCATATAAATCTCTGCAGCTGAACTCATATGCTGCCTTACCCTCTGTCGGGATTCACCTAAGATATCCTTTTCCCCCTCGCCTAACTGGAATGAACTTACCCCTGGTGTCTCACTAATGCATATCATGCCTCATTGCTATCCTATGTGATTCATGTAGTGCCCGTACTTGAATTGGAGGCTGCCAATGGTAACAAGTGTCAATGTTTTTTAATTGTCACTTCTCAATCTTCCTCCATTGCCTGGTCCAGGGGTCACTTTTTGGGTATCTGAAGGAATACAATAAAACTGTGAAGCAGAATGAGGAGCTGAGGGTATAAGTAAGAGTTGCATGCTTACTCATCCTGGTGCTTGCAAATCAGAATAGAGAGTGGATTGTGAGAAGGAATAGATATGGGGATACAATCAACTTCAATGAATATAGCTCACCTAAGACCTTGGTTTTTGCACTTGTGTCCTGATAATAGCCAGCACTGCTTCGTCCAGGGACGTCTCTATCTCATTCTATATAGCACCTGCTGCCTTGTATGCAGCCAAAAAGTATGGTGCTGGAAAAGCACAGGTCAGGTAGCATCCGAGGAGCAGGCGAGTCAACGTTTTGGGCATAAGGCCTTCATCAGGAATGTAGCAGGGGGAAAAGGGGCTAAGAGATAAATAGGAGGTTTGGGGTGGGGGGGAGGTAGCTGGGAAGGTGATAGGTAGATGCAGGTGGAGGAGTGATAGTGATAGGTTGGCGGGGAGGGTAGAGAGGATAGGAGGAAAGGAAGATGGACAGGTAGGACAGTTCAAGAGTGTGGTGCTGAGTTGGAGAGTTGGATCTGGGATGAGGTTGGGAGAGGGGAGATAAGGAAACTGGTGAAGTTGACATTGATGTCGTATGGTTGGAGGGTCACAAGGCGGGAGATAAGGTGTTCTGCCTTCATATAGGTTTATATGCAACAAGACCAGGACATTATCCAGGCTTGGGCTGACAAGTGCCAAGTAACATTTGTGCAATGACCATCTCCAAGAAGGCAATCTAACCACTGCCCCTTGACATTCAATGGTGTTACCATCACTGTCAAGATCGCTGGAATTACCATTGATGAGCAACTCAACTAAACTTGTGACATAAACACAATGGCTACAAAGAACAGGTCAGAGGCGAGGCATACTATAGTGAGTAACTCACCTCGTGATTCCCCAAAGTGTATCCATCATCAAAAAGGCACAGGTCAGGAGTGTGATGAAAGACACCCCACTTGCCTGGATGTGTGCAACTCTAAAAAGCTTGACACCATTCAGGACAAAGCAATCCACTTGACTGGCATCATATTTACAAGCACCCATTTCCTCATCACTGCTCAGTAAGAGAAGTATGTACTATCTATAAGGTAAAAACAATGACTGCAGATGCTGGAAACCAGATTCTGGATTAGTGGTGCTGGAAGAGCACAGCAGTTCAGGCAGCATCCAAGTAGCTTCGAAATTGACGTTTCGAGCAAAAGCCCTTCATCAGAAATAAAGGCAGTGAGCCTGAAGCGTGGAGAGATAAGCTAGAGGAGGGTGGGGGTGGGGAGAAAGTAGCATAGAGTACAATGGGTGAGTGGGGGAGGGAATGAAGGTGATAGGTCAGGGAGGAGAGGGTGGAGTGGATAGGTGGAAAAGGAGATAGGCAGGTAGGACAAGTCCGTACAAGTCATGGGAACAGTTACTGAGTTGGAAGTTTAGAACTAGGGTGAGGTGGGGGAAGGGGAAATGAGGAAACTGTTGAAGTCCGCATTGATGCCCTGGGGTTGAAGTGTTCCGAGGCAGAAGATGAGGCGTTCTTCCTCCAGGAGTCTGGTGGTGAGGGAGCGGCGGTGAAGGAGGCCCAGGACCTCCATGTCCTCGGCAGAGTGGGAGGGGGGGTTAAAATGTTGGGCCACGGGGCGGGGTGGTTGATTGGTGCGGGTGTCCCAGAGATGTTCCCTAAAGCGCTCTGCTAGGAGGCGCCCAGTCTCCCCAATGTAGAGGAGACCACATCAGGAGCAACGGATACAATAAATTGTATTAGTGGATGTGCAAGTAAAACTTTGATGGATGTGGAAGGCTCCTTTAGGGCCTTGGATAAAGGTGAGGGAGGAGGTGTGGGCGCAGGTTTTACAGTTCCTGCGGTGGCAGGGGAAAGTGCCAGGATTGGAGGGTGGGTTTACAAGGTGTACTGCATGAATTCACCAAAGATCCTAAAAAAACCCATGATCACCTAAATCTTGAAGGACAAGGGCGGCAGATGAATCAGAACACCTAGCACTCACCGTCCTGACTAGGAAATATATTTCTGTTCTTTCACTGTTGCTGGAATTTCCTCCCTAGGGGTATTATGGTTCAACCTACAGCATCAGGACTGCATCAGTTAAGAAGACAGCTCAACACCACCTTCTTGAGGGAAACTAGGGATGGATAATAATTGCTGGACAGCCACAACAAGTGAATTAAAAAAAGTTTTAATCACTATGAATACATAGTTTCTGTACATTAACAATCCCTCTATCATCACTTATGCAAGTGACCCCTAAGTAATAAAATGTAATTAAGTAATTAATAATGTTTTTTTAAAAGTACAAAGACTAATATATGTTTCAAATAAAATGTTATATAAATGAAACATCTTTGGCTAATGGTCTGAAAACAATTTATGTATTGTCATCTGAAATGCTGATTTCTGTTCAGTCATTAACATGTTAAAGTCACATTTGTGTCACATAAGCCTCAGGCAATGTGGGATGACTTTGACCGAAGCTTAATTTGACCAGCCATATAATACTGTGGCTTCTAGAGCAAGTCAGAGTCTGGGAATCCTGCCATGAACTCCTCATCTTCTGATTCCTGAAAGACTCTTCAACATGAGATGTGTGATGGAATGGTTACCTTGAGGTGTGTGACATCAACACCAAGAAGCTCAACATCATCCAGGACAAAGCAATCCAATTAACTGACTCTTCATCCACATTTTCTCAATCACTGATGCACTGTAGGAACAATGTGTTGCTCTTTAAACCATAGTGTTGCAACTCCCTAAGGCTTCTTCGACAGCACCAGGCAAAGTTGCAATCTTTAATATATAGAAAAAGGATGGCAAGCGCATGGGAACACTATTGCCTTCAAATGTTCTTTCAAGTCATTTACTGGCTTGGAACTCAATTGCAGTTCCTTCGTCTACTCTGGAACAAAATATTGGAAGCCCTTCCCTAAAAGTACTAAAGGCATAACTACACCGCATAAGCTAATTTGTTTGGGAGGCTGGTTTGTGATGCAGAGTGATACTAACAGTGTAGGTTCAATTTCCAAACTAGCTAAGCATGTTGACATCTCAACCTCATCCCTTGCCTGAGGTCTGGTGACCCTCACGTTTAACTCACCATCAGTCACCTCTCTCTGCTGAGAGACCAACCCTATGATTCTTTAGGACTGTAGCAACTTTACTCTAACCATTCAGAAAGACAGAGCATCAGTACCTTTGATTGGAGCAATTAGAGTTAGCATTAAATGTTGGCCTTGCAATATCGAAGTCCCATGAATATATATTTAAAACATTGTATCAGATGTTCTGTACGCATTTATGTTTCTTTTTTCTTCAAATGTTTATTTTTATCACTAGCACATTGTGCGATGAGTGAATGCCTGTCAAACTAAAACTGCTAAATTATTTGGGCCTCAAACATTGTGGAAGATAGTGAAAAACTTTGTTGACAATGTGCCAAATCTTTGATGGATTATTTAGAGTACTACTTAGTGTTTTATAAGTCAGTTTTGTGTGTTCAGGCATTGATCGACAGTGACACCAAAACAGTGTAAACTCAGAAGTGTGGAGACAAAATCATTAATTGTCAGATTAATAATAATAATGCCATTTATTCACTGTTATTCTTTTCTGCTGCTGAGATGTTCTGATCCCAAGGAGTTACTGGGTTTTTTGAAAATGAAGTTTATTGCTTTATTTTACAGCAAAATTTAAATTGATTAAACATAACACTGTATAATATTGTTTACTGGCTTTCATTTTTCTTTATTGATCTCAATGATTATTCAGAAAGAAATGAAACAAATAAATAAAATGATTTCCCAAAGGACATGAATGAATGAAACAGGAATGCATTTTCATTCTATGATTGCCTAGCATTTGCACATAGAATTATGTATTCCATGATGAGGTGTAGTGAAGAGTTGACAATATAATGGCCAAACATTGCCTGAGGATGCACTACACCACTGAAACAGTATGCCTTTTCAACTTCCTCCTTTGTGTATATTTTTGTCTTGCATTGTTTTTTTTTCTTGCATTACTTTATTTGGCTGATGAAGCAGAGAGCAAAGACATTTTCACCGTTACCATTGAGACAATGGTATGGCAGAGTGGTTCCTTGCCTACTGTAGAGCCTGCCCAATTTTCATTCGATTTAGAATTAGTGGAATACTGAGATGGTAAATTCTAAAGTTATTTATTCTGACAAAAATGCTGCAAGATCAACATCTGAAATGGTCCAGTTTTGGTATTTGCATAAGAAAAGTATCCTCTGACTTTGGCACTCTTAAAAACTGTTCCCATTTGTGAAAAGGTGGAAAGCCAGTGGGCATTGATTTGAGGTGATTGGCAAAAGACAGAATAGCAACATGAGCGAAAACTTTTATTTTTCACGATGATTGGTTAGGACGTGTAATACACAATCTGAGAAAGTGGAGGAAACAGACACAATCCTGGCTTTTAAAATAAACTTGGATGATCCAAAGATAAATTATTTGCAGGGTAAAAGCCAGGGGAGTTGAATTCATGTTTAACTTTTATAACGGCCACAGATAGGACAGTCTGAATGTCCCCTTCTGTACTGTGGCAATCCTATGATTCTGTTGTCTCAGCATCTAATTAAACTCGCTCATTCCACCTTCCAGTTGTTACAAATCAAAATCATATAATTCTTCTTTGCAATGTTGCGTTCAGCTAATAAAAGAAAGGGTTTCGTTTGGAATATTTTAAGAAGAACATTTTTGACATCTGGAAAACACAACCATGTGCCAACACTAATAGCTAATAATTCCAATATTGCACTTGTCAGACTCTGAATTTCAACTTATTCACTTTAATTGTTGAAAAATTGTTGTGTTTGAAGAAGAATTTTTGTTAAATTATTAAATTAGAGTTAAATAGGGATTATAATTGAATAAATGTTGATGTGTTGTTGACTATGATCTATTATGATTAGGTTTGGCAGCTTCACATTTATGTTTAAACCTGAATGCGTTGAGGCACTTTTGGTTTTAATTGGGTAACATGTCATTCAGTTGCCCATTGAGTAGCCAATATTTAATGTTTACATCCACTGTGTACAAAATATTGATCAATTTTCACACTATAATGTATAATTGTAAGCCCACCAATGGAAAATTAATATAAATTCTAACTCAAAATTGCAACTCTAATAATTGCAAGTTATACACTTGGGATTAATTTCAACTTAACGCATTAGGTAGAAAGTGGACTAGGGTTGGATTCTGCGTCTATTTTATATTTGAAATATGAGTTGCTGTTCTTCAATCTTTCATTGAACCGTTTTGGAACACTGGACAGAGATCTCAGCATGAGAGCAATTTGGAAAATTAAAATGGCAAGCAAGCTTGTGGCTGAATAGATGTGTTTCTCAATGCCATTTGTATTTGGTCTCTACCAAAGTTGACAACATCATATTGTAAGCAATGAACACTCAATACTGAATTGAAAGTCATACACGTAAGTCATCATTGCATCTGCAATAAGTGCTTGGGTCCTAAGATGGTGAGAAGAGAAGGTAAAAGGAAAGGTGTTCGATCTCCTTTGCAGACATGGGAATGTGCAGAGGGCAAAAGATAAGCTGTTGGGTTGATTGAGGAGTGAATCAGGGTTTATGATTCAAACCTGTAATGTGTGTGACTGACCTGAACCTGTCTGTTTCCTAGCTGGTGGGATTACATGATTTCAGTTGAAAATATTTTTGCTGGGGTAAAGAACAGAAGAGAGTCCAAAATAAACTTTCTTAAAAATTAAATTCAGTACTGTATATGTAGTGCAGAAAATTGATAATTATGTGAAACACAGGATTAATAAACTGATAATTAAAATAATTAGTTGTAAGGAATGGGCAGCACAATGGCTCAGTGGTTAGCCTCCCAGCGCCACGGACCCAGATTCTATTCCAGCCTCGGGTGATTCTCTGTGTGCATTTTCTCCCTGTGTCAGTGTGTGTTTGCTCCCACATCCAAAGATGTGTAGGTTAGATCATTTAGACATTGTAAATGTGGGGTTATGGGGCTTGTTTAGCGGGCTCGGTGGGATGCTCTTCGGAGGGTTGCTGCAGACTCGATAGCCTCTTTCCGCACTAATTCGATGATCCTATTATTATAAGTACATGTAAACATAACCCTATACAATACAATTGAGTTGGTTAACTGTTTTCAGACTAATTATAAATAGAAGCAAAGGCAATGAATTGTTCAATGTTTTCCAAGTAAAATGGGCTGATAGCGAGTTGGATCATGGGCTCTTGCAAGTCTTTTTGCCTCATTGTGTAGACAATCTTATGTCATTTTAATACATTCTCAACATTATTTTTCATGTATTGACTTCAACTTTCGTAAACTGTTGCTGATTTACTTTGTGTATTTTGTAAGTCACTTTAACCTAATCAGCACAGCAGATTTATAACAGGCAAAACCATGAATAAAACCAGTCCTATGTCTAAAGTAATTCCAAATTTTCAGTGTAGGAGATATATTCCTGCAGTATTATAAATCCATACAGGGTAAATGTGAAGTGGATATTTCTAATAGACAAAAATACAGATATTTGGCTCCAGTATAATTTGGAAAAAACATACTCTGCTATTTTGCAATGAATGCATGGTTAATGAGCGAGCATCCTGTGGTTGCCCTTATACATTTCTTGGCAGTTAGAAGATTTGGGAGCAAATAATTCTCTGGGTCCCACTTGTTGATTGGTCTAGTGATTCCTGAATTAAGGCAACTCTGCAGGTAAAAAATATGTTTCTTCAGCAAGAAGAATATAGTGAAATCTATGATAATTGCAGGAATAAAGGAATGTTTCTGCTTAAAAGATGTTTGTGATTATAACCTGATGTAACTGTTTATTTAAATGGAAAATGCTAGAAATAGTAGGTCTGTTAACATCTGCAGAAAGAGCAACAGAGTTAATGTTTCAGTTTATCGGAACTGGTGAAAGGTAAGAAATGCAGTAGTTGTTATGTGGGTGAGATGGGGGAAGGTGGAAAAAGGAGGAAAGATCTGTGAAGGGGTGAAAGACACGGGATAATAAATGGCAAGAGAGTTGTGTAGCAAAGTCCAAGAGAGGAGATAGGAGAACAGTGCAGAAACAAAAGATGAGCCCAGAGGAGTTATGAATGGCAGAATAATGAACAGAGCCCAGAAGACGAACAAGTGCTAAATGAAATATGATGCTCTGTTCTTCAAGCTTGCATTGAGCCTTTTTGGAAGCCTGGACAGAGATTCGGTGTGAGGGTAAGGTGGAAAATTGAAATGGCAAACAAGCTTGTGGGCTGTGTTCCTTTGTGTCAGCAGAGGACACCACATTGTGAGCAGTGAGTGCAACATACTGAAGTGAAAGACATTTATGAAATCACTTTTGCCTGGAAGAATAGCTTGGGTGAGAAGAGAAGGTAAAAGGATATACGTTTGTAAGATATAGGAGCAGAATTAGGCCAGTCGGTCATGGCTGATATGATCCTCACCCCCATTTTCCTGCCTTCTCTCCATATTCCTTCAACCCATTACCAATTAAAAATCTGTTTAATTCCTCCTTAAATGTACTCATTGTCCCAGCAGTCACTGCATGTTCGGGTAGCGAATTCCACAGATTCACCACCCTTTGGGAGAAATAGTTTCTCATCAACTCTGTTTTAAATTTGCTACCCCTTATCCTAAGACAATGACCTCTCATTCTCGAATGCCTACAACAGGAAGCATTTGCTTGACATCTATTTAATCCACACTTTTTATTGTGCTGAATACCTCACTTTGATCTCCCCCTCATTCTTCTAACTTTCGGAGTATAGGCCTAAAATGTTCAATCTCTCTTCATACAACAAATGTTCAATCTCTCCTCATCTCTGAGATCAGTGTATTCCCATCTCCTATATATATGGGAAGGTGCAGTGGGCAAGGAAGATGATGTTGGGGCAATTAAGTGAATCAATGTGTCATACAGGGATGAATCTGTTTAAAACGCTGAAATGGAAGGGGAGGATGAAGAAAACCTCCACAGAGGCCAGTATCCTATCACCAAGTCTCTTTTTATTTACATGTGGAGGGTCCTTGATATCCAGCTCCCTCAGAGCCAGTTCTGAGCGAACAGAATCTCTGACACTCCTGTTTAGTTTTTTTTTGAGAAAAATATCCATTTTAATTGTGGCAACATTATACAGGAAAATGTTTACAATTTGGGAATTTAAATGCAAAAACGTATTTCAAACAGTGTAAATGTTATCGTTAATAAATTAAATGAAGTGATGAACCAGAGCATATTAGAATTCTTTCTCCACATCACGGTGACATAATTGAATAAAATAGTCAATCTCTGAAGGGTTCTTCCTTAAAACGGGTCAATCATGAGGTTATCTGTCACCCTGAACTCCCTGATTGGACCACATCAACAGCCTCAATTAGGGAACTCATTTTCTAAGAAATCCATCTGGCTGACCTCATCACAGTCACTACAGAGAGATAGATATGTTTGGTGATAGCATCATGATAGAATTGATGAAAATGGTAGTGATAATTTGTTTACAAAGTATCGTGAGGTAGAAAGTGAGGACAATGGTTACTCTGTCCTGGTTAAGGGAAGTAGGGAAGAGTTAAGAGAAGATCTGTTGGAAATATGTTTGACAGAATCATGTGACTTGTCAACCTCAGGAGAATCCTTTGGTTGATGAAAAAAAGAAACCATATCACGGGTACTGGTCTACCTTTTAGTTAATTCTGCATATGACAATATAGAAAGGCTAGAATAATTATTTTAAACTTGGTTAAGACAAAAAAAAAGGTTTTTCTCATACCACGAGTGGAGTGCTGGAGAGATCCTAAAGAAGTATAGAAAGTGCAGAGACAAAAAGAAAATTTTGAAAGCTAAAGGAGGACATATAAAATTATTAGCAGGTAAAATAAAAATCCAAAGTTGTTTTCTGAAGTTTATTGCAATGAATACAAAATTGGCTTGAAGATAGGAGACAGAAGATGGTGATGGAGGGTAGTTTCTCAGACTGGAGGTCTGTAACCAGTAGTACGCCACAAGGATCGGTGCTGGGTTCAATGCTTTTTGTCATTTATAGAAATTATTTGGATGTGACTATAGGAGGTATGGTTGGTAGATGACACCAAAATTGGTGGGCTAGTGGATAGTGAAGAAAGTTATCTCCGAGTAAAATGGGACATTGATCATATAGGCCAATGGGCCGAAGAGTGGCAGATGGAGTTTAATTTGGATAAATGTGAGGTGTTGTATTTTGGAAAGGCAAATCAGGGCAGAGTTTATCCACTTAATGGTAAGGTCCTCAGAAGTGTTGCTGAACAAAGAGACCTTGGGGTGCAGGTTCATAACTCCTTGAAAATGGAGTTGTAGGTGGATGGGCTAGGAAGGAAGGTATTTGGTTTGCTTGCCTTTATTGGTCTGTGCACTGTGTAGGAGTTGCGGATGTACAGGACATTGATTAGGCCACTTTTGGAATATTGTGTGCAATTCTGGTCTCCCTGCTATAGGCAAAATGTTGTTAAGCTTGAAAGGCATCAGAAAAGATTTACAAGGATGTTGCCAGGGTTGGGCTACAGGGAGATGCTGAATAGGCTGGGACTGTTTTCCCTGGAGAGTTGGAGGCTGAACTCTGTAGAGGTTTATAAAATAATGACAAGGGTTAATAGACAAGGTCTTTTTTTCCAGGGTGGGGGTGTCCAAAACTGGAAGGCAGAGGTTTAAGGTTTGAGAGGAAAGATTTAAAAGGGACCTACAGGGCAACATTTTCACTGAGAGAGTGATTCATGTACGGAATGAGCTGCCAGTGGAGGTGGTGGAGGTTGGTACAATTGCAGCATTTAAAAGGCATCTGGATGGATATGTGAAGAGGAAGTGTTTAGAAGCATATGTTCCAAATGCTGGCAAATGGGATTAGATTAATTTGGGATATCTGGTTGGACTGCATGAACAAGTTGGACTGAAAGATCTGTTTCTGTGCTGTACATTTCTATAACTCCATGACTTATCTAGTATTCATGTATTATGGAATATTGTCTTTAGTTTTTGGAAATAGTGTTAAATGCAAGGTAAGTGGAAACCTTTCAGATTTCCCTCTTAAAGTACAAATGGCAAGTTTGGAATCTCTATAATGAATGGTGACTTCCTTTATTTAACAATCCTTGCATCTTAATAATAATCCACTTGCCCTAATTTCAATTCAGCTTCCAATTCTCCTCTCCTTCCCAAGAAATGAGATGGTGCCAATTCCTGACATGAAAGTCAGTATGGTTACCTGGCAGCTGCAAATTACCATCTGCTTCTCTGTGTCTTCATCAACTCTATATTCATCACAGCATCCCTGCATATTCTATGGAGACCACCCTTTTCCACACTAGGTCCATGTAAGTACATTGGCAAACCACCACCTCACAACCTGTTCTTGGGCCAACTTTCATACCATTTCAATTGTTCAGGACATCCTTTTAGAGCCCAGGGATACTTACAATTTTCTACCAGGTCACTTTAATGCAGGGGCACTTATGCATCAACATAGAAACATCTTATGCTGCTTAGCTGGGTTTCTCAGTGCTCACTCACTTTGTATTTATTGCAGGCTGCCAACCTCTGCGGCTTGCATTGCTTTTTACCACAGAGTTGGGAAAGGCATCTTGTCATAATTTAGAACATTGCAGTAAAGGAGATGGACAAGTTGCTGTATCGTCTTGTGCAACATCATTGTCACACTTGCAGCATATGCCAGCAGCTTACACAGCTAAGAAACTGCACGTGTTTCAACTAGATAGTCATACCTGAAAGTCCAAGGGGACTGTCCTTAGTGGCATTAGGGAACCCGACAGTCAGTCAGGGGAAACTGCCATGGTCAGTCAAGGGATGCATGTGATTTCAGTTCAGGGGTTGACCAGGGTCAGTCAGATTCTTGCTTCAACTAAATCCAATGATCCATAACTTTGCAGTCTGGGGACTGGGCTGTGATCGTGCTACAGGTCCAGTGAAAGAAAGCCAGGAATCACAGACACATCAGTCAGGGTGCTGTAGATACATCAGTCCAGGGAATGGGTCAGTTTTTCCTGCAATGAAACAAAAACAGGGGATATGATGGAAGTGAATGGAAGAGCAATTTAAGCACAAGCAGAAGTGACAGTGACATGTGCCCAGTGAGTGAGTAGGAAGTGCAGAGGCCAGGAGGGGTTCGTAGTTGAATGTCAGCATTGAGTGGACATAATGCCTGTAATATTGAGAGTTGCAGTTCATTTGCCTTGGTGAGAGATGTGTGTTTATAACAGAGTTAGAGTGAATGATACCCCTGAAAATGTGAGTGAGCACAGAAGATGTGGGCACTTACCCTGATGGACTACAGAAGCTTAATAACCTCCTTCTTTCACTGCATTTTTTGTTGTGCTTCACCTAGCGCACTGCATTAAGTCAGGTTGCTATTTGGGTTGAGACTGGCAGTGTCTTGTGACATAACGACCTTCGCTAGTCAACAGGATGCAGCACTGCCCTTGACTGCCTTTATTCACCAGCACCTTAAGGTACCTTTCACAAACTGAGGTGATAACTTGCCTTTCTTGTCCATTTCTGTGGGGATAATGGTACAGGACCACAGTGTGAAGGACAGTTCCTAGCTTAAATGGTCTGAAGTGCTGTGCAGCTGTTATTTAAATATGACAGCAGTAGCATGAATGTAGCAAACTGTTGGTAGTGTGAATCTTTCCACCAGTCCTCCTGCATGAGTCTGTGTACTAAGCACTGTTGAGGCTGGTTGCGTAATTAATAAGATAAAGGAAGGAATGTAGCATGAGGAAAGTTGCAATGGGCCGTGCCATACCTGGGGCATCAATAACTCTCAAAAAAACTCTTCTTTAAACATGGGAAATTTTAACCCAAACAGCAACCTTATTTGTGGCTTTTACTGGAGCCAGGAGGTCTGTCCTTATTTCAATACAAATGATACATTTTAAAAATGTAATTCTTAGATGAAAAGACACAAAAGACAGTTTGTTAGAGCATAGAACAGTACAGCAGAGTACAGGCCCTTTGGTCCTCAGTGTTGTGCCAACCTTTCATCCTATTCTAAGAACAAAAAAACCTATAAACCCTTCATTTTACTATCATCCATGTGCCTATTCAAGAGTCGCCTAAATAGCCCTAACGTATCTGACTCAACTACCACTGCTGACAGTGCATTCCATGCACCTACCACTGTGTGAAGAACCTACCTCTGACATCTCCTGTAAACCTTCCTCCAGTCACATTAAAATGATGCAATATTGTGATAGACATTTCAGCCATGGGAAAAAGTCTCTGGCTATCCACTGTATCTCTGCCTCTCATCATCATGTACACCTCTATCAAGTCAGCACTTCTGTGGCTATCCCCCTTTCAAACAAGTATGCTGTTTGGAAAATGTAGGGGGGTGGGAGATGGATTTTCAGGGGAATATAGCACGAACAGCCAAGTTTCTGGTATTGAGACTGGCTCTAACGCAATGAGGGGTACATTGGATTCCAAAAGATCGATTGTGTTAGGGGGCTGTCTAGTCCGAGGTACAGACTGATGTTTCTGTAGCCAGCAGTGAAAAATCAGAATGGTGTGTTGCTTCCCTGGAGGCAGGGTCAAGGATGTCTCAGAGAGGGTGCAGAATGTTCTCAAGGGGGAGAGGGCACAGCAGGAGATCATTGTACACATTGGAATCAATGAAGTAGGAAAGGAAAAGGTTGAGATTCCGAAGAGAGAATACGGAGAGTTAGGCAAGAATTTAACAAGGAGGTCGTCGAGAGTAGTAATATCTGGATTACTCCTGGTACTACGAGCTAGTGAGGGTAGGAATAGGAGGAAAGAGCAGATGAATGCATGGCTGAGGAGCTGATGTATGGGAGAAGGATTCGCATTTTTGGATCATTGGACTCTCTTCTGGGGTAGAAGTGACGTGCAAGAAGGACGGATTGCATGTAAATTGGAAGGGGACTAATATACTGGCAGGGAGATTTGCTAGAGCTGTTCAGGAGGATTTAAACGAGTAAGGTTGGGAGGTGGGGGGCTTGGAAACCAGGGAGATAGTGAGGAAAGAGATCAATCTGAGACTGGTACAGTTAAGAATGGAAGTGAGCCAAAGTGAATCAAGGCAGACAGGGACAGAGCAGAGAACAAGGTAGGAATGATAAATTAAACTGAATTTATTTCAATGCAAGGGGCCTAACAGAGAGGGCAGGTGAACTCAGGGCATGGTTAGGAACATGGGACTGGGATATCATAGCAATTACAGAAACGTGGCGCAAGGATGGACAGGACTGGCAGCTTAATGTTCCAGGATACAAATGCTCCAGGAAGGACAGAAAGGCAGGTAAGAGAGGAGGGGACGTGGCATTTTTGATAAGGGATGGCATTACTGCTGTACTGAGGGAAGATATTCCCGGAAATACATCCAGGGAAGTTATTTGGGTGGAATTGAGAAATAAGAAAGGGATGATCACTTTATTGGGATTGTATTATACACCCCCTAATAGTCAGAGGGAAATTGAGAAACAAATTTGTAAGGAGATCTCAGTTATCTGTAAGAATAATAAGGTGGTTAAGATCGGGGATTTTAATTTTCCAAACATAGACTGGGACTGCCATAGTGTTAAGGGTTTAGATGGAGAGGAATTTGTTAAGTATGTACAAGAAAATTTTCTGATTCAGTATGTGGAAGTACTGATGAGAGAAGGTGTAAAACTTGACCTACTCTTGGGAAATAAGGCAGGGCAGGTGACTGAGGTGTCAGTGGGGAAGCACTTTGGGGCCAGTGACCATAATACCATTTATTTAAAATAGAGATGGAAGAAGAGTGACTAGATCTAAAAGATGAAGTTTTAAATTGGAGAAAAGCCTATTTTGATGGTATTAGGCAAGAACTTTAAAAAACTGATTGGGGCAGGTGTTCGCAAGTAAAGGGATGGCTGGATAATGGGAAGCTTTCAGAAAAGAGATAGCAAGAGTGCAGAGACAGTATATTCCTGTTAGGGTGAAAGGTAAGGCTGGCAGGTATAGGGAATGCTGGATGACTAAAGAAATTAAATGTTGTGTTAAGAAAAAGTAGGAAGCATATGTTAGGTATAGACAGGACAGATCAAGTGAATCCTTAGAAGAGTATAAAGGCAGCAGGAGTATACTTAGAGTCATAGAGATACACAGCACGGAAACAGACCCTTCTGTCCAATTTGTCCATGCCGACCAGATATCCCAACCCAATCTAGTACCACCTGCCAGCACCCGACCTATATCACTCTAAACCCTTCCTATTCATATACCCATCCAGATGCCTTTTAAATGTTGCCATTGTAGTAGCCTCCACTACTTCCTCAGGCAGCTCATTCCATACAGGTACCACCCTCTGCGTGAAAATGTTACCCCTTAGGTCTCTTTCATATATTTCCCCTCTCACCCAAAATCTATCCCCTCTTGTTCTGGACTCCCCCACCCCAGGGACTCCCCCGTGCCCCTCATGATTTTATAAACCTCTATAAGGTCACCCCTCAGCCTCCAATGCTCCAGGGAAAACAGCCCTAGCCTATTCAATCTCTTCCTAGAGCTCAAATCCTCCAACCATGGCAATATCCTTGTAAATCTTTTCTGAATCCTTTCAGGTTTCACAACATCTTTTCAATAGGAAGGAGACCAGAATTGCATGTGATATTCCAACAGTGGCCTAACCAATGTCCTGTACAGCCGTAACATGACATCCCAACTCCTGTAGTCAATACTCTGACCAATAAAGGAAAGCATACCAAACGCCGCCTTCACTATCCTATTTACCTGCAACTCCACTTTCAAGGAGCTATGAACAGACCCAAAGTCTCTTTGTTCAGCAACACTCCCTAGGACCTTACCATTAAGTGTATAAGTCCTGTTAGTATTTGCTTTCCCAAAATGCAGCACCTCGCATTTGTCTAAATTAAACTCCATCTGCCACTTCTCAACCCGTTGGCCCATCTTATCAAGATCCTATTGTAACCTGAGGTAACCTTCTTCTCTGTCCACTACACCTCCAATTTTAGTGTCATCAGCAAACTTACTAACTCTACCTCTTCTGCTCACATCCGAATCATTTATATAAATGACGAAAAGTAAAGGACCCAGCGCTGATCCTTGTGACATTCCATTGGTCTCAGGCCTCCAATTTGAAAAACAACCCTCCACCACCACCCTCTTCTTCTACCTTTGAGCCAATTCTGTATCCAAATGGCGAGTTCTCCCTGTATTCCATTAGATCTAGCCTTGCTCACCAGTCTCCCATGGGGAACCTTGTCGAACGCTTTACTGAAGTCCATTTAGATCACATCTACCGCTCTGCCCTCATCAATCCTCTTTGTTACTTCTTTAGAAAACTCAGTCATGTTTGTGAGACATGATTTCCCATGCACAAAGCCATGTTGACTATCCCAAATCAGTCCTTGCCATTCCAAATACATGTACATCCTGTCCCTCAAGATTTCCTCCAACAACTTGCCCACCATCGACGTCAGGCTCACTGGTCTATAGTTCCCTGACTTGTCTTTACAACCTTTCATAAATGCTGGCACCACAGTAGCCAACCTCCAGTCTTCCTGCACCTCACCTATGACTATCGATGATACGAATATTTAAGAGGGAAATCAGGAGGGCAAAAAGGGAACATGAGATAGCTTTGGCAAGTAGAGTCAAGGAAATCCAAAAGGTTTTTACAAATATATTAAGGACAAAATGATAGCTAGGGAGAGAATAGGGCCCCTCAAAGATCAGCAAATGGCCTTTGTGTGGAGCTGCAGAGATGGGGGAGATACTAAATTAGTATTTTGCATCAGTGATTACTGTGGAAAAGGACGTGGAAGGTATAAAATTTAGGGAAATAGATGATGACATCTTGAAAAAAATGTCCATTTTACAGAAGGGGAATACTGGATGTCTTGAAACACATAAAAGTGGATAAATCCCCAGGACCTGATCAGATGTACCCGAGAACTCTGTGGGAAGCTATAGAAGTGATTGCTGTGCCTCTTGCTGAGACATTTGTATCATCAATAGTCACAGGTGAGGTGCCAGAAGACTGGACATTGGCTATCGTGGTGCCACTATTTAAAACAGGTGGTAAAGACAAGTCAGGGAACTATAGACCAGTGAGCCTGATGTCGGTGGTGGGTCAGTTGTTGGAAGGAATCCTGAGGGACAGGATGTACATGTATTTGGAAAGGCAAGGACTGATTAGGGATAGTCAACATAGCTTTGTGCATGGAAAATCATGTCTCACAATAAGAAAAGCCTGATCTCCCTCAACCTTCCTTCATAAGACCCGCCCTCCAGTCCAGGCAGCATCCTGGTAAACCTCCTCTGCACCCTCTCTAACGCTTCCATGTCCTCCCTATAATGGGACAACGTGAACTGAACACAATATTTCAAGTGTGCCGTAACCAGAGCTACACCATAACCTTGCAGTTCTTAAACTCAATCCCCCGTTAATGAAAGGCAATACACCATAAGCCTTCTTAACAACTCTATCAACTTGAATGGCAACTTTAAGGGATCTATGGACCTTCACCCCAAGATCCTTCTGCTCCTCCACACTGCCAAGAATCCTGCCTTTGACCCTATAGTCTGCATTCAAATTTGACCTTCCAACATGAATGTCTTCACACTTTGCTAGGTTGAACTCCATCTGTCACTTATCAGTTCAGCTCTGTATCCTGCCAAGGCTTTGTTGCAACCTACAGCAGCCCTCTACACTATTCACAACTCCACCAATCTTTGAGTCATAGATAAATTTACTAACCCCCCCTTCCATTTCCTCATCCAAGTTTTTTATAAAAATCACAAAGAGCAGAGGTCCCAGATCAGATCTCTGTGGAACACAACTGGTCACTGAGCTCCAGTCTGAATACTTTCTATCTACTACAACCCTCTGTCTTCTATGGCCCATCTAAGTCTGTATCTAGACAGCCAAATTTCCCTGTATCCCATGTCTCCTTTCTGAATGAGCATACCATAAGAAACCATATCAAACTCGTTGCTAAAATCCATTTACCCTCCATCACTGCTCTACCTTCATTAATGTGTATTGTCACATCCTCAAAGTATTAAATAAGGCTTGTGAGGCATGACCTGCCCTTTTCAAACCATGTTGACTACATCTAATCAAATTATGCTTTTCCAAATAGTCATCAATCCTGTCTCTCAGAATCATCTCCAACAATTTGCCCACCACAATATAAGACGGTATGTGTAATTCCCAGGGTTATCTATATTCCCTTTCTTGAACAAGAGAATAACATTTTCCACCCTCCAATCATCTGGTACTACTCTAGTGGAGAGTGAGGATGCAAAGATAACTGCCAAAGGTGCAGCAATCTCTTCCTTCGCTTCCCACAGTAATCTTGGGCATATTCTGTCTGGCTCAGAGGATTTATCTATCCTCATGTTTTTCCAAATTTTCAGCACATCCTCCTTACCATCAACTTATTTGAACATATCAGCTTGTTTCCTGCTGTCCTCACAAACGATGAGGTCCCTCTCAGTCATGAATACTGAAGAAAATTATTCATTAAGGATCTCCCCTACCTCCTTCGACTCCAGGCACAAGTTCCTTCCACAATCCTTGATCAGCCCTACCTTCGGTCTAGCTGTCCTCATGTTTCTCACATATGTGTAGAATGCTTTGGGATTTTCCTTAATCCTTGTTATTTTCTAGAGCAATGTCTGATCCTTGCTTCCTTCTTCCTCTTGATGATATGTTCCACGTCTATTGTCATCCAAGGTTCCTTCGCCCTGCCATCCTTTCTTTGCCTCAGTGGGACAAGGTAGTTCTTTGAAAATGGTAAGTCTGGAGAAGGAGCAGTTACATGCATTAATGATGTAAATTATTCATCTAAGTTACAGAATCAAAGAGTTGTGATGACGATCAATGGATAATGCTTGTCTGAGAGTTGCCATATCCATTTAAAATTTTGACACCCAAATTTCACTTGATTAACAGTGGTGTCCCTGGATATCCTGGTATGGGAGTGAGGGTCTATGGAAAGTATTTGGCGGCATACTTGTGTTGCACAGCCTGGCATGCTGAGCATCCCTCCCAACTTCGCCACCTTCCATGTAGTTTATGGCTCAGAACACCTCTGAAAGGTGTTTGGAAAGCTACACTGTTTCCTATCTTAATATCAATGTGGGATTATATTGCAAATATTCTGAGTGACAGTTTTAATCATCACTTAAAAAGGTTGGGATTAGTTGATAGTCAGTGGGGATTTATTAAGAGAAAGCTGTTTTCAACCAGTTTGATTGATCCTCTTTGTTACTACTCCATAAAATTCAATGAAGGTAACACATTTGATATTGTGAACTTGGATTTTAACAACAATTTTGATAAGGTCCTACATGGCAGACTGGCCACTGTGCTAAAAGCCCATGGAATCCAAAAGGAACTGACTAGTGCAATTCAAAATTGGCTCAATAGCAAAAAAAATATGGAAGGCTGATTTTAGTAGGAAACACAGGGCTCAGTATTGCTTCTGTTGCCTCTTATGGTATTTATTTAAAGAGAATCATTGAGCCTTAAATGTAGGATGTATAATTAAAATGTTCACAGATGATGCAGAATTTAAGGAAGTTGGAGACAGCTCAAAGAATCCGATGGATTGATCAGGTGAACAGAAAAAGTGATAAACGGAATTCATTCTGGAGACCTGTGAGGTGAAGAGGCTAAGCAAGCCAAAGAAACCCACAAAAAAATATTTAGTAGTGAGAAGTATAAAGGAGCAGAAGACACATTCACAGCACTTTGAAGGTAGCAGGACAGTTAGATAAGGTGATTATAAAAGTATACAGGACACTTTCCTTCATTAGCATAAGTACAGAATGTACGAACAGGGAGGTTATGCTTCTATTATGTAAAATCACTAGCAGGGTAACAGCTGAGTACTGTGTATAGCTTTGGTTCTGCATTGGTTTCTTTCTGCAAGGAAAGATGTGAATTCACTAGAAAGGGGACAAAGGAGATTTATGAGGATATTTTCAGAATTGGCAATTTTTCTTTGCTGCGAGGAAAGATTGGATAGGTTGTGTTTTCTTTGCAACAGAGGAGGCAAGGGAAATTTAATTGAGAGGTATCAAATTAGGGGCCACAATTGAGTGCATAGCAAGAACTATTTCCGTTTAGAGAACGCTTTTTGGTTATTGATGAAGACTTAAGCTAACTGGTAGGAGGACTAGAGGAAGTTTGAGGAAGTCTTTATTTTTTCCACTCAGTGTGTTGGAATTCAATACCAGCAAAGATGGTAGAGGCAAATTTTTAGATATTTAAAATTGCTTAGATATTACTTGAGGAGCTGAAACCAGCAAGGCTAAAGATCAAAAGCTGGAAAATTGGAAATGTCTGGATAGCTGTTTTCTGATCAGCATGAGTAGCTTGGGTTGAATAGCCTCTTTGTGTGTTTTATATTTCTAAGGTTCGATGATTGCGTCAAAATCCATTACTGTAAAATCTCTTTGTACTGTGATTGGAATGCTTGCTTCTTTTTCAAAAAAATGTAAACAGAACACTCTATTGCTACTAATGTAGTTTGAGCATGAGGGCAGAGGTGTATCTTATAATGTGATGAATCAAGTGAGGCCACATTTGGAATATTTCAAGTACACACTTTAAAAAGAAATTGAGCCCTTCAGACTGCAATTAATTAATTGTTGAGTTGGTAATCATGATTAAGCAGGCTTTTTTTTAACAGGGAAAAAATGTTGAAACTGTTCTTGTGAGTTATTGATATTTGACGAAAAATATATTTGACTTCTATAATCATGAAGTAGAAGATAGAGTACCCCCAAAATAACAATAATTTGGATTTCAACAAACGTCCATAGATATAACAGGCTGCAATAGATATTGGTTACTGAGGTAGCTATTCTAAAATAATTGTATCTCTTTATGACAGCTAGTTTATCTAAAAAAAATTGTTAAATGTGCGAATCTGTGATGAATTTTTAACAAATTTTGAAAACAAAATCATTTGATTCCCCTTCTCAGTAAGCCAAGTTTCTGTCTGTCAGACTGGTGTTAAAAGTAGAGAACCAGTTTTTCTGAATGTGAAATCAAAGACAGCAGGCTTCACTTACAAGCAATGTGTGTAGGCATTTCAAGATGTGGGAGACTGCATCTTTGGAGTAGATGCAAAAGAATTGGAGGACCTAAGAAAATGGAACACAATTTTTCAAGCAAGTGTGCACTAGAATTTAAAGGACAGTAGAAAAGGTGGTGGGGATGGTGTCTTAATTACATATGAACTGAAATCTCTGCTGATAACGAGTTCAAATGTAAAGATTAAGTCAGTTTCATTGTAATGATAGGTCAGGCCTCATGCCATCCAATAGCAGCTTTCTAGTTCAAATACATTTGCAGCCATGAGTGCTCATTATCTTGAAACCTTTTAAAATTCAGTCCTACCTTTAAGAATAACTCACCAGCACATAAGCATAAATTATACAAAAGAGACGGTTTGCACCTTAATAGGTTGGGGACCAACTGCAACACAACTGCGTTTAAACTAAATAGCGGAAGGGGGGAGGGGACAAACTGGAAGTTTAAGAAGGAAATTGAAGGGAAAGTTAGAACAAGGGAAGTCAAGAAAGACAGCGGTATCAATGAAGCAGAAAACTCAAAAAGGGATCATGCCGTAAGGTTGAGTGAAATAGGGGTTGATAGGAAGGGTGAGGGCAGTACCAATATAAAAATACTATATATGAATGCACGAAGTATTAGAAATAAGATGGATGAGCTTGAGGCTCTTTTGGAAATTGGCAGCTACGATATTGTGGGAATAACTGAGACGTGGCTTCAAGTGGACAGGGCCTGAGAAATGAATATTCAAGGTTATACATGCTATCGTAAGGACAGACTGACAGGCAGAGGGGGTGGGGTGGCCCTGTTGGTAAGGGATGATATTCAGTCCCTTGCGTGGGGGAACCTAGAATCAGGGGATGTACAGTCATTATGGACAGAGCTGAGAAATTCTAAGGGTAGAAAGACCCTCTTGGGAGTTATCTACAGGCCCCCAAACAGTAGTATGGATGTAGGGTGTAAGTTGAATAAGGAGCTAAAATTGGCCTGTCGCAAAGATGTTACTACAGTTGTTATGGGGGATTTCAACATGCAGGTAGACTGGGAGAATCAGAATGGTATTGGACCTCTAGAAAGAGACTTTGTGGAGTGCATCTGAGATGGATTCTTAGAACAGCTGGTGCTGGAGCCAACCAGGGAGAAGGCAATTCTGGATCTGGTATTATGCAAGGAACCAGAATTGATCAGGGACCTTGAAGTGAAGGAGCCATTAGGAGGTAGTGACCATAATACAATAAGCTTCAATCTGCAATTTGAAAGGGAGAGGGTACAATCAGTAGTGACAATATTTCAGTTGAACAAAGGGAACTATGGAGCTATGAGGGAGGAGCTGGCCAAAGTTCAATGGTGCAATACCTTAGCAGGGATGACAGTGGAGGAACAATGGCAGATATTTCTGTGTATAATGCAGAAGATGCAGGATCAGTTCATTTCAAAAAGGAAGAAAGATCCTATGAGGAGGCAGGGGTGGCCGTGGCTGACGAGGGAAGTTAAGAAACATATAAAGTTAAAAGAGAAAATGTATAACATAGCAAAGATGAGTGGGAAAACAGAGAACTGGGAAGCTTTTAAAGAACAACAGAGGATTACTAAGAAGGAAATACGCAGTGAAAAAATGAGGTACGAAGGTAAACTGGCCAAAAATATAAAGGAGGATAGTAAAAGCTTTTTTAGGTATGTGAGAGGGAAAAAAACGGTTAAGACTAAATTTGGGCCCTTGAAGATAGAAACAGGGGAATATATTACGGGGAACAAAGAAATGGCAGAAGAATTGAATTGGTACTTCAGATCTGTGTTCATTGGGGAAGACACAGGCAATCTCCCAGAGGTAACAGTGGCTGAAGGACCTGAACTGAAGGGAATTTATATTTGCCAGGAATTGGTGTTGGAGCGACTGTTAGGTCTGAAGGCTGATTAGTCCCCGGGGCCTGATGATCTACTACATCCCAGGGTACTGAAGGAGGTGGCTTGAGAAATCGTGGATGCGTTGGTGATTATTTTCCAGAGTTTGAGAGATTCAGGATCAGTTCCTGCAGATTGGAGGGTGGCTAATGTTGTACCACTTTTTAAGAAAGGAGCAAGAGAGAAAGCAGGAAATTATAGACCAGTTAGTCTGACCTCAGTGGTGGGAAAGATGCTGGAGTCAATTATAAAGGATGAAATTATGACACATCTGGATAGCAGTAATAGGATAGGTCAGAGTCAGCATGGATTTATGAAGGGGAAATCATGCTTGACTAATCTTCTGGAATTTTTTGAGGATGTAACTCTGAAGATGGACAAGGGAATTTCAGTGGATGTAGTGAACCTGGACTTTCAGAAAGCCTTTGATAAAGTCCCACATGGGAGGTTAGTGAGCAAAATTAGGGTGCACAGTATTGGGGGCAAAGTACTGGGGGCAGGCAGTGACCAGTGGGGTACCGCAGGGATCAGTGCTGGGACCGCAGCTTTTTACAATATATATTAATGATATAGAAGATGGTATTAATTGTAACATTAGCACATTTGCTGATGATACAAAGCTGGGTGACAGGGTGAAATGTGAGGAGGATTTTAGGAGATTACAGGGTGACCTGGACATGTTAGGTGAGTGGACAGATGCATGGCAGATGCAGTTTAATGTGGATAAATGTATGGTTATCCACTTTGGTGGCAAGAACAGGAAGGCAGATTACTGCCTAAATGGAGTCAAGTTAGGTAAAGGGGCAGTACAAAGAGATCTGGGTGTTCTTGTACACCAGTCAATGAAGGTAAGCATGCTGGTACAACAGGTAGTGAAGAAAGCCAATAGCATGCTGGCCTTCATAACAAGAGGGATTGAGTATAGAAGCAAAGAGGTTCTTCTGCAGCTGTACAGGGCCCTGGTGAGACCGCACCTGGAATATTGTGTGCAGTTCTGGTCTCCAAATTTGGGGAAAGACATTCTGGCTACTGAGGGAGTGCAGCATAGGTTCACGAGGTCAATTCCTGGAATGGCGGGACTAGCTTATGTTGAAAGATTGGAGCGACTGGACTTGTATACCCTTGAGTTTAGAAGACTGAGAGGGGATCTGATTGAGATGTATAAGATTATTAAAGGGTTGGACACTCTGGAGGCAGGAAACATGTTTCCGCTGATGGGTGAGTCCCGAACCAGAGGACACAGCTTCAAAATAAGGGGTAGGCCATTTAGGACAGAGATGAGGAGAAACCTCTTCACCCAGAGAGTGGTGGGTGTGTGGAATGCTCTGCCCCAGAAGGCAGTGGAAGCCCAGTCTCTGGATTCATTTAAGAAAAAGAGTTGGATAGAGCTCTCAAGGATAGTGGAATCAAGGGTTATGGAGATAAGGCAGGAACAGGATACTGATTGAGGATGATCAGCCATGATCATAATGAATGGTGGTGCAGGCTCGAAGGGCAAAATGGCCTACTCCTGAACCTATTGTCTATTGTCACTGATTTTGCCATCATTGAAAATTGGTGTGCATCAGTCGGGTTTATCTATTTGGATCTCAGCTGGGCTATTGTTTTTATGGAAGTCTGTGACAAAGGGGATGGGAACAAATGACCAGATTGGATGGGGTGAGGGGTGGGGATGGGGTTGCGAGCAGTTGTGGGTGCAAAGAGGTGAAATATCAAAGGACATGGAATTGAGGAACTGTGGAATTTAAGGGCATTCTTGGGAGCTATAGGCCTTCAAGGAAGAGTACCACGTGTGTTTAAACCATGAAGGGGAACAAAAGCCTTGAAGAATGGGGATGTTGGGTTGGGGCTGTGATGCAGAACATCCCTGTTTCTCCAGGATGTTCCATTATAACGTGTCTCCCCCATGCCCTCTGCATTGTTATTGAAGGCCAATCATCTCAGCCGGAGGACATAGCTGCAAAGGTCCCTCAGGGTAGTATCTTAGAACCAACCATCTTCAGGCACTTTATCAATGACCTTTCTTCCTTCATGAGATCAGAGGTGAGGATGTTTGTTGATGATTGCCACTGTTCAGCCCCAGTTGTAAATGCTGATTATAATACATGTCCAAATGCAGTTAGACCTAACAGTTTCCAGGCTTGGACTGCAACTGTCAGGTGCCATTTGTGCCACACAAGTGCGAAACAATGACCATCTACAATGGAACAGAATCCAACCATTGCTCATTGGCATTACCATCTCTGAATCCTCCACTGCCAACATCTTGGGGTTTACTTCAGATCAGAGACTGATTAGCCATATATATGCTGAAGCGACGAGAACGGGAAAAAGACTGGATATTGTATAGTAGGTAACTTCCTTCCTGATGGGGCGGCATGGTGGGTAAGTGGTTAAAAATGTTGCCTCACAATACCAGGGACCTGGGTTCGCTTTTAGCCTTTTGCAACTGGGGTGGAGTGTGCACATTCTTATCGTGTTGCATGGGTTTCCTCGAGTGCTCTGGTTTCCTCCCATAATCCAAAGATATGCAGGTCAGGTGGATTGGCCATGCTAAATTGCTCATAGTGTCCAGGGATGTGCAGACAAGGTGGATTAGCCATGGGAGATGTAAAATTACAGTTATAGATTGAGGGGGGGTGGGGTGGTGGGTCTGGGTGGGAGCTGTTCGGAGGCTGGGTGTGGACTCGATGGGTTCAATGGCCTACATCCACACTAGGGAATCTATGGATTCTATGATTTTGACTGCTCAAAGTCTGTCAACCATCTACATGACACAAATCAGGAGCTTAATGGGATCCTCTACACTTATCTGATGAGTGCAGCTCGAACAAAACTTAGGAAGCTTGGCACAGTGGAGGAGCTAGCACCTCATCAGAGACCTTCAGCATTCACTCCCTCCATCTGACGCACAGTGGCAGCAGTGTGTGCCATTCTCAAGCAAGAGCAGTGGTAAGTGGGGAAAAAAAAACCTTTCAAACTGGTGATCTCTCCTACCTAAAAGGTGGTGGATGGCAGATATATGGGAGCACCACTACATGCAAGTTCTCCTCAAAACACACCATCCTGACTTGGAACTGTATTGCTGTTCATTAACTGTTTGGAAAATGTTTGGAACCCCCTTCCTAACAGCACTGTGGATGTAGCTCCTTCCTGTAAAGGTTCAAAAAGACACAGCTTACCATCAGTGGTGAATGGCATTTACAAATGTGCAATCAATGCTGGTCAAGTCAGCATCGCATGAATGAATAAACATAAAATACCTAGCCTTGTTGCATGACTACACACATCTCCCCTGCCAGCAGTATGCACTTTAAATTTAAATTTGACTTGTGTGAACACAGGATCCTGACACAAGTAGAAGTGACAGTCATATCTCATTCCACTATCTCTCATGCTTCTCATTAAATGCCACCTGAAATGTGAACAAGTGTAATTGAGGTAATCCTTCAGATCTGTAGGTTTGTAGTGGATGTTGGTGTATTGCCATACCTAGCAACTGAGACAGAAAAGTCCAGAAAAAAAAGTCAGTGATTATGCCATGTGAAACCAAGAGAATGGTCGAAATTGGAAGCAATGTTGATGATATTTTCCACTTCAGGCTGTGAACATAGAATGGCACCAATTGAAATACAATTGAAAGAAAAATGAGGGAGGATACCTGAATAGGCCTGGGGTGTGGAATTTTCCACTTATCTCTCAAAAAGGCATTCTAGGGCCTGTGTGTGTTCCCAATTGAAAAGTCATTGGAAGAAACAAGTGAGTTAAAAAAGGAACAAAACCGAATATTTTCAGTACTGCATGTCTGAAATAAAAACAGAAAATGGTAGAAGCACTTTGCATGATCTGGGAATTCAGTTCTCTGAACTCTGGCAAGGGAAATAGTTAACATTTTAAGTTGTGGGCGGCACGGTGGCACAGTGCTGCCTCACAGCGCCAGAGACCCAGGTTCAATTCCCGCCTCGGGCGACTGACTGTGTGGAGTTTGCACATTCTCCCCATGTCTGCGTGGGTTTCCTCCGGGTGCTCCAGTTTCCTCCCACAGTCCAAAGATATGCAGGTCAGGTGAATTGGCCATGCTAAATTACCCGTAGTGTTAGGTAGGGGTAGATGTAGGGTATGGGTGGGTTGCGCTTCGGCGGGGTGGTGTGGACTTGTTGGGCCGAAGGGCCTGTTTCCACACTGTAAGTAATCTAATCTAATCTAATCTAAATAACTTTTCATCAGTTGAGGGGGAACTTCAGCCCACAGAGCAGTGCAGTGGTGGGTGATGGCTAGTTGAGCTTCAGTTTAAGAAAGAAATGGAGAATCTTTGGGCCATTGAGGTGGTGATTGAGGTGTAGTGATTGAACTTCCATGGTGAAAAGGAAACAAGGCCAGAAAATCATTAGAGTTCTGGGGAGCATCAGAAAGGTTGCACATATTAGTAAAGTAAGTACATAAGAAGAAAACAAATAGACTGAAGTAGGAAGATATTAATTTAGTGGTACAAGAGTTGGCTAAGACAATGAATCTACCAGATTAATTCTTCATTTGTATCAATGAAAGTAGACATAAAAAGGCTCTATTGTGTGGCATATTGAGGTTGGAGCCATGGAGGGAATATGTTCAGAGGAGATGAGATTAATAACTGTCTTGGGAACAATGGTTTGATATTTGGTGGTAGGGATCACAGTGCATGCAGGATGAGGTGTTGGATAGTTTATGTTCTGTCTCTGTAATGTAGAGATCAATATGCAAAACAACAACAGCACCATTCTTGTTTGTAAACGTGATGACAATGTTAGGTTTAAATCTGAGAGAATGGAGTATTGCTAATTCATAGGAAAGATATGTTAAAATGAGTGAAAGGAATAGAGAAATCTACAGTCAAGACAGTGGTCCTCAATGAAATAATATAAAGATGGTACATCCAGAACAAGGGAGCCTGGTTGGAATAACAATTCTGAAGATGAAAGTAAAGGTCTGTTGGCAAAGGGTAAATACTCTTGGCTAGTAAAGGTGCAAAGGTGCAAAGGTGATGGAAGAAAAGTTCATTATTTTGGGCTTGCAATTCATTGATGCGAGTTACAACAGGATGGAGATGAGGCTTTTACAAAGTATTGATCATTCAATATCAGAGATATATATTTGTAGTATCAGAAATGTTTTATTTCTGAACTATCTCCTTGATGGATAATGAAGGTGATGAGCTTCTGATTTTTTTTTTTCTCTGTTGCATATATATTTCTGTTCACATGCTAATGAAAATTCAAATCCTGAAAAAGTTATGAAATTTATGGAACCAAAATATATGTTGTGGTTCTGTTCGCCGAGCTGGGAATTTGTGTTGCAGACATTTCCTCCCCTGTCTAGCTGACATCCTCAGTGCTTGGGAGCCTCCTCAGAAGCGCTTCTGTGATGTTTCCTCTGGCATTTATGGTGATTTGTATCTGCCGCTTCCGCTTGTCAGTTCCAGCTGTCCGCAGTAGTGGCCGGTATATTGGGTCCAGGTCGATGTGTTTGTTGATTGAATCAGTGGATGAGTGCCATGCCTCTAGGAATTTTCTGGCTGTTCTCTGTTTGGCTTGTCCGATAATGGTAGTGGGTTGTCCCAGTCGAATTCATGTTGCTTGTCATCTGAGTGTGTGGCTACTAAGGATAGCTGGTCGTGTCGTTTCGTGGCTAGTTGATGTTCATGGATACGGATCGTTAGCTGTCTTCCTGTTTGTCCTATGTAGTATTTTGTGCAGTCCTTGCATGGGATTTTGTACACTACATTGGTTTTGCTTATGCTGGGTATTGGGTCCTTCGTCCTGGTGAGTTGTTGTCTGAGAGTGGCTGTTGGTTTGTGTGCTTTTATGAGTCCTTTTTCGCTTGCCTGGAATGTTATTTTGCAGTACACACTGTTAGTCTCGCAGAAAGCAAAGACAGCCTCTTGCCTTTATAGTTAAACAAAATAACTGTTGCAAAGTGAAATGGGATTGAGAATCACACGATCAAATTCCATGTAACCAAGTGTCATGTGAACAACCCATGACAAATATGCAAAACCAGCATTGCAATTTCTTGGTCTACAGCTGAGCCACTAGCTAATGTCCCCACCCGAACTATGTGAACCACAACAGAGAAGCATGACAGTGAAGCATATGGCTGAACCAGAATGATCATTGGGAGGATGATCAAAGTTGTAAAGGCTATTTTTATAAAGCGGGTTGAGTAAACATCAGCTGTGTGGTTTAGATTGCTGTGGTGACTGTTCCCTGTTTAACGTCACCATGCATAAAAGACATAAACTTAATAGATCATAAGATGTGGAAGCAGAAGTTGGACATTTGACCATTGAGTCTGCTTCACCATTCTGTGGGATTGTGGCTGATCTGATGAACCTGAATTCCATTTTCCTACCTTTTTTTATTGTTGCACGTTCACGGGCACAAACCGCCAGTTGCTTTGGTGGTGTGATAGTGATTTTCATTCAGATGACAGACCTCCTGCAAAGACCATCAAACAAAATTGATGTGTTAAGTTTCCCCTATTTCTTAATGTAGCATGTCTTTGTCAGCATTGCTTTAGTTATTTCTTTTCTCCCCCTAATGTCAAGCAGAGGTCTGTCTCTCTCTCTCTTTGAACCAAGTGGGGTGCCACTTTCTGTGTTTGCTAATTTTGCTGTGCATGATGGTGCCCCTTCAGAAAGAGAGCCCCCTGTTTGAGATATTATTTCAGTTGTTTTTCTTGGGTTGATGCTATTAGAATGGATAAAGTTGATATGCTGATAATGCAGCATGATGTAGTAAAGGTGCAAATTATGTGTTTTCCTAAGGTTTATGAAGGAATGTAAATAAAACATGGAGAACCCCATTCAGAGAAATTCCTCACATTGTAATGTATTTATTCCAACATCTCTGAAAAGGGGTATTGATTTGCAGCATTTCCTTTTCCAATTTGGTGAGATTGGTTTTCGATTATCTTCCGCTGGGTATGGGATGTCTTTTTCTGCAAAGGGTGATAGGCTTGAGAGTGTCTTTTGCAGTGGGAATGTAAATGTGTGGGGTTTCTATTTATTGTGCAGATATTAGAGTAAAAAGCAAATGATGTGAGATTTGAAGGGAAAGGAACAACTGGAAAAGTGGTGATCCTGGACTCATAAGAAAAGTTAGTGGCTTTGCTAAGCAAACCATATATGAGGAAAATATTCTCATGATTACTGTCAAAATTGAAGGGAAGTGATGAGATTAATGAGTGTAAGATGTTGTATAGTATGTTCTTGTCCTTGTGTTCAGTGGTAAAGGATATGGAAGAGATCGAATTGTTGCGAGAAGACGGTAAGATTCGTTAACAACAGTGCAATTGTCGAAGAAACTGAATGATTTGAGTTTGGATAGAGTTGGATGAGATCATAATCTTGATGTCAAGATATTACCTCATTGTGACTTCCCCAGCTCTTTGCTCAGATGGTATAGAGAGATTCTCACTAGGGAGCAGGAAGTTCCCAATTAGCTCTTTTTACTGCTTGTTTAACAATTTGTTAACAGTCCAACTCACCACAGATTACAATCTTCCTTCTTATTCCTTCAACTGTTTATTTATCAATTCATAAATTTATTGGTTAGGGAGTCACATCGTTTGGTCCATTGTTGATCAAAGCATTTTATACCCTATTGTCTTCATCACATCAATACCAGTTCATGCTTCCTGCAGCTTTCTTAGAAGCTACTTTGAAAATTATACATGAATTGACTGGGCAAGGTGTGAAATACCCACATCTAGCAAAATCTGAACCAGTGTTTATGCACAAGATTCATCTAGCCCATCTATGATGCGTGGATAAAACTATAACCCATAATCAAGGTGATCTGAAGGTGTACCCCCACTATAATCAGCCATCTGCATATGAGTAAAGCAATAATATAGTTGTGTAGTGTATTAATATATTTATTGTAGTGAGGACAATTGTGGCCCAATACAACTGGGCTTAAGAAGAAGACCATTTCTGTATTGTACTTTGAATTTAAGAACTAAAACAAGTGAACTGAATTATGGTTTGTTGATGCAAGCAGGTTTTAATCTTAACAGTTTTAACTGTAATAATTAGACATGGTTTTACCATTTTTTTCAACATGTAAATTAGATTTGCTTTTATCTGTTAATCTTTTGATAAATTCCAAATTCATTAAGGTGAAGGACATTAATGCTGGAGAATTGAAGACTTTTGAACCCAGTTAGTTTGGTTCACAGTAAACATTTCTTCACTGATACTTCAATAATTCTTTAATTTTGAATCAACATTGCATGAGTATGACTTTCTACTCCAGTGTGAAATCTTCTAATTTCACTCTTGTCTCCGTGGCGGGTCTTCAAATGAAATTTACAATTCGCTGCTACGACAGCAAATGAAGGACTTGGCCACAGCAGTCTTACACCATTGTTGAGGGGAAACTCTTCCATATGGCAACCTGTGGTCTCAAATGTGGCCAGTAGGCCGGGAGCCTGGTTAGAATGCAGTTATCCCTGAGGCTTCGTTTTGGCATGCACATGACATTGCACGATGCTACAATACTGACTGTGGTGTTCCATTGTGCTTCAGATAATTGGCTTTTAATTTATTTAATAATCTATCCTTGATGAATGGGTTGCTGTTGTGTCCCTGATTTGATCTCTGGAAAATGGCTTGGGGAGCAGAATGGGAAAGATTAAAATTAACCAGAAGGAATAAAGTTATTGATTTACATAGCATAAACTACTAGCCCTGATTGTAATAGGGTATTTCAACAAGTGCTCAGAACTAGGTGGGAGGGGCAGTCCACATAAGATGACATCCCCTTCAGATGGAAGATGGACTTGGAAGAAGAAAGAAGGAAATCCCAGAGGAGATTTTCTGATCACTTGATGAAAGAACATTAACGCTGTTTTCACAATTTTAATAAGACTGACACACTCTGTGCCAATTCCTCTTTGTGCTCTAGTATTAGTGATTCATCCTCTATTGTCACAGATCATACAGAGCGTTATCTGTCCAATTAATTAATGCACTATATTTAAATAGCTGTTTCTTAACAAACGCAATAAATTATTTGAAAAGGCCTTGGGAATGGTTGACTACAAAAGTATGTATTTATGGTTCAGAACACCTAGAATCTAACACATTGCTCAGCAATGGTAGGGATAAATTTGCAAAGGGGGAGGTGGCAGTGCCAGATGTGTCCTCTGACAAGCAAACTGCTGACGATGAGGTAGTGGTTGGTGCAAATTCAGGGAAAGAAGCTGGGTTATTGAGCAGTTCAGCATATGGACCTGTGACGTCCTTATTGTTTGTAGATTCTAGGCCACTTGAAACACTGTGATATCCTGGCATCAGTCATGCAGCATAAAAACAGGCTCTTCAGCTCACTATGTCTATGCTGACCAAAAACACACCAAACTACACTATGTCGCACTACTGGAAGGTTCCACTTAATAAACAATAGGAAAAATCAGCTTACTTATTGCTACAGCTAAAATTCCAGGTTTAACCTTATACGCATTTTGAATTAGTGTGATTGTTAGAATTTTGCCCTTAATTATAATGAACAAAGATACATTCATCCAAAAAAAACTGAAATAACTGCTGGAAATCAGAAACACTAACAGAAGTTGCTGGAAAACCTCAGCAAGTCTGGCAGCATCTGTGGAGAGAAATCAGAGTTAATGTTTTGAGTCGGGTGGCCATTCATTCTCAAGCATTGGTAGATGATCATAAAAGATCAAAACAGTTCTGCTCAAGTTTACTGGACTCCTTGATTATACACACCTCTAGCACAAATGTAACCCAGATCCTTGTTAGTTTAACGGTCACAAGAATATGCAACATTTGTCCCTGATACGGCTATTGAAATCTGAATTTTCATTTCAGATTTCACTGGTTTTGAGTTCAGAAGGATTTACGTTTTGGAGATTTTGAAGCTAGCGCTAAACAGATTTGAATGCTTATTCCTAAAAATATTCTGTGAGTATTTAATGTTGCTTTATTTTCAGTACTTGTAACAATATGAAAATAAGGTGTGATTTGCAACTACTTTTAGTGCCAACTGACACTTGGAAATGCTGCCTTTCAGACTTATTTATGATTCCCATTACAAATGCTTAGTTTATTTCAGTCTGTGTTAATTTAAAAATAAAATGTAGCCCAGTTGTCATACTATTGCAGTACCATTATTTTGTCAAATGTTTTTGAAAAGGATGATCCGAACAAAGATGCATAGCTTGCACGTAGTCTAAGAACTTGATCAAGTATCCTTGGAATACTGTATACCATTTTGAACTCCTTATGCTGGGGAGCTATTTAAACTGTATAAAGGAATGCAGGTGAGTTTACAACAGGGTTGTGAAACTATTTGATGGTGTAAAGTCTCTTTGATATCAGTATTGCTTAAACAAAGTTGGTATTTTACACTTTAAAGAAGTAGAACATGGATACAATGTGATTAAGATTTCTAAAATAATAAGAGGAATAGTTTGCATTCCAGTTGATGGTTCATCTGAAATGAATAGATTAAAAACTTAACAGTCAGAAATGTAAATTGTAAAACTTGATCTAGATCAGATCCAATTCTTTTTCCAAAACAATAACAAACTTCCATTACAGAGTTTGCAGTGAACTCTGACTCTGAAAAAGGCAGTGATGCGATAGCTGCTGAACAACTTTTTCTGACTTCGAGCCTCTAAACAAACTGGTTGCTCCAGGAAATGGCATTAATTGGCATTCCCCTTGGTCTACAGCATTACTTGGAGAAGGACTATAAGACAAACAGAATCTACTAGAAAAATGAGGAGGGGTGTAGGAGACAGGCTGTCAGGAGGAGAACAACATTATTCAGGATGTTCAGTGAGCAATTCTCCTTAACTGAACCCTAATGAGGAACATTGTGCAAGATGTCTGCTCTTCAATAAAGATAAACTTGTCATGGTTCTACCATACCATAGGACTGTTCTGAGACACCTGGTAGTGGTTTAATCTAAAGGTCACCATGCCTCAGGCGAGGGGAGAAGTTGAGAAGAAGAATCCTTTGTGTAACCTTAACCAGTGCAGGAATTGAACTCACAGTTAGCATCACTCTGCATCGCCAACCAGCCATCAAACCACATGAGTTAATTGACCCCCTATTATTTTATGCAGATGTATTTGTTTGGTGGCAAAATGAATGTTTTGAACAGATTTCCGTGTACTTGTACAATTGGAGAAAAATAAGACTTGTTATGCAAATTAATAGACAAATGAAGCATGGCGGGTTAATAGACCTGTGATGTGGGGTATAGCTATTGGCAGTATTTTGTTACTCAGCAGTAGTATTCTCCTGATGAGACATTTATGATTTGACCTCAAGACACTCTCCCTTCAGCTAGCTTGTAGTTTCTGTAGCTAAATCTTCAGTGTGCTGTTCTGAATTTTATACGTACAAGTGTGTATTGTATCCTGGGCTAATGTACATTTGATCTGCCATATGTTATATCCTTCTGTTATTTATGTGATAAATCATACATTGTTAGTTGATTAGTTTCAGCTGATCTCATAATTCAGTGAACTTAATTAAGTTCACCGAGTATCAATGATTAAAATCTTATGGTCCTTTTACAACTACAATTCAAGAAAGCCAACTTTACATCTAAACTTTGGATGAACTTTGCAACTTGTATCACAAGCAAATTTAATGTATGATTTCCAACCATTAAGCTCTCATATCTTTTCAGTTTGTCAAAGGCAATTTTTTTTTATGATGCAACTTACTGAGTTCTTTCCAATCATCAACACTTCGTGACTTTTGATGCTTACTTTTTTTAAATTAGAGAACAATTTTATTAAGGGTTAAAATTTTATTGAGTCCAAGAAGACTGCCAATGGCATTAGGTAGAGAGAAAGTAGAGTTTGAAATTTGGAAGCTAAGTCAGCTCGAAAGATTTTGGATTGTAAAACCGCTGGTAGTTTTCAGGGTTAGATAGATACAAGGACAGGATGGAGAATACCAGTAGAGGTGTCTGTGAATGAGGTGGTGGATTCTGTTACTTGATATACTGAGGAATGTAAGTCAAAAGGTCTGATGGTGAAACAGGAAATAGCGTAAGGGTTTTGGATAAGTTTGAGTTTTGGAAAGATATAGTATGAGAGGTTGTAAGGTGGAGATGAAAAGGTTTTACCATTCCTCCCTTGCCACTTCATTGAAAACCTGGAATTTCCTTCCTAACAGCACTGTAGGTGCTTGCACCGAGGCTTGCTGGAAAACCTCAGCAGATTTGCAACAGAAGTGTTAGTGTGAGAACAGGCTGCTATGTTGAAGCGGCAAGTGACTAGAATCTCTGGGTCATTTTTAAGGACAGAGCATAGGTGTTCTGCAAAGCAGTCACACAGTCTTCTATATGGCAGCAGCAGTTCAAGAGGACGACTTACTGTCAGCTTTGCAAGAGTAAATAGGCATGAGTAATAAATATTGACCTCACCAGTGTTGTTCAAGGATAGCTTTTTTTTTGAAAATCTATTAATTGTACACTCTGTCTTGAGAGAAGGAATGGTCTACTCTAGCCAATTATCTCTGCATTCTTCATGGTTGACTTCAAAATGTTATCTCTTGTATCCAAACACCACAATGTGAATTGTTTGTGTCCTCCACAGTAAAAGAAAAATAATTACATTTGTATAGCCCGAGCCAAAAGCCAGGATGTCCAAAAGTATTGGAGCCAATAAAGTATTTTTGAGGGGTTCACTTATCACGTAAGAAACACAGCAACCAACTTGTGCACAGTAAACTTCTAAAACTCACCTCTACATTGGTCTTCTCCAAATTGGGGAGATGAAATGCAGACTGTGTGACTGCTTTGCAGAACACCTATGCTCTGTCCTTAAAAATGACCCAGAGCTTCTAGTCACTTGCCGCTTCAACATAGCAGCCTGTTCTCACAGTAATATTTCTGTTGCAAATCTGCTGAGGTTTTCCAGCAAGCCTCAGTGCAAGCTCAAAGAACTCAATGTTAAGTTCAAGAACTTTACAGCTTGATTTTGTGCTTCTCTGCTTTTTACTGATTCCCATACCCAGTCCTGTTAAGACATGTTATCCAATCATTTGGCTGTGTAACTGTTCCTCTCTCTCTTTGGGCTCTATCCCCACCTATCATTTACTCCTTACTCTCTCCCCCCCTCCTGTCTTCTGTATATAAACTAACATCTTCCTTGCTACCATCAGTTCTGAGGAAGGGTCACTTGACCTGAAATGTTAACACTGATTTCTCTGCATAGATGCTGCCAGCCTTGCTGAGCTTTCACAGCAATTTCTATTTTTGTGTGTTATGACGTGGGATGATTTTAGTACAGTCAACCCATTTTCACATTACATCATTTGCTTTCAGCACAGACTACCTATTCTGTGCAACTGTCACCTGTTATTATCACTTAGTCACCTTCTCCTCTGTCCTGGCTTGCTATCCATCATGCTCTCACTTACCTATCCCTTTCATCTCTTTCTCTGATTTGATTTGATTTGACTTGTTATCATGTGTACCTAAATACAGTGAAAAGCTTTGTAGCAACTTGGCGCTTTCAATCCTCTCAACCTCCACTCTGCCCCGACTTCTGGGCTTCACCTCCATCTGTCAACTTACCTCTTCTCTCTCTCTCTCTCTCTACCCCCCTCTCTCTTTTTCTCTCACGCTCGCTCTCTTTCTTTCTCTCTGTATCTCTCTCTTCCCCTAACCCCCAACCCCAACCTTGTCTTCAGCATAAATAGCAGTTATCCCTAGCTGCTATCGGTTCTGATGAAGAATCATCGGACTCCAAAAGTTAACTTTACTTTCTTCCCACAGATGCTGCCAACCCTTCTGAGTTTCACCAGCAATTTCTGTTTTTATTCTGATCTTGTAATGTTGATTAAGGAATAAATACTGACCTAAATATCAGGGATAACTCTCCTGTTGTCTTTCACTTCTACTGGATCAAGTTTAATGTTTTTTCAGCAATATGGTACTTTTTGCAGTGCAGTATTATCTCCGTGGAATATCAGCCTGGAGTTTTGTGTTGAATTGAATTGAACTTGACTCCCCAATCTTCTGATTCAGAGGTGTAACCTACTAATTGAACCATAGATAACACTTCGATGTGCTTAAAAGTTCATAGCCATCGTGGACGTTAATAATTGCAGTTTCGGAAGTATCTTCCATTGAAAAAAATAAGGTTCTGTTGGAATAAGCAAAGTTTCCAAGAAAGTAAGATGAGGCAAACATCTAGTAAAGCAGAAATGAGGTGCAAAAACATCTTTATTCACACAACTCACAAATGTAAGAAGCTTTGTTTGAGGTAACAATATTCGTGAAAGGGCACTACACATTAACAGTATTGTTATGCTTCACATTCATGTATAATACATAATTGCTGGTAGAATGAGGTGGGGTGCTGATGTAGATAGTGCTGTTGAAGTGGTGCATTGAAACTCATGGAATTCTTTCCATTAATGTAGCCAAGTGTGCAAAACAATGTTAAATTGATTTGGTACATTGTGTATCCTCATTTGTTGGGCTAAATTTTACTGTGGGATTTGGGATCTCATGTTGGACCCCCTCATGGCGGTCACATACCTACACACACCGGTAGTGGCAATGGCTAGTAATGTTTCCAGAGAGATCCTCCAAATTGTCTCCAAGCTATAGAACATAGAACATAGAACAATACAGCACAGAACAGGCCCTTCGGCCCACGATGTTGTGCCGAACATTTGTCCTAGCTTAAACACCTATCCATGTACCTATCCAATTGCCGCTTAAAGGTCACCAATGATTCTGACTCTGCCACTCCCACAGGCAGCGCATTCCATGCCCCCACCACTCTCTGAGTAAAGAACCTGACATCCCCCCTATACCTTCCACCCTTCACCTTAAATTTATGTCCCCTTGTAGCACACTGTTGTACCTGGGGAAAGAGTCTCTGACTATCTACTCTATCTATTCCCCTGATCATCTTATAAACCTCTATCAAGTCACCCCTCATCCTTCGCCGAGCACACTCAATCTATCCTTGTACGACCTATTCTCCATTCCAGGCAACATCCTGGTAAATCTCCTCTGCATGCTCCACAAAGCTTCCACATATTTCCTAAAGTGAGGCGAACAGAACTGCATACAGTACTCCAAATGTGGCCTTACCAAGGTCCTGTACAACTGCAACATCACCTCACGACTCTTGAATTCAATCCCTCTGCTAATGAATGCTAATACACCATAGGCCTTCTTACAAGCTCTATCCACCTGAGTGGCAACTTTCAAAGAGCTATGAACATAGACGCCAAGATCCCTCTGCTCCTCCACCTTACTAAGAACCCTACCGTTAACCCGGTATTCCGCATTCTTCTTTGTCCTTCCAAAATGGACAATCTCACACTTGACAGGTTTGAACTCCATCTGCCACTCCTCAGCCCAGCTCTGCATCATATCTAAGTCCCTTTGCAGTTGACAAACAGCCCTCCTCACTATCCACAACTCCACCAATCTTCGTATCGTCTGCAAATTTACTGACCCACCCTTCGACTCCCTCTTCCTAGTCATTAATAAAAATTACAAACAGCAGAGGACCCTGAACTGATCCCTGCGGAACTCCACTTGTAACTGGGCTCCAGGCTGAATATTTACCACCTACCACCACTCTCTGACTTCGACCGGTTAGCCAGTTCTCTATCCAACTGGCCAAATTTCCCACTATCCCATGCCTCCTGACTTTCCGCATAAGCCTACCATGGGGAACCTTATCAAATGCCTTACTAAAATCCATGTACACTACATCCACTGCTCTACCCTCATCCACATGCTTGGTCACCTCCTCAAAGAATTCAATAAGACTGGTAAGGCAAGACCTACCCCTCACAAATCTGTGCTGGTTGTCCCTAATCAAGCAGTGTCTTTCCAGATACTGGTAAATCCTATCCCTCAGTACCCTTTCCATTACTTTGCCTACCACCAAAGTAAGACTAACTGACCTGTAATTCCTGGGGTTATCCCTATTCCCTTTTTTGAACAGGGGCACAACATTCGCCACTCTCCACTCACCTGGTGCCACCCCCATTGACAGTGAAGACGAAAAGATCATTGCCAACGGCTCTGCAATTTCCTCTCTTGCTTTCCACATAATCCTAGGATATATCCCGTCAGGCCCAGGGGACTTGTCTATCCTCAAGTTTTTCAAAATGCTCAACACATCTTCCTTCTTAACATATATCTCCTCTAGCTTACCAGTCCGTTTCATACCCCCCTCTTCAACAATACGGTCCCTCTCATTTGTAAATACTGAAGAAAAGTACCCATTCAAGACCTCTCCTCTCTCTTCTGACTCAATATACAGTCTCCCACTACTGTCCTTGATCGGACCTACCCTCGTTCTTGTCATTCTCATGTTTCTCACATATGCATAAAAGGCCTTGGAGTTATCCTTGATCCTACCCGCCAAAGATTTTTCGTGCCCTCTCTTAGCTCTCCTAATCCCTTTCTTCAGCTCCCTCCTGGCTATCCTGTATCCCTCCAATGCTCTGTCTGAATCTTGTTTCCTCAACCTTATGTAAGCCTCCTTCTTCCTCTTAACAAGACATTCAACCTCCCTCGTCAACCAAGGTTCCCTCACACGACCATCTCTTTCTTGACTGACAGGTACACACATATCAAGGACACGTCGTATCTGTTCCTTGAAAAAGTTCCACATTTCAATGACATCCTTACCTGACAGTCGATGCTCCCAACTTATGCTCCTCAAATCCTGTCTTGCAGCATCGTATGTACCCTTCCCCCAATTGTAAAACCTACCCTGTTGCATGCACCTATCTCTATCCATAACCAAGGTGAAAGTCACAGAATTGTGGTCACCATCACCAAAATGCTCACCCACTAAAAAGCCCATCACTTGTCCCGGTTCATTACCGAGTACCAAATCCAAGATGGCCTCCCCTCTGGTTGGACACTCTACATACTGCGTTAGTAAAGCTTCCTGGACACACTGCACAAACACCACCCCGTCCAATCTACTTGATCTAAAGAGCTTCCAATCAATATTTAGGAAGTTGAAATCGCCCATGACTACTACCCTGTGGCTTCTGCACCTTTCCAAAATCTGTTTCCCAATCTGTTTCTCCACATGTCTGCTGCTATTGGGGGGCCTATAGTAAACACCCAACAAGGTGACTGCTCCTTTCCTATTTCTGACTTCAGCCCATACTACCTCCAAAGGCAGGTCCCCCTCGAACTGCCTATCTGCAGCCATTATACCATTTCTAATTAGCAACGCCCCACCCCCTCCTTTTTTACCACCCTCCCTAATCTTACTGAAACATCTGTAACCAGGAACCTCCAACAACCATTCCTCTCCCTCTTCTGTCCACGTTTCCGTGATGGCCACAACATCGTAGTCTCAAGTACCAATCCACGCCTTAAGTTCACCCACCTTATTTCTGATACTCCTTGCGTTGAAGTATACACACTTGAACCCATCTCTGTGTCCGCAAGTATTCCGTGTCAGTGCTACCTTCTCCACAGCCTCCCTACATTCTTGGACATCCTGAAAAACAGCTAACCTACTTGCTAGACTACAAGTCCGGATCCCATCCCCCTGCCAAATTAGTTTAAACCCCCCTGAAGAGTGCTAGCAAACCTACCTCCCAGAATATTGGTGCCCTTCTGGTTCAGGTGCAACCCGTCTTGCTTGTACACGTCCCATCTTCCCCAGAATGCAGTCCAATTGTCCAAATACCTGAAGCCCTCCCTCCTACACCATCCTTGCAGCCACATGTTCAACTGCACTCTCTCCCTATTCCTTGCCTCACTGTCACGTGGCACCGGCAATAACCCAGAGATGACAACTCTGTCCATCCTAGCTCTTAGCTTCCAGCCTAACTCCCTGAGCTCCTGAATGACCTCCCCACCCCTCTTCCTACCTATGTCATTGGTGCCAATGTGCACCACGACTTCTGGCTGCACACCCTCTCCCTTAAGGATTCTGAAGACACGGTCCGAGATGTCTTGGACCCTGGCACCCGGGAGGCAACAAACCAACCGAGAGTCTCGCCCATGTCCACAGAACCGCCTGTCTGTCCCTCTAACTATAAAGTCTCCTATAACTAGTGCTCTCCTCCTCTCCCCCTTTCCCTTCTGAGCCTCAGAGCCAGACCTCGTGCCAGAGACCCGGTCACTGCAGCTTATCCCTGCTAGGCCGTCCCCCCCAACAGTATCCAAAGTGGTATACTTATTGTTGAGGGGAACGACCACAGGGGATCCCTGCACTGCCTGCTTCCTTCCCTTCCCACCTCTAACTGTTACCCAGCTACCTCTGTTCTCTGGTGTAACTATGTCCCTGTAGCTTCTATCTATTACCCTCTCAGCCTCTGGAATAATTCTCAGTTCATCCAACTCCAGCTCCAGTTCCCTAACGCGTTCTGTGAGGAGCTGGAGCTGACTGCACTTCCTGCAGATGAAGTCGGCAGGAGCATCGGTGGTCACCCCTACCTCAAACATCCTGCAGGAGGAACATTCCACTGCCTGCGCTGCCATAACTCTAAACTTTGTCTCCAAAACAAGAACACTAAGTAGCTTACCTTTTTTTTAGGTTAGAGAAGGAGGGAGGGTGGGAGACACTACACGTGTAGTGTCTTGGGTTCCTTCTCCACTCAAATAACAATCACTTACCTTCCCGATTGGCTTTGCGCTCCGACTTCACTTCTGCCCAGCTCCCGCCGCTCTCTGCTGCAAAAAGACCGTTGGCGTCGAGGTAAGTTCTTAAATAACAATCACTATCTTTGGACTCATTGGCCAATTAACAATGTTGGGCATGATGCAAATGTTGCTGACCCAAGATGATCCCTGGGAGTTCTGAAATCTCAGCAAACCAACTGGGATCAAAAATATGCCTTCATTTTGAGGGGCTATCAGACAGGCATGTCAATGTTTTAAGCTTAGGGAACTATGTGCATGTCCTGGACCCTTGGGAGTTTTGAAGATATCCTTCCTAAGCTGTAGCCTCCTCTTTTGGACATGGTGCCTCCAGCTCAAAGATCTTCAGGACTGTGACAAGAAACTTACTTGAGGAATTTGTGGATAGTTGATGTGCGGGCAGCCTGCCATCTGAGAAAATTGCCCTTATTAGTGCTTAAAAGACTTAAATTGCCTGTTCACCTCTGCTGATCCGTAATTGGCCTTGCCATTGGGGACTTACCCAGCAGCTCACCATTCCCTTCTAGCTTCTGCCTCTCAGGGCTGGGAAAATTCCACCCATTTTAAAATGTCGGGAAGTGGTTACCTACAGAGAATGTAACCTCCCTCCTTTGCACCAATTTCTACTGTATAATTTTTAAAAAAGCAAAGCATTTACAAAACCTATCAGAAACTTGGCTGTGTAGCCATATTTCTGCTTTTTGAACTTTCTCAACTCCTGCAACAATGCCCCTTTAAAGTTCTTTCAGAGCTGCAGCATTAAACAATTTAATAAGTGAGCTTCCAATCCTCACTGTGACTCCCTTCCAACTTTATCATAATAGTTAATTATGCTGAACGATAAGAATTATGTGAGTTCACGCTCAGAGTTTTGGATGACTGCTGCTCATGTTTCCAACACTTGAAACCAAGAATGCCCCCATCCTTCCATGCCTTATGAAAAGAAATGTGTGTATTTTATGACTTGCTCATTTGTTTTGCTGCATTTGCCATTTAAGTGGCTCCAGTCTCCAAATGCAATCAATTGCAAGCTGTTCAACATGAGTGATTCTTTCTTTTTGGGATAACCTCAGTCATGATCGCCATAGTGCAATTGATAATCTGCAGTAATCTATTTGATTCAATTGCTGCAGGAGATTAATTTTAACATACTAACTGCTCAGGTTTACAGATAGGTTTGACTAATTGTCTGTTAATTTATATATATTTTGTAATGAATAAATAAAGAAAAGAAAATGTCATTGTAATGTATAAATCACGAGCCAATGACTGAGGATATTCATGTAGTAGAATTTCTCCCTTCCTGCAATATGGATTAACTTGCTGTGTGATACTAATGTGCACAAGCATAATCATGTCACAGTGTTCAAGGCTCCAATTTGTAATAGTGAGAGTGTTTAAACCTTCCTTTAAAAAAAAACAATACTTTAATGCTTCAGTTAAAATTGTTTTCTGTTAGCACAATAATAAATTGATTAATATAGAGAGTAACATATTTTGTAAACCTATAAATTGTACTTGTTTTATGTAAAGGATATTTTCCTACCTTTCCTATGTGTAATAATGACAAGGACTAAAATATCTTGTTGCTAAGGCCTGCTGATCGGCCGAAGAATTGAAGGCTGAGCTCCTGAGGGGATATTTTTTCGTGTATTCAGTTCAAGAAGGCCATGTGAATTCTGGCCGAGAGTGTCATTCCTCAGGTTGGATCAGTATAGAATGGGAAGAGGGAGCAGGACTTGGGAATTGGTATAGATACACAGAATAAAAGCAGCCAGGAAACCTTCAACCAATCTTCCTTACCATCCAAACATAGAGGCTGGCTGGGCACCAAGTGGGAAGTCCTGTGATAGCGGGATGGCTGAGAGTAAAGACGAGAGATTATGGTCTTGATGATGTTGTGGAGAAACAGTGGGTGGGCAGGGGAGAGGGGTGAGGGGTTTACCAGAGTGATGGCAAAGAAGTCATTGGGGCTGGGGGATTTGGAGAAGAGATTGTGGTATGGAAGGAGATGGAGGGAGAGGGAGTCATGAGCGTTGGGTGGCGGGTTAGTGGATGGAGGAAGAGGTTGAATTTTAGTGGTAGTGTGGGGGTTTCAGTTGTGAGGAAAAATGGAGTTTGTGTTAGTGGGCTGATTCTGGGAGCTTTCCTTATCCTCCAAGTGCCCAGAATTGCTTTAAAAAAAAACAAACTGTTAAATGTCGCCAATCTCACTTCCATTCAGCTGCTGGATTTCCTGAACCAAGGAAACCTTGCACTTAATAACTAAATTTAACCCTGACCTAAAATCTGAGGCATTCAATCCCCTCAATACAATTAAATGGCGAGACCACATTTGGAGGGTATCTGGGTCATCTGTCTCCAACCTTGATCTGTTAAAATTTGGAGTAGGTATTTAGGAAGTAGTTTGGCTTCAGCTTTTGCATTTAAGAACTTTAATCCACCTCTGCCTCACTTCCAACCATCATGTATTGAAATTTATTGAAATTCTCTCAGAAGTCTCTTAAAGATGCCGATAGCCTTTGATTTTTGTCAGACTTTCATTTCGTTTTTATTGTGTGGAATATGTTTGAAGCATGATATATACAATATATAATGTTGAGTAACTAATAGTTTCAGGATGTACACATCTGTATGTATTTAAAGTTTATATTCTAAATATTAGTGATTACTTCAACAAAATAGAAAAATTGTTTCAAGATTGCGAAATGTTTATAGGATAACATATGGAGGTAATTGCCTAATATTTACGTGAAATAATTTCACTAATTTAGAAAGCTAGCAAATTGTATGCTGCAATGGAGCACATTATTCTTTTACTTCTGATGTCTGTATTTGAATGCTATTCTTAATGATGCATGTAAATGGGGCTATATTTCTCACTTTAGTCCTAATAGTTGAGGTGCTAATAAAGTCTCCAAAGTGGCCAGGATTGTGCCTTAAGTTTCTGGACCTGGTTAACCCATCCTTAGTTCAAAGGGTTATTTTGGTAAAGCATGTTTTGTGTGTGCAAGGAATGGTATCTGAGTATGTTTGAGTTCTCGAATGCCAGTTAAAAAGGCCCCTAAAGCTCATTAAAGATTGCGCATGTATTATTTCATGCCTATTTCGTTGCTTACCCTCCTTTCCTAACACCAGTCATCAGAACCAATGTAATACAAGGTAATTGGTGAAATTTGGAATGGCTACTTCAGGGTATGTTTGTGTCTCACTGTTCACTTGCTGATAGTGATTGACTGACCTGACTGTATTTGGAGGTATTTTGATACGAGTTGGTAGATCATTGCAGTGCTACTGTTTGCTACTGGAAATCTTATACAAGTCACCAGGGTAAAGGGAGTGATTGGCTTAGGGCTAATGAGACATCACTACTGCTAGTCTCATTACCCAAGAATATTTGATTAGAGTGCTGAAGCAATGACTCTACTCCCAAAATCACTCTGGAGCAGTGCTCTAGTTATCACCAGAGTGGGTATTCTAATTTGTGGGATGTGCTGCAATCTCCATAAAATAGCAATCATGATGACATTGCCCTGACCATAGATTTGACAATGACCTCAAGAGGAGGAGGAGTGGCTACAACAAGGCAGTGGCACATGATAGCATTGGTTGGGCTGTCTATAAACATGCCATTTGACTGTGCTTATATCCAGATTGTGTATTTGACTCATTGTTATGATCCCAGCTGATGGTCGTACCTGACAGATCAGATACCAAATTGAAGCCAGGTTTGATAAAACATCAGTTTTTGCAATTTCTTTATTAGAGTTAGCAGTTACTGATATTCAGCAGAGACTGCCCCTGTACTTTTAACAAAATGACATAAAACATATTCCATAAAAGGAATAAATGTTCCAAGTACATTACAGTTTGCAACAATGATTTGTAACAGTCTTCTTGCGAGTATCCAAAAGAAAGAGTCAACCCTTTTACCCTCACCAGAATCTTACAGATACTCAAACCTCAGCAAAGGATCACCCTGTCTCCACTTAAATGCCCCTTGTTTCGCTGACATGGCTGTAAATCTTTTGCAAATGTCTGCATTCATGTTTCTTCTTGAGACCTCTAAAAATGCTACAACCATTCATTTATTACTTAACACGAGTTTCTTGAACTAATATCTTCCATTGTTGTCTGTTTCTGATGTTTTCTTCTCAATAATTCAGAAGTTGTTACTAATTCATAGACTGTGAACATAGCTAGATTGGTCAGCATGTATTGCCCATCCTAATTGCCTTTGAGAAGTTTATGGTGAACTTCCTCCTTGAACTGCTGCAGTTTGCTTGGTGTAGATAGAACCACAATGCCTTGAGACTGGGAGTTCTAGGATTTTGATCCAATGACAATGAGGGAGCAGTGTTATATTTTTAAGTCAAGATGTTTAGTGAGTTGCTGGGGACCTTGCAGGTGGTGGTGTTCCTGTGTGTCTGCTGCCCTTGTCCTTCTAGTTGGAAGTGGTAATGGGTTTGGAAGATGCTGTCTGGGGAGCCTTGGTAATTTTCTGCAGTGCATCTTATAGATTACATATAATACTGCTAATGAGCACTGGAAGTGGAATTACTTAATATTTGTGGATTTGGTGTCATACAAGCGGACTGCTTTGACCTGGATGGTGTCAAGCTTCTTGATTATTGGAACTTCATTTGGAGAGTCAAATTGAGTGTATTTGCTTGTGCTCCTCACTTGTACCTTTACAGGTGGTGGACAGGTTTTGGGGAATCAGTAGGTGAATTACTCGGTGCAGGTGTTCAAGTCTCTGATCTATTTGTATAGCCACAGCATTCATATGGCTAGTCCATTTCAGTTTCTAGTCAATGGTAATTCCAAGATGTGGATACTGGAGATGTAATGATGGTAATGCCACTGAATGCTAAGGGATGAAGGTTATATTATCTCCTCTTGGAGTTGACCATTGCCCGTAAGTTACTTCTTACATGTCAGTTCAAACCTAAAATATTGTCCAGGTCTTGTTACAATTAGGTATGAATTGTTTCAGTATTTATGGAGTCATGAATGGTGTTGAATATTGTGAAATCTTCAGTGAACATCTTAACTTCTGACCTTGAAATGAGGGAAGGTCATCGATAAAATAGCTCAATATATTATTCAGGACATTACACTGAAGAACTCCTCCATACATATGCTGGAGTTGAGATAATTGACCTTCAACAACCACAGCCATCTGACTTTGTGCTTCCAGTCATTAGAGAACTTTCCCCGAATTCAACTGACTCCAGTTTTGCTAGAGCTCCTTGATGCTACATTTGTTCAAATGTTGTCTAGATATCACTGCCACCTCACCTCAGGAATTCAGCCCTTTTTCCATGGTTAAACCAAAGCTGTAATGAGGTCAGGAGCTGAGTGGCCCTTGTAGAACCCAAACTGAGTGTCACTGAGCAGATTATTGTTGAGAAAGTGCTGTTGATGACATCTGCTATACTAACAATTGAGAGTAGAAGGTAATTGGTATGGTTGGATTTGTCCTGCTTGTTATGTACAGAATTTTCTGGACAATTTTCTACATTGTTTAGTAGATGCCAATGTTATAGCTGTAATTGAACGTTGTCTAGTGGCATGGCAAAACGTGGTACATGGTTATTGTAACATGCAGGTTGTAAGTCATAAAACGATTGCAGGATAAGGATGGAGGGAGATGTGCAAAAATAGATTAGTGTGGAATGTATTATCACCCTTAAATATTTTCAGCTGTGCAGTGGCCACTGCCTCATTCTCGGCCTGTGATTTTGAAAAAGGGAGACTGTGTTTACCTAATTTAATAGAGTTCTTTGAGGAAGTAGTGTGCATGGTGGATATGTAGCTGTGGTGTATTTGGATTTCCAAAAGGCATTTGATAAGGTGCCACATTATAGGTTACTACAGAAGATAAGAGCATATTGTATAGTTGTTAACATGTTAACAAGGATTAATGATGATTAGCTAACAGAAAGAAGAGATTAGGGATAAATGTGTCTTTTTCATCTTCGCAACTTGTGGATCAGTCCAGGGGTCTCAGCTATTTCTAGTCTATATAAGTGACTTAGTCAAAAAGTCATACAGGACAGAAACAGACCCTAAGGTCCAACTCATCTATGCAGACCAGACATCTCAATTTGACCTGGTCCCATTACCAACATTTGGCCCATATCCCTTTAAACTCTTTCTATTCATCGACCCATCCAGATACCTTTTTAAATATAGTAATTAGACCCACCTCCACCAGTTCTTCTGGCAGCTCATCCCGGACGTATACCATCCTATGCATGAAAAAGTTACCCCTCAGGTCTTTTTTTAAATATTTTTCCCTCTCACCTGAAACCTATGTCCTCTAGTTTTGGACTCCCCCACCCTAGGAAAAAGGACCTTCGCTATTCACTGTATCCATGACCCTTATGATTTTATAAACCTCTATAAGGTTACCCCTTCAGAGAAAACAATCCTGAGTTTATTCCACCTATACCTAGAGATCAAACCCTCCAGTCCTAGCAACATTGTTATCGATCTTTTCTGCAACCTGTCATGTCTAACAATATCCTTCCAACAGAAGAGCAACCAGAATTCTACACAATATTCCAGAAGTGGCCCCACCACATCCTGTACAACCACAGAAATGTCTGTCTGTGCCCCAGTGGGCGGCACGGTGGCACAGTGGCTAGCACTGCTGCCTCACAGTGCCAGAGACCCGGGTTCAATTCCCGCCTAGGGCGACTGACTGTGTGGAGTTTGCACATTCTCCCCGTGTCTGCGTGAGTTTCCTCCGGGTGCTCCGGTTTCCTCCCACAGTCCAAAGATGTGCAGGTCAGGTGAATTGGCCATGCTAAAATGCCCATAGTTTTAGGTAAGGGGTAAATGTAGGGGTATGGGTGGGTTGCGCTTCGGCGGGTCGGTGTGGACTTGTTGGGCCGAAGGGCCTGTTTCCACATTGTAAGTAATCTAATCTAATCTAAAAAGTAATCTAATCTAATCAGACTGGAGAGTCCTGAAGGGGACATATGTATAGTAGTTCAATTTGCCAATGCTACTAGGAAAGGTAGGAAAGTAAGGTAGAGAATATGCAAAGTGATATGGATAGGTTAAGTGAATACATAATTTGGCAGATTAACTTTGCTTATTCTTTCCCAGGAAATTAGCATTTTTGTCGAGGCCAGCATTTATTACCCATCCCTAAATGACTTTGAGAAGTTGCTGTTGGGCTGCCAAAATCCATGTGGTTTTGGTACATCCACTGAGGAAGGGTATTCCAGGATTTTGAAAGTATCCTGGAAATATTGGGCAGAAACTTGCTCTAACTTTGACTTCAGTGGGATGCTTTTACTATCCTCACAGTCGCTGGAATTGTGTCTCCAAATATAAATAAATGCAAAAATTGTGCATTATTTGTCTATAATCAGTTATATGTGGAAATTGCAACTTTGTAATTGTCATCTGGGTGATTTATAAGATATATTGACAATTATGAACAAACAAAATTAATATATTATTTTAAAATGAAGAAGCAGGAAGATATGTGGGAAAGAGTGACTGGTGGAATTATTTTGGATTACTCTGGCAGAGTCAGCAGAGAGGTAACAGGTTAAATGGCTTCCCTCTTTGTTGTAATATTTTTATGATACTATTACTGAACTGCCATTTGGAAATGTATCAACCCCCATACCGAATAGCCAAGACTGATTTGTTTTCTACTTATTACAGCGCTACATAAACCCGATTTAAGTTAATTTGCTTTTACCATCTCAAGCTTTGTTATGGGGCAATAAGGATGAGAGCATTGGGAAATTAAAAAGTTTCATGTTATATTTTAAATCTTATTTTTGTAATAAATAACTTTGCTCATCGCACTTCAGGTATTTTGAAGCATCAACTCATAGGCGAAGAGTGATTTCAAAACAAAGTATACTGTAGTAGTGACAGACCCAGGACTCACTGTACACCAGATGCAATTAATCATTTCTTTGATGTTAGTGCCCAACAGATATTGCACATCATGACTTGTGACAGCAGGAAGAAATACTATATGTAGCATTTGAGGGATCAATATACAGTATCCAATTTAAATAAGGACTAAGGCAGGAAGCTGCAGTATATAGTTTGTACTGCTATAACACGAATTGGCATTAATACAGTTGAAGAAATTGGACCGTTATTTGTAGAATGCGAACTATCCCTGTGTTGGCTATAATGCGATTCCAGCCCCATTAGTTTGACTGGCGCAGCTATTGTGCAATGTTCTTATAATGCGAGTTCGCTTGAGAATGGAACGATCACATTATATCAGAACAGATGTATAGTGCTAATAATATTATGATGATATAGGGAGGGTGCGTTAAATCAAAGCATGAAACATTTCAGTTATTTTTCATTGCAAGCTATTCATGGGAATTAAGTAATTAGATTTAGATAAAATAAGATCAGTTGGATCTATACCTAAAATATTGATCTATTAAAAAATGTGTTTCAACTCGACATCTAAGATTTATTGTGGTTCAAATTGCAGACACATTTCTTCTGGTACTTCAAAGGCACTATTGTGATTGAGAGCTATCCAGCTAATAGCACTAAAGTATCTTCCAGGAAGATAGATAAGAGTGAATATAGATTGAGGTATACTGTGGAATTAATGAACAAAAGTTTTGGTAGTGTGGTGAGACTGTGCCAACATTCTCATGTTATCAAGATATTTTTAATTTTGATAGTAGTTATTTTAAGACTATTGTATTCACAAGTAGGAATGCGTGCATCGCTTTACGAGATCATAATTAAGAGAAAATCTCCTGCTGTAAAGGAGGAACATTATCCTTCAATAGACTTCAATCATTCAAGCCCTTGTTTCAAATATATTTGATTTTCTTTCATCAGATGATATTTTTTCACTGATTGTGGATATCACTAGCAGGATTATTGATTGCTCATCCCTACTTGCAGGGAATGCAAGTTGTTATATGATAAAGGTACACTTGCAGGGCTGTTATGAAAGGAGTTCCAGGATTTTGACCCAGTAAAGGAAGAGCTAAATATTTCCAAGTCAGGTTGGTGCAAGACTTGATGAGGGGACTTGCAGGTCCTCGTCATGGAGTCATTATGCACAGAAGGGAATTATATGGTCCACCAAGTCCATGCCAACTGTCGCTTCTAGTCTCCAGCTCTGGCAATTTGGAATGAGAATAAATACTGACCTAGCCACAACCCATGAATAAAAAAATTGCTATAGCCCCATAAGCTTATTACTGTTAAGTTCTTCAGTTTTCTTTGGAAATCATTGATCATCTGTGTTTCTTCCACTCTTGAAGGTAACAGGTTACACATAAAGTATTTACTGCATCAAAAAGTTCTTCCTTACATCGCCCTGCATCTTTTTCTGAAAAGATTTGTGAATCCTTTAGTCCTTATACTGTCAGCTAATGGAAGCAACTTTTCTTTGTTTACTCATCTGAACTCGTAACCCATGATCAAGTCTCCCCTCAATCTTCTTTGCTTCTAGGAGAGCAACCCAATTTTTTTCCCCCTTGTTCAGAAGTGCAGAAATGGGACACTTCCCAACTGTGCAAATCTAATCAGGGAGGTCAGATTTTCATTTTAGGTGGTGGAGCTCATTGAAGGCAGGTTGGGAATCTGGAACAGGATGAAAAGCTGTTCGCTGGCCACAAGACCTGACTTACTGCATTTACGCTCAACTGCAGTTTAATAATAAAAAATTAAAACACCCAGCTAGTCCTCTCAATCCCTCTTTCCCCCAAAACCCCCATGCTCCCTCATACTACACTATATCTCTCTACATGCCTCCCTGTAGCCTCTCATACTCTTTTGGCACCCAAATACACTCAAATGATCAAATATGTTCCCTCATATATCCTTACTGCCAACCTGTGACTCCAAACATTCAAATGGCTGTTTATAAACCCAATGCAAACTTAGCACCTATTGGATGTATGTCCACCCATCAGTCTTTGCCCTCTCCTTTCCAAACCAAGTCATTTAATTTCCACCATGGCCAAATCTCATGAGATAAGTTAAAATAATTGAATGTCTATTGCTGTTTTTAAATTTAAAAAAATTCTTATTGATACAAAAATCCATTCAACACAATGAAATTCCTTCAACTTATCTCACATGGAAACAAATTTCAGTACAGAATCTCTTATGAAAGTAACCATTTCTATTTTACATGTCATTTTAGCTGAGTATCAAAATGCCCATTTGACAGGTACTAAGTGATGGTTTGGGAAATAAAGTCATGCAACCTATCATGGCTTATGTCAATGGGCACACAGAAATATCTAGCCCACACATTTTTTGGACAGCTTTGATGGTTCTTTGACAACCCCAGTGTACATTTTGCAGATAAGTTTGTCTACTTTCTGACATAACTCTGCAGAGGCCAGTATCCTGTCACAAAGATACCCTTTATTTATACATGAACAGTCCTTGACTATAGTTCTGTCTCTTACAGAGTCTGGCATCTGTATCCCTGATCCCAGAGTGCCAGCCACGACTCCCTAATTGGACCAGGTTAATAATCCAAATCAGGGAACTCAAAGTCTATGAGGTCTAGCTGCTGAACTCACTACAAACACCACACTTTCAACATTCCGAAGAGATACCGTACATCCCCCGAAGGCTGCCTTACCTCTCACAACGGGAGGCTTAGTTCCCTCAGAAGTGTGTCCTTGGACCAGATCCAATGGGTTACCATAGCTCTGTAAAAGGGTGCCACTCATCCAAATGCATCCATAAGATTCAGACCTGCTCTTAACTGATCTAATCTGCATATTTTGCATTTCAGATATCTCACTAAAATCACACAGGATTGGAGGCAGCTGATGATTTAAATGGCAAACTGTGCCTGTCCAAATCCTGAACCTACTTCATTCCCACATCATGACAAGAGAAAATACCATGTTTATGTGTGGGACTTGAGGTTTCCAAGGATTTTTGATATTTTTGCCATTGTGGAGGTGCTCTCTCTTGAAAAAAAAAGGACAAAATCTCTATTTATGAAGCCTAAGGCCCCATAGAATATTCTAAGTATTCTCGCAATGCTGCTGCTGTATTCAGAGATGAACCCCCAGCTCCCTCCATCCCTCCGCACTCTTCAGAACTGTGCCATTAAATCTTTGCATCTCCCTTACTGACAAAATCCTCACAATTTTGTTTTTAATTTCATTTGATAATTATCTGCTCATTCTGCCTACCCATCGATGTCCTTTGCAGTCAATGTGTATTAGACTTATTGTTTGGCCAAATCTCAAAATTTAGTATATTGGCAAATTTTACTCTGTATTCCAACATCAAAATCATTTACATAAAAGATAAAATCATAGAATCCCTACAAGATGGAAGCAAGCCAATTGGCCCATCGAGATCACATCAATCCTCTGAAGAGATCCCATACAGACTTACACCCACTATCCTAGTACTCTTTTATTTTTATTCTTGATGAAGGGCTTTTGCCCAAAACGTCGATTTTGCTGCTCGTTGGATGCTGCCTGAACTGCTGTGCTCTTCCAGCATCACTAATCCAGTTTTTAACCTTGTATTTCCCATGGCCAATCCACCTAACCTGCACATCTTTGCACTGTGGGAGTAAAGTACAGCACCTCGAGGAAACCAGCAGAGACAAAGGGACAATATGCAAACTCCACACTGGCAGTCACCCAAGGATGGAATCAAACCCAGGTCCCTGGTGCTGTGGGTTAGCAGTGCTAACCACTGAGCCACCATACCACCCTATATGAGGGGAAAAAAATGATTCAAGTGTGGAAACTTGGACATTCTACTGTCTAACAATTTTGAGTTAATGAAAATAATTTAGCATGACTTGCTCTTTTCTATATTGAAGGCATTATTTTATCCAAGAGGGCACTAACTCTCGAGCTCCAACAGTTCTAAAAGACAGCTCACCATCTCTTTCTTAAGCACAATCAGTGATGGGCAAAAATATTGCTCTCACGGGCGATGTCCACATCTCATGAACAAATATATGAAACAAATCATTAAGTATACTTTTATGTAATTTTTTGTCAAATACTTTCTTAAAAGTCTTATTGATGATAACTTATGTTTACGTAATGCCTTTAATGTGATTAAGTAACCAAGTGTAATATCAAATTACATTTGAAGCTCTTAGGTCAGGCAAACCAAAGGCTCAGTTGCCTGAAGGCATAGCTACTAATCATGGGCAATTATATTTGGGAATGTTCAAAAAGTCAGAATTAGAGGAGCACTGATATCTCAGTGCTGTGGAAGTGAGAAGATTATAGACACAGTAATGAGTAATGCCATGAAAGATGAGAATTTTACAAAATAAACGTGTTGCTTGATCCAGAGCCAATGTAGGTCATGCGATATGGGAATCAGGTGACATGGGAATGGGACTTGGAGTTAAGATGCAGGCAAAAGAGTTTGGATGATTTCAAATTTGCTTTCCTGCAAGGAAGAGATCGTGAAGGTGGTTCTCCTAGAACAAGGCTATCAAATTGCACTTTGGATGTGCTGACACCTGCCATGTCCCCAGATGTGGGATACTCAACTACAGATGGTAGGATATGGGAGAACAGCGAGGAATGTTATTGAATATTCTTCTGGGGTAATAAAAATATTCTAAGGGTTTCAGCAGCAGATAAGGAACATTGACCGTTTTAGCTTTACCAAAAATTAGATTAGGCAAGCATTACCTGCATCTGGATTAGTGGTGTTGGAAGAGCACAGCAGTTCAGGCAGCATCCAAGTAGCTTCGAAATCGACGTTTCGGGCAAAAGCCCTTCATCAGGCTTTTGCCCGAAACGTCGATTTCCAAGCTACTTGGATGCTGCCTGAACTGCTGTGCTCTTCCAGCACCCCTAATCCAGAATCTGGTTTCCAGCATCTGCAGTCATTGTTTTTACCCCTAAGCATTACCTGCATTTTACAAATGCATAATTCCTCATGTGCTTGCCGCCTTGGATTAGCTAGGTGATAAATATTCTGTGTCTGGAGATGCTGTCAAAGTAGCTTTTAGTTGCAATTTGTAGATAGAACATTGCTTCTCCATTGCTCACGTATTGAAGGGAGTGAGTGTTTGATGTGTGAATGGGACACTAAGAGAGGCAGCTGTTGTTTTCATGCATGGCTTGGATTACTTGAATGGGGTTGGAGGTGCAGGCAAATTCAGAATCTGCAATCATACTCCTGCTTTGTGCTTTATAGATAGTCAGATTGTGGGGAGTCAGAAAGTGAGTTATTTCCACAGTCTAACCTGTTCTTTTCACCACAGTATTTATGTGGCTGATAGCGTTAAGTTTGTGAATAACATCAGGTAGATGACGACGGTAGAGTCAATAATGTGAATACTCATGAGCATCAATGGGAAATAGTTAGACACTTTCTGATTGGAGATGAACAAATGTAACTTGCCTGCTATCTACGAATGAATAAATATTGTCCAGATCTTTCTGCATCTGGGGACAGACCACTTCATTATCTGAGGAGTTAAGAATGGGATTGAACATAGCGTAATGATAAATAAATATCTACAACCTCCATCTGATGGAGAGAAGATCCTTTCTGAAGGAGATGAAAATGGTAACAGGGCAGAGAGAAGTACTAAGTCAAAAAAAACTTCAAATTTTTTAATCTTGAGTCTTGATAAAGTTCTTGGTAAGAAAACTTTAGAATGCACATTCCCTTGGGTCCTATCCGTGCAAAGTATTACACCCTACAACGTTCGATTTGCTCATGGCTGTTTATGCATATTAGTCATGATTCAGCGATGCTGGTGTTGGACTGGGGTGTACAAAGTTAAAAATCACACAACACCAGGTTATAGTCCAACAGGTTTAATTGGAAGCACACTAGCTTTCGGAGCGACGCTCCTTCATCAGGTGATTGTGGAGGGCTCGATCGTAACACAGGATTTATAGCAAACATTTGCAGTGTGATGTAACTGAAATTATACATTGAAGAATTGATTGTCTTTTAAGCCTTTCATCTGTTAGAATACAGTGATAGTTTCACTTCTTTCATGTGTAAATCACAAAACCCTTTTTTTTAAAGTTGCATTCTCGGGTTAGCTGTTAACAATGGTGATAGCTAGACAATATGTTGAAGGTGTTAGCCCCCTGTGTTCTCTGTCTATGACCTGATGTTTAGATTGATTCCAATCTAAAAAGTGAGATAACAGAGTTTTACAAAATTCATGCAGTTTTTGAGCTCAGAGTTCAACATAAATGTATGTAGTTTTTGAGCAAAGTGCAATGTAACTCTGCAAGTACAAAAAAATTCACCACACAAAATATATGTGTGCATGTGGGTCTTTGTCTGTCTGTGTGTGTGTCTGTCTGTGTTGGGGGTCGTGAGTGTGAGAAAGAGTGTGTGTGTGTGTATGTGTGTGTGTGTAGTGAGTGCAGAGTGTCTTAAGTCTGTGAGGGGGTGCATGTGTGGGAGTGTGTGTGTCTAAAAGGGTGTGTGTGGGTGTCTGTGTGCGCGCCTGTATATACCTGTGTCCGTGTGTATGTGAGAGTGTGTGTGTGTGTAGGAATATCTGTGTGTGTGTGTGTGTGTGTGTGTGTATGTAGTGCAATGGTGATCACATGTAATGTGACATGAACCCACAGTCTGGTTGAGGCCCTCCCTATGGGTAACGAATTTAGCTATCAGCCTCTGCTCGGCCACTTTCCTTTGCTGCCTGTCTCGAAGTCCACCTTGGAGAATGGTCACCCGAAGGTCTGAGGCTGAATGTCCTGGACCACTGAAGTGTTCCCCAACTGGGAGGGAACTCTCCTGTCTGTTGACTGTTGTGCGGTGCTCATTCATCAGTTGTCGGCAAAGGCTACGACAACGGATGAATGAACACCACACAACAATCAACAGACAGGAGGGTTCCCTCCCAGTTAGAGAACACTTCAGTGGTCCAGGACATTCAGCCTCGGACCTGCAGGTGACCATCCTCCAAGGTGGACTTCGGGACAGGCAGCAGAGAAAAGTGGCCGAACAGAGGCTGATAGGGAGGGCCTCAACTGGGACCTTGGGTTCATGTCACATTACACGTGATCATCATTGCACTACACACACACACACACACACACACACAGATATTCTTTCTCACATACACACTGACACAGGTACACACAGACGTGCACACAGACACCCACACACACCCTTATAGACACATGCACCCCCTCACAGACTTAAGACACTCTGCACTCACTACACACACACACACACACACACATAACCACACACACTTTCTCATACTCCCAACCCCCACCCCAGACAGACACACACACAGACAGGCAAAGACCCACATGCACACATATATTTTGTGGGGTGAATTTTTTTGTACATGCAGAGTTACATTGCACTTTGCTCAAAAACTGCATACATTCATGTAGAACTCTGAGCTCAAAAACTGCATGAATTTATGTAAAACTCTGTTATCTCACTTTTTAGATTGGAATCAATCTAAACATCAGGTCATAGACAGAACACAGGGGGCTAACACCTTCAACATATTGTCTAGCTATCACCATTGTTAACAGCTAACCCGAGAATGCAACTTTAAAAAAAGGGTTTTGTGATTTACATATGTAAGAAGTGAAACTATCACTATATTCTAACAGATGAAAGGCTTAACAGACAATCAATTCTTCAATGTATAATTTCAGTTACATCACACTACAAATTTTCGCTATAAATCCTGTGTTACGATCGAGCCCTCCACAATCACCTGATGAAGGAGCGTCGCTCCGAAAGCTAGTGTGCTTCCAGTTAAACCTGTTGGACTATAACCTGGTGTTGGGTGATTTTTAATTATGCATATTAAGTGTCATTTACTTTCAGGAGTCTGCATATGCAAACAAGGATTTCTGAGTGTTCCAAGAAGTGCTAAATGCTTCCTTTTTCTGTTCCCTATCATTCTCTAGTGTAATCGCAGTTAAAATGTCAGCTTTAACTGAGGTTTCCATAACTTTCTTTAACATTACTTCTTTGCTTCTATAATTTTTTCTCCAACTACAGTTCTATGAGACTCCTTATGACGTTTTTCTATACTAAAAGTATTACATAAGTACAAGTTGTTAATATAAAACATGGTGAGGTATACAAAAATCAAAGAAGTGTGCATTGTTTTCAGTTTGGAAGAGTTTAAATATGGCAGTTCATAAAGGTGTGAAAATGTTTAATTTAGACATTTATGTTACTTGGATGACGTTTTAGCTGTTTATTTAATTCTGAGATATTGTAAGTTGTTAAGACAGTATAAAGTAAGCACCAGCAATAAAAATCTTATTTAAGATCTTCTTTTGTAAATTGCAAGAAAAGTCATTGATCAAAGACATGAAAGCACCATTTCAAAATTCAAGTTAGTGAATCCCTTGAATGTAATTCTCATTTCATTTGAACTGATGGGAAGTTTTTAAAATATTGACACTATTTCACACCAATGTTGAAAGAGTATGGGTGTTAATGTGATGATGCCTTGGAGATGATGACGTGTGCAGTGAAGTAAAGAGACTTGCCCTGATCACAACTCCATTGTGTTTTCTCCAGAGAAGCATTGTTCAGCAGATTTGACAGGAGATATCTGGCAGCTTCTCTGTTACATTCAGTGGCTCCAACTGCAACTGCAAGAAATGGCAGATCTGAAGGAAGCTGATAATGCTGCACAAACAAATCCTAAACTAAATGACAAATATCTATTCCAGTCACGAATGCCATAAATCTTATGAATATTTTATTATTTCCCCATCCAAAAGCTAAAATGCTGTCAAACATAAAGCATTGCACATTTAAAGAATGCAAGTTCCATTTGACATTGTTGATTGTCTGATATCTGAATAGTGATTCATTCAGCAAATCTTTTCCACTTGGAAAGTCGGAAAATGCATGATTTGTTGCTGATGCACAGGAAATGACGCAGGTTGATCATATGAATGTCACCTGTGACACTTTTATTTTGTCCCTTATAGAAGTGGGCAGCTTGGTCTACTGCAAGTGCTAGTAATCAGAAAAATATATGAACACATTATCCCTGCTTCAGTTATTCTTTAATAAATCTGTGGTTAATAACTAGGCTGACACTGCAGATGATCCCAGTGTTACCGTGCAAGATGGGGAAGCATAACCGCTGAGGGTTAGGTACACAGATACAGGACACTACACCTCCCAAAAAACTGGACCGAGGGAAAATAGGTCTTGGAGATTGGATTTTCATTCCACTGTGGCAGCACTGGTAGTTGGGCCAGGTGACTCGAGAATGAGTACAGAGACTGCTGATTGCAAATTTAAATTGGTGCACCAGTAATCTGTAGAAGTTTGTTAAAATAATTAATGAAATCAAAAACAGCCTTGCAGCCTTTACATTACGCAATTTCTCCTTCACATATTCTCCTGCTCCCCATCCATGCAAATGCTCTGTAACCAACCACATGGCCCCAAGATCTCCATGCATCCTTTATGCACCTATACACAACTCCATGTTCCCCTAGGCGCCTATACCATCCTATGTTCCTATTCCTATTTCCTCAACCCACACCCACAGCTCCCCAACATCTCCTATGCATACCATGCCCCATTGAGTTACAGAGCCATTGAAGGCCCCTGTGCCAAAGGTTTGTGCCAATCTGTGTTCCCACTCACCCACCTTTTCCCTTTTTTTTGATGTCAACTTATCCATTATCCACCTTGGGCAAACCACAGAAGGCATACTGATATAAAATAAAGTTCTGGCTATTGGCAAGTCTTAATAGAAATCCCTCTCATTGATTAAGTTAAATCATATAATACATTGAAATTCCTTATAATTAATCTTTCATGAAAGATGTATCCTGACTTCTTTTGCAGCTTTGATGGTTCTTTGACAGTTTGATTAGATTGGATTAGATTCCCTACAGTGCAGAAACAGGCCCTTCGGCCCAACAAGTCCATATCGACTGTCCGAAGAATAACCCACCCAGACCCATTTGCCTACTCCCTACTAATGCACCTATCACTATGTGCAATTTAGCATGGCCAATTCACCTGACCTGCACATCTTTGGACTGTGGGAAGAAACCGGAGCACCCGGAGGAAACCCATGCAGACACAGCGAATGTGCACACTCCATGCAGACAGTCGCCCGAGGCTGGACTCAAACCTGGGTCCCTGGTGCTGCAAGGCAGGAGTGCTAACCACTTAGCCACTGTGCTGCCCTGACATGTCTTTTTATTGGTAGGATGTTATTAAGTTGGAAAGGGTTCAGAACAGACTTACAAGGATGTCGCCAAGATTGGATAGTTTGGGACTTTTTTGGAGTATGGGAGGTTGAAGGATGACTTTATTGAGGTTTATAAAATCAAGAGGGACATAGGTAAGGTGAATAGCAATTGTCTTTTTCCAAGGGTAGGGAAGATTAAAACTAGAGAACATATTCTTAAGGTGAGAACAGAAAGATTTATGACCAACCTGAGGAGTTATTTTTTCACAGAGGGTGGTTCGTATGTGGAAGGAACTGCCAGAGGAAGTGGTGGATGCAGATACAATTGCAACATTTAATAGGTACAAGAATAGAAAAGATTCAGAGGGCAGATGCATGCAAATGGAACTAGTTTAGTTTGGGAAACATGGTCAGTGTGAACGAGTTGGACTGAAGGGTCTGTTTCCATGCTGTATGACTCTGACTCTCAGAATCTGTGATACTATGATAGACTGATAGTTCTTTGACTGTTTAAGTTTCATGGGTTTATGCACTTGCTAGACAAGTTCTTGTCTACTTTAAACAGTGTCAAAGGCTACCTCAGTCCTCCCATCCCCAAGTTCATCTGTCCCCCTGCTGCCAAAATACACCTGAGGCAGCTAAGGAACCTGACAACTACTACCCTGCTTCTTCCTCAAGTTGTCCTTGGATCATACCCACAGGATTACTTCAACTGTCCAGAGTTGCACCTGGATGTCCAAAATAAATTTACTGAAATAGACCTGTTTTGATTTATTTTGTTTTATTATTTTTCACTTCAGATACATAATTTTCTCCATCACCCCCACTGCCTTCTCAGGCAGTTCATTCAAGATCCTAACCACTCCCTGTGCGAAAATGTTTTTCCTGAAATGACTATTGTTTCTATTACCAGTCACCTTCAATTAGTACCCTCTGGTTTTTAAACCATCAGTTAGCAAGAACAATTTCTCTTTCTTGGATAGCTCATGATTTTGAAAAGTTCTATGAAATATTATCTCAATTAGTTCTTCTCGGTGGAAAATAATCCCAGCTCCACCAGTCAATTCAAGTAACTGAAATCCCTCATCCATGGAACCATTTTCATAAATCTGTTGCGCATCCACTCTATAAGTGCTCCCATCATTCCTAAGGTACATTATCCACAATTGGACATAAAATACAAAAATTAGAAACAAGAGTACGGGGTAAGGCCTCTTGAGCCTGCTCCATCATTTGATAAATTCATGATTAATTAATTAAATCAATTTTCCTGTCTGTTCCCCAGAACTCTTTACTATGAAAGCTGCAATGATAGATCAAAAGTTTATCAAAATCAGCCTTGAATTTATTTAGTGATGCAGCCTTGACTCTCCTGTGGCAAAGAGATGTGCACAGATTAACAACCCTCCTGAGAGAAGGCACTCTTTTCATTCTAACCTTAAATGGACGATCCCTAATTTTTGAACAGTCCCCTGTTCTAAACTGCTGCAAGGGGAAGCATCCTTTTAGCATCCACCTGTCAAGTCCACTCAGGATATTATGTGCTTCTAAAGGATCACATTTAATTCTTCTAAATTCCAATGAGTCAAGCTTTTCCTCATAAAATAATGTCTTCATCCCAGGAATCAGTCAAGTGAACAAATAAACAAAAACTATACACAGCACTTTAGATGCAATATAACTAAGGCTCTATGCAGCTCTAGCTCCACTTCCCTACTTTTAGACTCCATTTTTCTCACAATAAACAGCAACATTCCATTTGCTGCCTTAAGTATTTATTGCATATGCATATTTAACTTCTGTAATTCATGTTCTAGGCACAGCTAACTGTGCACTCCCATGTTTTGCAGGCTTTCTCCATTACAATAATTTATTACTTTTTTATTCTTCCTACCAATAAGTTTCAAATCATCCCCATTCTAATCCATTTGAATGAAGTGAAGAAGCAAATAACATTCTTTACATCACACCTTGGCAAAATGAGTTATTCCTGGTTTTCTCATCATTGTGTTTCCATTTACATTGGGAGGACGTGATCACTGATCAAGAATCATGCTTGTATTTGATTTGCGTATTTGGAGCAAAATCATTGTTTTAATGTATGATTTGACCACCTATCAGTATAATGTGCTGCTATGTTATTTGCCTATAATATCTGCACTATGTGATTTGCATCTGGTATAACTGATTTTCCTCTTTTTTTTGGTTTGCTTTTTATCTTACAATTGTGGGTTTGAAAGTCACTTGGTGCTAATACCGCTTACCATTGGCCAAAAGATTGCAGGTCACAGTTTAATTTTAGTTCTTTACGGCACATCTAAGTTGACTCAGTGCAATATTGAGAATGATGAAGCTGCTGTCTTTTGCTGTATAAGTCAAAGTAAAGCTTTATTTGTCTGTTGAGATGGTTGTTTAAACAAAAAGCTCCATTGTACCTTTCCAGGGTGGGGTGTTTTTTGTTGTCCTGGCCACTATTTACTATATTTATAGCATTGCTAAAAAAGATTTCCAAACCATTTGTTCACCCATAGAGGCCAACTTGTCCATGTTAAATACTCATATAGTAAGTATCTGACATGACAGCACCTCTTCTGTCTTTACTGCTGATATCTTAATTGCTATGGAGGAGAGATGTTTATAGCACGTGCTAATTATTTGCTTGGTGTGGAGTGCAGTTGATTTTCATTTAAATGTGTGTACCAATTTAGTAGTCAGTTTTTGGTGATAATCTGTTGTATTAGTTTAATGGAATTGATGGATAAAAACAATGTTTTTTTTTAGATTCCCTAAAAATGTTGCTACAATTTTCACTTTAGTCACTACAATCATGAGCATGAGTGTAATGTTGGAAAAGTACATATATGAAGAAATGTAAAAAATAAATTCCACATTTGACATCACTTCAATAATATCAAATATGAAAGCTGTAATAAATTTTAAAAAGCCTCAATTTTATTTTAGATATAGGAAAATATATATATTTTCTGAGGGTATTAATCATGGATATGTGTTTGTATTTGTGATATCTGGTTTTCAATTTTTTTTCTTTAGTGCTTTAAATAGTTATAGGACCAGAAAGTGAGTAGAAATTGAATAACCTTTAAAAAGCAAGACACTTTAGTATACTTTTAAATTTTGTGATTGCAAGTCAAAAATACCTTCCAGCAAAGATTTTAATAAAAAAAGCATCCATTATTGTAGCAGCAATTAAACCATACCTGTACTGTTTTGCCAGGGTAACTTTTGTTGGAGATTAGCATGAATTGTACTATTAAACACTAACTTCCATTTACTAGAAATTTTATAAGGGTATAAGTGACTCCTTTGCTGATTAAATACTGGTGTTATAGACTTTAACAGGAATTTAATGCCATAGAAATAAATAGGTAAGCTATGTACATGAACTTATTGTCCTTGCTTAAGTGGATTAGCTTGGAGTTTAAAATTACACCAAGCAGCAAATATACAATCCAATCTAATTGACTCAATAACAGTTATGTACTGGATTTGTGTGGGGCAAAATTTTATATTAAAAAAATTAAATGTCACTTGTGTACATATGCATATTTTCATCTATAATATTTAAATCATTTTCCAATTAAAATGTTTGTGAAATGAACAGTATGTTGCTAAAACCAAATCTGCAACATTGCATACTTGTGCTTTAATGAAAGATGATCCCGTTAAATTGTGAAAAAGAAGATATGACCTATTAAACCAGATTTCAGCCAAGAATCTGACTTGTCCAGTGATAATATCAGCTGGGATCATAACACTGTAGAGACATCTTTCCAAAGCAGCCAAGGTTTGGTTAAAAGTTATTTAAGGAAAATAATGATAATTTGCTAGTTGTAGAGTGAATCATGAATGACATTTTGCCCAAATCTTCCAAACTGGTTGGGGATCCCAATGTCTGACACTGATCAGCCAAAACATTATTCAGTACCGTGGGAGGAATTTTCTGGATAGCAGTCTCGACTAGGAGCTTTCTCAGCTGTGACAGTCCAGTGGAGGTCAGGTGTCCGCTCAGACCCCAGCACAGGTCCTAAAACCAGAATCCTAAATTTTGACAGCTCCTGACAAAAGATAAGTGAGGGGGTTGATTGCCAGGTGTGTAAGGAGGGATGGGGCGCTAAGTTGGTGAGGAGGTTGGTGTACAAGAGGTAGAAGGATGGGTGGGAGTGTTTGGGTGCCAGGTTGATGAAGGTGTATAGTGTCAGAGAATACAGAATATTAAGGAGAGACAATGGCCTTGTGGCATTGTCACTCGACCATTAATCCAGAAGCTCAGCTCATGTTCTGAGGACCAGGGTTTAAATCCCGCCATGGCAGAATCTGGAATTAAGGGTGTAATGATGATCATGAAGCACCGGTTGAGTGTCGGCAAAGCCCATCTGGTGTCATGAATGTCCTTTAGGGAGGGACTCCAGACCGACACTAATGTGATTGATTCTTAACTACCCTTTGGGTAATTAGGGATGAGTTATAAATGCTGACCTAGCCAAAGATGTTAACATCCTATGAGTGAATTTAAAAAAATAACATTGGAGGAGGAAGGGCAGAGTGCCAGATGGGTTGTTATGGAGCTTGTTAGGGTGGCATCATGGGCTTATGATAATTTGGAAGGTCAAGTCAGAATAAGTTGGGTGTTTGGGTCTGTTGGCGGTAGGTGGTCAAGGTTGGAATCAGTATGTCCATGGGATTTGTGGGGGAGTTCCGGAGAAGGTTGGTGGGGCGGGGATGGCAGATGTGGTGCCTGGTGCACCCAGGTAGTATCCAGAATGAGTTCCAGGATAATACACAATTTACTAACTGAACTTTGCTATGAAAATATGAGTGGAATTTGATGGGAATAGAAGTTTAAGCCTGGTGAAATGAATAACTCTTCATAAGGTCAGCTGTGAACCACTGACCTTTGCATTTCACTAGAGTAAGTTAAGCTTTGTGTACATAGTGCCCCCAGGAGGGGAGAAGCGCTCATTTCCTATTTTAATGGATTGGGGGCGGGGTGATGGTATAATGTTATTGATTCTGGATTTATAATCCAAAGACCCGGGTAATGTTCAGGGGCTTGGGTTTGAACCTCACTTTAGATGAAATTTTGAATTAAAAGTCTCATGATGACTCTGAAATTAATGTTGAAATTTGTAAAAAGAAAATCCATCTAATTCTGTAATGTTCTTTAGAGGAAGAAATTTCAACATGCTGTATATCTCTATGACTCTATGTGACTCCAGACCACAATGATATGGTTGACTTTGAACTGCCATCTGAAATGAACTGGAAAGCTATTTAATTGTTTCAACCATTGAAGAGGAATGAAATGAGACTGACCATCTAGCATTGACCTAGGCAACAGAAATGACAAAAGCAAACTCAGTTCTGTTGACTGTTAAGTAAGGTGTCAGTGTCTGGGTGCAAGTGCCAAAATTTGGAGATGTGGCTCACAACTAAATAAGAAATAGCCTGACATATAGAATACTCAAGGATTTATACATTTCATACAATTTCCTACTCAATGCCATCTCTATCACAGTGAGATATAGTTGAGAGGGAGTTGTCGTGGGAGTTAACAACTTTTATTCCAGACCCCATGACACTTCCTAGCATCAGGTCAGCCATGTTAAGGAGCTTCCACCTACTAGCCACCTACTAGCCACTCCTCCTTCAGCTGAGAATCAGTGCTGCTCTGTGTTGAATGTTACTTGGCATCAGCACAAATGGTGGCAAGGTGCAGTACATACTCTGGGTGTGGGATTTCAATGTCCATAACCAAGAGTGGCTAGGAAACAGCATTACTGATTGAGCTGGATGAGTCTGAAAGGACATTGCTGCTAGGCTGGGTCTGCGGCAGGTGACAAACGAACTACCAAGAGACAGAAAACATATTAACCTCATTCTCACTAATCTGTCCTAATGATGCATCTGACCATGTTAGTATCAGAGTGGCCACTACACAGTCTATGTACAGATGAAGTCTTGCCTTTACATTGAGAATACCTTACTTTGGGTCGTGTGGCACTATCACCGTGCCAAACAGGATAGACTTCAAGCAGGAGAAAATGAGGATTGCAGATGCTGGTGATCAGAGTCAGAAGGTGTGGTGCTGGAAAAGCACAGTCGGTCAGGCAGCATCCTAGGAGCAGGAGAGTCTTATGCTCAAAACGTTGACTCCCCTGCTCCTTGGATGCTGCCTGACTGGCTGTGCTTTTCCAGTGCCACACCTTATGGGCTTCAAGCACATCTAGCAGCTTATGACTGGGCATCCTTGAAGTGCTGTGAAGCATCAGTAGCAGTAGAGTTGTAATTAATCATAATTTGCAACCTCACGGCTTGGGATATCCTTCGCTCTTCAATGATCATCAAACCAGGGAATCAACCAAGTTTAAAAGAAGAGTGCAGGAGGGCTTGCCAGAAGTTGCGCCTGGCTTATCTAAACATGAAGTGTCAACCTGGACTATTTGCATAAGCAACAAGCGAAAGACACAGCTAAGTGATTCTACAACCAACAGATCAGATCTAAGCTCTGCAGTCCTGATTGTGGAAAATTAAACAACTCACCGGAGGAGGTACTCCACAAATATTCTGATCATTAATGATGGGGTATTTCAACAGAAAAGTGCACTCTTCTTTTAAACTTGGTTGATTCCTTGGTTTGATGATCATTGAAGAGCGAATGATATCCCAAGCCGTGAGGTTGCAAATTATGATTAATTACAACTCTACTGCTACTGATGCTTCACAGCACTTCAAGGATGCCCAGTCATAAGCTGCTAGATGTGCTTGAAGCCCATAAGGTGTGGCACTTCAGTTTTCAGCCAGAAGTGCTGTGTTGATGACCTATCTTGGCCTCATCCAGAAATTTCTGACATGATAGGTGCAAGTCGCCAGTCAGTTCAATTCACAGCATATAATATCAAGATACAACTCAGCCTAGTAAACATTTTGGCAATAGTACTGAAAACATGTGTCCCAGAACTTACTGTGCCCATAGCCAAGTGGTTCCAGTACAGCTACAACACTGGTATCTATCCACCAATGTTGAAAATTGCTTATGGATGTCCTGTATACCAAATCCCATCTGACCCATCAGACTACTTTTAGTCATCTATAAAATGATAGGTGTCATCAACAGTGCCATCAAGCAACACTTGCTTAGCAATAACTTGCTCAGTGACCATCAGTTTGAGTTACACCAGGACCAGTCAACTCCTGACCTCATTACAGCCTTGGCTCACACATTGATCAAAGAGATGAGGAGAGAAAGACTGCCCTTGATGTAAAAGTCTCATTAAGCCTAGTAAACCTAGAGTCACTTGGAATTGGTACCTAACACAAAGTAAGATGATTGTGGTCCTTGGAGGTAAATCACCTCAGCTTCAGGATCTCCCTGCGGGAATTCCTCAGAGCATCTTCATCTATCATCAGCAGCTTCATCAATGATGCTCCCTCAGTCAAAAGTTTGGAAGTGGGCATGCTCACTCCTGATTATGCAATGTTCAACACCATTTGTGACAGAAAGTTGATGAGGACAGCCTCATTTGTTACATAAAAACTGAAAGAACTGTGGATTCTGTAAATCAAAAGCATAAATAGAAATTACTGGAAAACCTCAGCAGGTCTGGTAGCGTCTGTGAGGAGAAATCAGAGTTAATGTTTTGGGTCGAGTGAGGAAGGCTCACTCGATCTGAAATGCGAAGTCTGATTTCCCTCTACAGATGATGCCAGATGTGTTGAGCTTTTTCAGCAATTTCTATTTTTGTCTTATTTGTTTACATTCCTTCTTTAGATATTAGGGATGCTTTATTAATGTAAGATTCACTTGTTTCCACCATATAGCAATGTCACCAGAAAATGTAACATTCACTCTTTTATCACACAATATGCTCAATGCAGCCTTACAAAGGAGCCCTTAAATTAATAATCTATTGCTTTAACATCACCCCCACTGGTCTAATCAATCATGACTTTATATTCATCGTCAGATAAGTTGAAAGGGCATTTACTGTCTGGCACCCTCAGTCATACACTCTAAGTTAAGTGCTTTTAGGCAGAGTCCAGGCATTTACTTTCTAATCAGAGTTTTTTCCAACCACATGCCATTAGATCCTCCAAACCTCTGGCTGACTCATCTTTATGTTCATGTTAATGCAATTACCTAATTAGTTCTTAGCACCTATTTACCTTGTTGCTTTTAACTCCTAGGTATACTGCATCCTATTAGCAGATTTAGATACTGCCAGTTTTCTCTCATTTAATAAATGTGAAAAAATAAAAGATTCAAAACAATAATACATTATATTATCTGTCTAAGTCAGACTCTTCACTGTACTTTTCTTTGCCATCTCCTCTTGTTCACTTTGAAGAGTTAGTTTCCAGGTGAAAATCTTGCTGTCTGCCATAGTCCCACTGAAATGTACCTGAGTTGGGGCATGATTTGCATTAGTACTATGCTGGTGAAGCATTGAGTTGAGAGTGTGGTGCTGGAAAAGCACAGCAGGTCAGGCAATATCCGAGGAGCAGGAAAATCGACGTTTTGGGCAAAAGCCCTTCATCAGGAATTGAAGCATTGAGATCCTGTGAGCATCATTGATGATTTCCGCTTATTCCTTTATGGGGTTGGAAGGCCCAATGGGATATAAAATACATGAATTAATCCTGGCAACGTATATAAATGCTGCAAGTTGTCGTAGGTTGTAAGTTTGTTCACTGAGCTGATAGATTTTTTTCTTAGACATTTCGTTACCATGCTTGGTAACATCACCATGTTATGTCTGAGAACAAAACTACCAGTTCAGCGAGCAAACTTACAACCTGATCCACAACCAGAGCTACAAATCTTCCCCAAAATCACAGAAATATTTCACTCACTGATGAAACCTAGTTGAAATATTTGAGTATGAATTGATATTTGAATGGCTTTTAATTATATTGTGTCTCATCGCCAGCAACAGGAACACTGAAATTCCTCTGATCTTTAATGTATGCTTCACCACTCCACTCAGTCAAGGTACAAGTATTTGGAGGACTCCCCCAGTGCTCTCCCACTTTTTGATGTGCTGTTCTTTCTTCAGCAAGGAGACAAAGAAAAATCATCTTGAAATGGATAGGGAACTGCTTCCATAGACACTAAAAGGGGTGGGTATGAAGTTGTGTGAGTGGGATTGGTGGATGAGTAGATGGGAATGTGAAGGAATACATAGACAATGATTGCTACACGTGCAGGATTATTGGGCATGGGATTGGTTTACTGGCGAAGGCATGACAGGGCAGAGTAAAGTGTGGGATGCTGTGGACAGCGGGATGCAGCTACAGGACCTGTTTAGGTCATTCAGCTGTTCTCTGGGCTACACACTCTGCTGCTGCAGATCTCCATTATTATAATGTATGTAAACATCATGGTCACTGCTGCTGATTGAACAGGATGTCTGGAAATGAAATAACAATAAGGTGACTGAATCTTTTTAAAAAGCTGACAAGTGATTTGCACGTGGTTCTGGATTTCCTTCACAGTCATGATCTAGTTGAATATTGGTGTACGTTTGGCATGTGTCTGCCTGTATTTCTTATGTTCCTATTCTGCACTGTCACTCCTTGTGCATTGTAAAATTAAAATTGTGACCCACATGCCAATTTCAACCTATCTTTTACATGTCACGATGCCACTCACATCTGCCAACAATTGTATCTTCAATTTGAATGATTGCAGTGAGTCTGCAATCTCATGTCCCATCAACTTCTTCCATATGTTGGTCACTCTCTGTGAAAAGAGAAACCTCCTAACATCACATCTAATTCTAAATTTATCCAATTTCTGCATGTGCCCTATCTAACTCAATTTGCCTAATTCTGATTCTCGTTGAATTTTGAATGGGTTAAAATTGCTTGAAGTAGTCTATTTATATTGCAGTGTAGTATTTTGATATTTGAAAACTATCAATCAAATCTTCCTAAAATATTTAATTTGTACCTCTTCCAAGCTCTGTCATGTTTGACCCTCTGTCAACCAAGTCCGTGAGGTGAACAAAATTATGACAAAGTTTGAACTGCACTGCACTTACACTTTTTCAGAAAATAAATTAACAAATAGAGTATATCTTGCATTATTTATGCTTTAGCGGTTATAGGAAACCATATTTTAAGTGGGAAAATCAGCAATGTATGAATCCTGTCCTTTTACAGAGCAATTAATTCAATTGTTTGTCAGATCCTGAACAAGTCATTGATATGATTTAAACTTCTGCTGAAGGATAAGTCTCAGGTCAATGTTCTGAACCATGAAATCAATTTCTAATCATGATTTGAACTATAAGGGGAGAAATAACCAAGTAAAAGGCTGCACAAGTTATCATAAAATTAATCCATCTTTGTGAGAAATATATGCCAGTTTAAAAAATGTCAAGTATTGATAAATTTTATGAAGGAAGTACATTATTAAAAATATTTTGCTGCATTCATTGCAACTGTTATGGACCAAGCCAGATCCCCTCCAAATACTTCAAGAAAGTAGCCTGGACCTAGCTTTGCTTGTTGTTTTAAGATATAAAGTGGATATTCCAGGACTGATACAGCTGGCCCAACCACTTAGTTTTAAACAAAGCAGTATTTCTTTGCAAGATTACTGAATGAAACACAAACTAAAGAGAACAGAATATAGAATAACTCAATCTATCTGAAAACCCAACAGACTATTGCAACTTAATGATGCTGTTCCAAATCAGAGCAGCTTCAATTATCCGAATGAGATGGGCAGGGTGTAATTTGTTCAGATAATTGATTGTTCAGATAACTGATCTATTTGTAAACAAAAGAAGCATTCTCAAGTGTAAATGGAACCCTGTGACACACAGCCATGGCCAGAAGCACTGTGTTACACTAGTCAACTTGATCAATCAAAACAAGAGCAGTTATTATGGCCGATAATTTTGAAAATGGTTAAAATAGATTGAATTGTTCCATGATTTAAATGGAAATATTTTAAAGAAACGTTAAAGTGGATCAGAGCTTCCCAGATAACTCTGAACATTTGCAAGCACAGTCCAGTTCCTTTAACACCAAGACGTAGTTTTAGGTCTACAACACAAGTGTAAGGTCTCTACGTGTTTTCCAGTAAGCTTTCTGAAAGAGTTTTAATTACATTTTATGTAAGAAGTACCAAGATGCTAAATTGAATTTGTCCTGCATTGTTGGAAATCAGCTTCCCATTTTGAACATAAACAATTTTACTTGTATCTATGCTGGGAATACTGGTTGATAATGATGGAAAGTAGATGTCCCGAAACAAAAAGTGAAAAAGTTTCATCAGCAGGACTAATTTGGAATATGCAGAGCTACAATCTGTTTGTAACATCCTTTCCGCTAGGTGGTACTTACACTGTAGAGTTTATCAGCATTTTAACGCGTTATGAAATGAAAACCACTCAGTAAAAGTGTTACTGCAAAATAACATTTGGCGCAATGGAAAGTATATGATTATCTTTGCAATAAGTCTTGGTACGGTACATTGTTTTCAGATCAAGGACAATTTCTTAGTGGCTGTGGTAGTGAGTAGTTCATAAAGCAAATGCTTAGGTTGTTTAATTAAATACATGTCAATAAATGCTCTTATAGTTCACTGCCATTCCTGTTAGATGTAGAAGACAGGCAAAGACAGGCAGGCAGGCACAGACACAGGCAGACATAGATAGAAGTTGCTGAGTGCACTTGTGGGCTGTCTGCCTTGGAAAGAGAATTTCTGCAGGTTCTGCAGATCTCAAACTTCAAGACCCTGAGATCTTGTTCGGATAATCCAAAATTTGGATAATTGATGTTTGGATAACCGAGGTTGTACTGTACTTGCAACAATCTCCATGGACACCCCTTGGCAAAAAAGGTAAATTCAAACACAGAGTGTTAAGGAGAGAGAATGTTATAGCAGAGAGATTCAGCATGGAACACCTTCTTTCATGTAGCTGTTTCTTGGACCAGCAGCCTCAGAACTGATTGTTTGCTAAAACCAAACCAAACCCAAACCAGGAAAAGCTGAGCTGGGACAATTGGCCACTTCCCTTTCATTGTACAAATATTTTTTAAACTTAAAAGCCTCTTTAAGTAGATCAACCCCAGACATTTCAGAATCTGTCTTTATGACCTCCTGAAAAAAGAACTAAAGACAATATAACCTTGCTGAATGAGCATCATCAGCACAGCAACCAAGGAATACAGTGTGTGCATTGAAGTACAGTGCTGAATATACAAAAATGTATGATTTGATTTGATTTATTGTCACATGTGCCTAAGTACAATGAAATGCTTTGTTTGCGAGCAGTACAGGAGATCATAGTAAGCAAGGACATACAGATCATGGGGTGAAAAGAACTTGGACAGAATGAGGCATCCAGACTACACCGTACAGATGTGCACAAAGCAAGATCAACATGACTTGAAGTTTGAGAGTCTATTCATCAGTCTAATAATGGCAAGGAAAAAGTTGTTCTTGAAACTACTGATGCATGTGTTCAAGTTTTTGTATCTCCTGCCTGATGGAAGAGGTTATGTGAGGGCATTACCGGAGTGGGATAGGTGATGTTGGCAGCCTTTCTGCAGCAATGAGAAGTGTGAATGAAGTCCATGGATAGGAGGTTGGCTTCCGTGATGGTCTGGGCTGTGCACATAACCTTCTGTAGTTTCTTACGATCCTGGGAAGAGTAGTTGCCGTACCAGGCCATTATACACCCAGATAGTATGCTTTCTGTGGTGCATCTGTCAATGCTGGTGAGAGTCCTTATGGACATGCCAAATTTCCTGAACCACCTGAATAAGAAGAGGCATTTTGTGCCTTCTTGATTAAATATAAAATTTACAAATGGGTTAATAGTTAGATGTTTATGTGGAACTTTGTTTATTGTCCCCTTAATGAAACTCTGGAAGTACAGTCAAGTTTGAGAATTTCTTCATTTTAAAAATATTTGATTGAGATTGCTGTGGTTAATCACCTCAGCTGATGGTATATGATACTGGAAATTAAGGTAATGCAGATCACTGCTAATAAAATTAAATATGATGATACTATCACAGGTAACTTAAAAGTGGAAAAAGTAATTATCTGATGGATTCATATGATGAATAGCAACTATTGCTAAAGCATTGATAACATGGTGAGTGTATAAGAATGAATAGATGACCAAAGAGACAGTTGCAGTACTGAAATATACAGATAGAATATAGAATATGTTCTCCTTTTGATATAGTTAGCATTCTTAAAATCATTAACTCTTGTAGAGTTGAATTGTTCTTGCAGAGAGCAAACATCGACTTGACAGGCTGAATGGACTCCTTCTAGGTTTTAACTGTTCTACAATACAATGAATGTGAAAGGCAGCAAGCAAGATTAAATGAGGGGCAATATGGAATGCCCCAGGCAGAGCTCCTATACTAAGAACTAAACTTGCTTTCAAATTTTTTTATTATAATGGGAAATATAAAATTAGCTGTTCACAGCCAGTGAGGCTTTGCGTAATTATAAACTTAATATGCTGCTAAAAACTCGGTTACACCTCATTCAGATAGATGTAACTTTTTCAAGACATTTTGCATCAAAATTAATAGTGTAAAAAAGTAATTTTTTATTAGTTCTATGATTTTGGTTTAATTGCAACAGTACACCCCATCATGAAATGTAAAATACTAACAGTTATTTTAGGTTTATATGTTTAAGTGACCAGAACTTAGTTCTAGAAGTTACTGTCAATTCAGAGGAATAATGATGGTGTTAACTGAGATTTTTCTTTGGCATTACATCACAAAATCTGGGCAAATTTAGTTAAACAAGTTAAATATAACTTCAGAACTGTAAATTAGTACTTTGTGAGATGGCTGCAGATTCATGGAGTCCTTTACTATTTCAAGTGAAGCATTAATACCAAAAATGACTTAGAGTTTAGAGGATTATGGACCAAATGCTGGCAAATTGGACTAGGTCAGATTGGATGTCTGGTCAGCATGGGCAAGGTGGACTGAATGGTCTGTTTCTGTGCTGTATGACTTTATTCCTAAACCAAAAGGGAATGCATACGTTTGAAGGGATAGTGATGATCTAAATTATTTCTTGACTTTTATAATATGTAAATCAAATTGCTGAAATTTTCCTGGAAAAGTATTCAGCAACCAGAGATGGTTGTGTAAACTAAAAACAAAAAACCCAAGGTAGTTAAATGAGAATTATTCATTTATCTTCCCTCAACAATCAGAATTTTGTTGCTCCATTCCCTGGACTTCATCACATTGACGCTAAAATTAATCTGATGGTTTAGCAGTTTCAGAAGGGAACACAGTGTTCGTAAGTTTCTTATCTCATAGAAGTATCATAAGATTCTTACTGACAGCAGGCAGGATGTTTGGTATATATAGCAATAGCTATTGAGTAAAAGAAACAAGTCAGTGGTGAACACTTAATTTGAGAAGACTGGTGCTTTGAATTGTGGAGGTGTAGATGGAGGGCAAATAGTGTGAGTATAAATTGTAGGAGAGTGGATGCTACTCTGGGAAGTGTAGGATGCCAGTTGGGGGAGAAATCTGTGGACAGCAATTTGTAGTAAGGGTGCCAATGTGATACAAGAGTCAGATAGAAAAAAAATCTGCATGGACTGAAGAAAAGGTGGGCATACAACCAGAGAAAGGAGGGAATTTCAAATATTAATGAGAGAATAATCATATCTGGAAACATACCTACAACTTCTCTACAACAAATGAATGGAAATTATTGTAATTTTGGCAGCAACCATTTGCAGTTTTCATTAGGCGTGTTACTGATCAGAAAATCTTAAGGCAATCTTATTTTTCCTAATATAGGACATAGGTAAGTTTAGCTTCCAGTACTAATTTTCTTAATGTGTAACATCAAATTTGCAGTTATAAACGTCATAAGTAGACCGTATAACATATTGAGTCTGCTCTGGCATTCAATATGGTCTTTGCTATAATTTCGCTTTCCAGTCTGCTCTGCATATCCCTGGGATCACTAAGTGATCAAAAGTCTGTCTATCACAGTCTTTAATATATTCAACAATAGTTCATTCAGAACCCTTTGGGGTAAAAAATTCCAAAGATTTCCAACCCTATGAGTAAAGAAATTTCTTCAGGGTGGCACGGTGGCTCAGTGGTTAGCACTGCTGCCCCCACAGTACCAGGGTCCCAGGTTCGATTCCAACCTCAGGAGACTGTCTGTGTGGAGTTTGCACATTCTCCTCGTGTTTGCGTCGGTTTCCTCCAGGTGCTCCGGTTTCCTCCCACAATCCAAAGATGTGCAGGTCAGGTGAATTGACCATGCTAAATTGCCCATAATGTTAGGTGCATTATTCAGAGGGAAATGAGTCTGGGTGGTTTACTCTTCGGAGGGTTGGTGTGGACTAGTTGGGCCAAAGGGCCTGTTTCCATACTGTAGGGAATCTAATCTGAATCCAAAATGATTCGGGGGAAAAAATAATTAAACTGAGTACTGGAAGCAGTGGCTGCAGAGCTGAACTTGATTTGTTGGAAATCTGTTTCAAGAGCTGAAATAAATCAGTCAGAACAGGGAAATAGTTTTGTTGCATGAAAATCTCATCCTGAAGTTGGGATTGGAAAGCCCATGGCCATCATTTTGAAAACAGCAAAAGGCACATATCGACCATTTTGTTCCAAGTTAAAAGGCAACTGAAAAGTATATTTCTTGGCTATCAGAAGGCTAGGAAGATTTAAAATTTTTGAAAATGTTTTTTAAAAGCTTTCAAGTTTTGCTGCAATAATACTCCTATATTTAGAGCAGATTCAAGAGCCTATTACAATAACATTGTTACTTTGAAGAGATTCAAGCCTTCAAACAACTTACAAATACAACAGTTTCCATAGAAAAGTACATTTTAAAAGAGAACAGCAGGAAAAATGAGTGCAGATGCTTGATTGATAGTAGGCAAGGCAAGTTCAAAGGCATATTGATAGAATGTTCACAAATTTCCTAGTTTATTCTGGGATACAGCAGCCCTTCTAATGAAATTAAAAATGTTCAAACAATGGTCAGAGCTATGGATTTTGCATTCACATATGTCTGATTCAGAGAATCAGGTAATTGAGATTTGCTTAGCAATTGAGAACCAGACTTAATATGCCAGGAGTAAGATCCAAAGGGCTAAAAGATCCCCAAAGGATATGGACGACATAAGAAGATTAGTTCACAGTCAGATTAAACTCCCATGTTCATCAACTAGAATTTCTGTCACTTATTCAGAAGCGTAAAGAGCAGACAGACCACTTCATGAGTAGATGCAGAGGAAAGGACTTAGTATGTGACTTTTCGGATAGGAACTCGCAAACAGAGTTGTTTTTGGTGATCGCACACATTCCCATAGAAGCTTTCCAAAAAGATCTGCCAAACTGAACACTTCCAGTAGCCAACAACTAGTGAATGATGAACCTCAGTCAGCGATCTTCACAGCTCAACCAAGATTGTTAAGTATAAACTAAATGATTTAAATAATCTCTAGAACACCCAAACATAATAAGCTCTGTATGTGGCATTCTACTTTGAATCAACTTTGCAAGACATATGGCAAAGAAAGGCTATTGGCTTAGCACTAGAGCTAAGGCAGTTGTGTTTATGAAGAGCCATATACTAATTAAAACAGATCATACTCACAGTACCTTCAGGCTACCTTTGAGACTGTCTAGAATCCTGCAATATGGATATATATTAGTTGATTGAACCTGCCGATGTATCCAAGAAGACAATGGATGGTGAACACTTAGTTCACATAGTCATTCTTTTGGAAGACATCAAGCCATCCAAACATTTTGCAAAAATTCATATTTTTTGGCTTGAGAAAGTTGTTGTTTGTCATTCACTCACATTGATGCAGGGACAAATGCCAATATGCTATCCTTGATAGTTCTAAAAAATATGTGTACGCAAACATGAGAAGCCATGACTAAACCAACAAATGTTAATCTTTGACAGCAAAGCAGTTTGCCAATTCAATGTGCAAGATTAACAGCACTGGAGGGCAAGTATACCACAATCTGCCTAGACCACACAATGTTTCACATTGTAGCTGCTGCTAGATCAGTAATTGTCAGTGTAACAAAATGTCAATACCTGAGACAAAGGCAGAAATTGCTGGAGATACTGAACAGGCCAATGCCTTAGTCACAATCCATAGAATTAGTCAAATGAAAATGACAACAGAAACTGCAACACACTATTGAAAAAGTACGTGTAAAACAAAATATGGAAGAAAAAGAAAACTTGTTACTTCCTTCTGAGGTTCGCAGAGTTAAAATCTCAGCCTTGTGCTGTAGAGAAAGTAAAATGTAAGTTCAAGAGAAAAAGGCTCAGGATAGATAAATCCAAACTTGAGAATATCACTTCCAAGATGTACAACTCTTTAAGATATACCTTTGTTTGAAGTTGAGTGAAGAGCTGAAACAGCAAAAAAGGAAGCGCGATGAACAGCACACTAGGTATCATCAACTCCTGAAGACCTGGAGCAAATTACAAAGGTAAGACAACCAGGAGTTGCATTTTTAATAAGGGATAGCATTACAGCTGTGCTGAGGGAGGATATTCCTGGAAATACATCCAGGGAAGTTATTTGGGTGGAACTGAGAAATAAGAAAGGGATGATAACCTTATTGGAATTGTTTTGTAGACCCCCTAATAGTCAGAGGGAAATTGAGAAACAAACTTGTAAGGAGATCTCAGCTATCTGTAAGAATAATAGGGTGGTTATGGTAGGGGATTTTAACTTTCCAAACATAGGCTGGGACTGCCATAGTGTTAAGGGTTTAGATGGAGAGGAATTTAATAAGTGTGTACAAGAAATTTTCTGATTCAGTACGTGGATGTACCTACTAGAGAAGGTGCAAAACTTGACTACTCTTGGGATATAAGGCAGGGCAGGTGACTGAGGTGTCAGTGGGGGAGCACTTTGGGGCCAGTGACCATAATTCTATTAGATTTAAAATAATGATGGAAAAGGATAGACCAGATCTAAAAGTTGAAGTTCTAAATTGGAGAAAGGCCAATTTTGATGGTCTTAGGCAAGAACTTTCAAAAGCTGATTGGAGGCAGATGTTCGCAGGTAAAGGGACGACTGGAAAATGAGATAACGAGAATCCAGAGAAAGTATATTCCTGTTAGTGTGAAAGGGAAGGCTGGTAGGTATAGGGAATGCTGGATGACTAAGGAAATTGAGGGTTTGGTTAAGAAAACGAAGGAAGCATATGTAAGGTAAAGACAGGATAGATCGAGTGAATCCTTAGAAGAGTATAAAGGCAGTAGGAGTATACTAAAAGTCATAGAGTCATAGAGATATACAGCATGGAAACAGACCCTTCGGTCCAACTTGTCCATGTTGACCGGAGTATAAAGGAAGTAGGAGTATACTTAAGAGGAAAATCAGGAGGGCAAAAAGGGGTCATGAGATAGCTTTGTCAAGTAGAACTAAGGAGAATCCAAAGAGTTTTTACAAATACATTAAGGACAAAATGGTAACTAGGGAGAGAATAGGGCTCCTCAAAGATCAGCAAGGCGGCCTTTGTGTGGTTCCGCAGAAAATGGGGGAGATACTAAATGAGTATTTTGCATCAGTATTTATTGTGGAAAAGGATATGGAAGATATCGAATGTAGGGAAATAGATGGTGACATCTTGCAAGATGTCCATATTACAGAGGAAGTGCTGGATGTCTTGAAACCGGTAAAGGTGGATAAATTCCCAGGACCTGATCAGGTAAACCCTAGAACTCTATGAGAAGCCTAGAGAAGTGATTGCTGGACCTCTTGCTGAGATATTTGTATCATCGATGGTTACAGGTGAGGTGCCGGAAGACTAGAGGTTGGCTAGCGTGGTGCCACTATTTAAGAAGGGTGATAAGGACAAGCCAGGGAACTATAGACCAGTGAAGCCTATGTCGGTGGTGGGCAAGTTGTTGGAGGGAATCCTGAGGGACAGGATGTACATGTTTTTGGAAAGGCAGGGACTGATTAGGGATAGTCAGCATGGCTTTGTGCGTGGGAAATCGTATCTCACAAACTTGATTGAGTTTTTTGAAGAAGTAACATAGAGGATTGATGAGGACAGGGCTGTAGATGTGATCTATATGGACTTCAGTATGGTGTTCGACAAGGTTCCCCATGGGAGATTGGTTAGCAAGAAAGCAAGAGAATGAGAGCCCAACTCTGTTTCTGCTTAGAGCTAAATGGTTAGTTTAAGGTATAACTGGTTACAACCCAACATTCACATTTTTCTGGGACTTTGGAGATTCATAATGTATCTGTTGTTAACACATAGGCTGCCACTGTAAAATCCTTGCAGATATTTTCCGGTAAAAAATTATGTGTTGCTTTTAATCTCTGAGTAACAAAGAATCCAGGCTTGTATTTGGACAGATGGCGACTAGATCACGTGACTTCCTTCATTTTACTTTAAATTGAGGTAAAGCTCATAATTGTAACAAGTAGAGAATGAGACCATCTCCCCCTAATTGCAGGCAATGACCTAATGAATAATCCCTTGAGTGGTCCCACAGTGGTCACCTGGAGAGGTTTTGATACCACAGAGATGCATTTTTCAAACTCACAGAAATGAAAGTTTTCTGGCTGTATTTTTGATGGTAGGTCATGTTTTTAATACATTATGGTAATCTGTCTTTGAGTAAAACAAACACTGTACAAATATTCCATTATATTGCAATTATAAATTTGCTTCTTAATGGCTGTTACATGTTTTTAACCTGTACAAGGCATTGTAAAGTCTGCACCTGGAGTATTCCATACACTGTTGTGTCCCTTGAGGAGGAAAGTAGTTACATTGGAATCAGCTCAGAGGAGGTTCACTCAATTAATTTCAGAGATATGGTATTTGATGAACAAAGGTGAGCAATTTAGACTGTTACTGTTTGGAGTTTAGAAGAATGAGGGAGATTTAATTGAGATATGTAAGATGCTAAAAGAGGATTGACAAAGTAGTAGTACAAAGAATATTTCCTCCTGTTGGACAATCTAGAGCGAGAGGTTATTGTTTCGGAAGGAGTTAACCAAATTAAGAACAGAGATGAGCAGAAATTCCTTCTGTCAAAGGATTGTGAACCTGTGGAATTCACATCCTTGAACTTCAATGAATGCTGGGACATTGAGTAAATTTAAAGAGGAGATAGATTTTTAATTAATATTGGATTGATGGATGGTGGAGCATGGGCAGGTAATTGGATTTGGGGCTGAAATGTGATCAACCATGATCATATCAAATGGCAGGACAGATTTGAAGGGCCGAATTGCCTACTCTTGCTCCTTGTTCTTGTGTTATAATATCTATGTGATACAGTTTAGAAAATTAAATAGAGCATAATGGTGTCGGTATTTAATTAGAGATATCCTAAGTTGTATAGTGAAGTAATTTTATTTTCTGTTTTAACAGAGAATTTAGTAACAGTGTATTGAATCAATTTGTACAGTAAACATGAGTACTTTGAGTTAATTAATAACTAATTATTAATGTCCTAACTGCGAACCTCTGCAATAATATAATTTAGTTTAATTTAGGCAATAATGATACACAGACTAATACAAAACAGTGGACTAAATTATACGAAGAATTGGGTTCCCCACCCAATATATCAGCTCTCTTACAGCCACTTAATGTTCAGTTGCTATTAATAAACTTGAGGTGGGAGCTCTGCCCTTTTGGTTCAGGAAATCTTCCCCCCTCCCCCCCACATCCAGTCAAGAACTGGCAGCTCCCCAGCACTTCGAGACATTGATATATGGTATTGGATCACTATTTGGACATACGTTTGGGAATCCCAGCAAGGGCTAACTTGGAAGGGCCCAGGGAGGGGATGTTTGTGTGGTGCTTGGGAGATGGGGTTAGAGATGCCTAGTGTATACTGAAAACTGGGGAGTGGTAACAACTTGAGTGGGGCCATCCAATAGGCAGAGGATGTTCAGTGAGCAAATCTCCTTAACTGACCACTAACAAGCATGCCCCATTCCTGCCCAACATCAGTCTGTGCAAGCATATCTTGTTGTGTGCTTGACATGGATATCTACTACTAGCTAACTCCTGCAGACACTCCAATACAAACAGAATGGTGGAATGCTGCAGGATGAAGGGACTGAGACAGCTGTCTGCAGACCAGATATTGACCTTTGTGATTTTCTGTGTATGGTCTCACATCAAATGGATGCTGAAGGAGTGAAATAAACTTCAGTTTACAGGACAGAGTTACCGTGTGCATTCATAAGTGATGTGTGTATAGTTATTGGAACCCTGCACCAAGTGGAATGCTGCAATCTTAGCAATTTGTATACCTGCACCCCCTGCTCTGGTAGTAAAAATGGGCAGCAAACTGAATGTTGCAAGTATCTCAAGTTCCATCTTGGAAGGAATTTGACGAGTTCACCCCCATTGTCAACTTCAGGGATACTGGTAACAAGGTTCTTGCCCTCCTCTGTGGTTGCAATTGCAAGTATCATATTTTAGTAAGGTTATCCATTAGTTCAGTTGGTTAGTTGTGGGTTCAATTTCTGTATTGGCTGAAGTTACCATGAAGGACTCTTCTTCTCACCTCACCTGAGAGTGGTGAGTTTCTGGTTAATCCACCATCAGTACTCTCTCTGATGAAAGAGCAGCCCTGTGGTCAATAGTAGGACTATGTTGAAGTTAGCTTTACTGAGGAGCAGATATCTCACATAAATGTTCCTTCTTAGTTCAAAGTTTGGGAGAAGATTTGTAGCTCGGGTGCTCGTTGTTGTGGTTCTGTTCGCCGAGCTGGGAATTTGTGTTGCAGATATTTTGTCCCTTGTCTAGGTGACATCCTCAGTGCTTGGGGGCCTCCTGTGAAGCGCTTCTGTGATCTTTCCTCCAGCATTTATAGTGATTTGTATCTGCCACTTCTGGTTGTCAGTTCCAGCTGTCTACTGCAGTGGCTGGTATATTGGTTCCAGGTCAATGTGCTTATTGATTGAATCTGTGGATGAGTGCCATGCCTCTAGGAATTCCCTGGCTGTTCTCTGATTGGCTTGTCAACACACTATAATAGTAGTGTTGTCCCAGTCGAACTCATGTTGCTTGTCATCTGCGTGTGTGGCTACTAAGGATAGCTGGTCGTGTCGTTTTGTGGCTAGTTGGTGTTCATGGATATGGATCGTTAGCTGTCTTCCTGTTTGTCCTATGTAGTGTTTTGTGCAGTCCTTGCATGGGATTTTGTACACTACTTTGGTTTTGCTCATGCTGGGTATTGGGTCCTTCATCCTGGTGAGTTGTTGTCTGAGAGTGGCTGTTGGTTTGTGTGCTGTTATGAGTCCTAGTGGTCGCAGTAGTAATTAGATTAGATTAGATTAGATTACTTACAGTGTGGAAACAGGCCCTTCGGCCCAACAAGTCCACACCGCCCCGCCGAAGCGTAACCCACCCATACCCCTACATCTACATCTACCCCTTACCTAACACTATGGGCAATTTAGCATGGCCAATTCACCTGGCCTGCACATCTTTGGACTGTGGGAGGAAACCGGAGCACCCGGAGGAAACCCACGCAGACACGGGGAGAACGTGCAAACTCCACACAGTCAGTCGCCTGAGGCGGGAATTGAACCCAGGTCTCAGGCGCTGTGAGGCAGCAGCGCCTGGCTGTCAGTCTGGCAGCCTGGATAGTCTGGCTGTCAGTTCAGAAATGTTTTTGATGTATGGTAGTGTGGCTAGTCCTTTGGGTTGTGGCATGTCCTCATTCCGTTGTCCACAACCACAAGTAGCAGATACAAATCACTATAAATGCCGGAGGAAACATCACAGAAGCGCTTCACAGGAGGATCCCAAACACTCAGGATGTCACCTAGACAGGGGACGAAACGTCTGCAACACAAATTCCCAGCTCGGCGAACAGTTCCTTCTTAGTGGTCAGTTAAGGAGAATTGCTCACTGAACATTCTGAGTGATGATGTCCTCCTCCTGACAGCCTTTCTTCCACATCTCTCCTCACCTTTCTAGCGATTTCCTCTGCTCTGCATGTCCTCTTCATGTCATTTTCCCAGTCATACTGTAAATCAAGGGGAAAGCCAATTAATGCACCCATTTCTGGGAGCAACTGGTTTGTTCGGAAGCCTGAAGTTAGAAAAAAAAAGGTCAGCAGTTGTCACATCACTGCCTCTTGACCACAAATAACTGCAGAATGCTATAAATATTTGTGGATCATAGCAGCAGATAGAGGAAATCAGCCAGCAACTAAACTGTAAGTGGTTAATGATCGAATTAATTAACACTGGTTGAGTGTCCTTCCTATTGTTGAATGCCTTGTTCGGTTATGTGTGATGAAAAAAAACAGAGATGGTGATAGTTAGAGCTTTGAACTCCAAAATGGCAGCGTGACACCAAATCAGCATAATAGACTGATGTCATGATCTACCTGTAAAGTATCGCTCTGGTAGACCTTCCTTGCAAGCTTTTTACTATGCTTGGCAATGTGGAACACAGAACAACTGCCCCTAAACTTTCTGCATGCATCTCAGTTTCCATTTTTGACGTTACTCAACCAGTGTGCAATAAGAACATAAAGATAAGAGTAGGAAAGAGCATTTGATCCTCCTAGTCTGCTCTGATATTGAATACAATTTGATCTAACTTTTGCTTTCTGACCTGTTCCTCATGATACTGAGCTGTCTGTGACATGACCTCCCTTATCCTCAAGTGTGTGGTTGCCTTTAATCGTACTATGATTTTCCAATTGCATTGCTGAGACTGCCTAAATACTGGATTCCAGCACAGTCCACTCATGTCAGGCTTAACTAGCTTGTAGTTCTTTTTTCACTCTCCCTCCTTTCTTGAATAATGGTATTTAATTTGATGACTTGTAATTTGTAGAGAGCTTTCTAGCATTTGAATAATTTTGAGTAATGTACTTAGCAAGTTGACTGACGCTATTCTTTAAATTTCCCCAGTGCTATTTCTCTGTTGATATGAATTACTTTAATTTCATTAATTACATTATTGACTAGGTTACCCTTCATTTCTTGTAAGTCTGAATTTTATGACAAAAGAAAGTTTTTCTTGATCTCTCAATTAAAGGGACTTTGTATTACTTATTCAGCGAAAAATATGTGATGGCTTTTAATCATTGTCAGTGTTCCTTTTTTGTGATAACATTATATTTGTAATAAAGATACTGAGGTGTTCCTGAATGAAGTAATAGATTGTTTATATTTTAAAAGGAGAATCCATCAGAAATAGTATAATTTTGTAAGCTTCTATTTGAATTTCATGCCTGTAGTAGTTTTTTTCTAGTGTGATCTCCAAGATTTCTTGGATTACACTAAAACTCCCTCTGGTGGAATATTTATAAGATCATTTCTGAAGCATTCTTTGAGGTATAACATTTTTAGCAAATGTTCTTTGAAGTGCATTTTCAACAAATGGCAGTATTTTTGTTTTATCCACTGTATATTACCTGTATTTTTGTTTTATCCACTGTTATACACTGTATATACACTGTTTTCAGTGCATTACCAAAGTTACTGATGAATGCAATTTTTGATCTAATAAATGGAAGTTAATGTGGTCCACCTAGTGATGTCAGACAGTGATGTTTAGCGGTACTGTACAGAAGTTTTCTCTGAAATCAGGAGTAGAGGATTTTGAATGACATGTCTGATTGAGAAGTTTTTTTTTGGAGTGCTCAGCTAGTTACTTTTGCAGGTTCTCTTCCTCAAGGTGCAAATCATTCCCTGTTGAAAGTGCAGCAAACAATTTACTCCCAAACTCCTTTGCCACTTTTTACATTGTGTCTAGAGAGGGAAAAATGAGATCTCATCTCCTGGCTGTCCCGATGATGTATTGAAATAAGGACTCTAGATATCATAAATATCTCACTACCTTGTAGCAATATTGTTATGGACCAGACCAAACTCAATCAAAATATATTAAGAAGGTAGCCTACACTTGAACTTATTCATATTTTTAAAGGCAAATGTATGGCATTGTGCTCTGGGATAATTATTCAAATAATTATGAATGATAATTTAATAAACTTAACCTGACAACAAAGGCAGCATGATCATACAGTGGTTGGCATTACTGCATCACATCACCAGGGACCTGGATTCAATTCCATCCTCCAGCCTATTGCCTGTATGGAGTTTGTAATTCAATGTGGACTCAGAGTTGAATGATCTGCTTCCACACTGTAGGGATTTCATGATTCTCTGGTCAAACTACCAGGCTTGAAGAAGAATTGGAATAGCAACACTATTGGAAAATGTAACAGAATAATAGATTATTTAACTACTAAACAGAAAGGTAGGTAGGATAATGAAAAAGATGTTTGGTATGCTTTCCTTTATTGGTCAGAGTATTGAGTACAGGGGTTGGGAGGTCATATTGCAGCTGTACAGGACATTGGTTAGGCCACTATTGGAATATTGCATTCAATTCTGGTCTTCTTCCTATCGGAAAGATGTTGTGAAACTTGAAAGGGTTCAGAAAAGATTTACAAGGATGTTGCCAGGGTTGGAGGATTTACGCTACAGGGAGAGGTTGAATAGACTGGGGCTGTTTTCTGTGGAGCTTCGGAGGCTGAGGGGTGACCTTGTAGAGGTTTATAAAATCATTAGGTGCACGGTTAAGATAACTAGACAAAGTCTTTTCCCTGGGGTTTAGGAGTCCAGAACTAAAGGGCATAGGTTTAGGGTGAGAGGGGAAAGATATAAAAGAGACCTAAGAGGCAACTTTTTCACACAGAGGGTGGTATGTGTATAGAATGAGCTGCCAGAGGAAGTGGTGGAGGCTAGTACAATTGCAACATTTAAAAGGCATCTGGATGGGTATTTGAATAGAAAGGGTTTGGAGGGATATGGGCCGGGCGCTGGCAGGTTTGTCTACATCGGGTTGGGATATCTGGTCGGTATGGACGGGTTGGACCGAAGGGTCTGTTTCCGTGCTGTTCACTCCATGACTCTATAATTGTTTCAATATAGTAACATCCTATAAACAAACCCTTGACCAAGGCAAACTTGATGAAATAGATTGTCTCACATGCAATTCTAGAGGTATGAAGAGAACTCAGGCTTTTAGCTGTAACAGTGACAGGAATAACAGCTGGACATCTAGCTTTAAGACTCCAACTACTGAAAATTAAAATGAAATCTTGGTTCTGTGGGAGTTTGAACTCACACCTTCATGCTGCTTCTATTGTTCCAACTTTAAAAAAGCCAAGACTACATAAGCTGTTTATTGGCTTTGAACAGACCACTCTGAATTATGTTTCAACTTCTCTTCATAAAAATGAAACAGGATAAAATGCATAAAGCCATAGTATTGTCACATTATATTTGTGATTTTGAGCTGGAGTGGTACAATGACCTTCCAATATAATCTGATCTGCAGTCATGTCAAATTTTGCCATGTTTACATTTGCTTTTTTTGCTTATCCAACTGCAGTGATTGTGAAGAGGTCAGCTTGGTAGACCTTTAAGAATATGAGTTCCCTAATTGGGGCTGTTAATCTGGTCCTATCAGAGAACCCTGGCTGACCACAACTGGAGGGTCAGACATCCTGGTCATTCTGAAAGCTGGCTCTGATGGAGCTAGATCAGTGTCAAGGACTCTTCAGAAGTAAATAAAGGGTGACCTGGTGATAGGAAACTGGTACCTAGAGTTACTTCAGTAGCGATGAGAGAAAAGCACACTTCTGAGGAAATTTGCCTGCAACAGTCATCTTTGAATTGGGGTAAGCATTTCTGGCACCTTGCTGTAATTTGAGAGGTTTGACATGTTCAATCCTGTCAAAGACTAGGCCCAGTACATGGCAAGAGTGCATTTTTTCTGGGTAGATGAGAAGCAATGATTAATTCTCTTGACAACTTGTGGACGTGCAGCTTTTTTGATTATTAGGAGCCTAACCTTCCTTGAGGCACCAGATACTAAAACCTTTCAAGACTTGATGGATTTTGTGAAGGAAAATTATGAGCCCAGCCACCTCTAATTCTGAGATGCCATCGATTTTACTCAGCAATTTGAGAACCAAGGGAATCCATATCAGGATTTTTGTCTAGGTTAAAACGGCTGACAGAAGCACGTGACCTTGGTTTAATCCTTAGTGAGATGCTGAAAGATTATTTGATATGTGGGATAAGAATGCAATTGTGCAAAAGAGCCTACTAGCTGAAGCCCAACTGGACTTCAAACAGGCACTAAAACTGGCTTTATCATCAGAAAATGCAGCAAGTGGAGCAGATGAGTTGCAGGGTATTACAGTGGAGGTGGACACCCTCACCAGTCTGATTTGAGCTTGTGGGACACCACTTGAGTGAAAGCAATTGTGTAGCCTCAATGAGGACATATCCTGATCAGAGGTACTCTAGGTCAGCCTACAGCAAAATCCTGAAACAAAACCAAAACTCGGCCAAACAGTTAAGTTTTCTTCAGGATCCAGGCCAGCAAGCCATTGTATTCACTACTGGTATGCGGGTTCAAGACAGCAAGAGTCTCTCACATCCTAAATTAAGTAAGAGAACTCACAGGCTGGAATGCAGGAGAGTGCAGATTGCGGAAAATCCACCTACATCTGTTTGGAACAGTCAAACATCCAAATGAGAACATGCCTTGAACAAAATTCATGCTGGATTCCATCCCTTAAGTTTGCACATGATGTCAGCTAGACTGAGAACCTACACCGGGGAACCTTTACAGATCAAGGGTATAACATCAATACTGGTCTCTTATGAGAAGCAGCTGGTTCAGTTACCACAAATTTTAGTAAAGGACTTAGGCCCAGGCTTGATGGGTTGATATTGTTTGAGAAAGATTCACTTAGATTGGTTCAACATTTTTTGATAAGAAAATGGCTGCCTGAGTGAAATCCTAATTAAATATCCGGTCTTTTTTCAAGAAAGTCTAGGAATTAAAAGGGAGCCAAGGCCATCCTGTTCGTTGACCAGGAACGAATTCTACGATTCTGCAAGTTCCACCTAGTGCCAATTGCCTAACGGGCAAAAGTAGAGGCAGAAATCAGAAGGCTGCAACATAACCTCCCTGCTTTCAAACTCAATCTTTTTAGCAATGAAGGACAGTTCCATTTGCCTTCTTAATTGCCTGCAGACCAATCTTCTGTGATTCATGCACAAGGACACCCATGCCCCTCTCCACAACAACGTGCTGCAATTTTTTTTACTATTCAAGCAATCATCTTTTTTACTGTTATTCTTGCCAAAATGGATGACTTCACATTTATTAACATTGTACACCATCTGCCAGACCTTTGCTCACTATCTCTGTCCCTTTGCAAAGTTACACAGTCCTCTGCACATTTTGCTTTACTCTCATCTTACTATCATCCGCAAACTTTGACACAGTACACATGGTCCCCATCTCTAAATCATCTATGAATGATTGCAGTTCCAACACTGATCCCTGAGACGTGCCACTAGTCACTGATTACCAACCAGAAAAGCACTCATTTATTCCCAATATTTGCTTCTTGTTAATTAACCAATCCTCTATCTATGCTAATAAATTGTCCATAATGCCTTACATCTTTAAGTTATGCTGCAGCCTTTTGTGTAGTACCTTGTCAAATGTCTTTTAGAAATCTAGATACACCACATCTACTGGGTCCCCATTGTCCACTATGTTCATAATGTCTTTGTAGAATTTGAGTAGCTTAGTTAAGCATGACCTGCCCTTCATGAACCCATGCTATGTCTGCCCAAAGGGATGATTTCTATCTAGATTCCTTTCTATTTCTTCCTTGATAATAGTCTCAAGCATTTTCCCCAGTACGGAAATTAAGCTAACCGTTCTATAATACCCCATCATTGGTGATCATATTTGGAGTCAGAAAATTCCACCAATACCTTTACGGATGTAAACTTTTATTAATAAAGGACCACAAACCCCTGCTAGGTCTACTTAAATAGGACAAGGCAGTGCCACCCATAGCTTCACGCCAGATTTAGTGGTGGGCTCTAATACTAAGTGTGTTTAATTACAAGTTGGAACGTGGTCCGGGAGGCCAAGTGACAAATGTGGATCCCTTGAGTTGCCTCACACTGGCAGGTACACCACCAGTGGTATCACCACTGGAAGAGTCTGTAATGGCTTTAAATTTTCTGGACACAGTTCCAGTCACAGCTGACAGACTTTGGATGCAGAAAGATCCTGTCCTAGCAAAACTGAAACAGCTCATAGTGATGGGGGAAGCCAAAGGGCTGTCACAAGCAGAATTGAACCCCTTTTGGACCCGGAGAGACTAGATCACAGTTGAGGATGACATATTGTTATGGGTAGCAAGTGTGATTGCCCCAACAAAGACCGGTGCCAGATGCTGGCAGAACTCCACCGGGGTCATCCATGGGTTTCCAAAATGAAGATGTTGGTGAGAACATATGCCTGATGGCCAGGATTGGATGCAGGTATAGTCACTTTGGTGGGCTAGTGCCCAGAGTGCCAACAAGCTCAAACATTACTACTGGCAGCTCAATTACATTTGTGGGAATGGCCTGGTAAATCCTGGACTCGACTATGCAGGTCCTTTCATTAGCTCAACACTCTTAGTCATTGTGGATGCCCACTCAAAGTGGCTGGACATGTATGGAGTTCATTTGTCACACACGGGACGACAATAGTAAGACTGCATACATCTTTGGCAATACACAAACTCCTAGAAGTGTTAATCACAGATAATGGACCATCATTTATTAGTAGGGAATTAGTAGGGAATCTGAGTACTTCCTAAAGTGGAAAGATATTTGTCATACAAGGAGAGCTCCATTCCATCCATCACCCAATGGTCTGGCAGAAAAAAAGCAACCAAAACTTTGAAGGCAGACTTAAAGAATCATTCTGTAGCTTCACTAAATACCAAACTGTCCCGGGTTCCTATGTGATTACTGTTCCACCACTCATGCAACTACAGGGATAGTTCTAACAGAGTTCCTAAAGGGGAGAAGACTCCATACAAGATCACATCTGATCTTTCTCAACCTGGGGGAGGAGGGCGAAAAGGCTTCAAGAATGCCAATGTCAGACACAAGACTCTGCCATGTGAGAGAGACAGTTTACTTCAGGGGTTGAAGTTTAGTGTAGCCACCATGGGAATAGCCCTATATGAGTAAGTGGCATGGTCAACTAGAGGTCAGGTCCAGTGATATATAAGGTTTGGGTAGGTGCAACGGTCCTGACCAAGCATGTGGACCATACGAAAGCTGCAAACTCGCAAACGGTGTGGGAGCAAAATGTGGCCAGCTCCTCAACAGCCTTTCTGACTATTGTGGAACCCATGGGTTCTCCATCTCCATCAAGCATTGAAAATACCTTTGGAATCTGAGATAGACACAGTGGATATCACTGCCTCGATGCCTTTGCAGCCTGAAGAAGAGAATGATTTTCTTTCGAGTTGCTCTGGTGCAAGAGCCAAGCGACTTTGTGTTATATGCTGCCCATATCAGAGGAGAGTTGGAGGAACCTGACCTGGTGCTAACATGCCATGAGACCATAAGACATAGGAGCAGAAATTAGGCCATTTAGCCTTTCAGAGTTTGCTCTACCATTCAATCATGGCTGATTGCTTCTTAACTCCATTCTCCTGCCTTGTCCCCATAATCCTTGATTCTCTTGATACTCAAGAACCTATTTATCTCACTCTTAAATATACTCAATGACCTGGCCTCTTCAGCTTTCTGTGGCAATGAATTCTATAGATTCACCACTCTCTGGCTAAATAGGTTTCTCCTTATCTCTGTTATAGAGTCATAGAGGCATAGAGATGTACAGCATGGAAACAGACCCTTCGGTCCAACCCGTCCATGCCGACCAGATAGCCCAATCCAATCTAGTCCCACCTGCCAGCACCCGGCTCATATCCCTCCAAACCCTTCCTATTCATATACCCATCCAAATGCCTCTTAAATGTTGCAATTGTACCAGCCTCCACCACTTCCTCTGGCAGCTCATTCCATACCCGTACCACCCTCTCTTTGAAAAAGTTGCCCCTTAGGCCTCTTTTATATCTTTCCCCTCTCACCCTAAACCTATGCCCTCTAGTCCTGGACTCCCCAACCCCAGGGAAGAGGCTTTGCCTATTTACCCTATCCATGCCCCTCATAATTTTGTAAACCTCTATAAGGTCACCCCTCAGCCTCCAACGCTCCAGGGAAAACAGCCCCAGCCGGTTAAGCCTCTCCCTATAGCTCAGATCCTCAAACCCTGGCAAATCTTTGAAATCTTGTAAATTTTTTCTGAACCCTTTCAAGTTTCACAACATCTTTCTGATAGGAAGGAGACCAGAATTGCACGCAATATTCCAACAGTGGCCTAACCAATGTCCTATACAGCCGCAACATAACGTCCCAACTCCTGTACTCAATACTCTGATCAATAAAGGAAAGCATACCAAATGCCTTCTTCACTATCCTATCTACCTGCGACTCCACTTTCAAGGAGCTATGAACCTGCACTCCAAGGTCTCTTTGTTCAGCAACACTCCCTAGGACCTTACCATTAAGTGTATAAGTCCTGCAAAGATTTGCTTTCCCAAAATGCAGCACCTCACATTTATCTGAATTAAACTCCATCTGCCACTTCTGAGCCCATTGGCCCATCTGGTCCAGATCCTGTTGTAATCTGAGATAACCCTCTTCGCTGTCCACTACATCTCCAATTTTGGTGTCAGCTGCAAACTTACTATACTAACTGTACCTCTTATGCTCGCATCCAAATCATTCATGTAAATGACAAAAAGTAGAGGATCCAGCACTGATCCTTATGGCACTCCACTGGTCACAGGCCTCCAGTCTGAAAAGCAACCCTCTACCACCACCCTCTATCTTCTACCTTTGAGCCAGTTCTGTATCCACGTGGCTAGTTCTCACTGTATTCCATGAGATCTAACCTTGCTAATCAGTCTCCCATGTGGAACCTCGTCGAATGCCTTACTGAAGTCCATGTAGATTACATAAACCACTCTGCCCTCATCAATCCTCTTTGTTACTTCTTCAAAGAATTCAATCAAGTTTCTGAGACATGATTTCCCATGCACAAAGCCATGTTGACTATCCCTAATCAGTCCTTGCCTTTCCAAATACATGTACATCTGTTTTGAAAGGTTTTCCCTTTACTCAAAGGCTGTGCCCTCGGGTCCTAGTCTTTCCTACCAATGGAAATGTCTTCCCACCATCTACAATTAGATGTTTCAATTAGATCCCTCCTCATCCTTTCTAAACTCAGTGCACCAGGAGGAGTTTTTTTTTAAAGAACTGACCTATGTCTTAGGACTCAGGGGGATGGGATGTAATGATTGTCACAAAGTCAGTCAGGTAGGCCTCAGAATGATTTTCCTGATTAGGGCTATTAATCTGGTCCGATCGGGGAACTCTGGCTGTCAGATAAGGAGCATCAGATATCCTGTGAACTCTGAGAGCTGATTCTGAGAAAGCTGAATCAGTGTCATGGACTCTCCATGTGTAAATAAATTGTGATTTGGTGATGGGAATTATTTCACCAACCTATTATGTTCGAAGATTAGTAGATTAGAAGCAACAAGATTCAAGCATTAAAGCTTTTAACAATTGTTAATTTTGCAGTGATCTCTATCTGTATCTCCAAACTACAAATCATCCTTTGGAGAATTCCCTGCTCGCTGACTTTCAGGCCCGATTGATTATATTTCCTGCAGCTAGCAAATGGAATGACTGTTTCTCCATTTTCTTTTTAACTGGCTCAAGTCACACTTCAAACAGACTGCTTTTCAGTGTAATCATCAAAGTTTGGAACAGTATTTCTGAGTTGCTTTATTTTCAAATGAATTGAAGAAACTTCTTAAAATAAAAACAAATCATCTTGAAACATTATAAATCATTTTCATGCAAAGAGATTGTTCAGTTTGGTTCTATTAAAAATTCAAAAGTAGTTTTAAAAAAAAAAGTGAGGCAGAAATATTACTTGCCACTTCTCAACTTTGCCTGGATAATGTCCAGGTCTTGTTGCATGTGAGCAAAAGCTGTTTAAATGAAGAATTTTGCATGAGTCTGTATTGTAATCATCAATAAATAACCTACTTATGATCCCACAATCAAAGCCATCTTCCTTTTTATCAGGTATGAATTCCGCTCTTGAGAGTTTACTGCAAATACCTGGTCACTTCACTTTTGTCAAGGCTCCTTGATGCTCTATGTTGTATGTTGCCTTGATCTTAAAGGCAGTTACTCTGATTTCATTTGAGATTCAGCTATTGTTTCTATGTTTGGATTAAGGTTGCAATGAAGTTTAGAGTTTGTTGACTACTGGAGCTCAAATGGAGTTTGATAAATAAACTCACCTGCTACTGGTAAGTTAGTGGCATTTAATAACACTGTTAAAGTATCTGTTAATTTTCTGATAAATGGGTCGTAGTAAACCCTTTAAGGCCAATGGGGAATCACAAATCAATCTCCCTATGGAGCTTGATGAGAATGAATTATCTTTGGAACTCATTACCTGAGCCCTTTACCCAGTGATGTTGGGGAGTGGCACTCCTGTGGGGCAGAAGCAGTGTCCCTGTTCCTGTCCCTGGACCAGAGATGCCTGGGTTCAAGTCCCACCTGCTCTAGACATACGTAATGACTTCTCTGAACAAATTGATTAGATCCTGGGGGCTCTTGTGGTTCAGTGATCGTGTCCCTACTTGAGCTAGGAGGCCTAGGTTCCATCCCACCTGCTCTAGGTGTGTATCAGAACATGCTGATTGAAATATCTATAAAACAGACACACAGAGTCCCTGTGGCACAGTGGTAATGTCCCTGTCTTTGGGCTGATGAGGCCTGCTTCAGAGGCATAAAAGAACATGTTTGAACAAATCAGTAAGAAAATGTCTATAGGGTAGACCCAGAAGACTAGCAGCTGCATTTTGATATTCAATAATAAAGGATGTACCTTTCCAGTCAGGCTTCCTGAGTTATTATATGAGTACAGGCTCATAGGGCCATAGCTGATGTTGACTTTGTTTTGTGCTTTGTGGACAAGGCTTAACTGTACCATTTGACATATTTCTGTGTTAATGCAAATGTTTTATCTGTACCGAAACAGGTTGGTTAGAAAAACAGACAGCTCTGTTGTACAGGCTTCTGGAATATAAATGGTATTTTATAATCATCTGTAGCTATCATTGTGTCCAATACACCAAGAGCTTACTAACCTTCTCTGTCGTAAATTAGATTGGCTGAAAACTGGCATACATGTTGATGTGGAAGTCAGGAGCTTGCAATTCATGTTTTTAAACTCCTGTATTGCATTTCCAATGCTTTTTAAAAGCATAACCATTCACTGACATCTGCCTGCCAATGTGGAAAATTACCCAAATGTGTCCTGGGTTCAAAAAACAGGACAAAACCAATGTGGCCAATTCCTGCTCTATCAGTTTACCTTGATCATGAACAAAATGATGGAAGGGATTGCCACAAAGCTATCAAGCAGCACTTGATTAACAGTAACCCACTCACTGATGCTCAGTTCTACCAAGGCCATTCAGCTCCTGACTACATTTCAGCTTTCGTCCAAGCATAGATAATCAAGTTCAACTCTGGACCTGAAGTGATAATGACTGACTTTGACATCAAGACTGCATTTGGCTAAGTATGACATCAAGCGACCCTAGCAAAACTGGACTCAGCAGTAATTGTGGAAACTATGATCAAAAAGAATAAACGTTCTTTTGAAGATCGGATTTTTGATAATGTCGGAATGGATGGTGCAGGCAGGCAGAGACTTTTTTAAAATCATTCTGACTCCTGCCATACCAATAGGATGAAAAAGCAACTTAACAGCCAATGAATGCAATCACACAGCTTCAAACCCAGTCATGATATTGGCTATGACACATGAGTGGAAACAAAAAGGTTCAAAACTGCATCTTTTGGGTCAGTGGGATTATCCGCACAGCCACCTATTCCTACACTTTTCTGCTGACCTTTCATCTTACCTGAAGGATGATGGATCATTCCCTCACATCTCCACTGGAGGCCTCTTGATGCTGATATCTCACACGACTACAGGATACTTTTAGCTAGCCAAGACACCACAGGGGAAAGAGGCCCCCATAGTCTACACTCTCATTTCATCTTAAAATCTAGTTTGAATGACTTCTTCTCACTTGGAGAGTATTTTAAACAAAAACATATCTTACAGGCATGACAGGGGCCACAACAATTAAAACAAAAAAATGGCCCTACCTCCCTGTAGCAATCACTCTGACATTATCAAAAATCTGATCATCAAAATTGTGAGAGGTGAGACTGTGCAAAAACAGAGTGAAAGCCAAAACTGTCATTTTAAATCCTCATCTTGTGGTATGAATAAAATCAGCTATCTCTTGCACACATACAGGAAAGCATTTCTGTCTCTCTGTTGGGTCAGGATGAAATCTTAGGAGGATGGGAATCAGTACTAGATATGCAGACTTTTCAGGTTGCAGCATGAAACCATTATCAATGTCTTTGATGTCTCGAGCTCAACTGTGGCTTTACAGTCTTTGTGATCTGCAAGAGTTCTTGGAGAAGCTCAACTCACTGACAGAGATCATTAAATAATAGATAGCAGAGAAACAACATCAGAAGCCTGTGGTCTGTGGAGTGTGCAAAGCTATCTACAGAGCTTTCCTGCAGTGCACAGTGATAAATTGTGTAACATGTGTAAAAATGTCAATCTGAGTGGAAGTCTTGTTGTTCCTATTCAGTACCTGAAAAGGTTAAGTCAAAAAGAAAGCATGAACACATTGAAAATCCAGTTATTTTAGGAAGGGTGTTTAGTTTGCTGTCTGAGTAACCCAAGTTTAAACCACTGAAAATTATTTTAAAATTATTTTTTATTTAGTGTACTATACTTTCTAAGCAACTGAAACAAGTTTTCACTGAAAATACTTTTAAAACATGCCTACAAAAGATTGTGAAACCAATTGCAGAATCTTCCCAAACCAGTACAAGTGGAATTACAATAAAAAAGTAGCCTGGTGTGAGGAACTTAGGAAAAGAAGAAAATATGGACTTTCATTTATTTAGTGCCTTTCTTCATCTCACATTCCCTGAAGTACTTTACAGTTAATTATGTACTTTAGAAACAAATAGAGAATGGTGGAGAAACTAAGCAGTTCTGGCAGCATCCGTGGAGAGATAAAAACAGTGTTAATGTTTTCAGGATTATTTCCAGTCCCATGTGCAAGAACGTGGGGAGATGGTCTCAAGATAAAGACCAGGCTATTTAAGACTGAGATGAGGGAAGAATTTTTCTACTCAGAGAATAGTGAGGGCTGTGAAAGTCGATCATTAAACTAGTTCAAGACTGAAATCAATAGGTTTATGGACACTATGCAATTGAGACATTCGGCAATAGCATGGGAAAATGGCAAGGAGGAGATGATGAAGAATGGTTGGTGGGCAAGTTGGGCTGAATGGCCAGTTTTTGTTCTTCTCTTCCTTTGTACATTCCAGGTCCCAAATATCTGCAGTTGCCTCGGTGATAACCTTCACAAAATCAAAAGGGGAATTATTCGCTGATGATTGCGATACTGCACTTCGTTTAAAATCCTTCAGACAATTAGGCAGACCCTGCCTACATGGAGTAAGACCTGAATGTTATTCAGACACAAACTGATATTGGCTAGTGATATTCATGGAGAAAGTGAGGACTGCAGATGCTGGAGATCAGAGCTTCAGAGCTGAAAATGTGTTGCTGGAAAAGCGCAGCAGGTCAGGCAGCATCCAAGGAGCAGGAGAATCGGCGTTTCATGCATGAGCCCGAAGAAGTCCTGAAGAAGGGCTCATGCCCGAAACGTCAATTCTTCTGCTCTTTGGATGCTGCCTGACCTGCTGCACTTTTCCAGCAACACATTTTCAGTAGTGATATTCATGCCCAACCAATTTTCTGAGTATTTTAGAATTCTTAAACACAAACAACCAAAAACTTAGGGCTGAATCTAAATGACTTTGGCTAAGTCTGAGTTGAGTTGATTTTGTTTTTGGAGGATTTGCTGCCATGAGATCTAGCAGGCTCTCTCACTGCACCTTACCACAGTGACCACATTAGTTGAATAACACACCCCCCACATAATCTCTCAAGTTTGGTTTCTTCCCTATCTTACCATGTGTAATTCCCAGGATAACTTGCCATCAGAGGATATCTGTCAAAAGACTGGCAACAATTGCCCTCACACCACCTTTTAAAAGCCCGTGGTGTACCTGGATAAGTGCTGTCAGTCTGTATTGTTGCTGACATTTGCCCTGGACATGGGAGACAGGGGAATTTGTTCTTCACTTTGTGGGCAGGCTCCTAGAGGTCTTGTTGGACTGGGTGGTGTTGATATGGGACTTTCCTCTTTCCCAGGACCTGCAGTGGACGCCACAACATCAGACAATGCCAACTAGGCTGGGTTGCCACCCAGGTTAGAGCAGTCTCAGCCATCTGGAGGAATTTATAGCCAACATATTTTCCCAATCCACCAGGCTAAGTGCCACCCCTTCATCCTGATATTTCACATTCACTATAACTCTGCTGCTGCATCTAGCTTCCACCAAGACTTGTACTCTACTACTCTCACTGTCATATCTTCCCTGTTGCTGTCACATAACCCCTGACACCTCTAACAGAGTATGGCCACAGTGCTACCTATTCATTTGCTTGGGACACCTCCCCACCTACTCCAAATGTAACAATTGTGCCACCCATTTTCATCCCCATAACACCGTTCTCATTCCTGGAGCAAAGGAACCCACACCAGGGCAGAAAGAGTTAAAAGAGGTAGTGGGCTGCCCATCATTCATCATCTCACCCCTTACAAAGAGAGGATCCTGACTCTGACTTCCACAAGTAGGCGCTGGACTGGAAGTGGATGCTGCCCTTGACTTGCTATCCTGGAAACCCAAGAGCGAAGGCTAGCACCTTGACTGATGCCTGCTAGCAACTTGACAAGGTTCCTAACTTTGTTTATACTCTAAACAGCAAGGCAAGACATCAGTATTACATGTTTGTACATCTGGCTGAGGCATTAAGCAAAGAAGGGATGCTGTGAGATTCCAGGTACCCTATGTGTGGAGATGCAGCCTGGTCCAGTCCATGAGTTGGGTGCAAGTACAAAGTATCTTTGCAGCAAAATCACACTGGTGGTTGCTGGCACAGTGTCAAAGTACAGAAGCATTCTAGAATTGGATTGCAGATTCAAGATTGGCAATATTGGATGAATCAAAGAGTGTAGTGCTGGAAAAGCACAGCTGGTTAGGCATTTTCAAGGAGCAGGAGAATCGACATTTCGAACATAAGCTTTTTCCTGATGAAGAGCTTACGTGTGAAACATCGATTCTCCTACTCCTTGAAAATGTCTGACTAGCTGTGCTTTTTCAGCACTGCACTCTGATCGCCAGCATCTGCAGTCCTCACTTTCTCCCAATATTGGATGAATATTGGTATGCATAGAGACCAGGGTGTCCTTTTTCATGAGCAGCTGAAAGTTAACATATAGATACAAGCAAGAAATGAGAAAAAACACATGCTATATTATGCGTTAATTCCTTTGAAAGAAAGGCTAATGGTGAAGATGCAATTATGTACAGCCTTGGTGAGACCACACCTAGAGCATTCTGGACAATTTTGGTCTCCTTCTCCATGGAAGAAGAGTTATGCTAACCTTTTTGGGGGGGGGTGGTGGTGCAATGCAGTTTAACTAGAGTGATTTATGAGATGCATGAATTGACTGGATGTTACCTCCGATTTCTGGAATTTAAATTAAAAACAAGTTTTATTGAAAATATAAAATTCTTTTAGAGATTACTAGAGTAAATGTTGTGAATGTTTATCCTTCCAGGGCATCTAGAACTAGAGTTCACATTTTCATACAAAGAAATCAGCCGTGTAGAACTGAAATGATAATTGTTTTCTGTCAGAATTGGTGCACCTTTGGAATTCTTTAGTCTAGAGAGCTGTAGGGGGTTTAGTCATGAAAACTTGTTTGTTCAAGACAAATTGAAAGTTAATTGACAGATGTTTGGATATTGTAGGAATTAGGATATGAGGAGAATGTTGGAAGGTGGAATTGAGGTACATTATCACTCCTACTAAGCCATCTTGAATAAGGAACAGGTTAGATGAGCTCAATGATCTATTCCTATTCCCAACTTTTGTGTTGTTTCCAGCCTCACTTGTACTGCCAATGTAATGTTTTCATTCAGCTGGCAAATACTGCAGCCAAACTTTCTTCCATTGCATGTGCTCCACACATTTATTCTAATTGGGAGTATTCCTGTTGCTATTCACATCCCTTGACTTCCATATTGAACCCCAATCCACAAGTATCACTTTCTTCTCTCCCACTTAGACTTGTGCACAATACATTTAAATCAGTTTCCTCATTTACTCTTGAACTCTGCTTTCCACTGGAACCAGAAGCATGGCCTTGGCTGCATGGAAGAGCCACGTCTGTCTTTTCTTCAGGATAACAGTATGCCTGTTCACACACAACTGGCTCCCCCAGTTCTCTGAGAGGCTGCAGTCTAACGACTACTCCCCAATGCCCAGGGCAGCTCATGATGAATTGAAGTGCCTTAGGTAGAAGCTCAGCAGTTTTTCACTTCCATTTCTGCTGCCATTGGACATATACTTTGTAGGGACACCAGGAGATAGAAATATGCACACAAGGATGCATCTTAATTGTTCCCCTAATTGTTATAGGCAGGTGGGGAATTGTTTTTTTTTTCTCTATATTTGGTCTTGTTGTTAATATTTGTTGTAAAATGTGGTAAGATCTATGTGGTTATTGCTGCTCCTGATCTATTTGCCGCACAGGTAATAGTGGTGAAGGTTAATTCATTATTGTTATTAAATCACACCGTATATGCTATTTGGTCACAGATTTGGATTCAGGATTATAGTGAAAAGCTCTTTTTAAATGGTCTACGGAGCCATTACATTGCTCGAGACTGTCTGATTCTGATGTTTCTGATAGCTGCATGGCTTTCATTATAGGCAATCCCTGTGGCTCACTGACAGGAATCATACACCATGTCTGAGTGCCTTGTCATGCAGAAATCTGACAGTCCCATAGGAGCATAGGCAGAAATCTTTTCTCTGAGATCCTATCAAATGCTTTTTGAAAATCTGTGCAACATCTCTCATTTTCTTCATCTATTCTTGTTGTTACGTTCTCAAAAACTTGATTAGATTTGTTTGACAGGCTCTCTCGTTCTCTTTCATAAAGCCATACTGATTTTGCCTAATTGTGTTATGATTTCTCGTGTCCAGTTGCTGCTACTTCTAAATTGGGTTCTAGCATTTCCCAACATTGATATCAGATTAATTGGCTGCTGGTTGCCCACTTCTTAAAAGAAACATTACATTCACAGTCTTCCAATCCACTGGGACTGTCCCAGAATCAGTTACATTTTGTAAGGTCCAAATCAATAACTTTAATATTCCCACAGCCACTACTTTTAAAATCTTTGGATACAAACTATTGGGTCCAGTGGATATTTGATTTTTGGCTCAACTAATTTCTCCAGGACTTCTCTATTTTTGTTAATTACTTTCAATTTCTCACTTTCATTAGATCTTTGATTGAATTGGTCTTTTATTTAGTTTAATCAGTTACATATTATATGTGCGTGGGTAACTCTATTGCTCTTCTAGGAGATAGTGAGGACTGCAGATGCTGGAGAGTCAGTCGATGAAGTGTGACGCTGGGAAAAGCACAGCAGGTCACCCCATCCTGCCTCAGACATATAGAGGTAGAATAGAGCTGGGGATCCGGAGTGCAGTGTAGTGGCGCTATTTTCAGTGTCTGCTCACTTCCATACCTGGCTCAGACAGAAACTCAAAACCCAGTGTAAAATGCTTACTATCTTGCCCACTTCTGTATTGCCCATAATTTCTCCTACTGTAACCTATAAAGGACATATACCTGTATTTGCTTTCAATAATCTGTTCCTTTTTGCATAATTTGATTTGATTCAATGAAAAGTATTGTTTTGCACACAAACCAGATAAATCATATCTTATATAAGTTTATCAGGGTAATAGAACAGAGTGCAAAATAGTGTTGCAGTTGCAGAAAAGGTGCATAGAAAGATCAGCTCTAATATATGAGAGGTCTGTTCATAAGTCATAGAAACTCTAATGAGCTTGTCATACCAAAAAAAGGTTCCAAAGAGTTCATTTTGTATTTCACATCAAGTGTAAACTGCACTTGAAGATCTACCCTAACCTGTCTTTGGTAGCTTATTCCCACAGTATTAATTCAAAATGATGTTTTTTTTTTCAAATCTACTTGCAATTTATCGGCAACTCTAAAGCACATCCGTATTTGTGACTGGAAGGCGTCGTGTAATTGTATCGATTTCAGATCAGACAGGCAGTGTCCCTTTAAGAGAATTACATGACATCATAACAGGTGACATTTCAAGATCCCCACTTTGCCTTCATTCATACTGTTAGTACAAAGGAGTCACTGTAGTGTGTTCAGTCAGTCAATTATGTGTATGCAATGTACAGTAACATCAGTAAGCACAGAACCCAGACTATGGTAAGTCTGCAAACTGTTAGTTTTAATAAATGTCAAAACATCTGTCTCAACAAGACTCTGTTCTTCATAGTATATGTTACATGAGCTAACACACAGGACAAAAAGCAACAATATCATGTTGGCTGAGGTGTTTGACCCAAGAAAACGCATAAGATATGATAAAAATCGAATTATTCCCAAACATAAATTAGAATTCTTCCTTTAATATTACTCACCATTTAAGATAAAATGTTGTCAGCATGAGGTTTTCCAAAACTGTTGCCATTGCTTGTGTTGAATCATATACAACCATTACCCAGATCTTGCTGATCTAAACAGGCTCTCCGACAATGCTTTTGTGTTAAAATTGTCGTCCCTGTTGTCAAATTCCTCTACAGCGCTCTCTATTTCTGTAATCATCTCAGGCCAACAAACATCCAAAATATATTGCAAGCTAATTCTGGTTACTTAAGTATCCCTAATTTTAATGATTCATCATTAGTTTCTGTGTCTTGAGCTAGAATTTCCTCTTGGAACTTTTCTGCATCTCCATCATTTATTCCTCCTCCAAATCAATTCAAAAGCCTATCTCTTTCACCAAACCTTTGTTAATTTTCCCTAAATCAACTAATATGGTTTGGTGTAATATTTTGCTTTATGGTGGTTGTCATTGAAGTTCCTTTTGACATTTCATTACATGAAAAGCGTCATACAAATTCAAGTTGTTGTTCTTGATCCTGTAGATTCAACCATAAATGAAGTGCTACTCACAAACTGCTGAAGTTTCATTATTTTTATGTGAAGCTTGTGATGGAACTATTAAACCTAGGATGTCTCTTCAATGCAGTTCTGCAGGAGGCCACATAGCTGGATGAGGTATTAAACAATGGCCTTTTGTTTGTCTCTACATTTGCTGACAAAAATCAGTATTAACTGGGTCCACATCTTTTTCTCAGTGCTGTTTTCATTTTTCCTATTCCCTGATTCTAGTTGCATCTCAGCTCCCTACCCAACTCAGTCTTTCCTGTTCATACTTGAATTTGGACTGAGGTCCTTTCATCTCGACATAGAGGAGAGTCATGAACTCCTGTCTAAATTATACATTGATAAGTTGCGCAGAAACAGCACTGAGGAACTCTCCTTCAGTCCCTAAGCAACAGGAGTTGGAGAAGTACACATGGCAATGGGAGGATGGTAACTAGATGACATTGTATGGAAGATGGAGGGGCAAAAAGAGAGATGGAAATAACAATGAGGGAAAAAAAAATTATTGAAGATGGGAAAAGGTGAAGCAAGGAGTGATATTCAGGAGATGAGTATATATAAGCATTAACTGGGAGAAGGGAAATGGTTAGGATAGAAATGCCATCATAAATTGGGAGTAGGACTGCAAGAAGGGAGGGTTTCGGATACCTTGATAATTGGGGCTCATTTTGGGGTAAGTGGGACCTCTACAAACAGGATGATCTACACCTGAACCAGAGGAGTACCAATATCCTGGGAGGATAGCAGAGATGATTTTGGACAGGAGCGAGACCAACATGATAGTTGTTATGGGGTCTTTAACTTTCCAAACATTGACTAGAAATTCATCGCAGTCAGGGGTATTCAGTCTCCGATCTTCAGGTAAGCATCCTCCAAGGTGGCTTTTGACATATGCAACAATACAAAATCATCAAGCAGAAACTGATAGCCAAGTTCCATACCCATAAAGACAGCCTCAGCCGTGATTTTGAGTTCATGTCATGTTACATGTAACTCCACCATACTGTTCTGTGTTCATAAAGTCTTCCTTACTGCTCTGTTTTAACACCATCAACTTGATAGCTGGTTATTATCTCTCTACCTTTTACAAGTTCTTAACAGTTTCAGATTATTTGCTACTTTGGTTAGACTGTTGTCATGCGACCCTTATACCTACCCTTATTCCAGCCATTTGGTTTGTCTGTAGCATCATCTTATTTTTGATTTTTTATAATTATCTCTTTGCCTTAATTAATCAGACCATAAGTCATCCCTTCACTTACTATCCAGCTGTTGACACTTTACTCACACCATTTGACACTTTTGATCACCTGCAAAGATTTGTTATTCAGCCTGTCAACACTGCACTCACAGCATTTATACTATCTTTTGGCACTACTAATTACCTGCAATCATCAGTCAATTATCCCTCTGCTTATAAATTCTGTGCCTGTGCATTTCCCTCCACTTCACCTAATGAAGGAGCACACTCTGAAAGCTTGTGATTTCAAATAAACCCATTGGACTATAACCTGGTGTCATGTGACTTCAGACTTTGTCCACCATTCAGTGAGATCATGACTGATCTATGGCCTAACTTCATTCATTTGTCTTGGCCCATATCCTCTAATACTTTGCTTAACAAAATCAAATCTATCGCTGAAATAAAATTAACAACGGATTCAGCATCCACTGCCCTTTGTGGAACAGAGTTGCAAACATCTGCCACTCTTTTTGTGTAGAAGTGCATCCTAACATTTCTCCTGAATGGTCTGATCCTAATTCACAGTAGTCTATGACCCCTTGTTCTGGAATCCCCAACCGGAGGAAATAGTGAACTTTTATCTATCAAGTCTTTTCCTGTTCATAGCCTCTGTCCTGTCCTTGTGTCTGAAGCATCTGTGGAGGGAAAAGCAAATTGATTGTTCCAAGTCCAGTGACCCTTTGACACAACTGAGAATAGCTTGCATAAGGGTGGTATTTATGTTGGTGTCTGGCTTGGGGACAGTGAGGAACCAAATCGCATACATGAGATAGTGTCCAGAGAGAGAGAAAAGGAGATAAGCAAACAAAGGCATTGCTAATGATACTCTATTAATTTCTAAGCTTTATTCATCCTGTCATTAACATAAATACCACCCTATCCCAACTATTTTCAGTCCTGATGAAGAGTCACTGGACTCAAAATGTTAACTTTGGTTTTTCTCCCTACAGTTACTGCCAGACCTGTTGAGTTACTTCAACACTTTTTGTTTTTGGTTTAGATTTCTTGCATCCACAATTCTTAATTATTATCATGTTTTCTCTCACATTGGTTGAAAGATGGTATCATTCTTGGCAGCTCTGTAATCATCTTTGAAGTTGTGATGTTTTGTTGGTTTTTTAGATTGGCATATTACTCTTTTATTCAACCTTACAATATAGTTCCATAGTGACTTGACATTCATGTACCAAATCTAGAAATAGCTTTAGATTTCTCTCAACCTATCTTTGACCGTTTCTACGCTATGTGTAGAGAATACGCCACTGGACTTTTAAAATGTTTATTATATTTTATATTATTTTTTATCTGCCACTCTTCTTCTCACTTATGGACAGCCTAGCTCCTTTCCTTAACTTGTAGATATATCCCTGATTTACCTACATTTGCATCATGGGAACATGTGAAATTCTGAGTTTGAGTTCAGTTAAGTGTAATTCATGATGAGAATTTCTATGGTAATTTTAACTTGCCATTTTTCCAAAACAAAATTTTGCTCCTCCATATTTTTTATAAAGGTGCAGGTCATGTCAATTCTCAGTTAGGGTTTGTCTGGAAGTTGCTCTCTGAGACATGTTGCTATGCTGTTAACTTTGTGAAAATGGCATCTGGCTCCTGTTATGAATACAGTGTTTTGGAAGATTGTTATGCTTTGGGACTATCATTTTAATTTAAGAAAAATAATGAGGTAATCATGGATGCCGTGTGACTGGCTCCATATTCTGTTTGACATCGAGTCTGGATGGCTTGTTTGCAGTAGATAGAAGGGGAGCCCTGGCTGTCTTAATGGAAGAAAGTGCCAGATGTTCAGTTAGACAATGGCAAGGGCCGCTGCTCGCATTGTATTTGGGTCATATGTTTTCCAGGTTTCTCAGAGACGTGTTAGGAAAGTAAGCTTTGTAAGTGATTATATTTCAAACTCACTTTTATTTCAAAATAGAATGGAGTTGGAAAATAGCATTTGTCTTTGGATATGAGGCACGTGTTTCATATCGTTATGGAGGTGATTTTTGTAAAGGAAAAGTCAGGAGAAAGTTTTTATGATATTGGTTGCAGTTCTTCTTTAAGCTTTGCTGCTGAAGCCCACAGACACAAGTCACTCTGCAAGTATCTCAGAGAGAGAGAGAGAGGAGGCAAATAGAAGCAATGAGTTCTGCTCCAAAGTAGGGAAAATGATGACTTTCTTGGTCACCATGCAAAATGGAGGTGCAAGCTCATGCTCACATCAAGGAGACTAAATTCAGGAAGATGTAAAGGAGGTTGGAAGATTTGCTTAGCTTGGACTAAAGGGAAGAATCTCCAGTTAATCTTCTCAGTGAAAATCAGTTCCAGAGTTAAAGGTTACTCAGCTGGAAAAGGAAGAAGGAAGGAAACCATTGGGAGCTAAGAACTTTGGACTGGTTCCTGGAGAATGAGGTATCTACTTCATGGTAATTTATAACCATAGCTTGAAATATTTAGCCGTGTTAAAAAATGGTGAGTTTTTTATCCTATTGTGTAAGTTGCCAACTGATTAGCATTTAGACAATGTTGCATTTAGTTTATTTGTTATACCAAAAGTATACAACGATGAAATCTTGTGATCCTTCCAATCAAGTCACTGGAAATACAACTATCTGAAACCTCATTGCTCTCACAGGAGTGTAACACTTCTAGTTCAAAGGTATTGAATGACTTGAAGTTCTGAGCTATAGTAATCATTTCACAATATTTCAATATGATTAAGAAGATACACAATTGCGAGACCTGTTCATACAGAATCCATAAATCCTGTAGATTGGCTTCCAGTGATAACCCTGCACTATGAAGATGGAGACCTATTTACACGGTACTCCATATTTTTGAAGAGGCCAGCATTGCAATTCTGATTAAAAATATGGAACTTGGTTGTTGCTTAAAATGGAAGAGTGGAGCAGCTATCCCAAGATGATTGCTCCTTGAAAGGGGTTTTCATCCTTGTAACCTGAGGTCCTGACATATGCACAAATATAGTAGTGATGTTACTTGCATGGTATTTTCATACATTTGACCAAAATTCATAACGGAACTCCATGAAACGACAATCTTTTCACACCAGATGCTTTGATTACAGAAGTTTTCAGTGATAATTGTTGGAATAAAAGAGGTTGTATTAGTAAAACACAAAAAGATGTATGAATCTAAAACAAAACTTACAAACACTTTAAATGTAGCCCATGTGAAAGTTTTTGCAACAAAAATCACATTATTTTTGAAAACTATGTTTTTGCCAACTACTTCCTCCAGATAGGCATAAAAAGAAGAAAAATTGTTTTATCATAAAACATCTCTGCTCATTGCTACTGGATTATTGCTCATTTATGTATTTCTCAGTTATTTGCATCTAATCTTTTACATATCTTGTTAAGTAAGCAGTTTTGCTTTATGCACCCATTCTCATCATTACATTGTAGATTAATCGTTGTGTTTGATCGATGTAAACATTGTAGTGTATGCAGTTGTAAGCTATTGTATTACAGTCTAAATATTGTACAGTTAGTTCTGCAATAATGCACATTTCTTCCATGAGAATTGACTATAATGTTTGTAGAATGCAAACTTTGTATTGGCTATAATGTGATTCCAGTCCCATTGGTTTAAATGGGTGCTGCTATTACATGATTTTCTTATAACAAGGGATCGCATGGGAAGGAACTATTGTGTTATATCAGAATAGACTTGTACTCTTAAACTGAGTAAGCAGACCAGCCAGTTATAAAAACAGGAATACACTAAAATTCAAAAAATATAGTGGCATAATTAAAAATTCTAATGCAATGTCAAAAGATTTTCAATGCTAGAAGTGTTAGTTCAAGTTTTAGATTAACCTAACAAAAAATAAATCTTAATCGTTTCAAGGAGAGATGGTGGAGCAGTAATCTGACCTGCTAATCTAACTGCTCAGGCTAACGCTTTGAGCCATGAGTTCAAATCCCACCATGGTAGATGGCGGAATTTAAAATTAATAAATCTGGAATTAAAAACTACCCTTAGTAATGATTATGATAATACCAGGATTGTGAAACTGTTGATCAAAAAGACCTATTTAGTTGACAAGTCTGCTTTTAGTTATCCTTATCTGATCTGGTCTGTGTGATTCCAGGCCCATAGCAATGTATTGGAAATGACCTAGCAAGCCCCTCAGTTGTATCAAACTGCTGCAAAGTTACAAAGAATAAAACTGGATGGGCCATCTGCTATTGACTTATATACTGGAACAATGGTTAACACTGTCCTATTGACCCTGCACCCCCTCCTTTGGGGACATGTCCAAAATTTAGAAGAGCTATGTTAATCAACATCCTGACACAGGCATTCTCAATGAATCATACCTTAAAGGTAGTGACCCAGATATCACCACAACATCAGTATGTCCTGTCTCAAAGGTAAAATAGGCCTAACAGAGCTTGAGGCTCAGGGGCATGTACATGGTGGCAAGTTGTCTTGGGAGCTTTAATAATAAATCTGGATTCCATATCATCAGTCAAACATGACAAAGGAAACTTGTTGATGATCATCTATTGCATCCCCAACAACCACCCCCCCCACCCCACCAACCACCACCACCAATCTGAAACTCCTAAATTTTTAGACACTTGGAGGAGGTCTTAAGGGTGGCAGAGACTCAAAACTTAGACTGATTGATGGACTCCATTTGTCATCAAGAGTGCCACTAATGATGAACTTCCCTCAGTTCTGAAGTGAAAAGCTATTAGGTTGCATCTGTGGCAGATGATGAGGGAACTAATCAGAAGGGAAAACCTGACCTTGTCCTCACCAATCTACTTGTAATAGATGCATCTATCCATGCCACCATCAGGAGGAATGACCACTTCACAGTCCTAGTGAAGTCAACATCCTGAAATTCCATCTTCACATAACACCCCATTGTGTTTCACTACCACTATGCTAAATCAGATAGATTTAGGGCAGATCTTGAAACTCCGAATTAGGCAGCCATGAGGTATTGTGGTCCATCAATAGTAGCAGAATTGTATTCAACCGCAGTCTGCAAACTTATGTTCTGGCATATCCCCTGCTCTATAGATACTATTGAGTTGGGGGTAACAGCCCTGTTCAATGAAGAGTACAGGCTGGCATGTGACGAGCAGCACTAGCCATACCTATAAATAAGGTATCGACCTAGTGAAGCTGCAAAAGAGGTCTGTTTGCATGCCAAGCAGCTGAATAAGCAAGTCATAGAACAAAGCAATTCATCAACTAATGATTCAGACTTAAATACTGCCATATCCAGCTGTGAATGGTGCTGAATACAATTAAACAACTAACAGGAGGTGACATCTTCATAAATTTTCCCATCCTCAGTAATGGAGTAACCCAGCACATTAGTGCAAGAGACAAGGCCAAAGCCTTATACCACATTTCCAACCATCTTCAACTAGAGGTGCTGTTTGGCTGATCCATCTTAGCCACCTCCAGAAGTCCCCACCATCACAGATGCTATTCTTCAGACGATTTGATTCACTCTGATAGACATGCCTAAAGGCACTGGATGCTGCAAAGGCATTGTACCTTCATAAGTTCCAGTGACAGCACTGAAGGCGTGCCAGAGAGCTAGCTTGTGCATTTGGCCAAGTTATTTCAGTACAGGTTCAACACTGGAATTTACCTGGCCAAATGGAAAATTGCTAAAAAATGTGTTGCTGGAAAAGCGCAGCAGGTCAGGCAGCATCAAAGGAACAGGAGAATCGACGTTTCAGGCATAAGCCCTTCTTCAGGAAATCCTGAAGATTTCCTGAAGAAGGTCTTATGCCCGAAACGTCGATTCTCCTGTTCCTTTGATGCTGCCTGACCTGCTGCGCTTTTCCAGAAACACATTGTTAAGCTCTGATCTCCAGCATCTGCAGTCCTCACTTTTTCCCAAATGGAAAATTGTCCAGGAATGTCCTGTCTCAAAAAGCAGGACAAGTCCAAACTGGCCAGTTACAGCCATACTCTAAATTACAGCAAAATGATTGATGAAGTCATCAATTATGTTATAAAACTACACTTACATATCATTAATCTGCTCATTGATGTTCTATTTCAGTTCCACAAGTGGCATTTAGGTTCTGACCTTATTGCAATCTTGGTCCAAACATGGACAAAAGAGCTTGACTGAAGAAATAACATCAGAATAACCACCCTGGATATTAAGGCAGCATTTGACTAAGACTGGCTTCACAGAGCTCCCAAAAATTAAAAGGTGATTGAAATAGTTGGAGTTAAATCATCTGAGCCATAGGATATCACATTAGGAGTTCCTCAGGGTCATGTCTTAGTCTCAACCATTTTCAGCTGCTTTATCAATGATCTTCCATCATCATAAGCTCAGATGTGGGATGTTCACTGATGACTGCAGAATGTTCAACGCCATTTAATGCTTAACAGATATTGAAGGATTCAGCGTCCATGTGCAGCAAGACCTGGAAAATATCCAGGCTTGGGCTGTCAAGTGGCAAGTGAACATTTGTACCACACAATTACCAAGCATGTGGCTACACCATTACATCAGATGTTGCAAATTCTGTGCAACATAACTCACTTCTTAATGTCTCAAACCCTGTCCTCCATCTACAAGGTGCAGGTTAAGAGTGTGGTGGAATACTCTGCACTTGCCTGGTTGAGTGCAACTCCAATTGCATCTAAGAACCTTGATTGTATCCAGAACAAAGCTTGCTTGATTGGTACCACATTTACCACTGATGCATAGAGGCAGCAATATGTACCATGTACAAAATGCATTGCAGCGGGTCCTAAAGCTCCCTTGATAGTACCTTTCAAAGTTGTCCTTCCAGGTGCAAGTGTTTATAAGGGCAGCAGATGCATGGGAACACCACCTCTTGCAAGTTCCATTGCAAGCCACAGACCGTTCAGACCAGGAACCACACCCTTCCTTCAACTGTTATCATCACTGTCTAACTTCCTATTCGAAGTGTGGGTGTGGCAATGACAGATGGCTAGGAGTGATTCAAGACAGCAGATCACCGTTACTTTCTCAATGGCGGTTAGGGATAAGCAATAAATGCTAGCCTAGCAAGCAACACCCCAAATTCCATGAGAAACAATAAAAAAATACAAAATATTGTGCTATTAAGTTGACAAACTGGATTTCTAGAGTACAAACATTTTTTTCATTTATTTATGTAAAGTCATTTCTGAGACATTTGGAAAAGGCAATTGAAATCAAATGTAGACCTTCATATTAAAAAGAACAATCATAATTTGCATGGAGTGTAATTTTCTTTAAGAAAGATATTTATTTTATGAAATATGTTGTATCAAATCCTTTAGTTTTCAAATCCAATTCACAATCACCAAAGATGAAGCAACATTTGCCTTTTGATGTAGCAGTAGATATAGTAGCAATTTTAACTACCATTTGATAACTTAAACAATTCCAAATAAATTATTTTCATATGCACACATACATCACACAAATTTCTGTTTTAGTGTATACAGCTCAAACTGAGAACAGAGACCCCTATTCTACGGACGGCAGCACCATCCTGAGCCAGACTTCCGCTTATAGCACGAATCCAACAGCTCAGCATGAAGTCACAAAGGATTCTTCCTTTCAACGTAAAAGTAAGTGAATGGTTAATTCCTGAGTTTTTCTTCATTCTCGTCACTTGAAGATGCAAAAATTACTGGCATTTTATAACAAACATGGCATACATGGAATGTTATGGGTTAGTGACTAGAATGCAGAAAAAAAGTTATTTGGGATGACCTGCATGCCTTACATATATCATGAAATGTTTTCCGTGCCCCGTTTGAACATGTGGCACCACTTCAAATGTTTCCCTTGTATCACATTTCACAAAGCGGAAAGCTTCCCTTGAAATATTAAAACTTGCTGTAAAATAATACTATTTAGAAAAATATCTTTTACTAAAAATAATTGTAAAATGAAATAGTTTTTGATTTTAAAACAATGAACTCTAACTTTAAAATACAAACATCCACATTTCTTTGCTCCACATTTTTCTTCCCCCCAGTTACTCACTCTTTAATATTTGTTAATGGTGGCTACAATGGATATCAGTAAACAATGAAAGGCAAAATCGAAATGTTTGTGATGCCTTACCATTTCCTCAAGCATTCAATTTGCACATAGCAAGATTCCACAATCAGCAATAAAGTGACTTGGGTGATGCTGAATGTGGAGATAACAGTTGCCTATGTTACCAAGGAAATTCCCTTAACTGCCTGAAATAGTGTTACAGGATGTAACATTCACCTTAAAAGGCAGATATCACTTTAATGTCTTATCTCAAACAAAAGAACTCTGATAATGAAGCAGTCCTTTGAAACTCTATGGGGGAAAAGATCAGCCGAGTTTATGAATAAGTGCATGGTCTTCTGACTTAGAGGTGAGACTGCTACCAGTTATGCCATGCTGATTCTTAGTTTTACAATATTGCATGATTTTCAATGTCACGTTATTGCATGGAGCAAGCTGTAACATAACAGAGTCTAGTCTGCTTGGTTGAAACATGTGAAATTCACATTCTGTTTTGAACTGTAGAGTGAAAGATTTGTAGGTTAATTACCCTGGTAATGAAAGATATCCAATAAAGCAGTGCGTTTATTTGCATTTAAACTTATTTGGAATTATTCCATCGAGATTGTCAGAATTGAAATCCTTTTAAACTAAACAGAATTGATGATTTTCACATAGTTATTTTTAATGTTTGTGATGCCATCAAGAATGTTTAGTTATCCTTATATGTCATCATACTCTATTGAGATTTGAGACATATCACACTCTACCCTTTGTAGAAGCCATTTATAATTTGTATGTCCTATCTCACACAAAACTCTGTTCACCATATGCTCACTAGCTTACACCAATTCATATACTGGATTAGTGGTGCTGGAAGAGCACAGCAGTTCAGGCAGCATCCAACGAGTGGATGCTGCCTGAACTGCTGTGCTCTTCCAGCACCACTAATCCAGTATTTGATTTTTAGCATCTGCAGTCATTGTTTTTACCTACACCAATTCATAGTTAAACAATGCCTCAGTGTTAAAATTATGTTCAGTCACTAGTTCTCACCTTGACAGTGTCCCCAGTTTTAATTGCCCGACTTTGACTTAATGTCTTCTGTGCAAGCACTAATCTTGGAAATCATATTTCTAAACCTCAGCCTTTCAACCATTGATTCGCCACTTTGAGGTACCCCTTAAAACTTATCTCTTTGAGCAAGTTTCTGGTTATCTGCCTTAATATATTGTTATGTGGCTTAGTAAGACTTTCTTTGAGAATAGCACTGTTTTCCACTGAGTATATTGTGCTGCAAGAGCTCCCTGAAGTTATTTTAAATGTAAAGAATGGGACTGTAAAATTTGGAAAGTGATCTGGTTTGCCTATTGGCAAGACATGCTCCATTTTGTGCTGAGCATTTTCATGCGATATTAGAGCCTACATTGCTATGAAGACATCCATTAAATACAAAAATATGCTAAGCAAGTCCCGAAGATAGGGACTTGAGGTCACATGAGGTCACAAATAAAATTTGTGAGTATTTCAATCTGAACTGCTTGTACACTTACTTCATGAAAAGTTATTACTTTTTGTGCAGTAAAATAGAATTTACAATCAGCATTTTCAAGTATGTTGGAATAGTTGGTTTGGCTGGGTGAACTCCTGCCAGTAGATCATTCAAATTAAGGAACGTGATGCTATTCTTACAAAAAAAAAGGAGCTAATATTTGTACTCTTGTCTTCTACTGAAGGCTGAATGTAAAGTTTTTTTTGGATTGTCAGCTTGCTTATAGCATTTCTGTTTTGTGTAAGAGAATTATTGCACTCTAGTTTACTTCTGTCGCAGACGTCCTACATATCAGATAATTTCAGCAAAGGCATCAGCTGGCTCTCAGTTACAGGCTCAGCTATTTTAAAATGGAGTCGATGGCCTACATTTTCTGACTGAAATGCCAATGATATTATAATTAGAAAATCTAGTCTTATTATAGGACATCTGTGCAAGAACAAGAGAATTCCACTTCTTAAAAGTTTGAAATCTGCGGAGATGAGGTAAGGCTCAGGAGAATAGGGAGAGGTGGCAGTATTGATGGAGAGGTCTGTGGCTGGATGTGGGGAGATTTTGATGGGGATCCCTGATGTACAAAGGGGCCTCTTAATAGAGCTGCCCCTCTGCCTACCCAAGGCCAAACAAGGTGACCTGTCAAGTTGTTCCCTTTTCCCTTTTCCCTGAACACCTCCCAGAAAACTCAAAGTTGTGGCCCATCCTCAACAGGTGGGATGTCCCAGGCCTCACCACCTGATGTAACATTCCTTCATCAATGATGTTCCCTCCATCAAAAGATCAGAAGTGGTGATGTGCGATCATCAGCAAACAATGTTCAACACCATTCACGACTTCTCAGAAACTGAACCATGTTCAAATGCAACAAGACCCAGACAATATCAGATTTGAGCTGAAAAGTGGCAAGTAACATTTGCACCTCACAAATGCCAGGCAATGACCACCTCCAACAAGAGACAATCTGAACACTGTCCCTTGATATTCAAAGGCATTACTGCCACTGAATCCTCCACTATCAACACCCTGGGTATTACCATTGTCTGGAAACACGACTGGATTTGCTATATACATATAGTAACGACAGGAAGCGATCAGAGGCCAGGCTCCCTTACTTGCATTCTAGGTGACCATGGGTGCAGGAGGTGCTCTGAAGTGCACACACTTGAGCTCTAGGTTTCAGAGCTTGAGCAGTAGCTGGAGAACAGTGTGACACATCTGCAAGGCTGAAATTTATACAGATGGCATGAAAAGAGATGGTCATACTGTAGTGAAAGGACTGAAGGCAAGAGGAAATGGCAGTCAAAAAGAAACAGATAGGGAGTGCAGGAGCTCCTGTGGTTCCCTCTCAACTTGTTTTTTTGTTCTGGAAGCTGAGGAGAACACTAGTACCTCAAGGGAGTGCAGTCAGAGCCAAGCTTCTGGCACCATAAGACGTCCGACTGTACAGAAGCGGAGGAAGAAGAAAGCAGAAGCAAATGTTAGGAGATTAACTAATTAGAGGAACAGACAGGCATTTCTGTGGACCCAGATATGACTCCAGGATGGTGTTGATTCCTAGGGCCAAGATCAGGGATGGCACTGAGTGGCTGCAGGGCATCCTGAAGGACGAGGAGAAAGTGAGGACTGCAGATGCTGGAGGTCAGAGCTGAAAATGTGTTGCTGGAAAAGCGCAGCAGGTCAGGCGGCATTCAAGGAGCAGGAGAATCGATGTTTCGGGCATGAGCCCTTCTTCAGGAATGAGGAAAGTGTGCTAAGCAGGCTAAGATAAAAGGTAGGGAGGAGGGACTTGGGGGAGGGGCGTTGGAAATGCGATAGGTGGAGAGGTGGTACCTTTTACCTAAGCCTGCTTGGCACACTTTCCTCATTCCTGAAGAAGGGCTCATGCCCGAAACGTCGATTCTCCTGCTCCTTGGATGATGCCTGACCTGCTGCGCTTTTCCAGCAACACATTTTCAATCATGAAGGACGAGACTAATTAGACAGAGGTTTTGGTGCACATTGGTGCCAGTGGCATAGGTGGAATGAGGAATGAGGTCTTGCATCAAGAGTTCAGGGAGCTAGGCAGTAGGTAAGAAGCAAGACCTCAAAGGTTCTTATCTCAGGATTACTCCCATGCCATGGGGAGCAAGCACAGAATGGGATAATAGAGCAGATGAATACCTGCAAAGTTGGTGCAACAGGGAAGTGGATCACTGGGACCATTTTGGGGTGGGACCTCTACAAGCAGGATAGTCTGCATGTGAACTGGATTGGGACTGAACTCCTTGCAGGGCATTTGCTAGTGTTGTTAGGAGGAATTTGAATGGTTCTGTAAGGGCAGGATCACAATTTGTTACTTCAGTTGCATCACAGCATAACTTAGAAAAAGAGCCAAGGCAGAGTGAATTCAGCCATGTGGTGTCTCAAGGTGCTGAGGTGATTCTGGATTACTTCTTTAACAGCTAGAATATTCGAGATAAGGCAAATAAGTTAAGGGTATGAATTGCCACATTGAACTGCAATGTTGTTGACATTACAGATAGTGGTTGAGGGAAGAACAAGACTGGCAACTTAACCAGTTTCCAATTATAGGATCTTCAAGCATGCTAAGGTAGAAGTGGTGTTGCATTATTAGGTAGTGAATCAATTACTGCAGTAAGGAAGGATGATAGAGGGGTCAAATCAAACTTTGTGAGTAGAATTTAGGAATAGCAAGCATGCAGTCACACTGTTATACTATAGGCCCCCAAATAGTCAGTGGCAATTGAGGAGCAGATATGTCGTCATTTCATTGAACTGTGTAAAAATAACAATAGGGCAATTATACTAGGGTATTTCCCCTTTCCAAATATTAATTGGGATAATCATAGTGTTTCGAGTAGACAGATTAATTGAAATGTATCCAGGACAGCCTTTTATATCAATATGTAGATGGTCCTGCAAGTGACAGTGCAGAGCCAGACTAATTCTGGGGAATGAAGCAGACAGATGTTCGAAGTGACAGTGAGAGACCATTTTAATGATAGCGACCACAACATCATATATTTTAAGTTTGTTATGGTCAAGGAAAAAGATTGTCTGCAAAAAGGGCTTTTGGATTGGGCTAAGGCAGATTTTGTTAAAATAAAGGAGCATCCAGCCAAAAGAGGCTGGAAAAGCTATATGAAGGTAAATCTACAGTAGAACATTGGGAGACATTCATTTAAGGTACTGGGGTGGGGGGGGTGAGGGGTAGAGTAGGCCCAATATGTTCCCTTTAGGGTGAAATATAGGAGCAACAAGCTTGGAGAGCCCTGGATATCTAAGAATATTGAGGACCGGATATAAAGGAAAAGAGATGTATAATGGATACAAAGGGAGCAAGGCAGTGGAGGCCCTAGAGGAGTGTAGACAGTGTAAGAGGGAATTCAGGAAAACTATTATGACAGCAAAGGTGGGGGTGGGGGGGGATAAAAAAAAGATAGTAGCCAAGGTTATGGAGAATCCCAAGATATTCTGCAAGTATATCATGAGGAAGAAAATAACCTGGGAAAGGATAGGGTCCATAAGGAATCAAGGAGCGATTTGTGCATGAAGCCAGGGAGACATACTTCACATCTACCTTTACTCAGGAGAAAGAGATTGCAAGTACAGATTTTGAGAAGGTGGTTTGTGAAGTTCTCGAGCAGATTGGTAAAGGAAGCAAGGAAGAATTGGAGGTTTTGGTGAACTTGAAAGTGGATAAAAGTCCAAGTCCAGATGAATTGTATCCAAGGCTATTGTGGGAGATGAGGGGCCCTGACCCAAATTTTTAAATAATCTGTGGCTTGGAGAATAGTTAATATGGTTCCACTTAACCACCCCTCTTGTAAAGATAGACTAGAGAACAATAGACCAATGAGTCTAACCTAAGTGTTGGGGAAACTATTGGAGAAATTAGTGAAGGAAAAATTAATCTTCATTTGGACAGGCAAGGTTTGATCAGGGACTATTAACATAGCTTTGTCAGAGGGAAGTCATGCCTAACAAATCTGGTGGAAATATTTGAGGAACTGACCAAGTTTTTGGATAAGGGTAAGGCAATTTATGTAATTTATTGATTTCATTGAATCATAGTCGTACAGCACAGTAGCAGACCCTTTGGTCCAACCAGTCCATGCCGAACATAATCCCAAACAAAATTGGTCCCACCTTTCTGCTCCTGCCATAATCCCTCCAAACCTTTCCTATTCATGTATCTATTCAAATGTCTTTTGAATGCTTTTCCTGTGCCACATCCACCACTTTGTCAGGAAGTTCATTCTACATGTGAACAACCTTCTGTGTAAACAAATTTGCCCCTCACATCTTTTTTTAAACCTCTCTCCTCTCACCTTAAAATATACTCCCTACTCTTGAAATCCTCCATCCTGGGAAAAGATTATCTATACCCCTCAGGATTTTGTAAACCTCTATAAAATTACTTCTCAACTTCCATCATGGCAGTGAGAAAAGTCCCAGCATATCCAACCTTTCATTATAATTCAAACCATCTACTTCCAGCAACATCCTGGTAAATCTCTTCTGAATCCTCTCCAGCTTAATAAATGTTCTTCCAGTCTTAGATATGCTATCGCATGGGAAACTAATGAAAAAGGTAAAAGCTTGTATGATCCAATGTAACTTAGCAAGATGGATCCAAAATTGACTTAGTGCTAGGTGACAGGGTGGTGGTAGAAGGCTGTTTGTGTGACTGAAGCTTGGTGTGCAGTGATGAACAAGGATCAGTGCTGAGTTCCTTATTGTTGTTATATTCATAAATGATGCATGTTAGAATATGGGATAAGTACGTTTGTGGTTAATACAAAAATTGACTGGGTGGTTGACAATAAGCAGGAAGGTGTTCGGTTCCAGGAAAGTACTACCTGCCATTGATCAGATGGGCAGATCAATGGCAGGTAGAATTTAACCCTGATAAATGTGAAGTATTCAACTTTGCAAGAAGGAACAAGTCAAAAGAGTACTCAATGAATAGTGAGATACTAGGAAACTCAGAGGAAAAGAGGGATCTTGGGTTACTTATCCTGGCACTTCAAGGATCTGTGGATATATTAATAGGGTAGTTAAGAAGGGATACAGGATACTTGCCTTTATTCGTCATAGCATAGATTGTAAGAGCAGCCAAGTCATGTTGGACCTATATAGGACTTGGGTTAGGCCCACAGCTGGAGTGCTTAGTCCTGGTCAGCACATGGTAGGAAGGATATTATTGCAGTAGAGGGGTTCCGAAGGAGATTCACAAGCCAATTGCCTGGGATTGAGCATTTTAGCTATGAAGAGAGTCTGCATAAGCTCAAGTTGCTTTCTTTGTAGCAGAGGACGTTGAGGGGGTATTTGATAGAGGTGTATAAGATTGAGGTGAATAGGAAGCAGCTGTTCCCCTTGGTTGAAGGGTCAATAACAAGGTGGCGTCATGTTAAAGTGAAAGGTAGGGGGTATGGAGGAGATTTGAGGGGATTAGAAGTGCATTGCCTGGGAGGATAGTTCAGACAGGATACCTTACAAATTTGAAAAAGTACTTGAAACATTCAAGGCTATGAACCCCAGTGCAGGAAAGTGGGACTAGTGTAGATTGTAATTTTTTTTTGTGTGCAAAGTTTAAAATCACACACACCAGGTTATAGTCCAACAGGTTTATGTGAAAGCACTAGCTTTCAGAGCGCTGCTTCTTCATTAGGTGGTTGTGGAGTATAACCTAGTGTTGTGTGATTTTTAACTTTGTACACCCCAGTCCAACATATCATATTTTTGGTGGTACAGACTCCATGGACTGAAAGGCCTCTTCTGTGTGGTCTGGTTGTATTATTCAGTGAATATTGCAGTGAGTAACTCACCTTCTCATTCCTTGAAGCCTGTTCGCCATCTGCAAGGCACAAGCCAGGAGCGTGATGGAATATTCCCCACTTGCCTGGATAGATGCAGCTTCAACAGCATTCAGGAGGTTTGACACCATCCATGACAAAGCAGCCTGTTTGATTGATACTACATCCACAAGTATCCACTCCCTCCTCCTTCAGTTTTGATTCTGCTAGGTCAGTTACCTCCTGATCTCTTTACAATCATGGCCCAAACATTATGAGAATGGCTCAATTTCAGATGTCAGGTGAGAGTGACTATTCAGGCAATCATATGGCATCTGAGCAAAACTGGAGTCAGTGGGAATCAGATGGAGATTTCTAAGCTAATTGGAATCATACCTAACACAAAGGAAGATGGTTATGGTTATTAGAAGTCAATCATTTTAGTTGATGGGCATCCTTGCTAGAGTTTCTCAGGGTAGTATCCTAGATGGTATGACTTTCAGCTTCTTAATAATCTTCCCTTCATCATAAGGTCAGAAATGAAGAGAATCACTGATGTTTGCACAATGTATGATACCATTTGTCACTGCTCAAATACTAAAACAGTTCATGTCCATATACTACCCGAAATGGAAAATATCCGGCCTTGGTCTTAGATTAGATTACTTACAGTGTGGAAACAGGCCCTTCGGCCCAACAAGTCCACACCGCCCCGCCGAAGCGTAACCCACCCATACCCCTACATCTACATCTACCCCTTACCTAACACTACGGGCAATTTAGCATAGCCAATTCACCTGACCTGCACATTTTTGGACTGTGGAAGGAAACCGGAGCACCCACGCCGGCACGGGGAGAACGTGCAAACTCCACACAGTCAGTCGTCTGAGGCGGGAATTGAACCCGGGTCTCCGGCGCTGTGAGGCAGCAGTGCTAACCACTGTGCTAAGATGGGTGCAGGCCCAACAACACTTGGTCATAAGTACAACAAATTCAGGACAAAGCCTATTACATTGTCAGCCCTTCTCCCAGCTGCACCATGTACTCCCATCATCATTGAAGCAGTGTGTGTACCATCTGCAGGATGCATTGCAGTAAATCAGGCAGCTTCAATGGTGTTTTCCAAATCCATGACCATTACCACGTAGAATGATGAGGGTAGCAGATACATGGGAGCACTATATTCTCCTCCAAGCCATACTCCATTTTGATATGGAACTATTTCATTATTCATTACTGCTGCAAGGTCTGAATTCTGGAATTCCTTTCTAACAGCACTGTGGATATATCTTCACCCAAGCACTGCATCAGTTCAAGAAGACAGCTCATTACCAACTTCTTGAGGGTAGTTAGGTATGGGCAATACATGTTGTCTCAGCAAGCAAGACCCAGATTCCACAAATGAATTTAAAAAAACGAAACAGTCCCCCACTATGCACTTTCCTCCAGTCTGACAAACACTGTTGCACACTATGCTCTGTTTCCTGTCACTCCACCATATTTGTAACAGTGGTGACACTGTCCCTTATCTTCCATTGGTCTCAGATTTCTGTATCAAGACAATGATTTTTGCTGTCATGATCAATGCAATTACGCATTGCCAGGGGTGGCTGAAAGGCCCCACTCTTGCATGGCACAGTCTGAAGCATTTCCTACAGAGGAAGGCAGTGCATAAAAATGATACACAATTCTGTGGCCTCTGTTTTCTCTCAGTTCTCTGCTCAGCTTGATGAGTTTTTAGTTTCTGCTTACTTCTTCCAAGCATTCAGCATCCAGAGAAATATCCCATTGTTGAGAAGCTCTAAGCACAATGATCAGTGTGTTCCATACCTGGACTTTGGAGAGTCACACAATGGCAAAAACCTCGGGCAACTGTCTGTGTGGAGTTTGCACATTCTCCCCGTGTCTGCGTGGGTTTCCTCCGTGTGCTCTAGTGTCCTCCCACAGTCCAAAGATGTGCAGGTTAGGTGAATTGGCCATGCTAAATTTCCCGTAGTGTTAGGTGCATTCGTCAGGGGTAAATGTAGGTGAATGAGTCTGGGTGAGTTGCTCTTCGGAGGGTTGGTGTGGACTTGTTGGGCCGAAGGGCCTGTTTCCACATTGTAGGGAATCTAATCTAATCTATTACCAGGAACATTACTGAAGAGGTTATAATCATTATTAGCAGTTGCCAGTGTCTTCATATCTCACTTACAAATGTTATTGCAGAATGGATGCCGAGGAGGTTGTGATCCACTGGTCAATTCACAACAAGTAGGTTTTTGGATATATGTTTGACATCAACCAGAAGAGTATGACCAAACTGGTGTAGACGTTGCTGGTTTAGCAGTGATTGTATGATGGATGGAAGAGCATGTTTCGAAGCCTTTGCAACAGTGACCTTAATGTGTCAAGAGATGCTGAGGACATTTTTTTTTTAAAAAAGCATTGCAGATGCTGAAAATCTGAAACAAATTACTAGAAAACCTCAGCAGGTCTGGCAGCATCTGTGGAGAGAAAGCAGGGTTTATAGTTTGGGTCTAGTGACCTTTCTTCAGAACTGGATCCAAACTATAAACACTGCTTTCTCTTGACAGATGCTGCCAGAGTTACTGATTTTCTCCAGCAATTTCTGTTTTTGATGTTGAGGACATGCCTTAAACAATGATGGAAACTGTTCAGTTATTTCTCCTGCCTGGCAGTTGGTATGTAGAGGTCTCCACTATTGAGAAGTGCACTGGGATGCAGGCTTGGTGGGTTTCTGTTGTTCCACACTTTGCTGGAAGCAAAAACTGAAGTTGTTGGCAATAACAAGTTATTCATTGCTGTAATTATGGAGCCTAGATACGTGAAGCTGCCAGTGTTGTAGTTTAAATGGTGACAGTGGTGGTATGGATATCCTGGATGATGACTGTCCTGGATGTTGATAGTCAGATCAAAGTCTTTACAGGTGTATGAGAGCGTGACCGGTTGCCACTATAGATATTTCTATGTTGAATATTTGGGTAATATTATTAGCATGGATGGGAACTTGCTGCACCTTTGATTGGGGTCTCAGGTGAGCAGAGCTGAAGAGCTTTCTGCATCTGGTATGCAAGTAGCCACAAAAATAGATGACTGCAAGGCATATGATGGCAGCACAAACAGGAATATGTTAAAATGTTTGTGTCAGAATATAAACTCTGTGTGACCACACTGCAGATCTCAACTTTTGCTGTTGTCCCATTAGAGTTGACCCATCATGTTTTTATGGACAGAGGAGACCATGTTGACTAGCTGTTTAGGGCAACCAATTTTTCATGAATTTAAAATGTGCCTTTGTGAGATTGACAAAGGCAAGTATATTGTGATCTCATTTGTTCACAGCACCTCTCCTGCAGTTGTTGGACATAATATCAATTATAAATGGTCCAGGTCTGAAACTATACTGGATATGGAATATATATATTTTCAGCCAAGACCTATAGAGGGGCAAGGGCAACATGGCAAAATACATTTCCTCCGATACTGAGATGTCTCATGTTAGAATCACTGCTCTCATTCGTATTCTGGATGAGGGTCATAGTATTTGCATCTGGGTCACTGCTTCTGCCTCCTGCATTAAAAGGTATCCATGAGCGAAGTCTGATTTATGAATATCAGGATTTTGTCCATATGCTAGGCAACCTGCACGTTGCATGTTTGAATGCTGAGCCTCATATATTCTCCATAATCATTATTCATCTCTTTTTTTGAGCACCGTATATTGAAATATTTAGAATCTAGTCTTACCTTTTTGAGCTATGTCCTTGCTATTGACACTTTATTTATTCCAAGCCTTCCACAAACTTATTTGTTTCATCCTGGTGCCTACCCCCGTTGTCAATTTTGTTTTGACCTTCTCTCATTTCCTTCTTGCAAACCATCCAACTTGAACATTGATCCTAGTCCTGGACAGGTGTAAACGGTCTTCCTTCTCCAGAACTGTTCCCAGCGTCACAGAGTTCTTTATCATTGCTTTTGGCAAAAACTCTCCTAACATACAATCTGCTATTTCTGCACTCTCTGCAAATACTTCAGAAATTACTACCTTTTGAGATCCTGCTAACGAGTGTCCTTTTTCATTCCCTAAAACCTGCCCTCAGAATCTCCTCCTTCAACCTACCTTTGTCACTGGTACCACTCTGAACCATAATCACTAGCTGTTTATGCTTGGAATGTTATGCATCTGCTTGATGACATTGATGACCCTAACAACTGTGTAGCTCGACTCCTCAAAACATTTTTAAGCAGGTAGCCCAGTGTAGGGGAGTGGATGACTATCAGTCAAGGTGGACCAACCAGGTGGTGGAGGAGCTTAGAGTGTAACTTGGTCTCCATCCTGTATTCATTTCTGTAGCCCATGGAACCAAGATGGTCAAGCTCACGATAAAAGGGAAATTTAGGAATGTAATAGTGGTAGGTTATTAAATGGTTTAGGAAGCAAACAAGGATTTCTGCAGTCACTCAGATGACAATGGTCCTTTCTAGGTGCTACATGATAAATATAAATATAAAAATTACACAAAATAGGAATGATGTCATAAGAATGCATTAGTAGGAAGTTTGTTTCTACAGTTCCCATTAGTAACCTCAGTGGCTAATAGTGAGATCAGTACATCCGAATAGTTAGTATAGACCACTAATCCAGAGAAATTCAAACCATCACTGTACAAATAATTTCTTCTAAATTATACAACTATTCATCTCCAAAAAATATATTGCTGAAATGACACATTTTATCGAAGCTTTTCATCATGCACTCATCAGGACAGTTCATAAGGGAAAGTATACTATACAAGAGAAAAGTGCTAGTTGGTATGTAGACCCTGATTGTTTGAGGCATTGAGATGGAGAAAGCAACAGTTGACAATGATTGACTATTAACTGCCTAGCTTTCTTTTAACTTTAAAGAAGGCCTTGCATTGGTCAAGGCATTGCCCTGAGAAACGAACCAAAAAATGGCTATCACCTATTGTCTTGCATTGAAACAGACACAGTGGTATGTACATACTCTTTCTGTCCACCAAGAACAATGCCCTATGCTTAACACATGTAGCTTCCAGTAAAGCTAAAGTAATACTACATGTCTGACTGGCAATCCTAAACTGGCTATATGCATAATTCTTCACACCCACATAATTACCTTTCTAGTTGCAAACTGTTTAATATGATCACCAAATCAGTCTGCAAAGCTATCGACACATTGGCACTGAAATTCATATGCTAAGTAACTTACTTGCATTAGCAACAAATGGTATGTTTGCCACTAACAAAATGCTGCCCCCAAGTCAATAAAACATGCTGCCCATCACACAAATGAGCAAGGTACTGACCGCACCCAGCTGGTCTGAGTTCACAAATCGCAACGCAGTGTGTGATATTGGATGTAATTCTGCAATAAACTATCATTGCTTCAGACTTAGACTGACTTCCAAATGATCTGAGATCTGTCGTTCTCTCTTTTTCTGCATGGTCTTTAGACAACTTCATTTCTTTTGAAATGACTTTGGTAATGCACTGTTGTTTTTAATAGTTATCATGCAATTCCTGCGATAGGAAGTTTGTTTTTCTTTCCAGTATCTTTAAATTTTCCATATTGTTAGTCACTTTTTAGATGTGTTTTCTGTGGAAGTTCCACGCATCACAACTTTGAGTAATTTCAGTGGAATGTTTTTCTCATTCTGCAAGTAGCTTTGTGTTGAAGTGGGTGGATTTATTACTTCAACTACCTGGGCATTTTGAGGTTTCTTCTCTCTTAGTCATTGAATTATTTGTGAAACCAACTTGATCACTTCCTCAGTCATGTTACTTGAAAGTGCATTCATACTTGATGTGACATCCTTTCTTGTTGCTCTTGATTCTTCTTTGTAAGTGGGGAGGTTGGACATTTTGCTTCACCTTGGTACTTCCCAAACACCTTAACTCCTCATAGCACTGTTATAGACCAGGCCAGACCTCCTCAAAATATTTAAAGAAAGTAGCCTGGACCTGCTAGTTGTTTTAAGCAGGTGTAGCACAGATATTCCAGGAGGGATGCAGCTGGTCAAACCACTTAGTTTTAAACAAGACAATTTATTTACAAGATTACCGATTGAAACGCAAACAAAAGAGAGCCAAATACCGAATAACTTAACCCATCTGAAAACCCAACAGATCATCCCAACTTAATGATGCTGTTCCCAATACTTGCAACAATCCTGAAAAACACCCCTTAGCACAAAAGGTAGAATCAAACACAGGTTTTTACAGGAGAGAAGTCAGAGAGAGCGAGAGAGAGAGAGAGAGAGAGATAGAGAGGAGGATTAGTCTGAACCTGCTTCTTTGAGTTCAGCAGCTTCAACCTGCCTGACTGCTTTCTGTGAATAGCCAGACTGCTGACAATCAGAGAAAAGCTGAGCTGGGAGAACTGTCCAATCCTCTTTCATTGTACAAGTGTTTTTTTTAAATACCTGAAAGCTTTTTGCCTGAGGCAGTATCTGTTATCTGTAATTAAACTGGGCCTAAAACCCTTCAAATTTAGACTTTTCTGTGTCTGTGTCTTTTACAACCTATGTGAGAAAATAGCCAAGGACAGCATAATCGTGTTAAAGGAGCAGCACCATCACAACTTCCCCTCCACCCTCCCCCTCAAAAAAAATCAATATCCAAGGATGTCTTCATTTTAAAGCCCCATCATCTTAAATGGCTCGTACTCTGCAACACCCATTTACATTACATGGACAATAATCATGCATACATGCACTATAACATTTTGTTTCAGTCTATTTTACTCCTGTTATTGAACACCTCAGTTTCTTATTCAAGTCTTGATAATACATCAGCAATCACGGTTTCTTGTCCTGCCACATGCACAATTTTCAAATTGAATGGCTGTAACAACAAGCTCCATCTAAACAGTCTGGCATTATTGTGCTGAAATTTCTCCTCAAACTTCAATGGGTTATGATCAGTGTATATGATTGCCTCAGATACATTACTGGTCATAAACATTGAAATGTTGTAACGCCAACTCCAAGCTCAAAGTCTGCTTCTCAGCTGTTGAATCTTTCTGCTGACGAATGTTCAGTTTCCTGATGAAATACTAATAGGTCTTTCTATCTTCTTGTCATCTTCTTGCAAGAGCACAACACCGACACCTACATTACTTGCATTGATAGCCGCCTTGAATGGCTTTGTGCAATTAGGTGTGGCTAATACTGGGACAGTGGTTAACACAGCTTTCAGACTGTCAAATGCCTCCAGTCAGTCTGCTGTCCACTGAAGCTTCTTGCCTTTACTTAGCAATTCAGTGAGTGGAGCAGCCACACTGCTACAATTTGGTGCGAATTTTCGATAAAATCCTATCAATCCCAGGAACTGTAATACTGCTGTTTTTGCCAAGGTATGGGAAGCTCCCCAATTACCTTTGTTTTTGCATCCCATGGTGCCATTTGTCCATGTCCAGTAACATGGCCCAGGAAGGTAAGTTGGGCTTTTGCAAATTCACTTTTAGCCAGGTTTACCACCAGGTTTGCCTTCCGAAGTCGATCGAACACGTGTTCCTTCCATGTGTGACGAAAAATCACCAGGTCATCTATATATATGAGACGCAATTGGGTAATCCGGCAATGGACCTTATTGGTTAGTCTTTGAAACTGGTGCCTTTTTCCTACCAAATGGCATGACTTTAAACTGACACAGACCATTCGGCGTTACAAAAACTGAAATTGTCTTCGCTGTTTCAGATCAAGCTAGTATCCTCTGAGCAAGTCCAACTTAGAAATATAAGTTACTGGTTCCACCTTCTCAAAACAGACTTCCAAACATGGAATCAGATATCCGTCAGTCTCTGTAACTGCATTGACTTTGAGATAGTCCACACATAACCGTTGGGTACCATCTGGTTTTGGCAGCATTACTATGGAAGAGCTTCAGTCATTTTGATTATATCATCTTGAAGCATGCATTCAATCTCCTTTTGAACCTGTGCCAACTTTGAGGATTATGCCTTTAAGGATGTTGCTTAATTGGAACAGGTTCTCCTATGTCTGCATCATTTATAATTAGGTTAGTATTTCCCAGTAATTATTTTCACATATCTTCCCATGTGATAGTAATAACTCTTTCAGGTCATTTCGATTTTCCTCTGGAAAGTAACTCCATAATTTATCCCAATTTTTGACAACTTGCTCATTGTCCAATTTAATTTGAGGAATCTCCAATTCAGAATTCTCTGAACTTAGTCCTTCCCTCCATGTTGTAACTAATAACAGTCTCATTTGGCTTTCCTTTCCTGCCAAAGTACCTTCTGAGCATATTCACATGACACACACTGAGATTTCTTTCGGTCTGGAGTCCTTATCAAATAGCTCTCCTCACTCAATTTCCTTTTGACTTGATAAGGTCCACTAAACCAAGGTTCACCTATCACTGGAAGTAACCTTATCTCTGATAGCAAAATTGTCAGTTATTGATTTCTTGTCTGCTTCCTGTTTCACTATACGCTGTGATACTTTTAAATGCTGTCTAGCCAACTTCCCCACTCTATTTAATCATTCCCGAAAATTTGACACATAGTCCAAATTTGTGGTCACTGAACCTTGACTTACCAATTTCTGTTCAATCAATTTCATTTCATGGCCAAAAACTAATTCAAATGGACTGAACTTAGTCGATTCCTTTTTAGAATCATAGAATACCTGCAGTGTGGAAACAGGCCCTTCGGCCCAACAAGTCCACACCAACTCTCTGAAGAGTAACCCATCCAGACCCATTCCCCTACCCTATCAATCTTCATTTACCCCTTCCTAATGCACCTAACCTACACATCCCTGAACATTATGGGCAATTTAGCACCACTGCATCTCTGATCGCAAAAAGCACAAACAGAATTTGCTTACAATAACCATTTGGATTGTCTTGACTATAAGCTGTCAACATGGTCTTTAATGTCTGATGCCACCTTTCTCATGCTCCCTGTGACTCTGGATGGTATGTAGTATATTTGAATTGTTACATTCCTAAGCTGTCCATAACCTTGAATAATTTTGATATAAAGTTTGACGCTTTATCTGATTGTATCTCTGTGGATGGTCTGTATCTAGTGAAAAGTTTGAGTAACTCCTGTACAATTCTTGTAGTGGTGATATTGCATAGTGGAATGGCCTCTGGAAATCTAGTGCTCACATCCATTATTGTTAACAAATACTCATTCCCACTTTTTGTTTTAGGTAGGGGTCCTACACAAACAGTGAAGACTCTTGTACTCTAGGTATTAAAAGTGTGGGTTTTATTACTGCCTATAGTTTTCCAATTACCTGACATGTATGACATGTCTAGCAAAATTCAACTATATCCTTTTGCAATCCAGGCGAGTAAAAATGCTTTTGTATTTTAGCTTGAGTTTTTCTCACTCCTAAATGACCCCTTAGAGGTAGCTAATGCTTCACTCACAGCTCCTTCTTCCTATAACCCACTGGCAATACGACTTGATGAACTTCCTGCTGTAACACAGTTAATTTATTTGAGCTAAAAGTGTCTGCTTTGTCGTCTATCTGCTCCTGGCTTGCCTCAACCATCTGATCAAACAGGGTCTCTGCTAATTCCATTTCAATGTTCTTACCTATACTCTTTGATCTCTCCTATTTCAACTGGTGACATGGTGACCTTGTTACCACACATTTGGGAAAAATCCCAGGATATGCATCCTTTAATATTTCAGTTGCTTGAGTTTCCACGGGCTTTTTAACTACAGTGGCCGCAGTCCTATGTGAACCACCTATATCATTCACAAGGACAAATTGTATTCTTGGAACTGAGAGCTTGTCCAGTATTCCTTTCACGACTTCTCCATTCTTCACAATACACTCTAACCTCACTTTAAATAATTGAGCGCTTCTCATCTCACCGTCAATTCCTGTTATTAGTACCTTTTCTGGCAAGAATCTTTCAGAGGTACATACCTCATCTTTCAACATCACAGATTGAGAGGATCCTGTGTCTCATAATATTATAACCTCTTTACTTGCTGCTCCTGGCCTTTGCAAGTAAACTTTACCTTCACAGGTATATGGTTTAAGAAGATCTGGCACTTCCGCCTTTACTGACCTCTGACCAGGCTGTACAGTCTGATGCAGTTTTCTAGCCTCCAATGTGCTTTCCATTACCTCTCCAGTAAAATTCACTGTCTTATCCTGTTTTCCGACATCTGGCTTCCCAGTGCTTTTCCTAACCCATCTACACATTGATTTCATGTGGTCTACTTTATTGCAGGGAAAACATCAGAGCTTTTTAACTTCTCTTTCCCATTCAAGAGTTTCTTTTTTACCCTGTTGTAAGTTATTCTTATAATCTTCACTGAGATCTACCTTTCCCTTTCCATTTCAGGATTTCTCTTTTCCCCAATTTCTATCCCTCACAGATTGAAATTGATTTTGGGGAAACTTTGATTGATGGATCAACTCATAATCATCAGCCACTTCAGCAACTAATCTTGCCAGTTTAACTCTCTGCTCTTCCAAATGCATTCTCACTACTTCAGAAAGTGAATTTTTGAACTCCTGTCTAAATGCCAATTTCTGAACTTCAAACTCCCTTTCTTTCTCCCTTTTCTCTTTCTCTCTCTCTCTCTCTCTCTCTTCTCCCTTTCATTTTTTTTGTTCTGCCAAGATGATGTGTTCTTTTTCTCTTTCCTCTGGTTTTAATCGTAATTCAAACTGTTTCATTTCTGTTGCCCTTTCCTTGTCTTTTGCCTCTAACTCAAGCTGCTTTATTTTCAATTGAAGTTTAGTTATCTCTAAAGATTCTGATGGTTTTTCCAGCAAAATTAAATGCTGAGCTTTTGCTGTGATTCTGTCTCCTTTCCTTATGAAAGGAGGTAGCACCAGCTTCAGCTTGTCTGCTAATTCCAGCAGCTTGGCCTTAATCACCTTTTGCAAAACACTCAAGGTCACTTCTTTCATGCCAGCAAACTTTTGGTGACTGCAAGAGCCACTGCTATTCCAAGCACTCTTGAAACCAATCGAATTCAACACCCAGAACAAAAGACACTAACACCTACTGCTCGCTGCCTTCGAGTCCAACAACCCTAATTCCAATTTGGAACTACAGAACAAATCCCACAAAGAGCCCCAATCTATTATGGACCTGGCTAGACTCCCTCAAAACATCTCAAGTAAATGGCCCAGACCTTAACATTCCTAGCTGTTTTAAGCAGGTGTAACACGGATATTCCAGGAGGGATGCAGCTGGTCAAGCCACTTAGTTCTAAATAAAACAAAATTTACGTACAAGATTACCGAATGGAACACAAACAAAAGAGAACCAAATACAAAATAACTTAACCTATCTGAAAACCCAACAGATCATCCCAACTTAGTGATGCTGTTCCCAATACTTGCAACAATCCTGAAAAACACCCCTTGGCACAAAAGGTAAAATCAAACACAAGTTTTTCTATGAGAGAAGTCAGAGAGAGAGAGAGAGAGGATTAGTTTGGACCTGCTTCTTTGAGTTCAGCAGCTTCAAAACTGCCTGACTGCTTTCAGTGAATAGCCAGACTGCCAAAAGCCAAGTCAAACCAGAGAAAAGCTGAGCTGGGGGATCTGGCCACTCCCTTTCGTTATACAAGTGTTTTATTTAAACTTGAAAGCTTTTTGCCTGAGGCAGTATCTGTTAACTATAATCATACTGGCCCTAAAACCCTTCAAACTTAGACTTTAAGGAGTCTGTCTCTTTTACGACCTCTCTGAGGAAAACGCCAAGGACAATATAACCTTGTTAAAGGAGCAGCATCATCTCAGCACGCATGAATTTGGAGTAGATAGTTGGTCACTATGCAATGTGGCAATCTGCCTCTATTCAATTGTCGATGCTTCCTTTTTTCTTATCTGTTAAGATAAATCTCAAGTGATGTAGATGGTTCAGTTGTTGCTTCTTGCCACTTGATGCCTGAACTCACTTTCACTTTGATAGCAGTGGAAAACATTTCAGCCACACCAGCTTTCCATACCTCAGGCATTCAGCTTTCTGTTTAGGTTCTGCTATAAGCTTAACAAGCTAAGCAAAAGTTTTCTACTGACTAGTGTACCTAGTCCCATTGCCCTTTTTTTCAGTAGCCTTACAATGTTTTCTCTTCAGATAATTATCCAACTTCCTTCTGAAAGCCTTCATTTAAACTGCCTACACCCCTCATGCCCTCAGGCAGTGCATTTCAGGTTTCAATCATGTAAAATGAGTGTAAACCATCATGTTCTTTTGCGAGTTGCCTTCAGTCGAGGTCATCTGATTCATGATCTTTCCGCACATAGGAACAAGTACCTATGTACTATGTCTAAACCTCTCTCATGATTTTGAACATCTCTCTTAAATCTCCTCTCGACCTTTTCTGCTCTGGAGAAAACAGCCAATCTGTGACATTAAATCTCTCATTCTCAAAATGATTTTTGTAACTATTATTGAGTCCTGCAGAACCTCACTGAAAATAGTCCTGGTTTCATAACACACCAACTGTCAAGGTGAAAGTGAATAAAATGTATGTCATTTAGCTAAATAATAGAAACTTGACAGTGCATTTTATAATACACTCATGCATTCCCTTGTGAAATTGCAAATCTCTCATTTCCTTTTGTTACTGCTCCTGTCATAGGGACATTGGAGGTTACTAATTCATTCTTTCTCATTGCACAATACTATATCTTAAATAACCTGTGTCTTAGCTGGTCCTCAACATATTTCTTCAGAAAATTATTTTCATCACATTCCTTCATAGCCCTGGTGCCCATTAGATATACCCTGTTTATATATAAACTGAAGTCGGCCATGATTACTGCATTCTCCTTGCTACAAGCATCTCTAATTTCCTGGTTGATGTGATGCCCTACATTACTACTACTATTTTGTGGCCTATAAACCACTTCTACCAACGTTTGCTGCATGTTGTTGTTTCGTAGCTCCACCCAAACAAATTCTATATCCTATTTTCTTATCAGAGATTATCTCCCACAAATAGACTGGTTTTTATCCCCTCTTATCAGCACTCCACTACCACCTTTTCCATTGTGCTTATCCTTCCTAAGTGTTGCATGTTACGTTCCCAGAATTGATGACTCTGCAACTACATCTCTGTTATGGCAGTTAAATCATACACATTCACTTCTACAAGCACCATCAGTTCACTTATCTTGTTGTGAATATTGTGTGCATTCACATTGAGTGCTTTTAATTGTACCGTTTTGAATGCTATTCTGTACATTAATGGTGGTAAATAATTGAATTTGTTGCTGCTGTTTTCCACTTTCATTTGCAACTTTTTTTTGTTTCCCATAACAAGCTTTGATTTTATTCCATTTGAATTACCATCACCCTGTCAAGTTAGTTTAAACCCTCCAAAACAGCACTAGCAAATCTCCTTTGAGAATATTTTCCTGGTCCTACAAATATGTAACTTGTCCTCCTTCTAAAATTCCAACTGCCTAGAACCAGACCCAAAGCCTCAGAAATTTTATCCCTACAGCCCTAAATTTCTTGGCATATTCATTTTCTCAGTCTTCATATTTTTATGTTGTCTAGTATGGTAGTACTGAGAGTAATGGTGAGACTGCTCCTTTAAGAAGTCTTGATGTTCAAACACTTCCCTAACTCCCAAAATTGTACTTTTTGGACCTCATCCCTCTTTCGACCTATGTTGTAGGAATCCAAGTGAACCACAACTCCTTTTTCTTTACCTTGACCCAAAAGATATCCTGCAGCCAATCTGTGACATTATTGATCCCAGCACCAGGAAAGCAATATTCTGGAGCCACATCGATGGCCACAAAAATAACTCTCTGTTCCCCAACTATCCGATCATTTGCTACTATTGGCCTTCCATTCTTCCTCCATATCACGTGCAGCTGAGCCGGTTGTTGTATCACAAGCTTGATTGTTTCTGTATTTCCTGCCTATACAATGAACAATGTTTAGTGACTGAGATACACCCAGGGGAGTCCTGCACTTTCAGCCTGGTCTTCCTACACTGCAAAGCAGCCACCCATTTCCTCTTTTAATTAAAAGCAATATACTATGGATTTTGGAGATATGAAATTAAAAAAAAGAAATCACTGGAGAAATTGAGCAGGTCTGACTCTTTTATTCTGAAGAAATTATATAAGATGCAAAATGTCAACTTTGTTTCTCTCTCCATAGATGATGCCAGATCTGCTGAGTTTCTCAAGCATTTTCAATTTTCATTTCCAACTCTTTTTCTGCCAAAATTCTACAGTGATTTTTGGGTGAGCATGGAAGTAACTGCATATAAGGATTGCTTAAACTTAAGGAAGCAGATTCAGTGAATGGGATGATATGCAAAGCAGTACCTTATTAGGCCTGCTTTCTGTCCTCTACTGTCTCGTCTGCGCAGTACTGATGTGCTCCCAAAATATTAAACCTCCTTTGAGTGCCACTGTCAAGTCCCCTCAAATCTTACGTATTTCAATGAGATTACCGCTCATTCTTATGAATGCCATTAGTTGCAGGGCGAGCCTGTCAATCTTTCTTTGTAAAATAATCCCTCTGTCCCAGGCATCAGTCAAGTGCCCTTTCTCTGAACCACTTCTACTGCAGTTCAGTTTTTTTTAAGAAAAGGAGATCAAAACGATATACAGTACTCCAGATGTGGGTTCATCAATGTCTTGTCTAAGCGTGGCAAAATATCCCCACTTTTATTCCTGATGAAGGGCTTTTGCCCGATTCTCCTGCTCCTCAATGTTTCCAGCACCACACTCTCGACTCTCATCTCCAGCATCTGTAGTCCTCACTTTCACCCATCTCCACTTTTCTATTCTATTCCCCTTGCAATAAATTACAACATTTCACTTGTGGCAGCATCATGCCTCAATGGTTCTCAATGCGGCCTCACAACACCAGGGACTTGGGTTCAATTCCAGCCTTGGGTGACTGTGTGGAGTTTGCTCATTCTCCCTGTATTTGTGTGGGTTTCCGCTGGGTACTCCAGTTTTCTCCCATAGTCTAAAAATGTGCAGTCTAACTGGAATAGCCATGGTAAATGTGGAGTACAGGGATAGGATAGGGGGATGTTAGTTGGGTGGGATGCTCTTTGGAGGGTTTGTGCAGTCTCGATGGATTGAATGACTTCTGCTCAGTAGGGATTCTATGATTCGCTTGTCCCCCAAATTACTTGCTCTGTTTGCATTCTAACATTTTGTGATTCGTGAGTCCTCAGCACAAGTCCTCGTGAGTCCTGTGACGTATCACTCATTACATCTTGCCAACCTAAAAATGACCTAGTTCTGCCTAATGTCTATTTCCCATTAGCTAACCATTTTTTTATCCATATGATATGTTCATCCTATCAGAATGTATTCATATTTGCTTTATAAATGTTGATGCACTATTTCTCAAATGCATACTGGAAATTTAAGTACAGCACATTCACAGATTTTCCCTTAATTCACATTGTTTCTTACTTTTCAGGGAAGTCCAATACATTATTCAAACTTTAATTCCTTTTCACAAAAAACTATGTTGGCTTTGCCTGATTATATTGAGATTTTCTAAAGGCTTTACTATATTCTTCTTAATGATAGATTAAAGTGTTTTCCCTGTGACTGATGTTAAGGTCTGTAGTTTCCTGCTATCTGCCTCCCCCTGCCTTCCTTTAATAGAGGACCACATTTTCTATCACACTATTTTACATTCTAATGAGCTTTTCCAGAATCAAAGAAAATTTACAGCCCAGGAACAGACCTTTCGGCCCTCCAAAACTGAGCCAATAGAGAATTTTGGAAAGTTAAAACCAATGTATCTACTTTCCCAGCAACCATTTTTGTAAGATTCTAAGATAGTGTCCATCAGATTCTGTGAACTTGTTAACTTTTAGGTCCAATAATTTCTGCAGTACCATTTCCCTCATGATTGTAACTGTTACATATTCCTGCCTGCCTTCAATTCCTGATTTATGATTATTTCTGGGTTGTCTGTGTCATCAATGGTGAAGACAGCTTAAAAATAATGCACACAATTAATCTACTAATTCCTTGTTTTTCCATTATTAATTCCCTAGACACACACTCTCAAAGGCCAATGCTCTCTCTATTTATTCTTTTCCTTTAAAATACCACTGGGAACTCTTACTATCTATTTTTATATTTTTAGCCATCTTTCTCCCATAATCTAATTTCTCCCTCCCTGTTCAGCTTTAAGCCAATCTTTGCTGTTCTTTACATTCTGTTCAATTTTCTGACCTGCCACTCATCTTTGTGGAATTATAGACTTTACCTTTCAACTAGAAAATACCTTCAAGTACTTCAGTTAGCCACAAATGGTGCATCCTTATCTTAAACTCCTTCTCACTCATGGAAAATGTATCTTTACTGAATATTTTGATCTATCTCCTTAATATCTGCCATGCATCTCTGTAACCTATCCCATAACATAATTTGCCAGTTTATTTTAGCCCCCTCTGTCTTCTATACTATTGCCCTTACTTCAGTTTAAAAATGTCATCTTAAATGAAACATAGAAAATCAATAAGCTTTGCGTGGTCAGGAAGGAAAGAAATCAAATCCAGAGTGAGAAACAGCCCAATAAGTGTACAGTTGGGGAATATGGTAGCAGAGTGGAAATTCAGTGCAGGGCCAACAGGATTGAAGAGGTAAATGTTGGGCTTAAAGATCCGTGTGGAGAAAACAGGTTTGAATTCATGGGACATTGGTACTGGTATGGTGGAAGGAGTGAACTGTTCCAATGCAATGGGCTACACCTGAATCATTCTGGGACTGGAGTCCTAGTGAGATATTAACTGGAGCTGTGGATGAACTTTAAGTAGTGGGAGTGGGGTCAGTTGCATGGAAAGTTATGCAAAACGTTAAAGGGGGGAGGGCTCAACAGAGGTTCGTAAAGTTTCCAGAATGAATGATAAGATAGAGAGTATGGAGAGTGCCAGGAATCTTACTTTAGGCACAACAGATAAGGGGACAGCAATGAAAAGGGGTGTGCGGGGGAGCAATCAACACAGGACTTAAATGCACACAGTATACAAGAAAAGGTAAATGAGCCTATAGCACAGATTGAATTTGACAAGTATGATGTTAAAAAAAATGGCAAATGGAATACAATGCAGGAAAGTGTGCAGTCATGAACTTTGGTAGGAAGAACAGAGGCGTGGATTTTTTTCTAAATGGGGAAAGACTTTGGAAATCTGAGGTCCAAGGGGACTTGGAGTCCTAGTTCAGGATTCTCAAGGTTAACCTGCAGGTTCAGTTGGACATTAGGATGGCAAATATAATGTTAGCATTCATTTCCAGTGGACAAGAATAGAGGAGCAGAGATACTCTGCTGAGACTGTTTGGAATATTGATAGCCATTTTGGGATCTCTCTAGAGAAGGTTTACAAGAATGATTTGTGGATGAAAAGCTTGCCATATGAAGAGCAGTTGAGGACTCTGGGTCTGTAGTCAGAAGAATAAAGGGGGGATTTCATTGAAACTTAAAGAATGCTGAGAGACTGGATAGGTTGGTTATGGTGAAGATGCTTCCACTAGTAGAAGAGACTAGGACCCAAGGGCACAGTCTGAGTGATAGGATGATCATTTAGACCTGAGATGAGGAGAAATTCCTTCAGCCAGAGGGTGGTTAAATTGTGGATCTTATTGCCACAGAAAGCTATGGAGGCCAAGTCATTGAGTGTATTTAAGATAGAGATAGCTAGGTTCTTGATTAGTAAGGGGATCAAGGGTTACAGGGCAAGGCAGGATAATGGGTTTGAGAAACATTTTAGCCATCAGTGAATGTCATTGAAGACTCAATGGGCTGAATGGCCTAATGCTACTCCTATATCTGATGGTCTTATGGTGTAATCTAAGAGCCTGTTCCACCATTCAATTTGATCATTGCTGATCCTGTAACTCAATGCCTTATTCCAGCATTTTCCTCATACCCTTGAACCTTTCAAGATGCAGAAACTTACGTACACCTTTCCTGAATATATCCATTGATTTAGACTCCTCAGCCAGAGATTTGCTGCCCTTTGAAGACAGTGTCCTGAGACTGTGGTTTCTGTGGTTTTAGACTCCCCAAGCAGGAGAAAGATCCTCTCTGCATCTAGTATGTCCAGCCCTGTTATAATGTTATACTTTCAATCGGATTCCCACCATCTCCTTCAAAATTGTACTGAATGTAGGCCCAGTCAAACCAATCTCTCCTGCCATCACCCAAATGAAACTCTGCTACATTCTTTCTATGCCAAGTATATCCTTTCTTATGTAGGAAGATGAAAACTGCACACAAAATACTCCAGATATGTCTCACCTAGGCCCTGTATAACTGCAGTACAATTTCCATGTTTCTGAACTCAACTCTACTTGCAATCAAAGTCAATATAACATTTACCTTCCTAATTGTCTGCTGTATCTGCTTGTGAACTTTCTACCCAAATCCATTTGTAAATCCCATTTCCCAATACATCACCATTAAAATAATACTCATCCTTTCTGTTTTTCACTGAAATATGACTTCACATTTCGCCACACTTTATTGCCTCTGTCTTGGATTTGCCTACTCAAGATTAAATCACTTTGAAGACTTTTTGCCTACACACATTCCTGTCCAGATTCGTGTCATCAGCAAATTTTGGAAGTGTTGCATTCATATATATATTATGTAATATATATGAGTTTAGTGAGGCCTAAGCACTGATTCTTGTGGTATACAACTCATCACTGCCACCACTCAAAAGAAAAATGTCACTTATTCCCATTTTCTATTTCCCGTCCATCAGCTAGTTCTCAACCTTTGCTAATATACTACCCCCATGCTTAAACAATTCACACTAAACTCATCAAAAGCCTTTTGAAAATCCAAATACACCACAACCACTGGTTCTCCCTTACTTATTCTATTTGTTGTATTCTCAAAGATCTCTCAATGGATTTGTTAAGTGAAATTTGTCTTTCAATTATCCATGCTGGCTTTGTCCAATCATGTTAATACTTTGCAAATGTTCTAATATCGTGACTTTTATAATAGACTCTGACATTTCCTCTCAATTTCAACTTCCTCTGAATTCCTTCTGAAATCAAATACAGAAAATGCTGAAAACACTCAGTTAGTTAGGCAGTATCTGTAGAGATAAACAGAGTGACATTTTAGGTTGATGCCCCTTCATCAGATAGGTAAACCAACAAAGAAAGGGTAATTGAATGAGAAATGCGACAGGTTAGGGCTTAAGTAACAGACTTTTAGATGATCACAAGCTTACAGAAGATAAAATGTGGAAGGCTGGCTATGAGTGCATTCAAATAGTCAAATCTGAAGTAACAAAAGCATAAGTACAGGTTTCGGCAGAGGTGAGTTGAGGCAGTGATGGAGCTGGGTGTGGAAGGGAAAATCAGTAGCTTTGGTGATGATGTGGATATGTGGTTAGAGTAATTCAAGGGTCAGATGTGACACCAAGGATGTGAACAGTTTGTTTCCATCTCTCACATATTTGCCAGGCAACTTAATGAAATCAGGATGAGGGATGAATTTGGAATCTAAGGAAAACCAAAGACCGTGATTTTATTATTCTCAAGGTTCAGTTAAAAGAAATTCCTGCTCATACTGTATTACAATTTTAAAACATAGTTGATTGATTTATTGTCATGTTTACTGAAATACAGTGAAAAGCCTTGTTTATGAGCAGTACAGGCAGCTCATAGTAGGCAAGGATGTACAGATCAGTGATTGTAAAATGTCTTAGAGGCATGTAGGTTGCATTGCACAGAGTGTGCGCTAGGTGAGATCAATGTTAGAAGATCAGCATTATTTGAGGTAAGAATCCATTTATCAGTCTCATAATGGCTGAAAAGAAGCTGTTCCTGAACCTGCTGGTTCAGGCTTCCGTACCTTCTGCCTGACGGAAGAGGGGGTCAAGAGAGGTGCTAGTGAGGTCATCAATGTACATGTTCAAAAAATATCTTTTTTTGGAATGATGTTGCTGAGGGGCAGCATGTAAATGAGAAGTAAAAAGGAGTCAAGAATAAATCCATGAAGGATCCAGCAGTGGCAGTGTGACAGCAAGCAGGAAAACCTTTGCAATTGTATCTCTTGAAAATAAGCTGACTAACAATGGAATTTATTATTGATTCTTAATGAAATACAGCTTGTAGAGAAAGCAGAGGATTTGATGTAAAGAAAGTTAAAAATCACACAACACCAGGTTATAGACCAGCTTTATTTGGAAGTACTAGCTTTCAGTGCACTGCTCCTTCATCGGGTAACTTTGATGAAGGAGAAGCACTCTGAAAGTTAGTACTTGCAAATAAACCTGTTGGACTATTCTCTGGTGTTGTTTGATTTTTAACGTTATTCACTCCAGTCCAACACTGGCACCTCCAAAACATTGATGTGAAGAGTACTGTTGAATTCAGCTGATCCAATGAAAAAGCAAATTTGGGAAATCCTAATGTTTCTCATCATTCCAAACTCTCAGTCTTACTGTGAGTGGGTCGATAGTTTCTTGTTAAGGATGAGAGTAAGTTTGTTTAACGAAGGTCAGGGCACATTCCGATTTCAATACTCTGATGAGGCAAAGCATCCAACTTAAACAGCATTACATTCAGCATTGCTGTTCATGTGATTGATATGGTGGTATATATTTTGTAGATGGTAAGTATGCCAATTTGCCTGTATTCATGATTTTGAGTCAAAAATTTTTTCTTGAAAATAAATATACAGTTTAGCCAGAGTCATGTGAGCATTTGCAGCTAACTTTGTGCAGATTAATGCTCAGCAGGGATTGCATCCTGACACCTAGTGAGAATCAACTTGTGCAGGTCAGTTAAGAATAGTGCATGTGAATTGGCCTTCCATAAGCACATAATTTTGCAAATCCATCTTTCATGTACCTTCTGTTGCTGCATCTTGTTGCACACATGGAATGAATGAGTCATTGCAAAATAATGCGTCAGTGTGAGACAATAACCTTTGCTTTCAATTTGATTTCTGAAATCTGAAAGATTTATATGCCACTGTCAGAGAAATTCAGCCCAATGAATCAGAGACCACCAATGAGGATCGCAGTGAAATTGACAAGCGGTTTATTAAACAAAGTAATATCGCGGAAGAGAAATTGACCAGGCTGACACAGAACTGATTCTCTGCACAGATGGCCAGAATTCGCTTCCCCGAGCAGAAGGTGCCGGTAGGTTTTATAGGGTTACAACATAAAGGTGATACAGTACAATGGTGAAAATTGTAAAATGATTAAAACAAGAATAAGCTGAATGGAAATTAATCAAGCATCCGACAACAGCAATTCATTTGCAATTGACACAGGAGATTCCAGCCATCTCCGTGAATAGGTGAGAATTTCTTCTTCATTGTATTTCCTGTCCGTGCAAATATGTGCAATGGGAGCAGTACAAATGGAGGGCCATGACCAGGACTACAATACCAACAAGAATGACAATAAGGGCTATCAGTCCCTGCAGCAAGGCTGTGCCCCATGAGCCAACCCATGCGTCAGTTCTGTTATATTTTTGCTGGGGTCAGGGATGTAGATACAGCAGTCTGCACCAATGAGGGCGCATGTGTCCCCTTTTGGCCAGCAAGTAGTCCGAGGCTATTCCATTTTGTAGGGCGACAGTGCGAATAGTGACAGTCTCTGCATTCAGCTGGGCAAGTGCTTCAACTGTGCCATTCTCTATCTTCTGTAGCGTGGTGGCCGGCTGATGTGCCTCTATGTCCAGGCACAGGGTTGCGTAAGTGGGCACAAATAGGGAGACTACGTCGCCTAGGCCAGTGAAGGGTGCGTTTTCTGCGGGTAACAAGCTTCCAGAAGGGAGAAGACTGGGAGTGGTAAATAAATGGTACCATGTATCCGACGCAACAGCTCACAGTCCATGACAATGGCAGCCAAGGGTATGCCTTGTGGTCGCAGTCAAAATAAGTGCCATTATATGTTCTTAAGTGGTGAGTTTGGGTTCCTGTCCACATGGTATCGAAAGTGGAATTGTGGGCCGACTTGTTGGGGGCAAGTAAATGCTGCGCTCTGGTGTGGATCAGTGCACTGTGGGGTCAGGAGGAGTGAGTTAGTGCACCAGCTCCAGACAGCCTCCCATCCATACAGCTGGCTTCTCGTCAGGCACATGGTTCCTATGGGTGACCTCTGTCTGGTGGTGTCAGTGATGGTCAAAGCTGGTGGTTTGTGTGAAAGGTTATAGGCTGGGTAGAACCATCCTGTGAATTTGTCTCGGTGTGACCCTGTGGATTTCCAGCAATCTGGGCTATTGGTTCCGTCAGTAGCCAGTCTGGTTAGCAGGCTGAGTGTTGTGACCTCAGCAGATCTGTCTGGTTCCAGCCCACCATTCCGCCACCTCTGCGGTGTTAGAAGGGACTGTGGCTGGGGGAATATCACCATGGAAATGGACAGGGACGTGGGCACAGACCCAGCAGCTGGTCTAGTTTACCCTCTGGTCATACCCGTGGGTCATGTTAAGGAAAGTGTTTGCCTTCAGCTCACAGCGGATTAAGAGCCTCATTCTGTGTCCCCTGTTCCCAATCCATGGTGATGTGTAGGTCAGACAGAGACTGATGATCCCGATGGTTGTGCCGGGTAGCTGGATCCCTCTGCGGTGTCTGGAGGTGTATCCTGTCCTGCTTGGTTGTCGTCCTGCGGAGGTGGAGTCCTCTTGCATTGGGTCGTGTGTCTCCATTAGGGTCTCCCTTGGAGCTTGACAGCTGTCTTAGTTGTGAGCAAGATCAGGTATGGTCCTTTCCACCGAGGGAAGACAGGATCTTTTGGCAGTGACTTTGTCATTACATAGTCCCCAGGTTTCAATGGGTGAAGTGGTTCCTGCTGTGGTGTGGGCAGTGTAGCTTTTACCAAATCTTGGTTTAAAGTGATCCTTATACCAAGGGCTTAAATGTAATCAAAGAGAGCCTCCTGTGTTAGGAGCAGCACTGTGTCAGTGGCTAGTTTTGGGGGGGTCTGGTAGCTGTGGACATGGGTCATCCCACTAGCACCTCAAAGGGCGTAAATCCTGTCATTCAGTTTACCTGTCCTCTTATTGTGTACAGCACCACTGGCAGGGCGTCTGGCTGAGTCAGTCCTTTATCCTGAAGGAGGGCTGAAGAAGGGCTCCTGCCCGAAACATCGATTCTCCTGCTCCTTGGATGCTGCCTGACCTGCTGCGCTTTTCCAGCAACACATTTTCAGCTCTGATCTCCAGCATCTGCAGTCCTCACTTTCTCCTTCACTAATCACAGTAATGAGCTTTGCGGTGAAATAGGTCCCCCTGTCTGTTTCTATGTTTCCCCGGACACTAAATCTTGGAATAACATCCCGCAGGAGACATTTCACCGCTGTCCAGGCATCATCCTTTTTGGTGGGGAATGCCTCTACCCATTTTGAAAACATGTCTACAATGACTAGGACGTATTTGCATTCCTGTTTCTGGTTTTGCCCACATGCCTCAATCTGGAGATGGGTGAAGGGCCCCTCGGGAACTGATAAGTGGTCATTTTTGGCCACAGGCTTCCCTGCATTGTTCTGCAGTCAGATGAGACACTGTGACAGCAGGACTTGGGCAGCTGCAGCAAATCCCGGTGCATACCAGGAATGGCTGACAGCATGTATCATGCTTCTCTTGCCGATGTGTCTGATTCAGTGTGCTGCCAGGGACAGTAAGTACAGGTGGGCTTTTGGGTAAATGATGCGGCCATCCTAAGTAACTGTAGGGAGGATGATTGTACAGCCCCAATACAGGCCCAAGCGACCCTCTCTTCTGGTGGAGCAGCTTGCTGAGTTGCTTGGACTGGATCAAGAGGGTCAGGGGACTCTGGCAGTTTAGCCACCTTGGGGGTCTGCAGGACATAAGTGGCCGGATGTAGTGCAGCTTCCCAGGCTGCTGCATCAGCTGAGGCATTTCCTTGGGTGATGGGATCAGTGGCAGAGGTGTGGGCTTCACATTTTATAATTGCTACAGTGGAGGGTAGCAGGACTACTTCTAGGGGGTTGGCAATGAGTGCAGAATGTTCGAGTGGTCTCCCTGCTGACGTGATGAACCCCCTCTGCTTCCATATTGTGCCAAAGTCATGAACGACTCTAAAGACATATCTGGAGTCTGTGTAGATGTTGGCTGTGCTACCCTTTGCCAGGATGCAGGCTCTGGTGAGAGCAAAGTGCTCTGCAGCTTGTGCAGATGTCCCGTCTGGTAATGCAGCTGATTCAAGGGTGGTGAAGGAGGTGCAGGTGGCATATCCTGCTAATGTGCATTGGTCTGATGGCCAGAAGGAAGAGTTGTTGGTGTAAAGCATTAAGTCAGGGTTTTCTAATGGTGTCTCACGTTGTGTAACAACATGCTGAATCAGGTCTAAAACAGTCATGGTCGTCCGCAGGATCGTGCTGGGTGAGCGGCTGTAGGGTGGCGGTGTTCACGACTGGAGCGCTCTGTAGGGAGAGATTTGCCTTAGATAGCAAAGTGACATCATCACCAGTTCTCCGAGTTGCAGTAAAATGGTGGGTTGCTGCTGAATTGAGCAGCAAGAAGACCGAATGTGGGACCAAAATAGTGCACAGGTGATCCAGTACAATGGGGGTGGCCTTTTCCACTGTTCCTGTAGCTGCTGCCACCACGTGCAAACCTGCTGGCATTCCCCTCCCAACAGGTGGGAAACGTACAGAATAAAAGGCAACAGGGCGATGGAGATGCCATGAAGCTGCGTTAAAATACCGGATGCGAACCCTTCTGACTCGGTTACATAAAGATAGAGGGGTTGTGAGTAGTTTGGGATTCCCAGAGCAGGAGCGGAAATTAGTTGTTGCTTCAGTTCAGTGAATGCCCATTCCATTCTGGACATCCACCTCACATTGGCTGGATGTTTAGGCGAAGTTACCCCCCGCAGGGGTGCATCAATGACATGGTAATCAGGGATCCAGTGTCTGCAGTAGTTTACCATCCCCAGAGAAGCTTGCAACTGAGTCCTTGTGGCAGGTGGGGGAAGTTGGGTGATGGCTGCCACATACTCCTTGGACAGTGCTCTGAGGCCATGCAAAAGGTCGTACCCCAGGTGTTGGACCTTTTGCTGACAGAACTGCAATTTCTCGGTAGACACCCTGTGCCAGACAGTGGAGCAAGGCCACCATATCCTGTACGCATGCAGCAGTGGAGGTGGAAGCCAATAGCAGGTCATCTGCAGACTGGAGGAGGGTGCTGTGGCATGGCGCAGTGTAGTGCAGTGGCATAAACTCTGCGGCTCTCTGGATACCTTTTGGGAAGTCGGGTCCATGTATATTGGCAGCCACCGTATGTAAAAGCAAAAAGGTATTGGCTCTCAGGGGACAATTTAATCGAGAAGAAGGCTGCGCATAGGTCGATTACAGAGAAGCAGGTGACAGAGGCAGGGATACTGGTCAGGATAGCGTTTGTGTCTGGGACTACTGGGGAGCAGGAAATAAAAGTGGCATTAACAGTCCTAAGTCTTGCATAAATTGCCATTTTCCTGCTCTCCTAGGCTTTGGGATAGGTACGATAGGCATGTTGCATGGGCTGCATGTGAGCACTAGGATTCCCTGTTACAGAAGTGACTCAATACCTGGTTTGATTCCCTCTACTGCTGTGGGTGATAACTGGTGTTGTGGTATTGATGGTAGGATGGCTCCCTGTCCAAGTGTAACTGTATGTTGTGGGGCCGACATTACCTGGCCTGCATGGTTTGAATGCTGTGCCCACAGTGAGTTTGGGAGATCAGCTAATAAGAGGGGGCTTTTGTAGGGGGCAGCGCCTAGGCTCTGTTTTGTAAAAGTAGCTTGTAGTAATGCATGAGTGCAGTGCATGCAGAACTCATCTTGTCTAATCTATGCAACCTCTACTAAGAGGTCTGTGTCTTGCCCAAGGGGTGTGAAATATAGTGGTAGTTGCATGAGCTGCACTGTCATGGTTCCTAGATCTTTGGGGAGCCATGGGCTCTTAACAATCAAGGAACATGTGGAACCGCAGTTGGGTTGTTGCAGGCCAGTGTAGCCTGCTCTACGCTGAGTTGTACTTCTGCTGCAACACCCTGTGGTCCGACAAAAGTAACTGCCAGTGATCGTTATTGGGGAGGTGAGCTCGAGATGTGAGTTCGCGAGTACAGCATATGTTGCTGCTGGTTCCTACAGGCCAGAAGCTGCACAGTGAACAGACAGACAAAGCGGCCTGTCAAATTATCCACTAGAAGAAGGATAATGTGGGGGATGAAGGGGTGGTTGATAGCCAGGAGAGGAGAGAGTCAAGAAGGGCGGGGTAGGTTCTGGCAGGCACAACCAGGCATAGCGAGAGTTTGCCTGGTCAGGAGGCTCGGGCTGCGGGAGATGGCTGCCCACAGCATGGAGTAGTGTGCATCTGGGATCTCAAGCATAAGTCCTTGGGGAGAGCAGTGGATGCTGGCATTTAACTTGCACAGTGTCTGGCGACTCAGGAAGTAGAGATGATGGCAGCGTCTGGGACCGTGGCAGGCCCTATGCTGAACTGCATGGGATGGAAAGTGGCTGCACCATGAGTACTCCCGAAACTCCCACGGTTCATACAATTTTCGAGCTCAGGGTAAATTCCGCTGAGGGAGGTGCAGACGAATGGGTGGGCCCGGAGTCCACCAGGAAAGAAATGAGCTGTTCCCCCAATTTCGACATGCATCACAGGATTTTCGGACGGGGAGTGGGAGAGATATATTGAAACCGCCTGCGGAGCTTCTCTCCCGTGGCAGCCCTAGTTGGGTTCTTGGGTGCAGAAAAAGGGGGTCAGTCATAGTGTATGCAGCCTGTCAGGGCTACCACTAGGGGGCAGTGGTCTGTTGCATTGCTGGGGGTGGGAGGGAGGTGGGGTGTGCTGGGGAGGTGTGGGGTGGCTGGGTGACCATGCCTAGCTCCTGACCTACATTCCCTTTCCACCTTCCACAAAGACCGTTCCCTCTGTGACTACCTGGTCAGGTCCACACCCCCAACAACCCACTCTCCCGTCCTGGCAGGTATTGTAAAACCTGCACCCACGCCTCCTCCCTTACCTCCATCCAAGGTCCCAAAGGAGCCTTCCACATCCAATAAAGCTTTACCTGCATATCCACCAATATCATTTATTGTATCTGTTGCTCCTGATGCGGTCTCCTCTACATTGGGGAGACTGGACGCCTCCTAGCAGAGTGCTTTAGGGAACATCTCTGGGACACCCGCAACAATTAACCACACCGCCTCGTGGCCCAACGTTTCAACTCCCCCTCCCATTCAGCCGAGGACATGGAGGTCCTGGGCCTCCTCCACTGCCGCTCCCTCACCACCCGACGCCTGGAGGAAGAATGCCTCATCTTCCGCCTCGGAACACTTCAACCCCAGGGCATCAATGTGGACTTCACCAGTTTCCTCATTTCCCCTTGCCCCACCTCACACCAGTTCCAAACTTCCAGCTCAGCACTGTCCCCATGACTTGTCCTACCTGCCTATCTTCCTTTCTACCTATCCACTCCACCCTCCTCTCTGACCTATTACCTTCATCCCACCCCCATTCACCCATTGTACTCTTTGCTACCTTCCCCCACCCTCCTCCCTGACCTATCACCTTCATCCCCACCCCCACTCACCTATTGTACTCTATGCTACTTCTCCCCACCCCCACCCCTTCTCATTTATCTCTCCACCCTTCAGGCACTCTGCCTCTTTTCTGATGAAGGGCTTTTTGCCCTAAACGTCGATTTACCTGCTTCTCGGATGCTGCCTGACCTGCTGTGCTTTTCCAGCACCACTCTGATCTCCAGCATCTGCAGTCCTCACTTCCGCCCAGCAACTCATTTCTGTCCAGTTTGTTCAATGTCGTTAACGTGTCCCCCCCATTCTGCTGTTGCCAGGTCAAGTTGTGTGACTTATATATTTGGGCAGTTTACAAGGGTTGGTTTTCCAATAACTGGATGCCTGCTGAACAATCCCAGACTTCTTTGAAGCGGGCTATGAAGTCTGGTTGGGATTCATCTACACCGGGTTACAGCACCAAAATCTGCATGCTGCCTTGCACTGGTTTTCTATGGCCTCTATTACAATATTGTCGAGCCCCCGCTCACAGTCTGAGGCGGAGTCCCAGGGTCGGGTAGGGAATTCTATGGTGGAACGAACAGTTCCCCAGTGGGATCCATTTGCAAGTTGCAGCAGGGTTTGTATGATGTTCCTGATGAAGGGCTTTTGCCCGAAACGTTGATTTCGCTGCTCGTTGGATGCTGCCTGAACTGCTGTGCTCTTCCAGCACCACTAATCCAGTATTTGGTTTTCAGCATCTGCAGTCATTGTTTTTACCTTTGTATGTCTTAGGGCAGGCAATTGTAGATGGCTGAAGTTTGCAGTCGTCAATTGTGGAATGGCATTGGACCTTTTTTAAGGAGTCTGGGGCATCCTGCAGCATGGTCCAGACTTCCGCATGGGTCCAGGGCTTATGCATCGGAGTGGAGCCGATCATGAGGCAGTGCAGTTGATGGTCTGTGCCCTGTGTTTTTAGGTAGTAGCAGCAGTTCAGTTTTTGGTGGTGTCTGGCGGTGGTGGTGTATCAGGCTGCTGTGTCCCGCTGCGACCCCTCCCAGGATTAGGTGTCGGCTAATGCAGCAGGTCTGATTCCGATGGTGGTAGGGGCAGTTTGGGGTACTGCGGGGTATTGGGCGGCGGGGTAAAAACAATGACTGCAGATACTGGAAAGCAAATACTGGATTAGTGGTGCTGAAAGAGCACAGCAGTTCAAGCAGCATCCAACGAGCAGCGAAATCGACGTTTCGGGCAAAAGCCCTTCAAGACTGGGCATTGTGGGGAGGGAGGGCTCCGTTTTACGGGGGTCTGGCAGTGATCTTTCACTTTAAGGGGCTGGTGCTGGCTCGCAATTTCTGAATTTTCCCAGACACTAACATGTAGGCAGTGTCACAGGAGGGGTTCCCCTTCCCTCCCGCAATGGCCATGCTTCAATAGTCAATTTTTTTCAAATTTAAAGGACCCCTCCTCCCCATATCACCAGTTTCAGTCAGACCCAGGTGTACATGTCCCCCCCAGTGAAGGGGATAATGTATCGGCTGTCCTCTGTCTCCTTGAGCACTGTGTCTGCTGGGGACCCAGGTGTTACAAGAGGATCTCCTATCTTTGTCTTGAAGGTAACGTATATACCGTGCCTCCCAAGTGTCTTGTTGTCCAGGATTGGCGTTCGTGAACCGTTCTCCCCGCGCTACTGGGGCAGCAACGTACCCGCGAGTGGTACCTCCCGGCAGAGAGTGGACTGTCGTGCTCCCGTACTGTGAAACGGTTTCTGAGTCGAGCTTGCAGGCTGCGAACGTGGATTTCAAGGAATTCAGCAAATTCACCTGCCTCCAGACAGTACAGCTGTCAGTCACCACTAGTTAAATAAACAATCAAACGCAGGACAGGTTAATTGTCGATCGTAATGTCAACAACCTTTTAGCCGTAGTATCACACAGTGTACAAGCGCAAGCCAGAGACTGAAATTGACCAGAAGAATGCTCCCAAAACTACTCGGGCATGCAGTGACAGACCATGGACATATTTACAAACTGCAAAATAAACACTTGAAAACCACAAACATGCAGGTAAAAAAAAACCCCACAAGACAAACAAACAGGCCATCAGCTGCTGCCCTTGTCATTTTTCCCGTTCTTTAGCTCTTTTAAGCAAGGATTTGATGGACGGTCTTTCCTTCTGTCTCACTGGGAAGTCCTGCAGGTCCGTCTGTCCCCCCGTTGGATCAGGCACGGGGCTGTCAGGCTCAGTTCTGATTGTGCATCTGCGTAAATGGGCACCATTTGGGGTATAATTTAGCCTGCTTCACTCCAGCAGGGAAAACAGCTCAGTGCCAAAAATGCTGCCGCAGTAGATCAGAATTGTGGCTACTCCCCCACCCCCCCATCTGCCCAACTTGTTGTAGGTATGACCCGCTGGAGCAAAGCTAGCTTGCCGGTTCTGAATTGAGCACAAGATGAAAAGTCAGGTTCACTTACACTGTTGATAGAACATAGAACATAGAACAATACAGCACAGAACAGGCCCTTCGGCCCACGATGTGGTGCCAAACTTCTAACCTAGATTAAGCACCCATCCATGTACCTATCCAAATGCCACTTAAAGGTCGCCAATGATTCTGACTCTACCACTCCCACGGGCAGCGCATTCCATGCCCCCACCACTCTCTGAGTAAAGAACCCACCCCTGACATCTCCCCTATACCTTCCACCCTTCACCTTAAATTTATGTCCCCTTGTAACACTCTGTTGTACCCGGGGAAAAAGTTTCTGACTGTCTACTCTATCTATTCCTCTGATCATCTTATAAACCTCTATCAAGTCACCCCTCATCCTTCGCCATTCCAACGAGAAAAGGCCGAGAACTCTCAAACTATCCTCGTACGACCTACTCTCCATTCCAGGCAACATCCTGGTAAATCTTCTCTGCACCCTCTCCAAAGCTTCCACATCTTTCCTAAAGTGAGGCGACCAGAACTGCACACAGTACTCCAACTGTGGCCTAACCAAAGTCCTGTACAGCTGCAACATCACTTCACGACTCTTGAATTCAATCCCTCTGCTAATGAACGATAATACTCCATAGGCCTTCTTACAAACTCTATCCACCTGAGTGGCAACCTTCAAAGATCTATGTACATAGACCCCAAGATCCCTCTGTTCCTCCACCTGACTAAGAACCCTACCATTAACCCTGTATTCCGCATTCTTATTTGTTCTTCCAAAATGGACAACCTCACACTTGGCAGGGTTGAACTCCATCTGCCACTCCTCAGCCCAGCTCTGCATCATATCTAAGTCCCTCTGCAGCCGACAACAGCCCTCCTCAATGTCCACAACTCCACCTATCTTCGTATCATCTGCAAATTTACTGACCCACCCTTCGACTCCCTCATCTAAGTCATTAATAAAAATTACAAACAGCAGAGGACCCAGAACTGATCCCTGCGGAACTCCACTTGTAACTGGGCTCCAGGCTGAATATTTACCATCTACCACCACTCTCTGCCTTCGACCGGTTAGCCAGTTTTCTATCCAATTGGCCAAATTTCCCTCTATCCCATGCCTCCTGACTTTCTGCATAAGCCTACCATGGGGAACCTTATCAAATGCCTTACTAAAATCCATGTACACTACATCCACTGCTCTACCCTCATCCACATGCTTGGTCACCTCCTCGAAGAATTCAATAAGACTTGTAAGGCAAGACCTACCCTTCACAAATCCGTGCTGGCTGTCCCTAATCAAGCAGTGTCTTTCCAGATACTCGTAAATCCTATCCCTCAGTACCCTTTCCATTACTTTGCCTACCACAGAAGTAAGACTAACTGGCCTGTAATTCCCGGGGTTATCCCTATTCCCTTTTTTGAACAGGGGCACAACATTCGCTACTCTCCAGTCCCCTGGTACCACCCCCGTTGCCAGTGAAGACGAGAAGATCATTGCCAACGGTACTGCAATTTCCTCTCTTGCTTCCCACATAATCCTAGGATATATCCCGTCAGGCCCGGGGGACTTGTCTATCCTCAAGTTGTTCAAAATGTCCAACACATCTTCCTTCCTAACAGGTATCTCTTCTAGCTTATCAGTCCGTTTCACACTCTCGTCTTCAACAATACGGTCCCTCTCGTTCGTAAATACTGAAGAGAAGTACTTGTTCAAGACCTCTCCTATCTCTTCCGACTCAATACACAGTCTCCCACTACTGTCCTTGATCGGACCTACCCTCGTTCTCGTCATTCTCAGGTTTCTCACATACGCATAGAATGCCTTGGGGTTATCCTTGATCCTATCCGCCAAGGATTTTTCATGCCCTCTCTTAGCTCTCCTAATCCCTTTCTTCAGGTCCCTTCTGGGTATCCTGTATCCCTCCACTGCTCTGTCTGAACCCTGTTTCCTCAACCTTATGTAAGCCTCCTTCTTCCTCTTTACTAGACATTCAACCTCCCTCGTCAACCAAGGCTCCCTCACACAACCATTTCTTTCCTGCCTGATCGGTACATACATATCAAGGACACGTCGTATCTGCTCCTTGAAAAAGTTCCACATTTCCACCACATCCTTCCCTGACAGCCTATGCTCCCAACGTATGCTCCTCAAATCCTGTCTTACAGCATTGTAATTTCCCTTCCCCCAATTGTAAAATCTTCCTTGTTGTGCGCATCTATCTCTCTCCATAACCAAGGTGAAAGTCACAGAATTGTGGTCACCATCACCAAAATGTTCACCCACTAACAAGCCCACCACTTGTCCCGGTTCATTACCGAGTACCAAATCCAATATGGCCTCCCCTCTGGTTGGACACTCTACATACTGCGTTAGAAAAGCTTCCTGGACACACTGCACAAACACCGCCCCATCCAATCTACTTGATCTAAAGACCTTCCAATCAATATTTGGGAAGTTGAAGTCGCCCATGACTACGACCCTGTGGCTTCTGCACCTTTCCAAAATCTGTTTCCCAATCTGTTTCTCCACATCACTGCTGCTATTGGGGGGCCTATAATAAACACCCAACAAGGTGACTGCACCTTTCCTATTTCTGACATCAGCCCATACTACCTCCAGAGGCAGATCCCCCTCAAACTTCCTTTCTGCAGCCGTTATACCATTTCTAATTAGCAATGCCACCCCTCCTCCTTTTTTACCACCCTCCCTAATCTTACTGAAACATCTGTAACCAGGAACCTCCAATAGCCATTCCTGTCCCTCATCTATCCATGTTTCCGTGATGGCCACAACATCATAGTCCCAGGTACCGATCCACGCCTTAAATTCACCCACCTTATTTCTGATACTCCTTGTGTTGAAGTATACGCACTTGAGCCCATCTCTGTGTCCGCAAGTAGTCCCTGTCAGTGCTACCTTCTCCACAGCCTCCCTACAGTCTTGGGCATCCTGACACACAGCTAGCTTACTTGCTGGACTACATGTCCGGATCCCATCCCCCTGCCAAATTAGTTTAAACCCCCCCGAAGAGTGCTAGCAAACCTACCCCCCAGGATATTGGTGCCCTTCTGGTTCAGGTGCAACCCATCCTGTTTATACAGGTCCCACCTTCCCCAGAATGCAGTCCAATTGTCCAAATATTGGAAGCCCTCCCTCCTACACCATCCTTGCAGCCACGTGTTCAACTGCACTCTCTCCCTATTCTTTGCCTCTCTGTCACGTGGCACCGGCAACAACCCAGAGATGACGACTCTGTCTGTCCTAGCTTTTAGCTTCCAGCCTAACTCCTTGAGCTCTTGAATGACCTCCCCACCCCTCTTCCTACCTATGTCGTTGGTGCCAATGTGTACCACGACTTCTGGCTGCACACCCTCCCCCTTAAGGATTCTCGGACCCTAGCACCCGGGAGGCAACAAACCATCCGAGAGTCTCGCCCATGTCCACAGAACCGCCTGTCCGTCCCTCTAACTAGAGAGTGCCCTATAACTAGCGCTCTCCTCTTCTCCCCCTTTCCCTTCTGAGTCTCAGAGCCACAGACCCCTTCACTGCAGCTTACACCTGCAAGGCTGTCCCCCCCAACAGTTTCCAAAGCTGTATACTTATTTTTTAGGGGAACGACCATGGGGGAACCCTGCACTGCCTGCTTCTTCCCCTTCCCACCTCTAACTGTTACCCAGCTACCTCTGTTCTCCGGCGTAACTATGTCCCTGTAGCTTCTATCGATCACTGTCTCAGCCTCTCGAATAATCCTCAGCTCATCCAGCTCCAGTTCCAGTTCCCTAACTCGTTCGGTGAGGATCAGGATCTGACTGCATTTCCTGCAGACGAAGTCGGCAGGAGTATCGGTGGTCACCCCTACCTCAAACATCCTGCAGGAGGAACATTCCACCGCCTGCGCTGCCATGACTGTACACTTTGTCTCCAAAAACAAGAACACTGAGTCAATAACCTGTGGACTTTAAAGTTAGGTTAGAGGAGGCCCTACGAAAGTAGGACCTGGGGTCTAGAACACACCCACTCAAATACTAATCACTTACCTTCCCGCCCAGCTATGCGCTCCAACCTCACTTCCGCTGTCCGCTACAGGTAAGTAATTTTGAAACAAACTGTCTTACCTTAGCTGTAGTATCCCGGGTTCGCTTTTCCTCGGCCGCTGCTCCCACTCAAATGTTGATAGAAAGGGCCTGCTGACTACGCCAAACTGTCAGAGAAATTCAGCCCAATGATTCAGAGACCACAAACAAGAATCGCGGCGAAACTTGACAAGCGGTTTATTAAAAATAAAATGATATCACAGAAGAGAAATTGACCAGGCTGACACAGAACTGATTCTCTGCACAGGTAAAAATAATGACTGCAGATGCTGGAAACCAGAATCTGGATTAGTGGTGCTGGAAGAGCACAGCAGTTCAGGCAGCATCCAAGTTCAGGCAGTGCCTTTATTCCTGATGAAGGGCTTTTGCCCAAAACGTCGATTTCGAAGCTACTTGGATACTGCCTGAACTGCTGTGCTCTTCCAGCACCACTAATCCTGATTCTCCGCACAGGCGGCCAGAATTCTCTTCCCCGAGCGGAAGGTGCCGGTAGGTTTCATAAGGTTACAACACAAAGGTGATAAATGGTAAAGCAGTTACAGTATAATGGTGATAATTATAGAGGGATTAAAACAAGAACAAACTGAACGGATATTAATCAAGTGTCCAGCAGTAGCAATTCATTTGCAATTAACACAGGAGATTCCAGCCATCTCTGTGAGTAGGTGAGAATGTCTTGAAGATTCTTTATTGTATTTCCCGTCCGCATGAATATGTGCAAATATCCCTTTTCCTGGAATCCAGGTCTGTCCGTTCTGTTCCTCCTGCGCGCAAAGTCTTCTGGGCCTTTAGGTCTGCCTCTTTGTTTTTGTGGTATTGGTTTGAATGGGAAATGAGCCTGCCCTTACGGTGGTGGGACCACAGTGCTAATAGGGGCTGGGAGCTTACTGGGAAGGCTATTTGGGAAGTGTATTCTCTCGCCTGGGAGTAGCTTGGCCATGTCTGGTTTCTCTGTTAGCCTGTTTGGCCGAGACTGGGGCATTGTGGGTGTGTTCTGTGTGTGTTGGCAGGCTTGATCTCTGTGCTTCACATGTTGTTTGTATGTGGTCATGCTGCAAGGTAGCAGATCTTTTCCCCCATGACCACCAATAATATTTTAATGTTAAGGACATATTGAGTGTTCCAATAATTATCTTAACAGGCATTTTAATTGATGTTAAAGTTGGTTTGTACATTGTTCACAACGTGAATGTGCTTGAAGGCCATGGTCAAGATGGCATGGATTCATAATCTTTCAAGGAGGCTATGTATCTCCTTTTACTTTATTTTAAATGTAGTGCTACCTGCTGAAATGCAGGAATAGAAATTGTTAAAAAGAGGGAAGGAGGGCTGCATCCTGAGTTCTTTTTTGCCTTTCTGGTTGTCCAGATTGGAGCAGAAAAGTGGCATCCAGCCTAACACGTCTGTCAAACTGGATAGTTGTCAGGCAGGAAACTTGCCACAAGCCTTTACTGGTCATCCTGCTATTAAATTTGACAGGATGTGAAAGAAATCTTTAATTTTGTGTTTCTAGTCTAAATGTTTTTCTTCTCGAACCACCTGCACGATCCAACCTTCCTCTCTTTCTGGCTTTGAGTAACTATCCAGCACCGTGTACTAGAACTAGAAATAAATCTATATCATTCCATACATCATATGATTCCTATAGCATTTTGCTACTGTGAAGTTTTTCTTTTCTTTCTTGGGATATGATTGGTGCAGGTTTAGATTAGCATGTATTGCTCATCCCTACCTGCCTTTCAGAAGATTGTGATTGTCGTTTGACCTACTGCAGTCTACAAGCTGAAAGAGATTGGAAGTTCTAGAATTTTAACCAAATAAAATGAGGGGAAAGTGATGTGTTTAAGCTGGGATGGTGCGTCACTTGAACTGGTCATTGTAGTTAGTGGTGTTCCAGGTTGCGTGTTGCCCTGATACTTCTAGATGTATGGCTTGTCCATTTTGAAGTTATTGCCAATCAAACAGTTGCAACTCATTCCTGTACACGCACTAGCAATGATATGTTGGTGATGGAAAAAGAGGATGACTTTGACCCAGATGATACCAAGCTTTCTTAGTGTATTGATCTGGGTGCCTTGCAGGTTTCTGTGAGACTTTGGGTAGACAAGAGATGAGTCACACATCACTGAATACTTAGCTTCTGACCTACTCAAGTTGGTACAAGTTTATGTCACTGGTCCAATGAGTTTCTGGCCATTAGGGACCCCCTGGTTGTTGCTTTTGGGAGATTTCAACCATTCAATGTTAAGATGAGGTGACGAGGCTCTCTCTGAGACCTGTGTATGACATGAATGCTACCTCTTCGACTTATAAGCCTCAACTTGAATGTTGTCCCTGTCTTGATGCATGTGGAACTGCTTCATTATCTGAGGAACTGTGAAGGAATTTGAACTGTGCAATAATTATCAAACACCCACTTTTGACCTTTGCAATTTGCCTGAGTTAACTATGGGCTCTCTGGTTTGCAATATTAGTGACTGTTGCCCATCCAGCCTTGCTAGTAACATTAAAATATTATGGATTGAACAATTCACGTTAATCTTCAGGACAAAAGTAGATTAACAGTTAAAATAATGAAACCGGCAGTACGCTTCAAGTGTAACATAAAAATATTGAGCTGGATTTTAACTTCATCCAACTATCAAAAATCTGGCAGTAGACAATAAAAGGTGTGGAAGAGCAGGTGTTGGACTGGGATGGACAAATTTAAAAAACACCCAACACCAGTTTTAGGCTAGCAGGTTTATTTGGAAACACTAGCTTTCGGAGTACTGTTCCTTCATCGGGTGGTTGTAGAGTATAAGATCATAAGACACAGAATCTGTAGCCTTATGATCTTACACACTACCACCGCCAGATCAACGAGCAGCACTCAAAAAGTTAGTGCTTCTAAATCAACCTGTTGGAATACAACCTGTTGTGTGATTTTTAACAATTATACGTGGTCATGGGTTTACTCACTGGCCTCTTGCCCTTAACTGGGTAACTTCAGCACTAAATTGTAGAATGCTGCCTAACAGTGTCATGGTCCTTTTGAGCTCCAGTTGTTTAACTGTGATCATAATCTGCTGTTTTATCCTAAAACTGTACTGAGGGAGCAGTGATAGCAAACCCTTTAGTTTCATTTGCCAAAAGCAAGAGTATGGTTCAAAGGGAGCCTGGATGGCAGGTACCTTTGATTAAAAATAATTGCATCTTTGGATGTAGGTTGGCTCGCTGAGCTGGGAGGTTCATTTCCAGACGTTTCATCACCCTACTAGGTAACATCTTCATTGGGCCTCAAGCAAAGCAGTGTGCATGATTCCTGCTTTCTATTTATATGTTTGGGTTTCTTTGGGTTGGTTATGTCATTTCCTGTGGTGATGCCATTTCTTGTTCTTTTTCCCATGGGGTGGTAGATAGGGTCTAACTCGATGTGTTTGTTGATAAAGTTCCTGTTGGAATGCCATACTTCTAGGAATTCTCATCATTGTTTCTGTTTGGCTTGTCCTAGGATAGATGTATTGTCCCAGTTGAAGTGGTGTCCTTTCTTATCTTATGTAAGGATACTAGTGAGAGAGGGTCATGTCATTTTGTGGCTAGTTGTTGTTCATGTATCCTGGTGGCTAGTTTTCTGCCTGTTTGTCCAATATAGTGTGTGTTACAGTTCTTGCACAATATTTTGAAAATGACATTAGTTTTGCTTGATAACTGTATAGGGTCTTTCAAGTTCATTAGCTGCTGTTTTAGTGTGTTGATGGGTTTGTCGGCTCCCATGATGCCAAGGAGTCTGAGTGGTCTGGCGGTCATTTCAGACCCCTTGGTATCATGGTAACCGATAAACCCACCAAAACACTTAAACAGCAGCTAATGAACTTGAAAGATCCTATACAGACAACAAGCAAAACTAATGTCATTTACAAAATACTGTGCAAGAACTGTAACAAACACTACATTGGACAAACAGGCAGAAAACTAGCCATCAGGATACATGAAGACCAGCTAGGCACAAAACGACATGACCCTTTCTCACTAGTATCCTTACATAAAGATAAGGACGGACGCCATTTCGACTGGGACAACACATCCATCCTAGGACAAGCCAAACAGAGACACACATGAGAATTTATAGAAGCATGGCATTCCAACAGGAATTCTATCAACAAACACATTGAGTTAGACCCCATCTATCACTCCCTGAAATAAAGAACAGGAAATGACATCACCACAGGAAATGACATTACCAACCCAAATAAACCCAAACATATAAAGAGAAAGCAGGAATCATGTACACTGCTTTGCCTGAGGCCCACTGAAGATGCTACCTAGTAGGGTGATGAAACATTTGGAAATGAACCTCCCAGCTCAGCGAGTAAACCTACATCCAGAACCTAGCCTGAGCTACAAATCTTATCAAAACTCGCTAATTGCTTCTTTGTCGATGGATAGAGCAGGAATCAGCTTCATCAAAAGAACCTGCGTGGATGTCTCCAAAGATCTGTCAGCCCTTTTAACAACTGACACTCTTAAGGCTGCTTGGTGTTTTGATTGCTGATCTGCAGAAACATGTGGACCTTTAAGAAGGGTGTAGCATTGAATTCATCTCTATCCTGGTGGCTGTGAGCCTATGAGAAACAGTATTATCTCCCAGAATGAAATTAGCAGTGGGTTAGCGGCAATAACACGAGCAAAGGTGTTAGCCTTGGCTATCTGCTAATCTGCCAGTGGACGAAAAGCTCAGGCAATATTTTCCAATATTTAAGTATTCTGTGCTCACATTCCATTTTTACAATCGAAAATAATTGATTATCTGAAAAACTATAAAATATACTTGACAGGATATCACTTAACTGATTCACAACAAAGTTTCAAGTGGGTAGAGTCAGTGGCCAAGTAATGGAATAGATTGGAAGATTGCCAAAAAAAACTGAGAGCAGACAATGAAAGTTAAGGGAGATTTCTTGGTGTTGTAGGAGATTCAAAGTGTCATCCCATTTGGGATGTGTATTAAGACCACATACACAAATAATTTGGACTCTGCAATTGGAAGTCTTATGTTAAAATTCTTTAATAATACTACATTGGTGCTGTTAATAAGATGGAAGTCAAGGGAGGTATTTTGTTAGACATAATATGGAGCTCATTTATTCTGTGTAAGGTTAGAAATTAAATGGAGTAAAGCAGCAAACAAATTTGCTATAACAGATATCTACATTGTTAAAAATAGCAACACAAAATTTTGATATGGCCACAACAAGTGAGAAAATAGAGAAAAATGGGAAAACTAATCTCAACCCACCTTTGATAGGCCCACTTCCAGTATTAATTGAGGTAGGTTAGAAATGTGACTCATCTGTCCTCTTCAGGCAGATTGGTCATTTAAATTATTATAATGAGGCTGCGTGCCTAAGATTTTATCTCTGTTGCAGATTTAACGATGGCAAACCGGGTTTCCCGAACCTCGGGAAATCCGAAAGGTGAAGGGAGGCGCGAACGGCTGGATGGAACAGGTAAGTGCCTTTCCAGCACTACTTGTGGGTCAGGAGGAGCAGGAGTGCTTCCCTAGTCCGCCAAGCTTACCTGTTTCCATCCCCTTGATCAGACACCCCTACCACTACCCAGCACGATTTCTCTGTTTCCAGTGCCTGAGTCTGAACCCAAAATCCCATCCCACACCATTCTCAAATCTTCAGTATATATTTGGAAGGATCACTGCTGAATGATAGATCTCCATAAGCACCACCATGTCTGCCTTCCCCCACACATTACCTACCTCTGCCCACTCCCTACTCTCTGTTACTTTTGAGACTCAAGATTTTGACAGGTCGAACTATTTAACATAATGAAGCATTTCAATTAGGTTGATTTGGAGAAACTGTTCGAACTGTAGGTAAGTCCAGAACAATGGATATTGGATATGCATGGATTTAGGAAGGACATATATATGTAGACAATGCTGAAAATGTGGATCTCATTGTCACATGAAGTCGTTAAACAATAAGTGTGTTTAAAGAGCATCTTAATGCGCATATTAAAGAGAAAAATATAAATAGAATTGGCAGTGGTGATTTAAAGGGGAGGGGTTTGTATGAGGACTGAACACCAGCAGAGATCCTTTTAGTCAAATGGACTAAACAGCAGTTTCTGTGCTGATAATTCTATATAATTCTATGTTTAAATCATTTATTTTATCTGTTGCATATTTAGTTAAAAGTACTACTGAATAAATGGAACATTATATTCAGACATTTAAATGCACTATGACTGTTGGTCAAAATTTATATTTAAGTGCAAAAATATAACTTTTGACTTTTTTTGCTTGTAAATGAATTGAAATATTCAGGTTATACATTTGAACGCTGAGCTGGTAAATTTGTTCTCAGATGTTTCGTCACCATGCTGGGTAACATTGTCTAGTTTCCTGGCTGAGAAAGTAAATAGAATAGTGAATTTATACTTAGAAGACAGGGGAGTGGGTTGACTAATGGGCCTTGTTTTGAAAGTGCCAGGGAGGGCAAAGGAGACAAGATGGAGGAAAATAAGTAAAAGAAGGCTTGAGTATTGACAGTGAACAAAGAAAAGGTCACCTTCCAATGGGCAAGAAAGAGGTGGGGCAGGTTTAAATTTCATGTATGTAAGTACACAGAGTATCGTGAACAATATTGGGGAATTAGAAGCTGAAATTGCTCCGGATGATATGACAAAATAGTATTAAGAGAAACATGGCTCAAGCTAGGAGTGGATACCACATCCCAGTTATAAGGTTTTTAGTAGAAACAGAGTGGGTAAAAAGGGAGGAGCTGTAGCAATCTTGGTCAAATATAGTGTTGTTGAGCTTGAACGAGATGCAGTTACTGAATTAGAATCTATATGGTTGGAGGTGAGAAACAGGAAGGGAGCAGTTACCTTGTTTTTATTTATTATAGGCTTCCAAATATTTGGGAGGAAGTAGAAGAGAGCATTTGTAGATAGATTATGGAAATCTGCAGGACAAGTAGAGTTGTGATAGTTGGTGATTTCGATTAGCTGAGAGTAGAGTGGGAAAGAGGTATTGTGGGGGGTACGAAAGGGGAGAGATTTCTGCATGTGTGAAGGGGAACTTTCTGGAACAGTATATTTCCAGCCCTACAAGGAAGAAACTGTGCTGGTTTTGGTTCTAGGAATGAGGTAGACTAGATGGAGAATATGAGAGTGGGAGAGCATTTGGGAAATAGTGATCACAATATAATGGGTAACATATTAAGTTGGAAAAGGATAAAAGTCAATGATTAATATCCCAGACTGGAAAATGGCAGACTTTAGGTGTCCAAAAGTTTAACTGGAGCATGTTGATATAGAAACACATTTTGGCAGATAAAGCAATAGAAGAGATATAAATAGGGTACAAGCTAGGTACATACCTGTGAACAATAAACACAGGGTATCAAAAGCTAATGTACCCTGAATGTCTAAGAATAGTGATGAGAAAATAAAGAAGAGAAAGGAAGTATATGATGCACATTGAATAATTATAGCAATCGCAATCAGCAAAAGTATATCAAATGCACGAGTGAGGCTAAGGCTAGAACAAGGAAGTATGAGTAGAGATTTGTGAGTTGTGCGAAAACAAATTGGAAAATGTTCTTAAAACATATTAATACTAAAAGATTAGTGAAGGATAAAGGCCCATAAGGAACAAGCAAAGTAAACTGCTTACTGAAGCAAAGGGTATGGCAGAGATACTATGTGAGTACTTTGCTTTTGGCTTCACCAAATTAGAAATTGGTGATATTGGCTGAGTTGAAAATGTGGGTGTTGAGCAACAGAGCAGCACACTGAAAATGTGCAAAAATATTTGGCAGCACTCTAGGTAGAGAGATTGCTGGGCCAGATTGGGATGGTAGCTGAGAGACATGAAGGAGCAAATTGCAGAGCCTTTGACAGAAATTTTCCAGGTGCCTCTGAACACAGGATTAGTCCCATGGCACTGGAGGATTGCAAATGTGATACCATTGTTTAAGAAAGTGGCAAAGAATAACCCATGAAGCTAAAGGCCTTACAGAATGAGGTCAATAGTGGGAAAACTGATGGAAACCGTAATATGAGGCAAGGTAAATACACACTTAGAGAAAAATAAGTTAAATCAAGACAGTCAACATCAGGTCATTTAATTGGATTCTTTGACAAGGTGATACTGGCAATAGATGAGCGTATTGCTGTATGAGTTATATATTTTGACTTTCAGACAACATTTGATATGATGCTACATTGCTAGTTGACGAACAAATTAGAAATCTTTGAGATTGACGGGTTCTTGGCAGCAGAGGAATAGAAATTAGCTAAAAGATAAGAAACAGTGCAAAGTTATAGATGGGCATTTGTGATTTTTGAGAAGATTTGTAGCTCAGGTTGAGGTTCAGGTTGTACAGTTGCTCGCTGAGCTGGAAGGTTTGTTTTCTGACATTTCGTCACCATGCTTGGTAACATCATTAGTGAGCCTCTGGTGAAGCGCTGGTGTTATGTCCCGTTTTCTGTTAATGTTTCTTGGTCTCTTAAGGTGGGTGATATTATTTCCAATTCTTTTTCTCAGAGATTGGTAAGTGGGGTCCAAATCAATGTGGTTTATTCATGGAGTTCCGTTTTGAATGCCAGGCCTTTAGGAATTCTCATGCATGTCTCTGTTTAGCCTGTTGTAGGATGGATGTGTTGTCCCAGTCGAAGTGGTGTCCTTCTTTGTTTGTGTGTAAGGATACCAGTGATAGTGGGTCATGTCCATTGGTGGCTAATTGGTATTCGTGTATCCTGGGTGGCTAGTTTTCTGCCTAAGAAAATTACTTCTGGTCACCCAGTTATCAGAAAGATATTTTCAAGCTGAAGAGGGTTCAAATGAGATTTACCAGGTATGGGCATGGAAGGTTTGAGATGTAAGGAAAGACTGGGACCATTTTCACTGGAGCATAGGAGGTTGAGAGGCGACGTCCTCATAAAATAATGAGAGGTATAGATAGAGTTTGTGATAGTTGTCTTTTCCTAAGGACAGGGAATTTCAAGACAAGGGGGCATATTTTTAAGGTGAGAAGAGGTAGATTTTTTTAAAAAAAGGCTAATTTTTTACACAGAGGGTGATTCACATTGGAATAAACTTCCTGAGGAAGTGGTTGATGTGGGTACAATTACAATGTTTAAAAGACATTTGGATAAATACATGATAAGGAAAGGTTTAGAGGGAAGCGAGCCAGGAGCAGTCAGGTTGGACTAGTTTAGTTTGGGATTATGGATTGGTTGGTCTGAAAGGTCTGTTTCCATGCTGTATATCTCTATGACTCAGAAGAGACACAGAGACAATACAAGCTCAATGATACAACTTTGCGGAGAGTACAGGAGCAGAAGGACCTTGGGGTTCAATGCAGAAATCTCTGAAGTAGAAACAGTTGTTAAGAAGGCTTGTAAGATCCTTGAGTTTATAAATAAAGACATAGAGTATAAAAGCAAGGGAGTGATGGGATTTAAGGAAGGGTGTTAAAGCCTTGGAGAGGGTGCAAAGGAGATTTGCTAGAATGACAACAGGAATGACAGATTGGATTAGAGAATTTGGGCATGTTCTCCTTGGAGCAGAGATTAAGAGGAGATCTTATTGAGCTGTTCAAAATTTTGAACAATTTTAACAAGATAAAGAAGAATATTTTGATTCCATTAATTGGTATGTCAGTAATTATGGGTCACAATTTCAAAATTGTCAGCAAGAGAGCTAGGAGTGTGATGAAGAGTAACTTCGTTGCTCAGAGAGTTGTGAGGATTTGGTATGCGCTGCCTGAGAGAGTAGTGCATGTGAATTCCATGGGAGGGTTGAAAAGAGCTGGATATATATTTGAAAGTAAAACATTTAGAGGGCTGGTGAATCACACTAGCTGGGTTGTTCTTTTAGGAGCAGGTGCAGACATGATGGGTTGAATGGCTTCCTTCTTGTAGTACTGTAGAATTCAATGATTATATATTTTAATTTTGTTAATTTATCAACGTACATGTCCTTGGGAGAAATACAGAAGAATCTGCCATCCAATTTTGTTGTTTGGAATGTGTTAGGACTTATTAATCTACACAATCATATTTTTGTTAAATCACAAAAAAAAATTCCTTCCAAAGCACAGTTTTATTTCCTGGCAATGTTTCTATTTCTTTGCCATATTACATTGAAAGATTATTGATAAATGTATGCACAACTTAATTAAGAGTAATGTTCTCAAAGCTTCTCAAAATGTCTTAAGAGGAATGTGCTAATAACTTGTGCAAATGTAGGATATTCAACAAAGAACGGTGAATAAAACAAAGTATGCGGGCACAGTTGTATATAAAACTGATTTCAATGTACTGCTGGAGATAAGGCAGGCAAATTGAGTTGAAATACAGCTCAGTCGTGGTTTAATTGGATAATGGAGACTCTTGGCTGGACAATTTTTGATCCTTTGTTCCTTACGTGTATGCTCGGCAAGTGCAGTTTGGGTAAGTGATCATCCTGACCTAATATGACATCACCTGGCATTGTAAGCACACTCATTTTTCTAGTTTAGTAGAGATGTTCAGTAAATGCTACTATTTTCAAATTCTTCAGTGCTTTGCTTAGGAGGTTGTATCACATATTGATATCTGTGACATACATAAACGATAATCACATGACCATAGCTATTTCTGAATGAATTTCTTGAATGACATGATTTGCTGCTCAAAAGGGCCCAAGCCTTTAACTGACAATCTGCTTTTCTCACCAAATATTCTTGTCCCTGCATGATAGATATTAGGTCAAAGTTTCTTAAGCCAATGTATTTATTCTCCAATTGGTTGACCCTACCTCTTGCCTGAAAGGTTGAGATTTAAGTCTCACCTGCTCTTGCAGTGTGTTATAACATCTTAGAACAGATAGCTCAAAAGTAACTTCTAATCACAGGAGTTTCTATGAATGCATGCCAATTTTGAGCTCCAGTACACAAGTGCAACATTCCCAAACATGTAATCAGTTTATTCAAAACTTTTGCTGGCTATTAGCTAATTTGTGGTATGTTCTGCCTTGCGCTGATGATCATAGGATCACTATCTGATGCTGAGTGTATGCATTGATTGGGTCAGTTATTTTGGTTCCTTCAGTCTTTGGTGGTTTTTATCCTGATCGCTATTCAATTACGCTTATTTTAATTTGTTGGCCAGATTTAAATTTCTGGATAATTGACAATCCATTCAGCCACCTTCTGCCTGCAGCCTAAAGACTCTCTCCCTATAATAATCCTTCACTTTCATCAAACCTATGTAATGTTCATAATTTCCAAAATTGCATTTTTGGAAATAAGTTATGGTAAATTGGGTGAGACTGGGAATTTTGTATAGAAGTGCTAAGAACTTGAAACCAAGAGCAACAGTAAATAAATAAATCAGGGTCATCAATTAGACTTAATGAGATGATAAATGATACCAACGTTAATAGGATCAGAAATGCATTAAATAAAAATTGACTATGCATAAATAATTGAATAATAAATAGGTGTACAAAACTAAAAACAACCTATAATTAAACAAAATTTAAATGAGTTGTTGGGAAAGCTGAGATATGTTGTTTGTAAGTCATGAGAAATTTTCAGGACTTTCTATTTGTCCTTAGAAATCATGCAGAAAGTAGCAGGAAGTGTCTCCAGTAATTAAAATTTTGAGCGGCTGGATACCGAGTGGGATATCTGAAATGCTGGGAATTCCCCACAGAGTGGTTCTAGGAGGTATTCACTTTGTAGTGAGCTATAGCTGCAAAGGACAGGAAAATGATAAATAATTGGCCATTCAAAGTTGTAGGAAGAGGCAGGTAGCACAGGAATCTACCAGGTTTGTTGCATTGTCAAGTTGATTTTTAGTGCTAAATAGGAATGTGCATACAAATACCCCTGGGAGAGTGTCGTTGGCACTCTGTGGCAAATGATTGTACAAGATTGGGGGAAGTGAGGGCAGATTGTTGGGGTATAGCAAAGTATAGAAATCCAGCATGTTTGATATTCAAGAGTATGGACTGGTGTTTCTGTGGGCTCCCACATCCTGGTGCCAAGGTAATAGACATCACTAAAATGTCTACAGGAATAATTTGAATGATTTCCACATCAATATAACTGGGCCTAATGTGCTCATGGGAAGTTTGCTGGTGGAATAGTGAAAGGAAATTCAGCACCATATGCTAATGCTTTTTGTTTAGATAGCTCGCAGCAATGATATCTTGTATATTTGAGAGAACAGATTTGTAATAGGTCTAACTATGACATTCCTGACTTCGAGAAAGATAAAATGAGAAAGTACAACCAATTTTCAATCCTATGTTGTCCAAGTATAATTGTAATTACTTGAACTTTTGTTTAGAAATGTTGTTTATGTTGGTTCCTGTGCAAACCTAGACATTAAAGATTTTTTAATGAATTGTAAACTAATGATATGAATGTTAAAATATTCTCATTTAAATTCCAATGCTACCAGGGAACCAATCTATGTTGCAATTTTTGGAAATTATCATGATTTAAAATTTGAAAGATCTATGTGCATAATAAACCTGACCAAGTCTCAATACTAACTAACTGAATATAGCAAAGTTATCTTGCAGGATTGTGAGTAACAAGAGGCCACTACAATGAAAGAGATGTAAAGCCAAGGGACTACTGCAGTTTTGTTAGTTATACCATTTTCAGTTAGTTTGGGTTACTTAAGAAATAATAATATGGAAACAAATATACTTGCTTAAAATGAAGCTCTGCAAAATCCTTTACTGAGTCACAGCTTAGAGGCATAGAGTACAAAAGCAAGGATGTCGTGATAAGTCTTGATAAAACACTAATTTGCCCTTGATTGGAGCATGTATCCAATTCTGAGAATGGTAATTTTGGAAGAATGTGAACGCTTTAGAGGAGATATATAAGATTGTTCCTGAGTGAGGATGTCAGTCACATGGATAGATTGGATAAGCCAGTTCTTAGAGCAGAATAGGTTAGAACACAACATAGAACTTAGAATAGTACGGCACAGGAACAGACCCTTGTCTGTGCCGATTATGATGCTATTCTAAACTAATTCCAACTGCCTGCACATGGTCCTTATCCCTCTATTTCCTGACTGTTTATGTGTCTGTCACCTCCCCTGGCAGCTTGTATCAGGCACAGACCAAAATAACTCAACAGAGGCCTGTATCCCATCACCAAGTCACCCTTTATTTACATGTGGAGAGTCCTTGACACTGATCCAGCTCCCTCAGAGTCACCTCTCAGAGTGAACAGGATGTCTGACACTGTCAGTCAGGGCACCATGATTGGGCCAGATTAACAGCCCCAATCAGGAAACTCATACTCTGAGGTCCACCTGGCTGATCGTGTTACAATGAGTACACCTACCACCCTCGATATAAAAAAAACTTAACTTGTACATCTCCTTAAACCTATGCCCCCTGGTATTTGACACCTGGGAAAAAGACTCTGACTATCCACTGTGTCCATGCTTCTTGTTTTATTTACTGCAATCAAGTTGTTCCCTCAGCCTTCGACACTGGAGGGAAAACAATCCAAGTTTTGACAAACTTCTCCTTATAGCTAATGCACTCCAATTCACGCAGCATCCTAGTAAGCCTCTTTTACACACTTTCCGAAACCTTTGCATCCTTCCAATAGTGTGGCAACCGAATTATACACAATACTCATGGTGACCGAACTGAAATTTTTCTAGCTGCAGCATGACTTGCCAACTTTTATGTTCACTGCCCCAACAAATGAAGGCAAGCATGCCATTTGCTTTCTTTACCACCTTATCAATTTGTCTTGTAATTTTAAAGGAGCTATGGACTTGCACCCCAAGATTCCTCAGTATATCAATGCTCCTAAGGCTGCTGACATTTACTTTATGTTTTCCTCTTGCATTTGACCTCGCAAAATACATCACTTTGCACTTGCTCAACTAAACTCCATCTGCCAGTTCTCTGCCCAAATTTCCAACACGTATCCTTTGACACCCTTCCTCACTATCCACAACTGCACAAATGTTCATGTCATCTGTAAACATAATAATCAGACCACCTACATTTTCATCCAAATCATTTTTATATATATAACATAGAGGTTCCAGAAATGATTCTTGTGAAACACCATTGCTCACATACCTTCAGTCAGAAAAACACCCCTCTATAATCACCCTCTGTCTTCTAAGACCAAGCAATTTTTTATCCAACTTATTAATTTATGGATCCCATATGAGTTAATCTTCTGGATCAGCTTACCATGAGGGATCTTGTCAAATGCTTTAGTAAAGTTCATGTAGACACCTCATCAATCATCTTTGTCACTTCCTCAAGAACTCACAGTTTTGTGAGACAAGACGTCCCCTGCACAAAGCCATTGTGACTATCCCCAATAGGTCCATTCTTTTCCAAATGTGAGTAACTCTTGCCCCTTAAGAATCTTCTCTAACAATTTCCTATTTGATAGAGGTGTTCAAAATCTTTATAGATCTGGACAAAGAGGAGCTCACAATATTGGCAAAAGGATTCAGAATCAGATTATATACCCTAAGGTATTTGAAAAAAAAACAAAGGAAAAAGAATAAAATCGTTTATAATGCAACAAGTGATAAGAGTCTGGTGTGTACTGCCTGAAAGTCTGAGAGGAACATATTCAATCATGGCTTTCAAAAGGGAATTGGGAAAACACTTGAAGGGGAAAGCATGCAGTGCTGTGGAGAAAGGGCAATAGACTGGGATTGGATGATGCGTTTTTTGCAGAGAACATGGCAATAAATAGCTAAATACTCCCTTTCTGTGCTGTGATCATTCTATGCAAGTCAGTCTCCAATGCAACCTCCAGCAGAGCTTCTCTAATATCGAACCATGGATTGACAAGTATCATTACTGTTGCATAGGTTCAAGTTAATGACTATCTATAACAAACTGAAAACAACAGCATTTATGTTTGAGGCCTCCTTGTCAAGTTACCACCGTCAACATATCACAGATAACATTTGAACAAAATCTTAATGAGAATAACCATAACAGTTTATGGCAAATGCAAGAAAGAATTTCTCTGATAATTGACCCGATGAAGCCTCTTGAGTATCTACAAAGCTCAAATCAGATGTGTGATTGAATAAATTGCCATTTGTCTCAAACGATACTCAAGAAATTTGACACTACTGAAAAGCAAAACATTTTAATTGATGAGATCCTTGGCACTGAATCAATATTTTTCCCTCCATCACCAGCACACTATGGCTACTAAGTATAATTTTTAAACTGCACGAGGTAGAGGAAAAATAGAGTTCAATTTGTACACCTTAATTAAGCCATCTGTCAGAGTCCTTTATTCTAAGGAAAACAACCATAGCATATTCAAACGTTCCTCATTGTTGCGGTTTTCAATCCCTGGCAACATTCTTGTACACTTCCTCTGTACTGTTGCTACAGCAATTACATCCTTCTTGTAATATGGTGACTAGAACTATGCACAAAACCCCTAGCATTACCCTAACCAGCAAGTTATTATAAGGTTCTAGCCTCACATTCCTGCTTCCATATTCCCTATGAATGGAAGCATCCCATATACCTTCTTTACCACTTTATCTACCTGCCCTATATCTTCTGGGACCATGGGGGTGCAGTCTAAAGTGTCTCACTTCTATCACACTTCTCAATACCCTCTATTTATTATGTACTCCCTTTCTTTGCTTTCCCTACCCAAACACACAACCATGCTGTTCTCTGGATTAAAATTCATTTGTTACTTGTCTGCCTACTCAACCAAACCATTGTTATGCTCTGGATTTGATATTCATGGTCTTCACTATGAACTGCCTGGTCAATTTTTGTATCATCTATATATTTCTCAGTAATGCCTCCCACATTAAGTTAAAATCATTATTATCTGCCACCATTAGCAAAGAACCTAATCCTGACACCTGGAATCCCCTGGAAACCAATTTCCATTCCCAAAGCCAGCTATTGGCTGATGCTGTTTGTTTTTTGTGATAGAATCATAGAAATGTACAGCACGGAAACAAACCCTTCGATCCAACTCGTCCATGCTGACTAGATATCCCAACCTAATCTAGTCCCATTTGCCAGCACTTGGCCCATGTCCCTCTAAACACTTCCTATTCGTATATCCAGCTGGATGCCTTTTATATGTTATAATTATGCCAGTCTCCACCACTTCGTCTGGCAGCTCATTCCATACACACAGCACTCTCTATGTGAAAAAGTTGCCCCTTAGGTCCCTTTTATATCTTTTTCCCTTCATTCTAAACCTCTAGTTCTGGACTCCCCAATTCCAGGGAAAAGACATTGTCTTTTTATCCTATCCATGTCCCTGCCCCTCATGATTGTATAAACCTCTAAAAGGTCACCCCTCAGCCTCTAATGCTCCAGCCTATTCAGCCTCTCCCTTATAGCTGAAATCTCCAAACCTGGCAACATTTTTGTAAAACTTTTCTGAACCCTTTCAAGTTTCACAACATCCTTCCGATAGGAAGGAGATCAGAATCGCACGTAATATTCCAAAAACGGCCTAACCATGTTGTACAGCCACAACATGGCCTTCCAACTCCTATACCCAATGCTCTTACCAATAAAGGAAAGCATACCAAGCACCTTCTCCACTATCCTATCTACTTGTGACTCTACTTTCAAGGATCTATGAACCTGCACTCCAACGTCTCTTTGTTCAACAACACTCCCCAGGATTTTACCATTAAGTGTATAAGTCCTGCTCTGATTTGCTTTTCGAAAATGCAGCACCTTTCATTTATCTAAATTAAACTGCATCTGCCACTCCTCAGCCTATTGTCACTGAACTAATTTTGTATATTACTCACTACATTTTCTTGTATCCTGTCGTCTTTAATTTTTCCAACCATTCTGCCATGTGGAATCTCGTTAACACCTAACCAAAGCCGACGTAAACAACATCCTTCACTACCATCAATCCTCCAAATCTTCATTGTCGTTTGATCAGAATCCTAGAATTCTCTACCTGACATCATCAAAATTCACTATCAATATATGCTGAAACAGCTAACTTAGCTTTAGAATCATGTAGCAACACCCACATAACAAATAAATAATCAAAGATGGGCGTGTACACTTGCCCATAAAACTCCCACCCTCAAGTAGTGCTGATTTGTAGTTGAGGCAATAAAGGGAGAAAGAGGATCTGGAAAACCAGATAAACATAAATGTTGTATTCTTTGTAGAAATGTTATTATGCACTGATACATTGCAGATCTGTTTTTATGCCACTAATTAATTGGCAGAAAACAGAGAGCTAGACTTTTCAGGGGTGGCAGGCATCCTGCTGCAAGGCAAAGTATAGATGTGTGCTTAATCACATTTTGGTGGGGAACATGATTCAAGGACATGTTTTGTCATCAGCAGCCAATGTATGGTTTTGCTATTAAGCAGCATCACTGGAGTTAATCTGCAGGATGAGGCTGCACTGATGGCCACAATCTCAAAGTCAAGTGAGTGGGCTGTGGGGTAGTGAAACTAGTCAGACAGGACTCATTATGGGAGTAGGAGAGGTGGTTGCTGAGGGAATACAATGCTGGAGTGGAGGGGGACCTTATTGTGCTCTCTTGGGGTCAAAGAGTACTTGAAAGGAATGACACATTCAACTATATAGCCTATTGCAAAGATGCCAGCATTTACTTGGTGGATCTCTCTGTGCCGAACGGCCTGACTAAATTAGGCACAAGCAATTTCCCACCTTTTCCACCACTGGCATGATGCAAGGAAATTCAGGATGATCATTTTTACTCAGAGAATGATGAAAATGTGGAACTTGCAGAGAGTAGGTAAGGTGAATTAAGGGAAGATTGGATAAACATACAAGGGAGAAATGACAAAAAGTGATGGTATCAGACTTAGGTGAGGAAGGACAGGAGGCAGCTGAAGTGGAGCATGAGTGCCAGCATGGAGTGGTCGGGCTGAAGGAACTGCTTTTATGCTTTATATTCTATGTAATCCTCAGTAAGATGAAACAAAAGATGTCATCAACCCTAGTTTCATTTCTGGCCAAATAGAATTTAGACTTAATTATGTACGATATGCTATAATTATTTAAATGATGGCCAACTCCACTTTAATTTAACTATGTAATGCATACTTTTTGATAAGCTAACAAGATAAACCTTCAGAATGATTGTAGAATTGTGTTGCGATTCTAATGCGTATTATAGATGCACCTAGTCACTTTTACTGAAGTATATTTTTTAATATTGCTAAAAAGAGACCCATTTTGTCAAAGCTCAAAACTCACAACATAGTATCCAACATCAGATATGATTCCACAATGGGAAACGTTCATGAAATAATCCTGAGTGTGTGAAGAATTATGTGGACAACCATTTTATAATTGGTAGTCAGGCTTGTCGTATGGTACACTTTCACCCTGTTCTTTTGTAGACAGAAAGAATAGGTGCACAGAATTACCTGTTTCAAATCAACACAATAGATAATAGCCAATGTCCGGTCCATTTCTCAGGGCAAAGCTTCGACCAATCAGAGTCAATCTGCCTCATTTAAAATTTTAACAAAGTTTGGCCCCTGTCAGTCAACATCAAATCATGGCAACACCACCACTGACCAAAGTCCACTTTCCATCCAATCAGTACTATCCTGTCTTAGAGTATAAATATAGTTTCTTCTTTGTTATTTCTGGTGAATCATCTTGATTAGTATAAAACAAAGCTTTGACAAAATGTCTCTTTCTTTCAGCATGACTCAAGTTTTGTACCATCAAATGAAAAGTGTGTTCTCTTCTGCAGCATTCAATGTAAGAATATAACTCGTGATGAATCAATTTGGTCTGAATGTCAGCGTTCTCAACTTTCCAAAAATGATATATTTATTTGCTTTAAAAAAGAAGACTTTTAACAATGGGCTGGATATTACATGTCCCTCTGAACATGTTTTTGGTTAGTGTTAATGTAAACCAGGGGGTAGCAAGACTATCACCTTCTCAGTCACCCATGAGCTCACCTCTATATAAAAGAATGTGTGGTCTCTGAAATCAGAAATCAGTCCTTCTTATGTAAATAAATAAATAAGGGTGAATTTGACTTGTAAGCAAGCTGAATTGATCCCAACAATCACTGTCCATGCCAGAATACAGTTGGTATGGGCAGATGGATGGGAGTGGGCATATTTTACGTACATTTTCAAATAATGGGAAGGAAGAGGGCACTCTCTATTAGGTGTGATAATACCTCCATCCTGTTCACCTCATCTCCAAAACCAACTCACTTGCCCTGATCCCCACTACCTAAGATTGCCAACCCCACCACCGTCCCCACCCACCCTCCCAAAGGTGCCCCCTACGGAGTACATGGCACTGCTAGAGTTCCTGACATACAACTCAGATAGCAACTCTTAAGGGTAGGAATTCCTCCCAGTGAGGGGCAGTTTCTGCCCTCTTTGTGTTATTGTTGTCACACACCTTTAATTTCAATTGCCAGTTTCTGACTGATATTTTATTCGGGAGGGTGAGTTGTTGTGACATCCAGCACAAGATATTTTAATGCTTATTTTTATAATGAATCTGATTGTTCTGCCACTAATCTGCTATTAATCTGCATACTAATCTCTCTCTGTCAAATTTGTAGTGGCAACATATATAATATTAATAGTGATTTGATAGGCAGTTCATGTGCTTAACAGAAGATTTTCCTAAACCTTAGTGATACAAATTTGTCAGTGTTTAATGAATTAAAAGTATATAATGTTAGATAAATTGCCCTTCAGCAGTCTGCATGCTTCAGAAGATAAAGTGCATTGTTACTGGCAATGTTTTAGTTTTAACCACTATAGGAAAAATGTAATGGCATTCTTTTCTAGTTGGATAGTGAAGGAACAAAAGGTTTCCTTGTGAGGGAATTTTTATTGCCAACATGACTTCAAAAGGAGTGCATGAATCATGGTGAAGAGAGACCTTTCATTTGGTTGGAATAGTATGATGCTCGGATGGAGTAAACAAATATCAGGTTTAAGAAGTGATGGAAAATCATGTAGTAATTCAATATATGTACCATCCTAAGTAGAAACATTTCTATCTCCTTCCAGCTGATATTCCAGATGTGTTGCCTCAATCCATGATTGTTTTGCACGGTAATATATATTCTAGCAAAACATTCCAATATAGAAATGTCACAAATAGCAAATAATGAAGACACAACAACTGTACAACCATTTGGCTGTGACATGACAAAGTGAAAGACAGAAATAATTCAGTGTGCTTCTAGTTTTTTGATATAGTTAATAGAAATAGGCAGAATTTGGCATGATTCAGATTTTTTTGTATTATGGAATGAGCAGATATAAACAATAAATATCAAACACTGCAAGTAATGAATATAATATTGCTAACAACTAAAATTAATGACTGAAAATGCCCTAACAATGCACAAATTTTAATTTATAATCAATGGAAAGAGTGTGACTAGAAATAGTGGTCTTATTTTGCATTTAATAAAGATGAAGCTTTTCAAAACAGAATGGCTCAAAAATGATTCTTAATTATGAGTTTGTCTGGTCTTGTCCTTACTTTTTTTTTAACTGTTACAATTACACTGTTTATAAAATTTGAAAAGTGACAAATTTAGTAGTTCTCCCATCCCAGCACAACACCTAAGCACACATGTTCTTCAATGTGAAACTTCCCTCCATCACCTACTTGTGTTACTATAATATTGGAGGATATTCACCCCAGCACTACTAGAATGTTTCTCTGATCCTGGGGAGAAAGACTATCATTTGAGTCCAATGCATAAATGAATGTGCAGATCAGGAGGCAGAAGTAGATCATTCAGCCCATCAAGCCCGTTCCACTATTGAGCAAAATCATGAATGTGTGGCAAGTACCATATTTCCATCTATCCATGATAATCTTTGATTCCTTGCCTGACAAGAATCTATCTAACTTCACTTTAAAAATATTCAATGGCAATAATCCAACTGCCTTCTGAGCGAGAGAATTCCAAAGTCTGTCCAGCCTCGGAGGGAAAAAGAATTCTCTCCATCACTGCTGTCTACTAGTTCTGGGTTCACTCTTCCTTCTGTAGTAGAAAATTTATATTTGCTACTTTCCAGTTTGATGGGACCTTTCATGAATCTAGTGAATTTTACTAAATAAGCAACAATGCATCTGCTAACAAAATTTTATGCTTCTTCCTTAAGTTTGATGCTTTTCTTAATTCTTTCAGTTAATTGCAAATCATATGTCCTCCATTTCGGATTTTTCCTTTGTCATAGGGATATTTTTTTTCTGAGTATTTTGAAATATTCCCCTAAAAGCGTCCATTTTCTCTATTGATCCTGCTAACACTTAGCTTAGTATGTCAGTTCAATTAAACCAGCTCAGCTTTCACAACCACGTAGTTGCCCTTATTTAAGTTTAAAATACTTGTCTTAGTATTCCCACTCTTCTCCCTTTCAAAAATGATGTAAAATTCAATCATATTGTCACCTGTTCTCAGGACATCTCAGAGCACCTTACAGACAGAAAGTTAACTCTGAAGTACTCTTACACAAACACATCTGTCAATCAATTTTTGCACAGCAAGGACCCAAAACATATCAAATGTAATGTCTGAGAATTTTAGTTCCGTAGCACTGCCAGACCTTCCTCCATTTTTTGGGGAGTCTGCAGCCTCACGTATCACTACCTGCACGACATCCATCATTAGGGTGGGTACAAACACTAGCATCATCAGTGTGAGTCAAAAGATATGTCGATACACTACCTTTTAACCATCTACCTTTTAACACCATATTGCCAAAATTGGTCAGTATGGATCCTGGTATGGTCTTAGTTATCCATTTTTTAAAACAAAAGGATGAAGAAATAAGATACATCCAGCAGTATCATTATATAAATAACCATGTTCCCCAATTACTGATAAGGAATATTTATTGAACTCCTTTCATTAGAGAGTGTCTGATGCATAAAGAATATATTTTTTAAAAGTTCCTTATTGCTTCACAGCAGTGCATTATAAAACAAGTTATGACTTACATCAAATCCCAAAAGATGACATTAGGTCTGATGATGAAAAACTTAATCACAGAGGGAAGCTGTGTCTTAAAGGAGGAAAATAGACAATAGACAATAGATGCAGGAGTAGGCCATTCTGCCCTTCGAGCCTGCACCACCATTCAATATGATCATGGCTGATCATTCCTAATTAGTATCCTGTTCCAGCCTTATCTCCATACCCCTTGACTCCACTATCTTTAAGAGCTCTATCCAATTCTTTCTTAAAAGAATCCAGAGACTGGGCCTCCACTGCCCTCTGGGGCAGAGCATTCCACACAGCCACCACTCTCTGTGTGAAGTAGTTTCTCCTCATCTCTGTCCTAAATGGTCTACCCCGTATTTTTAAGTTGTGTCCTCTGGTTCGGCACTCCCCCATCAACGGAAATATGTTCCCTCCTGCCAGAGTGTCCAGTCCTTTCATAAGCCTATACGTTTCAATCAGATCCCCTCTCAGTCTTCTAAACTCAAGGGTATACAAGCCCAGTCGCTTCAGTCTTTCCGTGTAAGGCAATCCTGCCATTCCAGGAATTGACCTCGTGAACCTACGCTGCACTCCCTCAATAGCCAGAATGTCTTTCCTCAAATTTGGAGACCAGAACTGTACACAGTACTCCAGGTGTGGTCTCACCAGGGCCCTGTACAGCTGCAGAAGCACCTCTTTGCTTCTATACTCAATCCCTCTTGTTATGAAGGCCAGCATGCTATTAGCCTTCTTCACGACCTGCTGTACCTGCATGCTTGCCTTCATTGACTGGTGGACAAGAACACCCAGATCTCTCTGAACAGCCCCTTTACCTAATTTGATACCATTGAGGTAGTAATCTGCCTTCCTGTTCTTGCCACCAAAGTGGATAACCAGACATTTATCCACATTAAACTGCATCTGCCATGCATCTGCCCACTCACCTAACTTGTCCAGGTCACCCTGTAATCCCCTAACATCCTCATCACATTTCACCCTACCACCTAGCTTTGTGTCATCAGCAAATTTGCTAATGTTATTGCTGATACCATCTTCTATATCATTTACATATATTGTAAAATGAAATGGAGAGGGGTGGAGTAGATATTCCAGAGCTCGGAACCGAGACAACTGAATGAAATTGCCACGAATGTTAGAGCAATGACAGTTAGGGAGCACAAAAAGCCAGAAATGGAGGAATGCAGAAAACTTGGGATGTATTGAGGTTAAAAATCAAACAACACCTGGTTGTAGTCCAACAGGTTTATTTGGGAGTTCAAGCTTTCAGAGCGCTGGTCCTTCATCAGTTAGCTAGTGGGGCAGGATCACAGGACACAGAATTAATAATAAAAACTCAAAGTGTCATACAACTGATGCAATGTGACTTGAAAGAAGTCCTGGAACTTACATGTTAATGAATCAAAACCTGCAACACATTCTAAGTGATTAAGACTTAACAGCAATCTACGTTTGTTCAATTCATCATAGCAGAATTGCATAAGGAGCAAGAAATTCACAGTTATGAATGAAATTTATACTGAAGCACATTACAAAGAACCCTTTGATCTATCAAGCATAAAGCACCCCTTTAAATTAGTGATAGTTCTCTTGACAACTACACTGTTAGAGGTATATGGCTTAGTTATCACTCTACATTATCGAGGGACCATCATCCATGATGGCAAGGGGACTATTTTCCTTGCGTTCAGGAACAGCAGAATTCCTAAAAATGCAGAAGTTATATCAACTTTCAATAAATTTGGCCTTTGTGATGGTTTCTTTACATGTGATCACATACATTCGATGCATTCAGTGAGATGAAAATCTTTTCCATTATAAACATTGATGGATTGAATGACATAAACTTGCAATGTTTTTGGAGGCCGTTTATTGTGCTGTGGAGAATACAGTAGTATGATAAAACAGTAAATATGTCTTATGCAGTTACCTTGCTATCATACCCAAAGGAGATAAATCACTGAGTTTCCCCAAAAGGGTTTATCAGTTATTTGCATTTCCATGCATGCAATGTCAAGTGCAGTTGGCAGCAATGGACAAATGATCTTGACTGTGTTAGCTGGCTGCATCCCACTATTGTCTCATTCTTCTCACAGAAGCCTCAGTGAGATATTTATATGTAAATTCTTTGGGTGGGTATTTCTGTTTCGGTTCTATCCTCCATGTATCTGATCTCAATTTTCTCTGCTTACCGAGATATTTTCCCTCTTTTGTTTCTCCATTAAAATTGCGAACAAAGGAATACCCATTGGGAAACCCATTTGTATGTCTCAGAACATTTCACAGTGGGTGCACTCAAAAATGGCTTGGTAGTTCCAAAATAACTTTGTAGTTACATAGGCCTTTGCCTGTCTGACACAAATCCAGCTATATTAAGGTACATGGTAAGAGACAGAGCATTCTCAAAGTTATTTTCTGAGTCTAGGAAGCACTTGCCAAAATTTCTTCACATTCCAGGTTTTAAATTAAAAGTCTTTCACTCACTGAAGTTGGCAGTTGCTGTGTTTGTTTTTAAAATAATTATTAAATATCTAATATTCTTGGTGCATTGAGGTGCATCGTAGGAGTTTGGCTCCAAATCACAATGGAAATTTTAACTCTGCCATTATTCACCCTAAAATACAGTAAATTGGTTTTAACCTTGCTAGATCCAGTAACTAAATTTTTGGTCTCAGAGTCCTGGGGGAAAAAAACATGCTGGATTTTTGTTTTGGAGGTGGGATCCAGCCCACCTGGAGAGAGGGGGCTTCAAGTTAGAGCACCGTCTTAGTAACATTTTTTGGGGGTAAAAATAGACAAAAGTGGGTGAACCAAAGTTATTGGGTGAGTCTTTCCACAGAATAATCTATGGCCACAGTCATGGCATGTAGGTATGGTGATTGTAAAGAGAGTGGAGTCCTCAAGTTGATCCAATCTGCAGCCAGGCGGCTATCTGCAGGTAGCTGTTGAGATCTGGACTGTGCAAAAGTACATGGGTTGACTAAAAAGTTCCTGTTGGTCTCAATATTATCGTAAATAGGCCTTTTGATTTCTCCTAGAAGATTTTAACCTCCTGTGAATCCTTTTGATGATATTAACAAGCTATCTGCTGCTTTCAAGTAACTAGCATCACCTACCTGACTGTTCCATAATTATGGCCTGAGGATTGTAACATGCCAACATCCTCGCTTTGCTTGGAAGTTCTGAGCCCGATCACCTTCATTTGGATTCTGTAGTTCTGTCTTCCAACTTATATGTTAAGCTATCCATTCCTTCGAGTATAATCGAGCCAGAGGGTACAGCTTTAAAGTGTTTTGCAAAATAAAAATGAGGAGAGAGAAATTTTTTCACACAGTAAATGGTCCGGATTTGGAAAGCAATGCCTGGAAATGTGGTGGTGGCAGGTTCAGTCAAGGTGTTCAAGAGGGTAGTGGATGATTATTTAAATAGAAACAACATGTGAGGTTATGGGGAAAAGGCAGGAGATTGCACTAACTCGAAATGATCAGACAGCCATTACAGACACGATGAGCTGAGTCTTACAATTTTTGGATACACACACACACACACACACACACCTTGCCCCTATCAACTTAACATACATCATTCCTGCACTAGTGTGACCCTGTCAGTATATCCTGCAAAGGACAAGCATTTCCAGCATGGGCATCACCTTTAAGAGTCTGTCGCGCACCTTCAGTTCAGAGCTGCCCAGCTCAGTTCCTGATATTTGGCCTGGACATGGCAGATGAGGGAAAATTGTTGCCCCACTTTGTAGGCAGTGATCTGGAGGTTCTGCTTGCCTAAGCTCTTCCTCAAAACTTGCAGAGGAGGCCACAACACCAGACCACACCAGCCTGGTCCCAGGTTGCCACCTGGGTCAGTGCAGTCTCAGCTGCCTGGAAGAATGCACAGCGATGTTGGAAGAAGGTCAGTGATGCTTCCACCGTTCTCACTATTGGCTGCAACATGTCCCCTCATTCTTTCTTATCCACCCCAGCACCCAAATCCATTCACCCTGCCTGCCCTCTCACTGTTCACTCTCTCAGGACACCTTCCCATCTGCACCAAAAGTATTAGCTGTCCCATCCACAATCATCTTCTCTAATACCTGCCTCTGTCTCATTCTAGGAGGAAAACAAACCAATAGGATAAAAGTACTCAAGGCAGCTGGTGGGCTACCTGACATTCATGTCCTCACCCCTTATATGGAGACAATACTGACTCTGATCACTCTGAGCAGCTGATTGAGCAGAGACATGCCCCTGCACTGCTATTGGAGGCTGCCCTTGACTTATTGTGTTAAGGTCCTGTGAAGAAAGGCTATCTTGACTTGACTGATAACTGTACTAACAACTATGACAAATTTCCTAGATTAGTGTCTGCTTTAAACAGCTCAACAATACAGTAGCACTGTGTGTCTGGTATCTGTCTGACAGGGCAAAACATAAAAAGGCAATGTCTAGAAGGGATAGATTATGCATCTACATATTTTCAAGTGAGTGAGAGCTATGACAGCAATTGAAAAGGCTGAAGATGTAGTCTGGATCAGTTTGTGAGCTGGGTGCATGTCCCTGAGTGTAGTCCTTGCAGCAGCATTGCAGTGGTGGTTCCTTGTGCAGCTTTTAAATGCAGAAGTATTCTGTAAACAGATTAGAAACATGCCATGAGGGTTCTTAGAGGCTGGTACATGTTGGATGTCTGTGGATGTAACTGTGTGTGGCTAGTGTCCATGGAGCATGTCCTGAGATATTGGTGCCCAGGGTTCAACATGGAATTCATTTGAAGCAAGTGGCGAGCCAGGTACACACACTGCGCTACATGTTGAGAATTCTTGACTGGTGAACATCTGATAAGATGGGAACCTGCATATTAATGAGGTAAGATATACAGTTAGTAATGTGTTTAATAAGCAATAAGCTTCTGTAATAGGCAACTTCCTGCTCCCGAATGAGAAATTCATTTCAATGCCCAACAGATACATAAGAAATGCATTGAGTTGCTCCCAATGTCAGTGTAGGGCTCGCCAGGCTTCGCATGTAATTCTCACAAATCTCACCACAGCCCATGTTGTTCAGGACCTGACATGATCCCACACAATTAGCAGAATGACCTCTTTCATACTAACGATTTTATGATTGTTTGATTTGCTTTATGGATTTTTGCAGCTGGCACTCATCCAACTTGCTTTTGAATTAACTGAAAAAAAATCTTGAAAGTCTATATCATACTTTGACTGCACGTTGCATTAATTTGTAAAATGTGTGTATGCTTCAAGCCATTCTCTTGTGTTCTTAATATTCTGAGAAGCAAATGAAGGTGAATGTTACTAATACCAGTGCTGTTGTTATAATCTAGGAAGTTTGCTTATGACAGAACAGAGTCGAGAGTGTGGTGCTGGAAAAGCACAGCAGGTCAGGCAACATCCAAGGACCAGGAGAATCAACGTTTCGGGCATAAGTCCTTCCTCAGGAATGGCTTATGCCCGAAATGTTAATTCTCCTGTTCCTCAGGTGCTGCCTGACTTGCTATTGCTTTTCCAGCACCACATGCTTGACTCTGATCTCCAGCATCTGTCATCCTCACTTTTTGTCCTCATGACAGAACAATCAAGGGCTTGACAGGCAGTAAAAGGAATATGAAAATCTTCAGCAAAATATATACAGACTAATGCAAAGGCAGGTGACAGATACACTTTAATGTGCATGCATGTGAGATAATATTTTCCAAAAGGGAAATATAGGATTGGAAGTATAAGCTCAGTGGGACTACTCAGAGTGTAGAAAACCAGAGAGACCTTGTGCCTCAAGTGCTTTGATAATGACTTCAGTCTATAAGAATGGATGGGTTTGTTTCAAAGGAGAAGTTCAAAATAAAAGTTCAACATTTTTAAAAAGCCCAACTTACCCAGCACCCTAATGTCACCGTTAACTTGTGTACTTATCGTTTGACAGTAGCTTTCAAGACCTTTAAATGCCTGAATCCAGCAGCTGACGATGGTGAAAAGAAGGCATGAGTTATTTTTCCCTGACAGTTCTACATTACACAAGAAACTGTCAAAATGGAGTGCTTCTGACGGAACCCTGAGTGGAATGTCCTCTCAGAAATGCAGAGCTCCATTTTTTATTTATGTTTGTTTTCAAACAAGTAGGGTTGGAGATGCAATAAGCTAACTCTGTAATTCGTGATGCAACATTGAGTGCACTTCAAACATGAGACATGCTTGTAAATTCACTCTCTGATTAAATTAGTCCGAATAAATGACAATGAGGGACACATTAAAATGAAATCAATATAATGTACAGAATTTGCATGTGACATTTAAATTTGAAGAAAATCTTTGTGGTCTCAGTGGATATTATGTTTGTGCTTATGGTCACTATGTTTTGATGCACCCATGACATCATCTGATGGGGGAGAGGCAATCTGCTAAGTATATTGCTCATTGTCTTTGGTGAATGTGCTATGCATCTTCTAGAAGTCTGAGGTATTAACCACTCTGGCCTTCTGATATCTACTGCAGTTTTGCAGGGATTCGTCCATGGAATTGCCCTCTGGAAGCAGTGAGGTTGATAGCAGAGGCAATGGAGAGGCTGCACACTATATGAGTTCCTTGAAAGGATGACCCTGATACAGCTGTCACCTGCTTCTCCATAATGGCAGCTCCCTGTCTTGCAAGGGGAAGGAGCTCCCAGAGCAGGTTCAGGTGTGGCTTCCCTATCTTGCTTTGCTGCTGCTATTCTGCAGTCATGATAAAGCAGTGGCATGAAAGCAAGGTCCAAGTGGGCATGGATGGAGTGATCAACTTGGCTCTCTGTGTTGGTTACTGGCCATTGTCTCCATGAATGAAGGCATATGGTTAAATTCCTGAGATTTGGCAGAACACTTGGCATGCAAGAGCTCTCACTTGTGCATAACCTCTGGTATCTGGAAATATCATATGTTTCTCTACCTTTTGCTGCATCTCTACAGGCTTCACATTGCCATGATGAGGTACAACAATGTGGCACTAAATAGGAATATGATTCCACCAGTCCTTTTGAGTGTCAGAACTTTTGGATATCATATTCTCTCTCAGTTGCTGTGATCCTGAAATTGTGATGCTGCTTCTAAATGTGAGCCCATTGCAACCTGTGTGAGTGTAACTATTGGTGGACTTAGAGTAATAGAGATGTACAGCATGGAAACAGACCCTTCAGTCTAACCCATCCATGCTGACCAGATATCCCAACCCAATCTAGTCCCACCTGCCAGCACCCAGCCCATATCCCTCCAAACCCTTCCTATTCATATACCCATCCAAATGCCTCTTAACTGTTGCAATTGAACCAGCCTCCACCACATCCTCTGGCAGTTCATTCCATACACGTACCACCCTCTGCGTGAAAATGTTGCCCCTTAGGTCTCTTTTATATCTTTCCCCTCTCACCCTAAACCTATGCCCTCTAGTCCTGAACTCCCCGACCCCAGGGAAAAGACTTTGCCTATTTATCTTATCCATGCCCCTCAATTTTGTAAACCTCTGTAAGGTCACCCTTCAGCCTCCGACACTCCAGGAAAAACAGCCCCAGCCTGTTCAGCCTCTCCCTGTAGCTCAGATCCTCAAACCCTGGCAACATCCTTGTAAATCTTTTCTGAATCCTTTCAAGTTTCACAACATCTTTCCGATAGGAAGGAGACCAGAATTGCACGCAATATTCCAACCGTGACCTAACCAATGTCCTGCACAACCACAACATGACGTCCCAACTCCTGTACTCAATACTTTGACCAACAAAGGAAAGCATACCAAATGCCTTCTTCACTATCCTATCTACCTGCGACTCCACTTTCAAGGAGCTATGAATCTGTACTCCAAGGTCTCTTTGTTCAGCAACACTCCCTAGGACCTTACCATTAAATGTATAAGTCCTGCAAAGATTTGCTTTCCCAACATGCAGCAACACACATTTATCTAAATTTAACTCCATCTGCCTCTTCTCAGCCTATTGGCCCATCTGATCAAGATCCTGTTGTAATCTGAGGTAGTCTTCTTCGCTGTCCACTAAACCTCCAATTTTGGTGTCATGTACAAACTTACTAACTATACCTCTTATGCTCACATCCAAATCATTTATACAAGAAGTAGTGGAACCAGCACCGATCCTTGTAGCTATCCACTGATCGCAGGCCTCCAATCTGAAAAACAACACTCCAGCACCACCCTCTGTCTTCTACCTTTGAGCCAGTTCTGTATCCAATGGCTAGTTCTCCCTGTATTCCATGAGATCTAACCTTCCTAACCTTGTTAAAAGCCTTACTGAAGTCCATATAGATCACAACTACTACTCTGCCCTCATCAATCTTCTTTGTTACTTCTTCAAAAAACTCAATCAAGTTTGTGAGACATGATTTCTCACGCACAAAGTCATGTTGACTATTCCTAATCAGTCCTTGCCTTTCCAAATACATAGAGTCATAGAGATGTACAGCACGGAAACAGACCCTTCGGTCAATCCGTCCATGCCGACCCGATATCCCAACCCAATCTAGTCCCACCTGCCAGCACCCCGCCTACATCCTTCCAAACCCTTCCTATTCATATACCTATCCAAACGTCTCTTAAATGTTGCAATTGTACCAGCCTCCACCACATCCTCTGGCAGCTCATTCCATACACGTACCACCCTCTGTGTGAAAAAGTTGCCTCTTAAGTCTCTTATATATCTTTCCCCTCTCACCCTAAACCTATGCCCTCTAGTTCTGGACTCCCTGACCCCAGGGAAAAGACTTTGCCTATTTACCCTATCCAAGCTCCTCATAATTTTGTAAACCACTATAGTCACCCCTCAGCCTCCGATGCTCCAGGGAAAACAGCCCCAGCCTGTTCAGCCTCTCCCAATAGCTCAAATCCTCCAACCCTGGCAACATCCTTGTACATCTTTTCTGAACACTTTCAAGGTTCACAACATCTTTCCAATAGGAAGGAGACCAGATTTGCACGCAATATTCCAACAGCAGCCTAACCAATGTATGTACATCTTGTCCCTCAGGATTCCCCATTTTGAAATGTGTGTATAGCTATGCTATACAATGATTGACAAATATTCAGTTGCAATTTCTTTGACATAATATATTTTAGCTATATTATCAAATAGAACTGCAAAACAATAACACTATGTTCCCAGCTGAGATTGAGAAAAATAGCAGGTGCATCAACGTGATCGACCCTTAGTACAACCAGGAGTTGGTTGCGTATTAGTTTTAACCTACACTGCAGAAACAAATTATCTGGCCATTCAAAAATCTGGGCTATGTTTCACCATTAACAGAAAATACCTCTATTTATTATAACCTACCAATCTAAAAATTGCAGAGAAAGTGCTTCCTCGTTTGCTACTATGCAACTTAAAATATGTCCCTTTAAAAGCCCCAAACCCACAAAACCTCATTCACGAATACAACAGACAGAAGCCAAATGATTTGGTAAGGATATTATAATTGGAATACAATATTGACAGGGAACAAGCAGTTTTTCCCTAACTCTTGGTGTCAATCTGTCTCATAATAACAATCTCACTGCTTTGAAAAGCAACATTATATTGCACAACCAAAAATTATGCACCACTTGCTTTTTCCAAAGTTGCAAAATTCTGTTGATAATTGAAACTATATAATGATCATGCTTCTGTTTCAGTTTATAATCCAAAAAAGAAAAAAATGTGATCTCTTACATTATGATATTTCATTGTATCTGAATATTACATTAATTGGAAATTAAATCATTGGACCATTATATTACAAACATTCATTTTAGCAGAATCTGAAGAGTCATTTTATTTCAGTCTAGATAATTGCTTTCCATACAGCCAAATAAGTGCCAAACAAACTCTGAAATACCATTTTGAGTTGTCACGATAAATCATTTGTGGATTTTCCTGTAAAAGTTTGAAATCCACCCACAGTTGAAATCACGGGGAATTTTAGTTGAACTAAAATTAATTAAATTGTTAATATACCTCAGTGCACAAAATATTGCCACTTGTGGGGAGTCAGAAACAAGAGCCTATGAGTATATATTAGTGATCAAATAAATTCAGTACGGAATTTGGAATGTAGAACTCAGTACTGCAATAAATATTTGAGATGAATGCTAGAGATGGAATTAAGAGGATGTTGCATTATCATGTGATGAAGGAATAGACGGCTATGCTGACAGTGTAGGATCACTAATATAGACCAAATAGGTTGAATGACCTGTTTCTTACTGTACATTCTGTGTTATACTTTCGTTGGCTAAGTTCATTTATGGGCAAAACATAAACAATGCATACATATTTAGGTTGCTAAACACACTGTGCTGTTTACTTTAGAAGGTGAAACCACAGTGTCTTTATAATTTTCACTAAAATTATTTTTCATATTAAGTTCTGAATTGGTACTATGCAGATTCTCAACCAAAATCTTCCTGAAAATTTGTTTGATCTTCCCAATGTCAGTAAATTATATATAACTTTATTGTACTGTACTGTATAAATTGTCATTTTGGTGATTTATTTGAAATTTTATGATAATTGTTGCTCTGCTGTTGTCCATTATAACCTTGCTTTAACATTTGAGAATTAATATTACCACCAATGCCAACAAAATAAAAACATCAATGAACTGGCAGAGTAACATTTAACAGAGTTGTAAAACTTGCATAACGTAGTCAGTATATAATACATCTTAGAAACATGTAAAATCTGTTTCTTAAATTACTTTGTAAAATGTTAATATTTTATATACTGAGGTATATTTCAGCTAGACTCTACATTCCCCAGACAGAAAACTCCATGAAGCCCCTTTATCACTTCCACCATAAACAATTGTAATGTGTCCTTATCTCCCTACGGGGAGCAAGGATGAGCCAGCCAACCAACAGGAAGCTCAAGCTGTTCTAAAAGCTTGATTCCCAGCCCAAGCTAGTGTACAGCTGATTCACCTATGCCATGTTTCTCTTATGCCAACCAGCTACTGTTTATTAAGAATTCCATATTTTCTTCAATACTTTGATTTTTAAAAAAATATACTTTTAAATGGTCATGAGAAGAAAATATGTTTCCCAGGAATGAGACTTCAGCTGAAAATATCCGATCCAGTGTACAGAAGGATGAATTGGGGAGGGGATGAAACCAATGATGTGTACGTCAAACAGCATGTTCATAGTGTCTGCACTGGGCAGAACTCTCCTCACTGACGAGGTCAGACTGAGAAATGAACAGGGCGATTAGTCTTGTAGGAGGGGGGGAACTTGCAATGCAAAGTACACCGCACCTATCATAATACTTATGTTTAGTTGGAAGCACACAATATGGGTTTGTTTGCACACAATATGGATCTGTGAGGGGTAGGTCAGGATTTGTGAGGGGTAGGTCTTCTCTTACAAGTCTTATTGAATTCTTTGAGGAGGTAACCAAGCATGTGGATGAGGGTAGAGCAGTGGATGTAGTGTACATGGATTTTAATAAGGCATTTGATAAGGTTCCCCATGGTAGGCTTATGTGGAAAGTCAGGAGGCATGGTTTAGAGGGAAATTTGGCCAGTTGGATAGAAAACTGGCTAACCGGTCGAAGTCAGAGAGTGGTGGTAGATGGTAAATATTCAGCCTGGAGCCCAGTTACAAGTGGAGTTCCGCAGGGAACAGTTCTGGGTTCTCTGCTGTTTGTAATTTTTATTAATGACTTGGAAGAGGGAGTCGAAGGGTGGGTCAGTAAATTTGCAGATGATACAAAGATTGGTGGAGTTGTGGATAGCGAGGAGGGCTGTTGTCAGCTGCAAAGGGACTTAGATATGATGCAGAGCTGGGCTGAGAAGTGGCAGATGGAGTTCAACCCTGTCAAGTGTGAGGTTGTCCATTTTGGAAGGACAACTAAGAATGCGGAATACAGGACTAACGGTAGGGTTCTTAGTAAGGTGAAGGAGCAGAGGGATCTTGGATATATGTTCATAGCTCTTTGAAAGTTGCCACTCAGGTGGATAGAGCCTGTAAGAAGGCCTATGGTGTATTAGCATTCATTAGCAGAGAGATTGAATTCAAGAGTCGTGAAGTGATGTTGCAGCTGTCCAGGACCTTGGTTAGGCCACATTTGGAGTACTGTATGCAGTTCTAGTCGCCTCACTTTAGGAAAGATGTGGAAGCTTTGGAGAGGGTGCAGAGAAGGTTTACCAGAATGTTGCCTGGAATGGAGAATAGGTCATACGAGGATAGGTTGAGAGTGCTAGGCCTTTTCTCATTGGAATGGCGAAGGATGAGGGGTGACTTGATAGAGGTTTATAAGATGATCAGAGAAATAGATAGAGTAGACAGTCAGAAATTTTTTCCCCAGGTACAACAGTGTTATAAGGGGACATAAATTTAAGGTGAAGGGTGGAAGGTATAGGGGGGATGTCAGGGGTAGGTTCTTTACCCAGAGAGTGCTGGGGGCATGGAATGCGCTGCCTGTGGGAGTGGCAGAGTCAGAATCATTGGTGACCTTTAAGCGGCAATTGGATAGGTACATGGATGGGTGCTTAAGCTAGGACAAATGTTCGGCACAACATCGTGGGCCGAAGGGCCTGTTCTGTGCTGTATTGTTCTATGTTCTATGTTCTATGTTCTATGTTCCATATTTCTCTTTTTATGTTACAGCTGTTCCTTTTCCACTAAGCCATCGACTGACCATGAAGGAAGTATTTGACTGTGATGGCAAGCCACGGGTTGATCTTTTAAAGGCTCATCTCACCAAGGAGGGACGAGTAGAAGAAATTGTAGCACTTCGAATTATTAATGAAGGAGCTTCCATTCTTCGCCAAGAAAAAACAATGCTGGATATAGAAGCTCCTGTGACAGGTAGAACTGTGTAGACTTGTTAGCATTTTGAAATTTAAAACAGATTTTAGGTGTGAATATAATATGAAATGAACTGTTACGTAGCAATGCTAGGTGTAACCCACTTCAAAAGTTAACAGAAGATATTGAGAACTTCCTCAAAGCTGTTCCTAACGTATCATTGGATCTTTGCTGAAAACAGAGCAGAAACTCCAAAGTCCAGAGTAAATAGGGTTTCTGCTGCATATCCGGCAATATTCTGGCAATGGTGCAGAAACAGTGGGGAGAAATTCCTGACAATTTGAATGTAAACTGTAACATGAATATTGTTCTTAAAAATTGAAATAAGTTTGAAGAAAACCATTCACATCAAATGAGTTGATGGTAGATCATGTTTAAGCTTTGAGCATTATATAACTGTGATATGTTGGCTGTTAACAGATAGATATCTAACTGCAAGAGTTTCCAAGAAAACTACAAATGCATAAATGTAACATCCAAGATGTATGGATTAGGTAAAGAGATGCCATGTGAAACAAAACTATTGGCCAAATGATGGAGCTAAGGATTACGTTTTGGAGCTATTTATTCATTTTATATCTGATCATAGGTGAATTTTGTACCTGATCTTGCGTACAGGCCCCCTAATAATAACCGATATTCTTAAGGCATAGGTAGATAGTGAAATGAACGGTCCTTGACCTTAGCACTGCCTCAGTCCAAGTCAGCTATCAGGATGACAATATCTCGAACACTTCCCTTTTTTCTTTTTTTCTCTTTTGTTTCTCCTTTTTTTTTAAAATCCCCACACTACCGCCTAACTGCGGTAGTGCTTATCTTTAGACAATCCTCTATTTTTTTTAACCCCCCACACTACCACCTAGCTGCGGTAGTGCTTATTGTTTTCCCCAGCATCCATGTTGTGTGTGTGCAGGTGAACACTTCCCTTTTTTTTCAAGAGGAGAGTCCTTCCCACACTGGTCCAGGTCCCTCAGAGCCAGCTCTCAGAGTGAACAGAACCTCTGATATTCCTGTTATTTTCTTTTTTTTTTCTTTTCTTTAAGAGTGCCAAGATCTCTGACACTCCTTTTTTTTACCCCCACACTACTGCGGTAGTGCTTATTTCTTCCCCCAGCACCCATGTTGTGTGTGTGCAGGTGAACACTTCCCTTTTTTCTTTTTTCAGAGTCAGTCTCAAGAATGAAGAGACTCTCAGATTCTCCTGTTTATTTTCTTTTTTCTTTTTTTTTCTTTTTTTCCCCACACTACCACCTAATTGTGGTCGTGCTTGTTTTTCCCCTGCACCCATGTTGTACGTATGCAGGTGTGAGACACAGTGAAAACACTTCCCTTTTTTTTATTTAACAAATTACAAAACAGTTTACAAGAAAACAGTTAACAGTTAACATTTACAGCTGTATACAACAGCAATTTTACAAGGGAGAGGAGCAGCAAAGCCAGGCCCCACACCCTACCTTTCAACCAGTTTACAGGGAGATGAGGACAAACCTCAAATCCCACTTCCACATATAAAAGGCAACAATGACATTTGTACATGAGACAATCCAGTTACATAAAAAAAGAGTGTAACACTTTCCTTTTCTTTTTTTCTTTTTTTATTATTAACCCCCACACTATCGCCTAACTGCAGTATGCTTATTTTTCCCCAGCACCCACATTGTGTGTGTGCGCAGGTGAGAGACACAGTGAGAGACACAAGGTGCATGAATCTTTATTGACCTGTTTATGGCCAGATGCTCCTGATTTTTTTTTTTTTGTTTTTTTTTTCTTTTTTAAACCCCCACACTACCGCCTAACTGCGGTAGTGCTTATTTTTCCCCAGCACCCATGCTGTGTGTGTGTGCAGGTGTGAGACACAGTGAGAGACACAAGGTGTACGAATCTTTATTCAATTTCCACCACCAGGAAACACTTCCCTTTTTCTTCTTTTTATTTTTCTTTTCTCAAAAGGAAAACACCCGAGTGGCCAGTGACAAGCTGTGCCCTTCACAAAAGGCAATGCTGTGTGAAATCTCCTGTTTTTTTTTCTTTGGGCAATGAAAACTCCTGTTTATCTTTTTTTTCCTTTTTTTTCTAAATAATCCCCTGTTTATTTAATTTTTTTTCTAAATAATCCCCTGTTTATTTTTTTTTGCCCTTACACTCCTTTTTTAAAATTTCTACCCCCACACTACCACCTAACTGCGATAGTGCTTCATTCCTATTTTTTTTATATAACCCCCACACTACTGCCTAACTGCGGTAGTGCTTACAGCACCCATGGTGTGTGTGAGTAGGTGTGAGACACAGTGAGACACAAGGTGTACGAATCTTTATTCAATTTCTACCACCAGGAAACACTTCCCTTTTTTTTCTTTCTTTGGCTTCCTCAGAGCTAGTTAGGTTATATTAGATTAGATTAGATTACTTACAGTGTGGAAACAGGGCCTTCGGCCCAACAAGTCCACACCGACCCGCAACCCACCCAGACCCATTCCCCTACATTTACCCCTTTACCTAACACTACGGGCAATTTAGCATGGTCAATTCACCTAACCTGCACGTTTTGGACTTTTCAGAGTGAACAGAACTTCTGACACTCCTGTTAAATTTTTTTTGTTCTTTTTTTTAAAATTATTAACCCCCACACTACTGCCTAACTGCTGTAGTGCTTATTTTTTTCCCCAGCACCTATGGCGTGTGTGTGTAGGTGTGAGATGCAGTGAGAAACACAAGGTGTATGAATCTTTATTCGATAGCCACCACCAGGAAGATAGGAAAACACCCAAGTGGTCAGTGACAAGCACTGCCCTTCTCATCAAAGGGCAATGCTGTGTGATCAAAACAGTGAAGGGGAGGGTAGGGACTAAATCAAAATAGAGTTGGAGGGGAACACTTCCCTTTTTTTTCTTTTAAAAGGCCAATGCTGTGTGAAATTTCTAGTTTTTTTTTCTTTTTTTTCCCTGCTTATTTTTTTTTTCTTTTTTCACACTACCGCCTAACTGCGGTAGTGCTTATTTTTCCCCAGCACCCATGGTGTGTGTGTACAGCTGTGAGACACAGTGAAAGACACAAAGTGCATGAATCTTTATTCAATTTCCACCACCAGGAAGACATGAAAAACACCCGAGTGGCCAGTGACAAGCACTGCCCTTCACATCAAAGGGCAATACTGTGTGATCAAAACAGTGAAGGGGAGGGTAGGGACTAAATCAAAATAGAGTTGGAGGGGAACACTTCCCTTTTTTCTCTTTTTTTTAATTTTCTTTTTTTTTCTTTAACCCCCACACTACCGCCTAACTGCGGTAGTGCTTATTTTTTTCCCCAGCACCCATGGTGTGTGTGTGCAGGTGTGAAACACAGTGAAAGACACAAAATGCACAAATCTTTATTCAATTGCCACCACCAGGAAGATATGAAAAACACTTAAGTGGCCAGTGACAAGCACTGCCCTTCACATCAAAGGGCAATGCTGTGTGATCAAAACAGTGAAGGGGAGGGCAGGGACTAAATCAAAATAGAGTTGGAGAGGAACACTTCCCTTTTTTTTCTTTGTTTTTTTCTTTTTCTTTTTTTCTTTTTTTTCCTCTTTTTTTTCTTTTTTTTTCTTTTTTCTTTCTATTTTAATTTAAGTTTAACCCCCACACTACCGCCTAAGTGCGGTAGTGCTTATTTTTTCCCCAGCACTCATGGTGTGTGTATGTGCAGGTGTGAGACACAGTGAAAGACACAAAGTGCACGAATCTTTATTCAAACACTTCCCTTTTTCTTTTTTTGAAAAACACCTGAGTGGCCAGTGACAAGCACTGCCCTACAAACCACAGGGCAATGCTGTGTGAATTTCCTGTTTTTTTTTTAAAACCCCCACACCCAATCCCCTGTTTATTTTTTTTTTCTTTCTTTTTTTTCTTTTTTTTATTATATATTTTTTAATTTAACCCCCACACTACCACCTAAGTGCGGTAGTGCTTATTTTTATCCCCTGCACCCATGGTGTGTGTGTGCAAGTGTGAGACACAGTGAAAAGACACAAAGTGCACGAATCTTTATTCAAACACTTCCCTTTTTTTTTTTTTTTTAAACCCCCACACTACCGCCTAAGTGCGGTAGTGCTTATTTTTTCCCCAGCACCCATGGTGTGTGTGTGCAGGTGTGAGACACAGTGAAAAGACACAAAGTGCACGAATCTTTATTCAATTTCCACCACCAGGAAGATAGGAAAGACACCCGAGTGGCCAGTGACAAGCACTGCCCTACAAACCACAGGGCAATGCTGTGTGAATTTCCTGTTTTTTTTTTAAAACCCCCACACCCAATCCCCTGTTTATTTTTTTTTTCTTTCTTTTTTTTCTTTTTTTTATTATATATTTTTTAATTTAACCCCCACACTACCACCTAAGTGCGGTAGTGCTTATTTTTATCCCCTGCACCCATGGTGTGTGTGTGCAAGTGTGAGACACAGTGAAAAGACACAAAGTGCACGAATCTTTATTCAAACACTTCCCTTTTTATCTGGCAGCCAGTGCTCCCTGATTGGACCAGATGAACAATCCCAATCAGGGAACTCGTATCCTGTGAGGTCCAGCTGGCTGACCTCATTACAAGTAGAAAGTGAGGACTGCAGATCAGAGCTGAAAATGTGTTGCTGGAAAAGCGCAGCAGGTCAGGCAGCATCCAAGGAACAGGAGAATCGACGTTTTGGGCATGAACCCTACTTCAGGAAGAAGGGCTCATGCCCGAAACGTCGATTCTCCTGCTCCTTGGATGCTGCCTGACCTGCTGCGCTTTTCCAGCAACACATTTTCAGCTCTGACCTCATTACAACCACTACAGTGATTCTTGGTAAGTGAGGAGTTGAAAGGTTATCAGCAGTAGGTGGGAAAGTGGAGTATTGAGATTGGCGATGATCTTACTAAATAGTGGAGCTGATTTGTGCTTGAGTGACCTGTTCCAGCTCCTAACTTGAATTGCCATGTATTTTATTTATCAGTTCTTTTTTTAACTTTCATATTATTTTCAAATAAGATATTTATATTTCTTTCTAAGAACAATGTAGTTGAAATGATTTATTGAAATAAAATCTATGTGTTGTGTGTAGCTGAAAGAAAGTACAACTTTGGCATCAGGAAGGATTTCAGCAATAAAATAATTACCAAAACATCTATTTTCTTATTGATGTTTATTGATGAATGACTATAAGCCAAGGTACTGGAAGAACTCCATTGCTGTTTCCTGAATAGTCTCATAAGATCTTTTATATAAAAGGACAGATGGGGCCTTAGTTAACACCTCACTCAAACGACAGATGTTGGCCAGAGAAAGGCAGGATATCTGAACAGAGAGGTGAAATCTCATATAAATACTGTATTAATATGATTGGCTAATCTCATTTGAGTCCAGTGAAAGTGATATTAATCACAGCAGTAACAATTTGAGCAGATTTGACCTGCGAGGGGGTGAGGAGTGAGTGCAAGTACATTTTTCTAAGTATGCAGGAAACCTCATACAAGCAACCAATCAGATTTAAATATTCAACAGCATATTGACTGCAGCTTTAACTTGTACGTATTTTAATCAACCTGCTCAGACATGCTGTGACACTCCCCGGGAGAGGCGGGACTTGACTTTGGATCTCCTGGCTCAAAGGTAGGGACACCTTCACAGCACCACAAGACTCCGACTTTCACCTTGTCTTCTGGCTTTAACTAGTAGCATAAGGGCTTCTCTGACTATCTATCTTTAACTCATCAGGTACAACTAGGAGAAAGAGTTGTTATGGTTAATGAGATTGAGGAATTGGTAGGCTGAAAGCTATGGTGGCTACTTCTTTACCCAAACATTGTGCTTTTGCTCACAGGACATGTTCTTTTAAAATTCTAGAGGAATTTTCGAAAATTTGAGATTATTTCTGCTACCTTGAACTTTTTTTGCCTTTGATCTGTACTTCTTAGCTGTTCATCCTTCTCAAAAGCTTCTGATTAGCCTTCAGCAATAAGACCAGTAGAAGGAACTAATCCAGTAGGTGCAGGACAGAGGGACAAACACACCTCTTGCTCTCAACAGATGATACATTATGAAGCAGATTGGAAGAGTGTCAGCTTTCTAGGCATGACTAACACCAATTGTTCAGACATCCAGTCTTTAATGCAGATCATTGATGACACCTGAAGCTTTCTGGGCAATCAGCCCCTTTAAAGTGACCTACACTCTGGATGCATTACCAGTAACTATCTCAATTAGCACAATTTGAAATTTCTTTATCACAGGGGAGCAGATGGTGATATCCCTTAGACTCCCCAGTCTAATATACATAAATATATGTCTCAAATCACAGATGTATTGTTTGTTTACTGTCAACACTAGTCAATATGCTTCTGATGAGAGCAGACAAAATGAGAAATTCCTCAGATTTGCTACTGTGATTGGATTCCCACCAGTGCAGGGAGTCATAGATTATGGTCAAGATCACCTCCACTGTGCCAGTGCAACCTTTAACCATCTGAGAAACAGAGTGTTTAATGACAAAGACCTCAGACTCTGCACCAAACTCATTGTCTGCAGGACAGTAATGTTAGCTGCCTGACTGTATGCATCAGAGATGTGGACAATATGCATCAGACATCTCAAATATTAAGAAATGTATCAGCACCGATGCCTCCACAAGTCCTGCAAATTCAGTGGCAGATTCAACACACCAATATCAGTGTCCTCTCTCAGAAGTTCTTTCACACGGATGCTCAAATTCTAGTTTCTTTGTCAGTTTCTCAAAACTGAGGATAACGTTTTTCCACCCTGGAGTTTGGAGCCATGAAGTTACAAAATAGTTCAATACTGGATCTACACACCTTGCTACAGGTGGGGCAGATGGTATTTGAGGAGGTGGGTGTATCAGGTTCTCAGATGTTTGTACATTCCTTCCACATTTTGAACTTGGCTTCCACCCGTACCTATTTGAGATACTTAAGATGGTTGACTCTTTTGTAGATACTTCTCCAGTTTTCAGTCTTCCTAGGGATCTCCATGAGTCAGTGGAAATACTGCATGTTTTCATGAAGGCTTAAAAGGTGTCCTTAAATCATTTTCTCTGCCCTGCTGAGAAGCATTTACCATCACAGAGCTCAGAATAGAAAGCTTGTTTTGGAAGTCTGTGTCAGGCATGTGGATGCATGGCCTACCCAGCACGACTCATTGACAGTAACTACTGCCTCAAAGCTGGAGATGGTGGCCTGTGAGAGGACACTTGCATTCCCATCCTCAATGGTGGAAGACCCCAAGACATTAGTGCAAATGATGAGGCTGAAGCATTAACAACAATCAACAGCAAGAAGTGCTGAATGGGTGATCTATCTTGGTCTCTTCCTGAGCTCCTCAGCATCACAGATACCAAACTTCATCCAATTTGATTTACTCTGCATGATATTTAGAAAAAGCTGAAGGCTTTTGAAGCCCTGATAACATTAAACCAATAATACTAAAGCCTTATATTAAATGGCGGAACAGGGTTTAGGTCCATGTGACAATTCTAATTCATATGTTCATACGTGCCAGCTCATTAAAAACATCATTAATCAAGCCAACTTGAAATTGGGACAATTTAAAATGAGGACTAACTGTATTCCTTTTCTTACTACTTCACCATATTATTATCCTGGTTGTTTCTGCAGAACCAGAAGTAGGCTGCTTTGCCCCTGCTGATTCCTGATGAAGAGCTTTTGTCCAAAACGTCGATTTTCCTGCTCCTGGGATGCTGCCTGACCTGCTGTGCCTTTCTAGCACCACTCTAATCTTGACTCTAATCTCCAGCATCTGCAGTAGCCACTTCTGCCTGTTATGCCCCTACTTTGACTACTCAGATGTGCAAGGCCAATGACCTTTGGAGTTTAGAGCTTATGAGACCCCTGACAAAGACTGTCCCACTGTGGGACTCTGATTGACTGTCACTTGAGCAGGTTGAGGAACAAGGGAAAGAGCTGAAGCACTTTGAGCAGGGTTTCCAATTCCATTTTCTCTTTGTACATTTTCCCTTTCCAGGCCCACCCAGGCCACCATGCTTATTTAAGATTTGGATACTTGAAAGTTGAACAGATGCTGAAGAGAGAGGCGTTCCAACATCGATAATTAAGCTGCTGGACTGAGTATGCAGGCTGTTGCACTCCATTATTGGCTGCATCTGATGCTTCATGCAGGTGTCATAGAATGGACATCTGCATTAATGCCTTATGAATCTCAGACTGAACTCGGTCTGTTCCAATCTCATTGCAATGATGCACAGTTTTTTTTTCTGGAAATGCAGATAGAACCTCACAGAGTTTCTGCTTCTGGATAGTACTGCTTGTTAATAATCTTTGAGGCTCAGCCTTTGTGTGGAGAAGAGCAGAGCCTGGAGTCCCTCTGTCTAAACCAGCTCCTGCTTACTTGTGTGACTCACCATATGACAACACATATGCTTCTCATGGGAATGTACAGCAAGTTGTATGTTTCTGAGCTGATGGAGGTTGAATTTGAGTCCTGTGACACTGCTTCCTCAGAGTACACAACCTCCTCAGAGAGTAGTCATTGTCCTCTTGAATCAGTATCTGCCTGATGCTTGAAACAAATATTGGAGATTAATTAGACATTAATTAAAACTGACAAGGTGAAAGGATTCAGAGTCATCAATGTGCAGATCACCATCATTCAGTAACTGCTGACATCAGGTCAACATGAATGTGTGTTGTATTCTATGTGAATGTTTGATGATATATTCTGTACCTTCACTTCTGTTATGGGCCTGGCCAGAACCCCACCACCCCACCACCACCACCACCACCACTACCAAAACATTTCAAGAAAGTAGCGCAGACCCTAACTTTGCTGGTTGTTAAAGCAGGTGTCAAGTGGATATTCCAGGAGCCAGAATGTATTTGCAAAATTATTGAATGATGCACAAACAAAATAGAACAGAATAATTTAACCTATCTGAAAATCCAGTGTAGTATCCCAATTTAATGATGCTGTTCCAAATTCCTGCAACAATTTTCATAAATGTCCCTTGGCAAAGAAGGTAAAATCAAGCACAGAATCTTACAGGAGAGAAAGGGGGGGAGAGAGAGAGAGAGACAGAGAGAGAGAAAGAGATGACCGAGGGACTCAGCATGGAACACCTTTTTCCATGTAGATGTTTCTTGAACCAGCAACCTCAAACTGACTGACTGCTTTCAGTGAGCAGCCAGAGTGCTAATAAAACCGAACAAAGCCAAAGATAAGCTGAGCTGAGAAAACTGACCACTCCCCTTTCAATATACAAGTTTTTTTTAAACTTGAAAGCCTTTTGCTTGAGAGCAGTATCTGTCAGCAATAATCGAATTGGCCCTAAAACCCTTCAGACCTAGCCTTTTCAGAATCATTGCTTTTACAACCTCTCTGGAAAAAGAATGCCAAGGACAGCATAACCTTGTCAAAGGAGTAATATCATCACACCTTCAAAGACGTTGCAATCTAACATCCTGCTGATCTCTCTTGCGTTATTCTTCCACATTGGCTTGGCTTTTACTGGTGAGAAATGGAATATGTTGAGAGGACGTAATGGCAGCATTTGTGGAACATAAATGTTTGGGACGGGAATGAGAAAGCACTAACCTAGGTATGAATCATAAAAGGTGAGTCTAAGCAATATAAGTTGAGATGGCAATGGGTAAACATGCCTCACAAAAATGGTGTAGGTGTTTTTGTCCATGGAGCACTGTGTAGGTGAAAACTGGGAATGTCAGGGTGAGGGTGGCAGGTACACATATGTGGAAGGTCACCCACCTTTGCTGCTCTGATGAGGTAATCTTTTGTGGTGTTGTATGCATGATCACAAAATCACTTGCTGCTGCTCACCTCCTCAGTGACTTCCAGCTATCCCTGCTTTCTTTTAAAGGCAAGCATCTTCTTCCAGTCTTTCTTGCGACTCTTCTAGCCTGCAATATGATTTCTTGCAATGACTTAGACAGCGCGATGGGCTAAGAGTATTGAGAGTGATGGAGTAGTGACATAATGGAGAACAAGAAGACTGCATCATTGAGTTGCTACTTTTCTCCTGACATTTGGAGAATGGATCTACTTTGTCCCTTCTGGCTAGGTTCCCTTGAAAGTCTAAGACTTGAACATGGCTTACGGTTATGCATGCCTTCTGTGGCGAGGGTACTTGCATGTGAGATGCTAATGACATGGTTGAGTTAAAGATTCAATGCAAAATCTGTCCACTTATTTTTGTGGTCTTGTTCCATGATTGACCATTGCTAACTCTGTGCAAGTCCAAAATTGCTTCTTTTGGTAACCCAATAACCCCGAGCATTGATGGAAATCGTTAGTGACATCTGAATACAATTGCAGACTCATACAAGCATATAAACAGAATACATGCTTAAATCTGTGATTGAGGTGAAAGGGGAAAGAAGAGAAATTGGTTAATGATTCCAATTCACCAGTGTATAAATTGCAAACAAAAATGATGTCTATTTCTAAAAGTTTGCTTGGCAAGTGTAAGGATTATTTAGATAACTTGCATAAGTCAATTCACACGCTAAGAATGTGTCTGTTGAGATTTCAGAAAGCAAGTTTTGTTAAAACAGATGGCATTAATCTGGCAGAAGAGAGTACTAACAATTGCCGAATAAATTTGTTTATGTTGTTGGAATAACCAGAAATATTGCTATTGTTATCAACAATTTAACATACAGTTGATTTTAAATGGCATTGGTTGAAATATAAATAGCACTCCATTCCCAATCCATCCCTCATAATCTATTTCTTCCTGAGGATGTTCTGCAGGTTCAGCCCTCTGATGTCTGCTGCTCATTTCTTCAATCTGGCTGCAATTCTTGTCACTCTGATTGCCAGTTTCTTAAGGCAGTGCCACAACCCCTTTAACAGCAGCAGTTTTCATATTCTGAACTCTGCTTCACCCTCACATTTTTCCATTTAATTTAATTGTCAGAAAATGATGCAGAGTTATGTCAGTTTTAGACTATGTGTACAAATGGATGAGGCCATGCAAAATTGGGAAATTACTGATTCTTTTTTGGTTCACTGTGACTGAGACATATTTACAAGCATGAAATGTCTGGTTGCTTATTTATTCAGTTTGAATAAAATAACTTATTAATATTTTTCTACATTTGGAAATGCTGTCGAGACATTCTCTCAGGACTCTCCATTCTGAAACATTACTTTATTGGAGATGTAATAGAAATACTAGGTGGAACTTTATGCCCTATCCCTGGGAACCATTTGGGAGGCAGAGCCTACCTTCTGATGCTTGTTCCTTGAGGATTGGAGAAGGAGGAAATCCTGGTGATCCTGATGAGGGGATGGTTTTGGGCAGTGGGTTGTGAGTGGGTTTTGGAGGAGGGGGGGAATCCTCTGGAGGTCAACCTGTCCTTGGTATGACCTGTTTCTTTGTGCTACCTAGTGGACCTCCTCATGCAGGCTCTCTAATCTCCCTCACTAGATCCTCCCAGCCCACTTCCAGTAGAATCCCTCTACTTCACCATATGGTTGATTAGCAGCACCAAGAGATGGAGCTTCCTCTCAAATAGGGCAGAAGTGGTTTTGCTCTGAGCAATGGAGGTTGACTCACCACTGACTTTTAAACTGGCATGTGCAATCCTCATCTTCACACACAATTCTACTTGATGTAATCCCTATTTAAAACCACCACACTTCTGGAAAAGCTGTGATAGCAGAACAGGAGTTCCTTTAGTTGTCCAGTTATGAATCACAGGCTCCAGGTAACTTCAACATGATAAATCTTTTTTTAAAACTAATGTACATAAATTTTTCCATGTATTTGGTTCTTGAGTGCATGTGATATAAATGTTTAAGGAGATTTTTTGATATGTTTTATGTTACTTTTTATGATTCTTGCACTTCCAGCTTATATTGTTGAAGCCTACTCCTTAATGGGTTTTCTGAAGAGCATACAGTGATGAATTACTGCAAAGAAACTGGTTGGCTATCTGTGACTATGAAGGGCTGAGATTTATGACCAGTAACTCAGTTATGTATGTATTAATCCCAGGAGTGCCCTCTGGTGGAGATGAATTATTGTTGTACACGGTGCCAGTAATCTCTGGTACAGTACTCTGAAAATAGCTAGAGCAGCAGTGAGAGCATTCAGAAGATATTTTTATTTCAATGTGAACAATGTAAAATTCTAGGACAAAATGTGCAGTTGCTGTTTGTGTTCAGTAACATGCAGCAATCCAGACAATCAGTTTTGCATGGAACTGAAATTAAGTACATTCTCAAAATTTCAGTTTGAAAATACTATGCCTCTGCTGAATTTAAAAGTCTCAGTTGCCACCTGCTCTATTTCTTGGTTCCTTAGCAGCCCACACATGTGCTGAACCTTCATCCGTATTACTAAAGAATTGATGTTGAACTGCTGTTTCACTGAAGAATTATTTATACTGTACTAATTATGCTTCTGCTGTTGCCTCTCTCAAGATTTGGCTCTCCATATTCTGCAGTGATAAACCATGGCTCATTGTTTGAATAAAGTGTACAATTAATATGATACTTTACAGATGATCTGTCCAATCTTTCAATCTATTAATGAACAGTTTTGTAGAGTCTCTATCATATTTTGTTAGGGGTTTTCCTGGAGTGAGCTTCCAACTGTTGGGCTCCTTGTCTGAATGTTCACTTCAAATTTGGCTTTTCCTTTCCCTCTTTCCATCTGGATTTCCCTACATGGTTTTCTAGAAAGTAAATATTCCAGTTCATACTTGTCATTTAAACTGAGGTGGTGTGCCATTCTGGTGAAGTTTTCTGTCCACTGTGGAATCAGAATGCTGCAGCAAATAAGGCAATATATATTTATATTTATATTTAAACCTTTCTTATTTACTGTGTCACAAATGATACAGTAGTGATATAATTAACACCACCTAAGCAAATCCTCTTGTGATTCCAGTAAGCCTTCACCTTCTGCCTCTTACTATTTCTACATATAATGCAACCCTTGGGGCTTCAGTCAAGCTAAAAGCAAGCTATTGCTATCCTTCTGATAAATGAGATGCTCTTGACAAACATCCTCTGAGCATTAGAGCGCATAAGAGTTTACAAAGGAGATCACGCTGCCATTTGTGCAGGAACAGAGTAGGTTATTGGTGAAGGAGGCAGCATGTGAAGCTTTGTCTGAGAGGAGTGGGGTAAATGGGTAAAGCGGTGGGAAGTCTTCCTAAAATTCCCATTTCAAAGTACCTACTGAGCATCCTCACTTTTGGGACTCACCTGCACTTCTCTAACAGGAGAGTACTTTGCTGCGTGACAGTGAGGCATTGAGCAGCTATGGTAAGACATTCGTCCGTCCTTGTGTCAAGTGGCAGGCAGGTGTGCAGGCCATTGGTCAGGTTCGGCCTGCATGTGTCTGAACCTTCATGCTAGTGGCCACCATTTCTGTGGATGTCACAGGGGGTGCCTGGGATATTGTGGCACTCGTTTGAGATGGACTTCTCCCATCTCTCTGCTCCAGACTTCATTTCCTTGCTTGTCTTAGCGTCTCTTGCTCGTAGGTGTTCCAGATTTGTGTAATGATTTGTAGCTCAGGTGCACTGAAGATGTCACCTAGACAGGGGGCAAAACGTCTGCAAATCAACTTCCCAGCTCGGTGAACATACCCACAACTACAACAATCGGGATCCAGTCTACAAATCTTTACACAGACCTCAAACACCTATGGGTGAGGGATGCTAAGACAAGCACTGAAATGGGAATCCTGTGCCAACAGTCTAAATGCTACCTATGAACAACTCCAATTCCAACATGGATGTCAAAGGAATCACATACTACCACGCTGTGTCAGATACAGACCAAACAACAATCCATAAGCCAGGGATACAGTAACCATGGCACTTAGCCATGGACTCCATCAACATTAACCAACACCCAATATACCAGCCACTACAACGAACAACCAGAAACATCAGAAACAGAATCAAATAAATTCCAGAAGACACAGTGCAACACTGCTTCATATGAGGCTCCAAAGCACTGAAGATGTCACCTAGACAGGAAATGAAATGTCTGTAAAAGAAATTTCCCATTTCTGCAAACACACCCACAGCCAAGACAATACTAGGGGAGTTGGTGTGAGTCCTGCTTTTGGTTGGAGGAGGACCTTTGTCTTACAGGCATCCAGGTACAACCATTTGCTTGATGGATTTCTTCAAACAGGTGAAGGGTGACATGAAAGTCCTCTTTTGTGTACTGCAGTATTAACACAGTCTTTTATATTAAGATATCTTTTCTGGTCATTCAAGAGGGCTTGGCCTTGGATTACAGCCTTTAGAGTTCAAAAGCTTCCCATCAAACTTGAATTTTAGACACTGAGTGGCAGGATATCTTTGACTATATTGTGTTTTTGGCCATGAGGAAGAGAGAGTACAGAGTGGACAGAAGTACAATAGAAACATTTGGTGCATTCAGCAAGCACTGAATCAAAATCACATCTAGACTAAAATGTAATCCAAATTCTGTACTGTTGCTAACAATGTGCAAAAAATTACTGCCTGAACTTTCCTCAGAATTGTTTCTGCCCTGCTATCTTAATTTGCTATTGAGTGAATGCAACTCAGAATGTTGTGAGTTATTTTGTTCTGGCACAATCTAGCACCTTCATTTGGACTATTCTTTTCACAAAGCTATTGCTAACCATTATCTCAAGAGCATTTTTTTAGTGCAGATATATTGTCCTTGATTTTGCATGAATTTTTAGAGCCAGTATTACCTTTGGTTAGCAGGAGGTTTACAACTATTGCTATACTTAAAGGAACTATTTTCTGCATGTGTCAAAAGGGATTTTTACTCAACTTCACCAAGGTTTCAAAAAAAATGTAGATCAAGGTTAGATGTGCATACACTGTCACAAATTAGTTTTCCTTTCAAGACAAAAGATACATTACAGTATTTCAGTATAAATTCACTACAAAAATATTAACAGTAAATGACAGACAGTGGAGAAATAGTTCATTCACTTACTTTACTGCAGTTTCCTCAAACTAGACTATTTGAAATTCCATGGAGAAAGTGAGGACTGCAGATGCTGGAGATCAGAGCTGAAAATGTGTTGCTGGAAAAGCGCAGCAGGTCAGGCAGCATCCAAGGAACAAGAGAATTGATGTTTCGGGCATAAGCCCTTCTTCTCGTATTTGAAATTCCATGTCAATCTAAATTATCTCCTAATTCTAAATTATAACAATGGTTGACCAATGTTTGTGGTTTATTTAGTCTTCATTGCTCTTAGACAAAATATGGTGATCAATTTTGAGAGACTTTACTGGTTAAGGGTCCTGCTGGTCAATGTAAACTTCAATAAAGCTCAAAAAATGATTCATATAGATATTTTGATAAATTTTGTTGATATCTTGCCACTTTCCTCTATATATAAAATAGGTGTTTGTGTATTTGGAAAACATTGTTTGTAGATTTTGAAGTCTTAAAGGTGAATGGAACGTTAAAGTTGTTTATTCTGTTACTTTGCCTATAGGATTAGTTGTCTACATTTATATTTGATTCATGTGTTTCTGTTGTTGTTCAGGCCTGACATTTTATATTTAAAATTTTATTTTCTGTCTCTGTTTGTTATAAGCACAATGCTTCCGGTCACTATTTCATTTGTGGAGCCAATGAGGGTGGAATAGCTTTTCTTTTGCAGTTCCAGTGCAAAAGAAATTATTGAAGATGATGTGTTTCACAAGTTCAATAAAAATGCGCTGTTCAGTACCACTATTGTCTGTCTCAATTTAACCGTTCCAGCTTTGGTAGTCCCACTTCATAAAGAAGGCCACATAATCTATATGTGATTTCTTGAAACCTTACTTATGGCCATATTGTGTCATAGACATGGTTTTTTCAAGGTCAGAAGCCACATGACACCAGGTTATAGTCCAATAGATTGATTTGAAATCACAAGCTTTTGGAGTGCTGCTCCTTCATTCACCTTACAAAAGGATAGCTCTCCGAAAGCTTGTGATTTCAAATCAATCTGTTGGACTATAACCTGATGTTGCATCACTTCTAGCTTGTCCACCCCAGTCCAACACCAGCACCTCTACATCCATCGTTTTTTTCAGTGAGTGTACATGACGGTTTTTTTTCTATCCAGCTGGATCTTTTCATTTTACCACTTTATGATATTTAGGGAATCTAAAATGTCAACAGATGCAGCAAACAAGTAGTAAAGTCTGATTGCCAAGTGGCAATGCATTATCAATTTCTGCTGAGAGATCAATTATTTGCTTCAGCAGATACAGAATGTTCGATCAGGGGCAGGTTCCTAAGAATATAAAGCAACAATGATGATGCCGATGTAGTCTGCAAACCATTCCGCCTAAATCTTCGCCACCTGGAGATTCAAATATCCTCTGTCGAGGGTCTTTTTAAATGCTCAAATGTAGTTGTTCTTTAAGTTTGAACTCCTAGCTAGATCTTGTACAGTCATTTTAAAGCATTAGTGTAGACTGTGTTGAAGGCTGAGGTGAATTATTCCAAGAGTTCGTGCACAGTCACCTCCAAGCTGTGTGAGCAATCTTGACTCAAGTAGCCTCTTACTTTTGGCAGAGATTTAACTTGATTCATGAAGCTGCGATTACAGAGCTAGCAAATATTGAACTCCAATACAATAAACACAAGTTGTTTCATTGGCATTGTGTAATTCTGTGCAGTGAAATGTTTCTGAGCAATGCTGTGATGACAAGATAGTTCATGAATCACTCTGCCACCAACCTTATCATCTCAGATGACCATGATGTAGAGGCGCTGGTGTTGGACTAGGTCAGAAGTCACGTGACACCAGGTTATAATTCAAAAGGTTTATTTGAAATCACAAGCTTTTGGAGCGCTGCTCCTTTCTCTCCCATTGAAGGAACAGTGTTCTAAAAGCTGTGATTTCGAATAAACCTGTTGGACTGTAACCTGGTGTTATGTGACTTCTGATCATCTCTATGACATCAACTAAATAAGTACAGGGGTTTGTCTCCAAAAGGAATAAGGCATTTAAAGGTAGTCATATTCTCTCTGATGGCCTCTCTTCTATGCCATTTTGTCCTGTAAGAAGATTGAATAGATGAGGGTAAAGTTCGCAGCTGTACAATGTGCGCTAATACTATGACATAGTGGAGGTACAAATTGTGGGTTTATGAGACTATTAAAAGTGACAAAGGGTTATTGAGGCTGTGGGTAGTTATTGCAAAATGCCGAGCTTGGTCCACTCTTAAATAGAGTGCTATATGAAGAATGAATTGTACAGGTATTGCTCGAACAGGATGAAAAGTCTGTTTTTGCCAGTGTGGACAAAGAAGAAAAGGAGGGTATCTCGTTATTTACCTGCCAGTCCTGATGAACTTTTTGTGTACTTTTCCAAAAACTGAATTTCCTGGTGTTGTACTTCTTGAATTTCTTCAAGGAAGATATAGTTGTCTCAATCAGTGAAGTTCTTCATTCCTAGTTTAGTGCCACGGTTTAACTGCCCTTTGCAAAGAAAAGGTAAAGTCGCCATTGTTGCAGACTGAGATAGAGCTACTTTAGTATTAGAAACAGATGACTGATAGTGAGTTTAGATACTTTCTGGTCAACCTGTTAAGAGATATTATTACACAAATGTGGAGCAAGTGGATCTTGAACCTGGGATTCGACTCAGTGGGAAGGACAATTCCACTGTTCCAAAAGAGCCCTTCTAGTGGTGAGTTTAATCTGAACCTCACCACACACCAGCCAAGAGGTGAAGTAGAGAAGGCATGGCCGCCTCAGCTGGTGTTGGAAATGAATCGGTGATTTTAGCATGACTCTGCATTGCAAACCAGCCATCCTGCCAACTGAGCTAACTGAGCCCCTCTGTAAATGTAAAGTAACTATGTAGCCATAATTCCTTTGAAATTTTGGAAGCAATTGCTAAGATATGGGGTGTATTTGTAATGCAGTTTGGAAAATGGACACCCAAAAGAATTCCATGTCCCACTTCATGCCCGAACCTTGGTGGTATCATGAAGCTAATTTAAAATTTAGATGGCCTAATTGACCAAGAAGTTTCACTAGTCATACTGCACAGTTTCAACATATAGGAACTGGTTGCCTGGCATCAGCTGTCACAGCTTTGCCAATTCGAGCAGGTGGCTCCTGGATGGCCAGGAGATCAGAAGTGACCACGGACAAAAAGATTTGGTGCAACGTTTGTGCAATAGTTGGCCTCTCAAATTTCATTTCAAAGGAATTGTTGACAATATTACTCAGGCCTATCTAGGCTGGTAAATCTTGCTGGAGAAAATAATTCCGAATTCAAATGGAGAAGCATCTTAACATGTGCCTTAATGAGCTTGCGGGCTTGTTCATTCATTAATGGCAACTGTGGCTTCCTGCCTATTTCACCCGCCTGTCCTTTTGAAATTCATAGCTACCCTGGAGTCATCAGCATTCCAAGCCAACCTCTAAATCTTGACCCAATGCCCCTTTGAAAATCATGATTTTAGAGAGTAAAAGGAAAGAACTAAGTCCTATTTCTATCTTTGATAGATGTATCCCAACCAGCTTCTCATGAGTGCAGGCTGACTTGTCTTTTTTAAAAACATATAGAAGTTTTAAGATAGTCCAGCTGCTTCTTGTCTATCCGATACAGGTTTTACATTGATGATTGTAACGATACAAGTTCAATTGACCAGATTCTGGAGATCTGATGCAGTTCCTCTTCATTACATTATATATTGTGCTTAGAATTTGTCAGAGGAGAGAACATAATTTTTGATCTGATGCTGAACAAAATTGAATTTACAAGTGCTACAACGATCAAGACCTTTGCCTGAATTTTGAAGGATAAACCCCCATCTCATTCATGCTGTTCTGATTGAATTAATTGGTATAGTGTGCTGTAACTAAGGAGATATTTCCAGACTTTGAACAGAAAAACTATTTCTATTATTTGATATCTGGACTGTTTTTCTTTCTGTGGGAAAGTTTTTATTGGTTTTATTTGAGGAGACGGGCTGTAATACTAATGTAACGTATTTTGTAGATAATCTAGTCCATTTTCATTTTATGCTCCATTAAATGGCTGAGCATGTGCACTGATATTGTGCCAATTCTGTATAATGACAAAAAAACCATGAATGATAAATCAAATCCAGTTGACCTAGTTATCAATCTAACTTTGAAACAATCCCACCCACAGGCTAGTAGACTTGCTCCAATTAAATTGAATGTGCGTACAGCTGAATGAAGCACTTTGCACAGATTAAAGGCCAGACGACCAGGCAAGCGGAACATTAGAGACGAGGAAATAACTTTGATTTGTATAGCACCCTTCAGGACCACAGGCTATCTTTCCAACCAATTAAGTACTTTTGAAAACTCAAAAGAACTGCAGATGCTGGAAATCTGACACAAAAACAGGAATTGTTGGAAAATCTCAGCAGGTCTGGTAGTATCTTTGGAGAGAAATCAGAGTCAATGTTTTGGGTGCAGAAATTCTGAAGAATGGTTACTGCACCCGAAGCTTTAACTCTGAATTCTCTCCACAGATCCTGCCAGATCTGCTGAGTCTTTAAAGCAATTTCTGTTTTTGTAGAAGTATTTTTGAACTATTGTCACTAGGGTAAGGTAGGAAAGTAAAAATTAAGCAAAATAAAAACGTTAGACATATGGTGGAATTTTCCACTCTGTGCAGTGGAGTGAGCAATGGCTAGAAAGTTGGGAAAATACAGAACAAAAATATTAGATTCTCAGTGTTGAGAAAATGTTTCCAGATTTTCTCCATAAGTTTTAAACAGTGATTTCAGAATCTGGTCACTAAATGGAACTATCTTATTTCCAGATATTTGCTTTTCATTATTAGCCCAACTTACTTTATTTATGTGGCATTTCTGATTCCCTGGGAAAAGAGATTGTGCTGGATCCTGACATGAGAATCAGAGTTGTTGTTTGGCAGCTATCTGATTATCTGGGCCTTCATCCAACTCTTTGTTCACCACAATGCTCCTGCATGCTTTGTGAACACTGTCCTCTTTGCAAGTTGGTGACAGTGAAGGAATGGCAGTATACTTGCACGTCAAGATGGTGAGTGGCTTGGTTAACTACGTCATCAGGACTGGCAGCTCATCATCATCACCTCAAGGGTAACTAGGGATGGGCAATGCATGATGCCCACATGCTATAAATGAATTTAAACAGTGTTTGATATCTTCAGGTAATCCCACTTTCAAATATCTGCACATTAGAGTCTATTAACTGTTCAGAAAAATTGAGACAGAACATTGACATCACATGCTGCTGTAGTTAGGTAGGTCTTAAAGTTTCAGTTAGCGTAACAGTGTTGTACAGTGAAGTCTCTCATGATATACAGCCGGTTAACAGAAATTCTAAGGCAACTCGTTTTTGCTGTTCCATCTTCGGTAACCTTCGATGTATCAGATCAGAGCATGCCTAGACTGCTAAGTTGCCATGAAATGCATGAGCATCCTGTAGGACAGTGTTGAACCTGAGAGAGGCAACATTTTAAGCAGCCTCCCTCAGCAGACTCCTACACCATGAGGAAGACTGAGCATGTGAAGTGGTCATTGTACTTCTCCCAGTGTCCCTTGAATGCCTACCGATCAAAGTGAAAGTCTTTGAGCTGGTGGAGGGTGCAGATGAAAACCTGGCCATGTGTGTCCTGAGCGGAGAAAGAGGTGGAGTTGCAAGTCTCTGAAGCTGACCTCTTTATGGCAGATGTTCACAGGGTGCTGGAAGAGCCTGCATTAGAGAAGAGATGGAATTGGTTGTCTAAGAAGGATAAAAACTACTGCAGATTAAGATTGAGCTAACATTGAAGATAATGGGAGCGTAGCATAGTTCAGGGCAGTAAACCTTGTTAGGTTGGTTGTTGACTTAAATTTTCCCATCTCCACGTGAGCAATTGGTCTTCCCTGTCCAGTTTTCGAATTTTCTTCTCATGTGGCATGAAGAACCTTTTATCAAACTAATATAACCACCCACTCAACCCAGTCCCCTACCCTCCTACCCAGTTGGTCTTCGCTCGCTCCCAGTTGTGGGGTTGAATCATCGAGATTTGCTCCTTAAATCACTCAGGAGGAATCTTTGCAATTGATGCTCGGAAAAGGTGATGTGTTGCAACTTCTATAACCTCGCAATTATAATGATACAAACACTACCTCCTGGGATATGGAGGCCATCTTTGAAGAAGACAAGGAGGAGAAAGAGAGGAGACCACATGCACTGAAAAGTCAGTGAAAGTTGGAGAAGAAAACAAAAAGATTGATGGAGAAACTCAACAGATCTAGCAGCATAAGGGGCAGCACGGTGGCTCAGTGGTTAGCACTGCTGCCTCACAGCACCAGAGACCCGGGTTCAATTCCCGTCTCGGGCAACTGTCTGTGTGGAGTTTGCACATTCTCCCCGTGTCTATGTGGGTTTCCTCCAGGTACTCTGGTTTCCTCCCACAGTCCAAAGATGTGCAGGTTAGGTGAATTGGCCATGCTAAATTGCCCGTAGTGTTAGGTGCATTAGTCAGGGGTAAATATGGGGAATGGGTATGGGTGGGTTACTCTTCAGAAGATCGGTGTGGACTAGTTGGGCCGAAGGGCCTGTTTCCACACTGTCAGGAATCTAATCATCTGTGGAGAGAGAAACAGAGAGGTTATGTTAAAGTGGGGATACAGCCTTGGGATTGACGCTTTGAATTGCCAGAGGAGATTCTGAAAAGTAGTCACCATTCCAACCCTTACCCATAGAAGCTCAACTAGTAAAACTTGTTTAGCCTGGCATCCCTGTGTAGTGGATAAATTAGCAGGGGTGAGAAGAGACAGTTGAGTGGCCATTACTTATCTCAGTATGACCCTTCTTCACTACCTTAGCATTCAAATCATCAGACAAAAAATAATACTCATACTTGTACTTTTGTTATGGTCACGGCTTCTAATATTTCCATCTGTGTCCTTTTTAGAGTTTTCAGATGAAATACTCATTCAGTGATCACCTGTAGTAACATATTTCTTTGTTATCTGTGAAGCATTAGACCATAAGTTCTTAAAATAGAAGAATACAAATCTATAAGACACATCATGCTAGATTCTACAGAGTGCCATATTGTCCACACCTTGAATTAAAAGTTGGTCAGGAGCCAGCCCAAATGGGATTTTAATTGCCAGAGAGGCATTACCTGGCTGATCAAAGGGGACAAACAGTAATTCTTGGAGATTAAGGTACTGGTCTGACTTGAGCTCCATTTTGAAGTATACAAGATAATTTGGGCTAGTATGTCTCACTTGCCAGTTTTACAGAGTTTCCCTTTAGCATAAAGAGGAAGTTCTACTTTGCTGGCAACTCTGTTATCCTGGCTACCCCAGATTTGAGCAATAGCTACAGCTGGGATTACAGGCCATGCCAAAGGGGAGGAATTTTGAAACTGGACAAAAGACAAGTCCTGTTTCTGGCAAGGCCTGACAAATCCAACAGGGGTTTGAGGTGAGGAGCCAACTTGAGAGGTCATGGTCTTGGGACTGAATCTTTGAATTGCCAGAGGGGTTTCTGAAAAGTGGTCACCATTCTAACCCTTACCTGTCGAAGCTCAACTAGTAAAGCTTGCTTAGCCTGGTATCCCTGTCTCATGGGTAAATTAGCAGGGGTGAGAAGAGACAGTTGAGCGGCCATTAATTATCCATTGAAGGGGTTCAATAGGCAAAGTGGCATATAGGCAACCAGTTATGAGAAAGTGAGGACTGCAGATGCTGGAGATCAGAGTGTGGTGCTCGAAAAGCACAGCAGGTCAGACAGCATCCGAGGAGCAGGAGAATCAGCATTTCGGGCATAAGCCCTTCATCAGCTGTCACCTGCACGAAGGTGGCAGGAGAATGTTGAAGCTCCCCATCTTCAAACAAGATAATAGGGCCTTTAGATGTTGGCTATTCAACCTGTTCTTAGAGAGACACCTCTGGAGCAGGTGGGACCAGATCATGGGCCTCCTAACCCAGAGTTAGGGACACTACCACTGTACCACAACAGTGATCTGGTGAAGGCTTTAAAACATTGGCTGTTAATTCTGGTGGAAGTTTTAAAGAAGCTAGTGAAAACTTAGTTTCCACTGAACTTTCAAAAAAAGTTATAGCAGCAGAGTAGGAACATCTCTAGATAAGTTTTTTTTGTTCTGGGCTCTACAGGAGTCAGATATGATAATGTTTATTGTATGCTGAATAGTAGGAGAAAAACAGGTTTTCATTTATATCACCATAGGGAAATTTCTTCAACCAAAAGTTTCCCATGTGTGGATGGGAGATAAATTAGGAGTCTTTTCTATAGCTACTTAGAGCCATTTATGCAAAATTAATCAAGGCTTGTGAGAAGACATCCATCTTCTCATTTCATGAAACATAATTTGGAAGACAAAAAAAAAATGCATTTTTAATGCTGCACTTGCACTACCTAATTGGTATTTTTACTTTGCACTGACATTTAGAGGTTGTCAGAGGTAGAGGTAAAATTGTAGAGGTGAAATTTTGCATCAATGGTAAAATGAGTTAAGGTGGCTAGTGCTGCAGTGCAAAGGGAATAATGAATTTTATATTACAATTGCCCACCGCTGACTTTGAAGAAGTTCATCTCAGGAAAAAATCTTGGATAACGATCTTCCTGTATTGCTGGGCGGATACAGTTTGACAAGACAGCAATTCTGAAAGGATGTAGCTAATGATTAAATTTTCCATGGTCTTAATTATTTACAATATCATTGGAGATCTCCCCACTGAGCTCTCAGATAATTGAATTAGGCATACACAATCTTGACCAACTTTATATCAGCAATCATATTGCATAAACAGATTTGATTTACTTATTTAATAACTTTGTTGCAATATTAGCAAGTATGTTTACCAATTGTTTTCTGGAAGAGTTGCATGGTGGCTCAGTGGTTAACACTGCTGCCTCAGCGCCAGGGATCCGGGTTCGATTCCAGCCTCAGGTGACTGTGTAGAGTTTGCATGTACATCCTGTCTGTATGGGTTTTCTCCAGGTGTTCCATTTCCTCCCACTGTCCAAAGATGTGCATGTTAGGTGGATTAGTCGTGCTAAATTACCCATAGTGTTCAGGGATATGCAGGCTACATGGACTAGTCCTGGTAAATGCAAGGTTACCGGGATGGGGGTGAGTTTGACTGGGATGCTCTTCGGAGGGTCAGTGTGGAATTGATGGGCTATGCAGCCTGATTTGGCACTGTTGGGGTTCTATGTTTCAGAGTAATGAAGTCAGAGTAATTATTTCAATGAGATCTTCCTTCAGAATCCTGTGTATAGTTTCTCATGCTTGTCTGAAGATTTAATGTACTGTGAAGAAACGCCCTGCTGAATCAGTGAACCTGAAAGCAATCAAGACAAAATTGAAGAAAAGATAAACTTCAGGTAAGAAGCAGCTGATATAAGCCTCTGAAGATAATGTCCCAATCTCAGGACCAGGAGGCCCGTGTTTACTTCAGAGGTGTGTAATAAAATCTTTGAACGGATTGATTAGAAAAATTAATTACATAAGAACATAAGAACTAGGAGCAGGAATAGGCCGTCCGGCCCTTCAAGCTTGCTCTGCCATTCAATAAGATCATGGCTAATCTTTTTGTGGACTCAGATCCACTTAAACGTGTTTTCACCATATCCCTTAATTCCTTTATTTTTCAAAAAAGTATCGACCTTAGCTTTAAAAGCGATTACTGAAGTAGCATCAACTACTTCCCTGGGCAAGGAATTCCACAGATTAACAACCCCCTGGATGAAAAGGTTCCTTCTCAGTTCAGTTCTGAACCTGCTTCCTGTAATCTTGTCTTGTCTTCCCAGCCTTACCTACCAGTGGAATCATCCTATCTATTTCTATTTTATCGATTCCCTTCATAATTTAAATGTTTCTGGAAAATCCCCCTCATTCTCCTGAATTCCAATCAATATAATCCCAATCTACTCAGCCTCTCCTCATAAACCAACCCCCTTAACTCTGGAATCAGCCTAGTGAACCTCCTCTGCACCCCCTCCCGTGCCAGCACATTCTTTCTTAAGTAAGGAAACCAAAACTGCATGCAATACTCTAGGTGTGGCCTCACGAGCACCCTGTACAGATGTAGCATTACCTCTATGCTTTTAAACTCAACCCCTTTAGCAATGAAGGACAAAATTCCATTTGCCTTCCTAATTACTTGTTGTACCTGCAGACCAACCTTCTGCGATTCATGCACAAGGGCATCCAGGTCTCTCTGCAAATCAGCATACTGCTACTTTTTAACCATTCAAGTAGTAATCTATTTTGCTGTTACTCCTACCAAAATGGATGACTTCTCATTTACTAACGCTGAATTCCATCTGCCAGATCTTTACCCACTCACTCAATATGTCTATGTTCCTCTGCAAAGTTTCACAGTCCTCTGCACACTTTGCTCTGCCACTATTCCTCGTGTCATCGGCAAATTTTGACACCATACTCATGGTTCCCAACTCCAAATCATCAATATAAATTGTGAATAATTGTCCCAACACCAATCCCTGAGGCACACCACTATTCACTGATTGCTAGCCAGAATAGCACTCATTTATCCCCACTCTTTGCTTTCTGTCTATCCATGCTAAAAATCCACCCCTAACACCATGCATCCTTATCTTATGCAGCAACCTCATGTGCACACCTTGTCAAAGGGCTTGTCAGGGAGTAATGTTCATTTGTTTGCCTATGTATCTGTACAAAGTTAAAAATCACACAACACCAGCTTATATTCCAACAGGTTTAATTGGAAGCACACTAGCTTTTGGAGCATCGCTCCTTCATCAGGTGGTAGTGAAGGGCTCAATCCTAACACACAGAATTTATAGCAAGAATTTACAGTGTGATGTAACTGAAATTATACATTGAAAAATTGATTGTCTGTTAAGCCTTTCATCTGTTAGAATACCGTGATAGTTTTACTTCTTTCATGTGTAAATCACAAAACCTTTTTTTAAAAAGTTGCATTCTCAGGTTAGCTGTTAACAATGGTGACAGCTAGACAATATATTGAAGGTGTTAGCCCCCTGTGTTCTCTGTCTATGCCATGATGTTTAGATTGGTTCTAATCTAAAAAGTGAGATAACGGAGTTTTACATGAATTCATGCAGTTTCATGCATTCATTCATGTAAAACTCAGTTATCTCACTTTTTAGATGAGAACCAATCTAAACATCATGGCATAGACAGAGAACACAGGGGGCTAACACCTTCAACATATTGTCTAGCTATCACCATTGTTAAGAGCTAACCTGAGAATGTAACTTTTTAAAAAAAGGTTTTGTGATTTACACATGAAAGAAGTGAAACTATCACGGTATTCTAACAGATGAAAGGCTTAGCAGATAATCAATTTTTCAATGTATAATTTCAGTTACATCACACTGTAAATTCTTGCTATAAATTCTGTGTGTTAGGATTGAGCCCTCCACTACCACTTGATGAAGGAGCGATGCTCTGAAAGCTAGTGTGCTTCCAATTAAACCTGTTGGACTATAACCTGGTGTTGTGTGATTTTTAACTTTGTACACCCCAGTCCAACACCGGCATCTCCAAATTATGTATCTGTCGAACTTGTTTCTCTTGAGATATGTAAAGTAGACCAGAAAACACAACAGCAGAAGTAGGTATTTCAGCTCATGTAGTTTGCTCCACAATTCAATGAGGTCATGGTTAATCTGATATCACTCAACTCCATTTTCTTGCCTTTTGCCTATAGACCATGATTTTCTTCTTGACTATAAACATGTCATTCTCTGCCTTGAATATACTTAATAACTTTGCCTCTATGGCCTTCTGTAAAAGAATACAACAGATTCACAAACCTCTGAGGGAAGAAATTCCTCCTTATCTCTGACTTAAGTGTATTCTGAGATTATGTCCTCTGTTCCTAGACTCTTCCACAAAGGGAAACAACTCCTCTCTGCATCTACCCTGCCAAGTTCCCTATGAATCATATATGTTTCAATAGGATCTCCTTTCTTTCTTATAAATTCCAACAAATACAGGCCCAACCTATTCAATCTCTCCTTATAAGAGAGCCCCTCTGTACCTGGTCTAGTGAACCTCCAATGCCAGTATACATTGCTTGAGTGAATGTGGCTGTTTGACCACGTGTTAGGTGGAATTTTCCTCTCAAGTGGCAAGAATAGTAACAAGTCATAAATGATTCAAAACTTTAGGTGCTTGCTGTTGAGAGAAAATCTTACAACAGTGTCTTCAGGGAAGGCAGGCAGCTTGTGGTGGTGGAGAGCACTGAAGAGTAAATGTTTGAATCAAGGAGTATACATTACCTTACATGGTTGCATGAATGTCAGAGGTTCAGCTTGTGCCAGCAGTCTACAAAGCAAATACAATGCAAGCGCTTGAAGAATTTGACAATGTATGAAAGTTGAAGAATAGGCGTGTTCAGTGACGCCAGGGTGGACTCCAATCAGTTAGGTGGTGTTGCCACAGTCATTGCAGGAGTGTTGGCCACAGTCAGTCAGACACCTGCCCTACTCCATTCTGCGGATCTGTGCCTTTGCCGTCTGGGATTGGGTCACAGTCAGTTCTTGAAATCAAATGCAAGCACTTTAGAATTAAATATTGGTCAGTGTGATGCTGCTGAGAGATCAGTCTGGAAGGTGGCTTGTGCTCAGTTGGATCACAGCCAGTCATGAAATTTTGGTCATGAATACTCAAGGGTTTTTATTGGTGTACAGTCCATCTTCTGCTCTGAAAAATGGGTGGCTCAATTTTGGAAATGTGCCTCATTTTACTTGGTCACTAATGGAATGGTGAAAGTCATCAAGGGTATTTGGAGACAGTAGTGTGATACCTGATTACAAATTGGAGAGGACTGGTACCTCTTGAAAGGGCATATTCAAGCAGGTCATGGTTACTCTGGCCTCTACATCCCCAGATCACAGGCTCTGGGAGTAAGGCAGGTAAATTGATGATAATGTAAAGGGATAGAACAAAACTGGGGAAGCAGAAAGGTTATATAGGCTTAGGAACAACAATACAAAAGAGAATATGAAGGAGAAATGAGATGATTCTTAAATTAAAGGTAGAGCCTGCAAGCTACTAGCACAAACAAAATGTTGAAGCCTCCCTATATTGATCTGAAAATCAACTGCAATAAGTTCAAAAACTGGCTGGAACTGCAATCAAATTAGGAGGAGAAAGTTACTAACAAAAACAAGTTGCTGGAAAATGTCAGCATGACTGGCTGTATCTGAGGAGGGAAAGCAGAGTTAATGTTTTACGTCCAGTGACCCTTGTTCAGGACAGACCTGCTAACGTTTTTCAGCAATTTCTGTTTTTGTATCTGATTTTCAGCATCCACAGTTATTTTTGGATTTGGGAATAAGTTGCTGTTTTTTGTTGCTACAGTAGAGTTTGCAACACTTTTTCTGAGGCACATTTTGGGTCAATTACACCAATTATGCCTCCTTTGATTAAGTAATTATACCTATCTGACTAAGTTTGCATCTGGAGATCAGTATACTTGTCATAGAATATACATAAATTATGCCTCGATGCAGTCATAAGTATTAACTTATGGCCATGGATTGCCACCTTGTAGTTTAAAATCTTAATGTCACAAGGAACTTAAAAGTTGAAGTTGAAGTTGAAGTTGAAGTCCTAATTGGCCAGATCTATCTGTGGCAAGTACTGGAAAATAATACATAACTACTGCCTTCTCCTCACACAGAAATGTAAGTCTGTGAGGACATGGGCTGTAATGTGGAAAGGAGGTTCGGGGATACATTTCATGGAGGCTTACTGACAGAAGCCTACTTGAAATGGAATGTGGATAACCATGTCACATAGCTCAGATCTTGTTACTTAGCTATGACTATTACCTTTTTGGACAGCCTTCATGCAACCTTGTGTCAGGCATAATATTCAGCTTGGCTTTTAAGGATGAGAGAGCACGGCATCACTTTGAAAACACTGTGATATCTATCAAATTTTAGATGTCTTGTGAGTTAGCTCTTTCCAAGGTCCTCACCCCAAATAGGTTTGACTACCATGAGAAAGGGGTACTGCTTCCATAAGACCTGTAAGACATCTACAAACAAGCAGTGAACAAAGATAAATACTTCCAATTGGACTATTTTTCAATAGATCATAGGCCTCCTGAAGATGAGGTTCCATGCCTAAACCACACAACCATCCCTTCAACACTTCAGCATGCTCTGGGACTGTAAAATTGCATTAATATGTGTCACCATTCTTTATGTCAGTCTTTACCTTGCCAAAGTTCTCCACACCAAATTAATCCAAACCATTACATTATAAGGGACGTTGGTTGTGTGAACTACCCACGAGACATTGAATATCACTGCACACCCTTGAAAACTTCACTCACAGAAATGACCTTTCCCCATTGGAATCATCAGTGATCAACACTTGCACTTGTATGTTGGATGAAAGTGTCAAACTATGTTTGCAAGTCAGACCCTGGTACCTTTCTTTAACATCACCTTCAGCCTCAGTGTCTTCCACATGGGCATGCAAGACATTGCCTACAATCTCCAAAGTTAATGTTAAAGATACTTGGCGAATGAGGCTAGCGACATTCAGCGACTTGATTCCTTGTGAGGGATAATCATAGCTTGATTATTACAACATCTTCGGAATATATGTGACCAATCTACCACATAGGTCTCACTCAACCTGTTCCTATAGCAGCAATTATACTACAACAGATATTATGACAGTGTAAAGGAAGAGTGGTTTATGAAAATGGTGGCTTATTTGCAATGTCGTAACACCTGTTCTGTCTATGTGCCCTCACTGTGTTTTCCTCTTCCTCCCCCTTGCACTATGTCTGGGTGCAGGCCTGACTTCCATAGCTAGGGAGGGAGAGGTCTGGTCTGTTGTTCCCCATTGACTTGCAATGTTTAGTCAATCATTTCTTGGCTCCTTCCAGCCTAGAGAGCCCAATCCTGTTGAGAGCCTCCTGCCCAGATGTTGGCTCAACCTTCTTCTTAGCTTGAATTGCTGCAGTCTTTGGGATCATAGAAGAGGGGGAAATGATGCCATTGGGCATCTCAGTAGCATCCTGTGAAGAGGTTTTTACAGATGACTATGTGTCGTTCTTCCTCCCTGTGGCTGCCTGCTGGCACAACTCTTTCCCTGGGAAGGATGAGCACCTAGAATAAGGTTAAGATCCATTATGCCCCTTCTGCCTTGCCTTTGATACTTTGCATCTATGGCTACAGGAAAGGCACAAAGGTCCAAGTGTAAATCCAGCAGCCACTGTGCATTCTGCTGGACCTGAGTCTCCACAATGGCTGCCACCCTTTCCATGGTGACAGCCAAGGGTTCACATGCTTGAAACCACCACAGTAGTGGAAATGTTGAAGGACACCACCATTTTTTCTTCCAGCTTCCCAGATTCTTCTGATATACATGACTGATGTTCCCAGGCCTGTTTTGTGGAAAAGGGAGAATGGGATGTATTTAAATTATGATTGCCTTATCCCTCGAGCCCAAGACAGTGAGATATTAAAAGCAGAAAATGCTGGATAAAATCATGTCTGGCAAAATCAATATTAACATTTAAAGTCCAATTCCTCTTATTCAGAACAGTGAGGTAATTGTTTGGTTACTCCTTTATGCTTTTTACACCTATCCCTTATTGAGGGTGGTCCCCAAGCCATAATTTGCAAATTCCAATTTTTGAAATTAACTCTCAGCAAAGTCTATCAAGAAAGCAAAGGTAGGGCTTTTGAACAGAGCATTCAAAAAGCAAGGTAATGGCTTCACCACTCCATTCACTCATTAACTGTTGGGAATATATGTGCACTCTGAAGAAAATTAGGATGGTATTGGACTATTGGAACCGATTATGCTGATAGCTATCTCGCAGCTTTGGTCAGGCTCTTCTTTTTCTGTGCCAAACACCTGGGAAGGTCAGAAAAAAAGTAACATTGTGGACAGTTGGCAGAGAAATGGTAGCTGAAAACAAGTGAAAAAATTTGTAGCTCTCTCTCCCCCTCACTGTACTGGCTCAATTTTGAAATGTGTTTTATTTTACAATATTTGCACCACCTTTGCTAACCTAAAAGAAGCTAAGTTGTGACCTTGATTTAAAGACATAGGTCTGATTGGATTTCCATCGAGCTAAAGCTTGGAATGAATAAATTTTTCATTGGTGTACAGCTGTCAGCAATTCAGCCTGGTTCACATGAATCACAGTATCTGAGAGGATTCATGAAACTTTATCCTTTGTTTCACCAACCACTGGTCAATCAGGGTGTTTTGGTCTTTTGATTTTTTTTCAAATACCATCTCCGCCGTGTTTGATTTCTGTTTGTGTTGTATGAATGTTTGTCTCAATTTAAGCGTATACAGTTCTAATTCTGGATTGGAGCTTAGTTGTTAACCAGTTTTTCAACTGTTTTAGGAATACATTTTGGTTTAGGCAGACAGATTATTTTTGAATTAATTGATAAAGCTTGGTGTCAGTGTTCCCTGTCTGAGTAATAACGGACAAGGGAAACAATTGGCCATTTTAGTGGTTGGAGTGCATTAATGGTGAGACTGGTGTGGAAGAGTTGGGCTTGATGATCAACACATTGCTCCCCATCACAATCATAACAAAACACTCAGAAAATACAGGAAATCAAGATGGGAGAAAAGATCAACTATAAATTAGACATTCTTGTTGATCCACATGGATTAAAACAATCAATTCAGGTGAGAAATAAAATCCTGTAGTTTGCCTTCTTGCAGACAAGCGTTTGTGTCTTTCCTGCAACTTGAAGATGGATAGAAAGTCTCTGGGAAGTTACCAACTCAACCCTGAATCATGCTCTTCCTCCAAAGGTCAAATAGTAACTCACCTGGAATCCCAGAATTGTATCTGTAAGCTGTTTGACAAGATCCTTTTTCAGTCATGTGACAGTCAGGCATTTTCAGTGCTGCTAGCCAATCTTGGTTGGCTAATTGGAAACTATATAGCTTTATCTCTCCCATCATGTTTCATTGCAAGGTGAAGAGGCCATGGTAAAAACAATTGGCATCCATTGTATTCTTCGTCTGAAGTGGAGTTATGGCTGAGGGGTTGAAGATATGGCCTCTTCATTGCTGAGATTCCCTATTTAAGAGATGAGAGAGAATCACTTGTTGAATATGGATAAAAGCTTGTGCAAAACAAGAATGGGTTAGTGTTGTTGGTAATTGGAGAGCAGACCAGCACAATAGAGTTTACTGGGTTGGTTGCCCATTCTTGTCATCTTGTCTCTACATGAGCAGTTTTGGTCTTCTCCAATCAGCTCATCTACTTTCTCAAAGAGATGGAGAAGCCTGATGTCTACCACCCATTCCTATAATGGTTTTGGAACCCTCGGCCTGGGAATTGGCAAGAATTTATTCCTGAAATGACAGAACAGGAAATATTGACCATGGACATACATGCAAGAGCAGTTAGTGATCATGCATGACCCTGTGAGAGGTAGTGATATGTCTTAAGGAGTAAGTATGCAGCATAGAGGACAAGAAGAGTGAGTATTAATACAAAATAAGGTGGGGGTCATGAGTAGATATGATTCATGTGATGCTGAGGGCTACAGTTCATTACATTTGGTCATATGCATTGGCAGAGTAAGACTGAGTGGCCCTGTGAGAGTGAGATAACAGAGAGAAGGTGGTACCATGTACCCTTCCAGAGTACAGGAGATCATTACACCTCTTTATGCACTGCTGAATGATCCTTTTCACATTGGAGATAGCCATTTCTGCTTCCAGGACTGGCTGTGTCAGCCTCTTGTGGCATTCTGCAGGGAAGAGGACTGACCTACTCATTATTACTCTCTCCACCAGCACCTTGATGGTTTGCTCATGAGCAAGCATTTAGCTTATTTCAAGTCTGAGCCATTTGTTGAGACTTCAGGATTGACCACCATGGTGTAAGGGGCAGTTCCTGGCTTGCAGCATCTAAAGTAGTGTTCAGCTGGTTTTTACACATAACAGTCAAGAGTTTAGTGATGGAAAAGCACAGCAGGTCAGGCAGCATCTGAGGAGCAAGAGAATCAACATTTTGGGCATAAGCCCTTCATCAGAAATGGTGAATTCCTGATCAAGGACTTTTCCAGCACCACACTCTCGACTCTAATCCCAGCACCTGCAGTCCTCACTTTTGCCTAGTTGATTTTACACGTAACAGCAGAGCCTTGGGACCCAGAATGCCCCAATGAGGTGAAAACATTCATCTCACTCGCCATGTGATTCACCAAGTAACTCATAGAAATTCTCACTTGCATAAAAAAATGAACTGAGAAGTGCATGACCATGAGTGATCACCTGGATGTAAGAACGTAGAATTCCCTTGTCACCATTTGCACAATCATGATTTGTAATTGAAGATATTGGCCTGTTCATTGATCTGACAACACACACAACACACACACACTTCTAGAAAGACTTTTGATTCAGAAATAAAAACATCTATGCCTTGCTTTGAGATAAATCAGATAAATAACATACTACAACTAAATCCAGGCACAATGCCACATTATTGTTTAATTGCTGGACAGGTTTTGCTTTGACAGCCAATATTAAATGTTGATGCAAACAGAGGGCAAAGTGGGTTGAAATGGAGATTAAAATGATCAAAAATGAACCCTTCAGTAAGTGGGGAAGGTACCTTGTGGAGAAGAATGGGTTGAGCTGCATGCAGGTAGCTGAAAATGAGGATGTGAAAAAATAGCTGAGAGCTGGAGGAATAAGATGAGATCCATGAACAAGAAAGCTAGTAGGAAAGTAGAAGAAGAGACCAAATAACTGCTTAGTGTTTAAAAAGAAATACACCACCACTTCATTAGTCCAAACTGAGCCTCAAACAGGCTTCACGGCCCCTATTTGGAATGGTGCAGAACCAACTCCTATTCAGCTGCAGCCACTGGACATCACTTTATTGGCATTTACCAATGTGCCATACATCTAGCACAAAGTGCACTGTAGGTTGCTTGCAGTCAACCATTTGGCATCCATTTTGTACCTATAAAATAGGCATGATGTAGATCAATTACTCAGCCACTATCAAAGCTGCAATTAAATGTTAATCTAATGGCCACAATGTAACCATTGTCAATTGTCGTGAACACCAGTCTGGTTCACTACTGTCCTTTAGGGAAGGAAATCTGGCTTATGTGTATCTCCAGACTCTCAGCAATGTGATTGACTCTTAACAGCACTCCAGGCAATTAAGGATGGGCAACGTATGCTAGCCTTTCTAATGATGTTTACATCTCAGGAACAAATACGTGAAAATAATCTGTTTTAACCTTCTTCAGTTTGCATTTTACTGCCAACAACTCCATCTCAGTTTCTGTTGTTCTGAGCCAACTCTGTTGTCTGATCATATTCTTTCTTCTATTTAATAGACATCTTTTTATATGATAAATTCATGGCCTAAAAGCAATGTTCATCCAGCATTAAAGTTTCATACTCTTGATTGGTAATTTGTCTGGATAAATTGCACTTGTGATCAAACAGGCATGTCACCTATTTCCCATGGCCATAAATCGATTTGAACCTGTGCCAATAAAATGCAGAATTTCAGGAAATTATTTTGAAAGTGAATGATATCTAAACTTTAATCAGTACTATATTATGTGAATCTTTTTATGAATGAAAACATGTTGAGGTATCGTGTAGCAGCACTTGCAATACAGGCACCAGAATGGCTTCTGGGTGAAGCACTCAACCATTCAGTGCATTTACAAAAGAGTAACAGCCTGACTATAATTTGCTGAACTTGGTGGATGCCAGCACAAAGTAGTACATTGTCATTAAGTGTATTGATTTGTCTGGCTTTGGGTTGCATAGCACCTAGCCAAATTGTACCAAGGATATCTAATGACATGACGGTATGCAAGGTTCATTGTAGCCCTGGATTTTTTCAATTAGGTGATTGTACTGCAATGCACTTTGGAATACCTGGACATAGAATTACTTGGACAGAAACATTCTCTCTGTGCCTATCCTGTCAAACCATTCTGTAACCTTACAGCTTCCCATCATGACACCCTTGAGTCCTTTTTTAAAATATTTTTATTCGCTCTTTCAATTTGGTAATAACCTGAAACACTGGATAAAAAGTCATTCCTATTGTTTGTCTGACACATCAGCCATATTTGTGATCCACTGCATATAGGCCTCAATTGAATAAATCTGGCATGCTGCCAACAATAACAACCACCAGTCTATAAGCAGCTCACTGGCAGAACAGAGGTCAATTCTTTGCGACTACATTAGCAGCCACTCTTAGCTAAATGCACTTTGGGGCAAGGGGAGGTAGAGGCAGAGAGAAAATAAGTTGGGTGCAATCATGACATATCAACCGCTTTTGGCTCTGAATGAATTTTTTTTTAAAAACAAAGCACAATGTTTCTCATGGCACCTATTTGTTAAGGCAGATGTCTTGTGATTAAAAAATAACTGATGTGGTATATGGCCACACCTGTTCCCAGCAATGTCGCCTGATTCAGGAGGGGTTTCTAACACAGTATTCGCTCCCTCATTAGAAAAGAGCTGGTGTTTGTTTCTGTTCTGTGATATATATGCTATTGGAATTAAGGGTTACGGGGTAAATACTGGAAAGTGTATATGAGGAATGTCAGATCAGCCGTGATCCTGTTGAATGATGGAGCAGGTTCAAAGGGCTGAAAGACCTACTCATTTCCTATTTCTTATCGTATTTAAATAGATATCAGGCACGGCTCCTAAATGTTTTTCCGGTTGTGTTCAAGCATGACAGATTTTTCTTTTAATATGGACCTCTGACCTGCAGTTTCCCACCTGGAAAATGGGGAAGAAAGGTGCATGTCAATATTGTTTGTAGCTAGGTTTTATGTTACATCAATATTAAATAACACAGTAAAGTTGGAACTCACTCATCATTCCCTTTTTCATTTTTAAAATTCCGACTATTTCTAATTGCCTACCTCGAGTTGAAAACTGCCCCGCACCCCCCAAAACTAAACTATAAACTGCATCACCAGCTCATTCTCTCCCTCCTACATTGCTTTTTTCAATAATATTCCAATAAAAATGCAGTTTGTTCATTATGGTCGAATTTTGGTGATCTGAAGAAGAGCTGGGATATTAAATCATGACATTAGTTTAGCATGATGGTAAATTTAAATCTACAGCTGTTACTTTAGGAAAATTCTCTTTCTGATGATGAAATAATCTAAATTTTATAGGGACAGTATGGACAGTTATATCACTACCATGTAGGTCATTCCTGCTTTATACAAAATGAGAAATGTACAAAGTTCCTGCTAAAGTGATGCCCCCTGTTTGTTAATTCATCTATGTAGGATAACATTCCTGCTTTTTAAGTGTAGCAAGTATGTAATTTAAAATGTTTATAAAATTAAAATTATTAACACAAGGCCACAAGCAACAGTCTGATAATAATTTTGAGCTTTTTCTCATTATTCCCTATCTGTTACACTTGCCATTAGTGATCATTTCTAACTTTGTAAAATCTAGGATACTTAATTAAATTTAGTTCTTTGTAATACAGTTTTCAAGACGTGCAGTGCCAGATACAAATCATCTAATTCTGCTTATTACAATTGTTCTCATAATGTAAAAACAAATCGACAAGTAACACAGGATGAATAACCAGTTTCTTTCTAATATGTAAAATCATTAGGTAAATTTACACATACCCCAGCAATTCCTTTTGAGTATTAGCAAATCCTCCGGACTTTTCTCAAGGCCAATTTGGTGAGGGTGTTATCTTCATTACATTCTTCATTGAGGATTGGGAACCTTACTTTGCAAAGTTAGTTTATTTCTTGAGAGTGAGGTCACGTTTTCTATGTTGACTGCAAAGCATTTTATGCTTCTGAATGGAAATGCTTGAGGTGCAGAGATACTTACTGTGATTCACAGTCGCATTGTGAAGTAGGAAGCATACTTTAAAGTGGAATTGGTTGCTACCTTGTTGTCCTCCTGTTTTGATGTTAATCTTTCCTTTTATGTTGGTGTGCTTCACTCTCACTATGTCTCTGTTACTCTTTCTATTTTACTCTTGTTATTCCATATTTGCTCTTCTGTTATTGTCACCTTATCTCCTGTAATGTTTGGTTTTCTATAACAACAGCTGTTCATATTTATTGTGAGCTTTAATGTAATGAAATAGACCGAGACAATCCACATGTAAATTATAAAACAAAGATAACATTGAGCCATGACATTAGATTAGATGACAAAATTGGGATTTGTAATTGGGAAGATTTTAAGTAATACCTTCAAGGAGGAAAGGGAGGAATAAAGGTGGTGAGATGTAAGAAGAGAATTTCAGAGCTTGGAGCCTAGGCAACTGAAGGCAAGTCCAGCAGTTGTGGAACTATTAAAATTAGGATTTCAGAGAGAATATCCTGGGGACTTATGGAACTGGAGAAGATTACAGAGATAGGGAAGAATGGGTCCATGGATGGGCTTGAAATCAAGGATGAGGATCTTAAAATCAAGATGTTACTTGACCTGGAGCCAATATAGGTCAGTGAACACAGGAGAGTTTGGGGATGTTGCTGCAAGTTAAGACACAGGCACCACAGTTTTGGATGCCCTCACATTTGTGGAGTCTAGAATGTGGGTGATCAAACAGAGTGGCATTAGAATATACCAATCTACAGATAATAAAGGGTGAATGAAGGTTTCAGCCTCAAAAGAGATTGGGTTGAAGTCATATTATATTATTGATGTGGAAATAGGTAATCTTCATGATGGCGTGAATTTGATGTTAGAGGCTAACCTTGAGATCAAATGTGACATCAAAGTTGCAAACTGACATGCTTCATCTTTGGGTTCAGGCTGAGGGATAGAGTCTATTGCGGAAAGATGAGTTTGGAGCAAGGACTGAAAACTGTGGCTTCAGTCAGTCCATATTTAACTATGTGAATTTTCTGTTCATTCAATCCTAGATGTCTTGTAAAAAGTGATAATTTAGCAACAATTAGAGGAGTTGTGAGTTGTCACGATATGGTAGAACTGTGTGTCATCAGTGTACATATCAAAATGAATACTGTGCCTTTGGATGCTATGGATCATGTAGATGGAAAACAGGTGATGGTTAAGGATATTCCTTGTAGATACCAGAGGTATGATGTAGAGGGGAAATTAAGCTATTCATTCTCTGGCTATAATTAATTAGATAAGAATGGAACTAGTTGAGAATAGTTCCAACCAGTTAGGTGTAATCAACTCTGCGCACTCAGATCCTTCCCTGAATTTGTAATCAAGCCTGCTGACAAAGGTAGTGCTATTGTTGTATATTGACCACGACATTGCAGAGGCTAAGCACCTACTCCTATCTACCCATGGACCATGACCCCACCATTGAAATGCAGACTATTGTGTTCACAATAGTCACTAATCTCGTATCATCTGGTGATCCTTGCCACCCTCAATGCCTCTAAAATTATAGTACCCAAACAATGCACAGTCTGCTTCTACCTCCTTCACAAACAGGGCTGCCCATGCAGACCCATTGTTTATGCCTGCTCCTGCCCCACAAAGTAGATGTCTTCCTACCTAGACTCGAAGTTTTTCTTCCATTGTCCAGTCCCTTGCCAGTTCTTCTGATGCTTTAGGTCAGCTTCAGAATTTGCAGTTTGCGGGCTGCAGCTGCCTCCTCTTTACTATGTATGTTAAAAACCCTTTGCATGTCCATCACCCATCAGGATAGTCTCTGGCTGTCTGCTTCCTCCTGGGGAAAAAAGCCTGAACCATCCCCATCCACCATCATCCTCCTCCGTCTGGTTGAGCTTGTCCTCCCAGTTCTGAAGAAGGATCATTGGACCTGAAATGTTAACTCTGCTTTCTCTCCCCAGATACTGCCAGACCTGCTGAACTTTTCCAGCAATTTCTGTTTTGTTTCTGATTTCCAGCATTTGCAGTTCTTTGTGTTTTTGTTAGTGTATTCTGTAAGTTTTTTTTTTAAAGTGTTTTTCCAAGCTTTTGCACATCCAACCTAACATCCCCTTATGTGGTACAGTGAATGATAATGCACCTATGAATTGCCTTGCAACATTTTACTGCTTTGAATTATACATAAATGCAAGATCATGGGCAGAAACTTCCCAACTTCTAAGCAACATGGGCTTTGGCAAGGAGGTTGAGAAAACTGCGTGAGATTGGCAGTGAGAAGTTTTCTGACTCTGAGAGCAAAAAGTTCCATTTTCCAACCATTATTAAACAGCGAAATGCGATTCTTGCTTTTGAATGGCAGGAGATCTGTTTGCCTGTATTAGCATCCTCATTGTTATATCATCTCACTTCATTGATGTGCAGTTTCCCATTCTTCCACCAACCAGATAGCAACAATTCTCAGCACTATATGCAGAGAGGCAGCCTAGTAACTCCAGCTTGCTGCTTGTTCTTCTGTCCCTCAATCAGTCACCAACATTTGATTCCATGGGCAATGATCTCACACTTTTCCTATCCACTAAGATCTCTAGGTGCCTGTTAGCAAAGCCAGGTACTAATGTTCCTCTGTTTGCCATGTCTGAGGAAATTGACTGGAACTGTGCAGGGCATTTCTGGACTACTTAGACCTCGTTGGTGCATGGCTGAGCTTGAAAGATGACATCAGTACCAGAAATCCTGGGAAGTTCCAGCAGTGGCCAGTATTTATTGAGTGGGAGTAAAATATGATGAGCAAGGCCACAGAGGAGCACAGTTTGAGATGAGTAATGAGAAGAGTTTGCGAAGAAGTCATGGAGGGAAACCCTTCATGAAACTCACCAGAAATGACAATTAGCTGTTTTCTATTAAGAATCTGTCTGATATTCTGTTTTTTAACCTACCTCTGTAACCCATTTACCCTTCCTGTTTCTCCTTTAATGTGCTATTTTGTGTTTTTGTGAAGTGGAATAATGCAACTACATTTATTTTACCCTTCACGTGCAGAAATTTGAGACCAGAGTAAGATAAGAATGAATTGTGTCTAATGAATATAAAAGTAACCTTACCATTCTCTGTTTGCAAAAAGCAAACTTTTTGATGAATTATTGTCTTTGTGCTTTCCCTGTTAATGGGAAGGCTGCTTTCTGGAAGTTGTGGTGATAGTCATCATTCTATTTTTTAGGATTTTTTTCATAAAATAAGATTAATTTCCAATTAAGTACAATCTAACATGATAGTAGGATTAATAACTTACGTTATAAGTTAATATCAAATTTATTTTCGTACAATATATATTACTTGAAACACGTTTTGTTTACAGATCTTTAATGTGATCTTGTACATTGACAGTGCTTTTGACAGAAGCAACAATTTTGGCATTACATTTTCTATTCTTTTAAGAGCCAATGTGACTACCTATACTGAAAACTGAGTTGTCTACATGCATATGGTATCACTTGGACATTTTACTATGTTCACTCCATTCTAATTAAAACCAAAAAATAGATTAAAACTAATCAAATTAATTTGCAAGACTACTGTTTAATAAATATAATGTATTATTATACATATTTGAAACACAAGATAAAAATCAAAGTTCCTAGGTGTTGGAGAAGATCCCATTATTTTGGTCCATTTCAAATCTTGACATGAACAGCAACATAAATACAACAATAAGCCATTTTTTTAACAATTTGTGTTGGAAATGAAATCATTGTGCTGGAGGATCCTATAAAAATATTAGAAAAAATAAGTCTGATCTAAAAAAAATTGGTAGAATTCAATCTGGATAAATTAGGAGGTCCTGAAGGCATTATATGCAGACTGATGAAGTAATTCAGAGAAGACAACAAAACTCTGTCACAATTTTTGAATTCTTAATCAGATTATGTTTTGAGACAGGAGTGAGTTCAATCCAATGCATTTTTTCAAGAAGGAAAGAATGGCAAGCCATATTTGTAATGAGCAAACTCTTTGAATCATTATTCATGATAAAATTAGTTAGTGTTTACAATTGTGTGGGATAACTAAAGGCAGCCACCACTAATTTGTAAAATGAAGATTATTTTTCCAAAACTATTGAAGAGCAAAAGAGCACAGGTGTTATTATCAGCACTGGATGGCAATAGTCAGTGCTTCCTGTGTCTGGTTAACCCTGAATAGTGGGTGAGAGTGAACTGGTCATATGGATGAGTGATTGAAAGAATAAATTGAGACTATTGATGGAGGAAATACCATCATAAGCTGATTGAGCTAATCCTGGAGTTAGGCAAAACATTCACAATATGCAATGTTAAGCAATTGTGGAACATAACAAGTTAATAAAAGACCAACCATTGAAGACAACAGCAGCAAAACCTTGTATCTTATCTAACACCTTTAACATAATAGAACATCTCAATTTGTTTCAAAGGACCACAATAAAACAAGATTTGGTCAAAGATTTGTGCATGTTAAAGAAGAAAAGAGAGCATAAAACCCTTAGGTATGTTGGTTTGATACAGGAGCTCCAAAAATCTTTGACCAGTGATGATGAATCCATTACGTAAAGTTAATGCTTTTATTATATTACAGCATAGTGCATTCAGTCACTTACATTTCAGTATTTGTTTGGATATTCAGAAAATATTTGATAAGAGGTCTCTCAGGAAGCTTAATAAGGCATATAGTATGAAAAGAAATGTAAACACTAAATTGACAGACAAGCAGCAAATTTGTGTATCATAAAATGTGCTTTGTTTAGATTGGGGAAGGGTGGAAGTAATTTGTCCCAGCATTAAGTTTTCAGTATTAAAAAACATAATTTAGACTTTGAGTTAGGAAGCACAATCTTCAAACTTGCTATGGCATAAAGGGCTGAATTTTCTTGAAGGTTTTGTGTGACAGATGGCTACTGCTGAGGCTGTAGACTGAAGGTAAGGGTGTCTCAATGCTTAGGTAATATTATGCAAATCAAGGCACTTTTCTACTGAGTGTGGGTCAGGCAAGTTGAGAAATATCTACATTGGGAACCAAAATCTTGCCACGGAGCATAAGGATAAAGAGGTTTTTTTTAAATATAAAACTTCTGTTAGGCCACAGCTAAAACACTACATTTTTTAAGAACTCTGTTGTAGGAAAGCTTGTGAGATAGTATGATTTATCATGTTGTTACATCAGGGAATGTTATGAGAAAGAAGTCAAGATTCTGGCAGTGTTTTGTACTGGAGCAAGAAGGTTAGATTTAATCCAGCTTTAAAGTATGATTGGGGAATAGGATTTCTTTTAGTGGAGTTGGTAATTTTGTGGCTTAAAGTTAAAGTTGTTATTGAAAGTGTGAAGTCTTCGGAGATTTTTTTTGATACAGAGCTTTGTTGAGGCAGAGACCAATTTAGTCTTAAGGAAAAAGTACATACAAATGTGTGGAGAGACCACACGAAAGCAAAGGTGGTTTTGGATTTCAATATCATGAATAGTCTTCATCCATTGTGCAAACATCTGGTTGTATATCACATGAATTTACAAATGGATTTCATTACTGGAAAGACGTTGAGGCTACATATTCCATACAATTTCTTGTCCAGTGAAAATGCCGATATTGCAAAAAAGAAAAAGCACCTAGTTTTGCTGGTGTGTTATAAAGCACTCAGGGAATCCACATTGCTCTGGCAATATGCACTTCCACATGCACATGCTAGTCTGGAGCTAAGAGCAGTGATGGTAATGGCTTCTTGCCTTCACAAGATCGACCAGGAATCTCTCTCACTCTTACTGCCTATCATTGGTAAGTCTTGGAAGAATTTGCAAGTTATTAGTAAACTTGATTGGCCGTACTATGAATACACCTCCCTTGGTCATAATGTACTGCAGAGGCATTTGAACCTGATGTTTCGGCTAAGAAACATGAATGCTGCCCACTGTGCCAGAAGAGCCCCCATCTAGTTTTGATCATTTCCTCGATATTATAGGTCTCTGCCTATATCAAGGCATTGGTTTCAAGTTTGTATTCCTGAATTCTACTTGATTATACTAACAAATGACTCAACTATACCATTATAAAAGTGATATTAATGCAAACTACCTTGATGAAAGCAATTGTCAGTACTTATCCAATAGATTGTTGGTATCTGGCAGACCTTTATAAGAGAAGCAATAACTCAGATTAGATTTTGGTTCCAAGCTGGTGCCACTGAGTTGTATGCTTCCACTTTAGGAGTTTTAAGTATTATGTCACCTTGGAAAGTGTTTTGCATGTGAGTTTCATGATCCCAATATCAGGTTCAAGTGGGGGTGGGGTCAAAAGCCCATATTTGGTGAAGAAAAATAATTCACTGTGATGTCCTCAGGCTGGGAAGCTTCAGCAGGATGTCCTTACAGGTAAATGAAGTACAGGTGTCCTCCGCTATCTGAGAGTGATCCTACAAAACCATTCAAAAGCCGAAGTGGCATAAAGCGAAGAAGCAATTAACATTAATTTATGTGGGAAAAATCTTTGAGCGTTCCCAGACCCAAAAAAAACAGACCCAACTTAAAACCTGAACCAACACTAACATATAGTAAAGACTGTCAGAGGTTGGGCTGGTGGGAGGACAGGAGACTGGGGTGTAAGAGAGAGAGAGGAAGAGGGTCGTGCAAATGGTGTCCCGTGCTCGATCCATGTGGGGGGACATGTTCTGACAGAGTGTCAGCAATTTCCCAATGTGGGAAGTGCTGCATTTTCATAAGGGAGTGAATCCAGGACCTTACACCACCTGGGTGACTTCCAGGCCAGCTAGTGGCAACAGATTCAATCTGGTTGATGTGAAAGTGGTATCACCTGCTAGGGCAGGCTGCAGGCTGTGTACTGACCTGGTTTCAGTGATTTCCCATGTGGGAGGTGCTCCATTTTTGCAAGGGAGCAAGAGCCTTAAGAGGTAATGTGAGTAACCAATAAAGTTTAGGAGAAGTGCCCGAATGTTTTTAAAACTGTCATATCAGTACCCAGACAGACTCAGAAACTCTTTACGCTAAGTGTAACAGCCTTACAAGCTCTCTTAGGCTTTTCTGAAACCTTAAGACCCATCTTTGCTAATGGATGCACAAAATAAATCGAGATAAAGCACAGATGCTCACACACACACAGTTCAAAGCTTTGGCAGCTTGATGCTGAGTGTAGTTCCTGGGGAAGGTGCTTGACGGCACTACTCTCACTGTGCGCCCTTTTTCATAAAAGCAACAATCCGCTTTCCGTTCGCAAAAATTAAAGGTACTAACGTGGGTCTTTCTAAAAGTGAACTGGTGTAAAGTGAACTTCAAAAATTGGGGGATACCTAAGGGCATGAGACAGCAGTGTCTTCTCTTCAACTTGTGAAAAATCTAAAAGGAAAAAAGACCACTGTTGAGGGGGGAACAGGGAGATCCTTTCCACAGGATGGCCTGCAGCTATCACTGGATCCAGGTAGGCAGTGAAGGCCGTTAAACTTGCTCTGGAATGCTAAATCTCTCATATGAATGTGGATCATCTCTAGAATACTGCCCTGTTCCCTGCAGCTTCTTGAGACCTGGAGACTAATAGGAAAATCCCTGTTGTTCCAACAATAGACCTTAATAGGCCATAAATTAGGATACTTTGCTAGCTATCTCCTACAGGCAGGTAGCCTTGCCATTTGGCCCCATCGTACTTTTGTGAAAATGTTCTGTGGGTGTGATATAATTGTAAACTTGCCACTCACTGCCTCCATTTATGAAGACCCAAAAAATTAGTCCCTTAAGTCTGAATAAGTTTAACCTGACATTAGCTTACACCTCTCTCATCCTTCAAGATACTCAGTTATTTCTTTTTTATTGCTGTTTATTTACTAGAGATTGCAATTGCATGGATGCTTTGCATTAACTTGATACATAAACAAAATATGAACCGTCTCAAATACACAGATGCAAACACATAAGAAATTACGATGTCTAATGATGTTACATGCATACACAAGTAAATCGCAGATCTCTAGCAGCGTAAGACAGAAACAGGTTATTTACTTTCATAGTCCTTAAAACCATAAGACATAGGAGCAGAATTGGGCCATTTGGCCCATTGAGTCTGCCCTGCAATTTGATCATGGCTGATGGGGTTCTCAAATCCATTTTCCTGCCTTCTCCCTGTAACACACGATCCCCTTACTAATCAAGAATCTATCTATCTCTGCCTTAAATACACTCAATGACTTGGCCTTCGCAGCCCTCTGCAGCAATGATTTCCACAGTTTAAACATCCTCCGGCTAAAGAAATTCCTCCTGATCTCAGTCCTAAAAGGTCATCCCTTCACTCTGAGGCTGTGTGCTTGGGTCCTAGTCTTTCCTACTGGTGGCAACATCTTCTCCATGTCTACAGTACAGTCAGTATTCTGTAAGTTTCAATCAGATGCTCCCACATCCTTTAAAACTCCATCAAGGACAGACCCAGAGTCCTCAACAGCTCCTCATATGACAAGCCCTTCATTCCCAATATTATTCTTCTATACCACCTCTAGACCCCTTCAAGGACAACACATCCCTCTTGAGATACCGGGCCAAAAACTGCTCAAAATATTCCAATGCGGTCTGACCAGATCCTTATACATCCTCAGCAGTACATCTCTGCTCTTGTATTCTAGCCTGTTGAAATGAATGAAATTTAGAAAATAGTTTACACCTGTATTCTTCCTACCAAAGTGCATAACCTCACACTTTCCCACATTGTATTCCATCTGCCACTTCTTTTCCCACTCTCCTAGCCTATCCAAGTCCTTCTGCAGCCTCTCCACTTCAACATACCTGCTCTTTTACCTATCTTTGTGTCATCTGCAAACTTGACAATGATGCCCTCAATTTCATTGTCTGTGCTAGTACCCTGCCCCTAACATGATAGGCTCTTATCTTATTTAGCAGCCTTCTGTGCAGCACATTGTCAAAAGCCTTCTGGAAATCCAAATAGATCATGTCCACTCGCTCTCCTTTGAAAAATGTAAGATGATTGCAGGGCCTAAGAATTGTGTCTTGGTTCCCTGAAGATAGATGTAAGTAAGACATTTCTGACTACACAAGCAATATTATAGTTGAATCCTTATAGTGGGGAAATGTAATATTGCAAGTAAAACAAATTAGCCCCTCTTCACCTGAGATTTTTTTTCAAGGCAGGATTCTTTCCTTTTGTTGGGTGTGCTCTTTCCCTGCAGAGTGCTGGTCCTAGAGCAACTTACTGCATAGCCTTCTGGAATAATGAAATATTGCCTTCCTCTCTAGCCAGTTTCAGTCATATGATGATGATATCAATGTAATCTACTGTCCACAGAGTAGGTTAAAGCCATGTGATTGAAACACAATAGAGTAAAGTTTGATATCGCATCAATATAATAGAGCTCCTGTGACACAGTGTACTCTCTCTGCTTCTGAGCCTAGAGGCCTTGATTTAAGTCTGGCCTGCAGCAGAGATGTATAATAATGTTTCTGAACAGATTAATTCAAAAATACCCATCCCATTCATGTTTCAGCTGTGATTTCCTTACTGACTTTATTTGAAATCCCACCCTGGTGGGTTTGCCAGGTGTAGTTGCTATTGCCATTCTAAGACATTTCTATTAAAAATTGTGAGGGGCAATGAATCAACAAGGAGGTCCATTTGCATTTTAGGTAACTTCCCAGAGATGTGTTCAGGTACATCTAACTGTGATTTACAGTATTAATCACCTGACTGTCTGGAGTCCATTTTATGAAGATATAATGTTATATTTCATGTGGTTTATTTTTAAGAATGCAACACACTTTACTTGCATCTGTTGTGATCATAACAATCTTGTACCGCGATCAACAGAAATGAGGAACTCACAGATGTTCCCAACCAATTAACTTGTACGTTCCATGGATCCTATTTGCCTTTATTAGCTCTAGACAATTGATTTAAACTCTTCCAGAAATGACTAACTACACGTAATAATTCCATAGGGCAAGTTAATGTGTCACTTTGTCCAACATTTCTCACAAGTAGTCTTGTGCAAATCCAGGATATCAATCTAATTTACAAGCTACAATATTCAGATTGCATCAGTTGCACCCTCACATATTATTTCCCATAAACTAGGACCATCGTATTTCACAAAGAATTTATCACATTTTTATATTTATTTCTGATCAAATTGTGTTGGTTTTAAGCAGATATTTAATCAGATTTTTTAAAAAGAATGCATGATCGATCACTTTTGCCAAAGAAGTGTTCTACATAACTATTATTCCATTGAGAAAAATTCCATATTGTATCTTGCTTGAGGCTTGTTAATTTCATACTTTCTCCTCTATTCTCCAGCCACAATTTGAATTATATCCTCTACTAACCTCTGCATGATCCACATATTCTCATAATTACAGAAACCTTATCATGCCTTTCACTGTTTTATTTTTATGCAATGAAACAGTTTAACCCTATAAAACAATTTTCATATCTTAAAGATCAAAGTGTTGAAATCATCTTTACCAGTCCCCTCTGAACTCTTGAGTATATCTAATAGATAGCATTCTAATAGCACAAACTATTTGGATTGTGACCCTTCTAATGTGTTACATTAAGCTGAAATAATTTTTTTCCAACTGATTTTGAGATGGTTAATGTTTAAATGAAAATGTAGATAGATTATGGTTAGTAGAATATTTTTAAGCCTGTCCTATGGCACCTTGATTCAACTTAGAACTTTACCCAGTAAATCATTTCACAAGCTTCACATTAAAGTCTGAGTTCATCCCTTGTGGTTGGAGGGTTCCCAGGCGGAAGATGAGGCGCTCTTCCTCCAGCTGTCGTGTTGCTATGGTCTGGCGATGGAGGAGTCCAAGGACCTGCCTATCCTTGGTGGAGTGGGAGGGGGAGTTGAAGTGTTGAGCCACAGGGTAGTTGGGTTGGTTGGTCCGGGTGTCCCAGAGGTGTTCTCTGAAACGTTCCGCAAGTAGGCGGCCTGTCTCCCCAATATAGAGGAGGCCACATCGGGTGCAGCGGATGCAGTAAATGATGTGTGTGGAGGTGCAGGTGAATTTGTGGCGGATATGGAAGGATCCCTTGGGGCCTTGAGGGAAGTAAGGGGGGAGGTGTGGATGCAAGTTTTGCATTTCTTGCGGTTGCAGGGGAAGGTGCCAGGAGGTTGGGTTGGTGGGGGGTGTGGACCTGATGAGGGAGTCGCGAAGGGAGTGGTCTTTTTGGAACGCTGATAGGGGAGGGGAGGGAAATATATCCCTGGTGGTGGGGTCCGTTTGGAGGTGGAGGAAATGGTGACGGATGATACGATGTATATGGAGGTTGTAGGTGAGGACCAGTGGGGTTCTGTCCTTGTGGCAATTGGAGGGGCGGGGCTTAAGGGCGGAGGAGCGGGAAGTGGAGGAGATGTGGTGGAGAGCATCATCGACCACGTCTGGGGGGAAATTGTGGTCTTTGAAGAAAGAGGCCATCTGGGTTGTTCGGTATTGGAACTGATCCTCCTGGGAGCAGATGCGGCGGAGACGAAGGAATTGGGAATATGGGATGGCGTTTTTACAGGGGGCAAGGTGGGAGGAGGTGTAGTCTAGGTAGCTGTGGGAGTCAGTCAGTTTATAGTAAATGTCCGTGTTGATTTGGATGCCCGAGATAGAAATGGAGAGGTCTAGGAAGGGGAGGGAGGAGTCTGAGATGGTCCAGGTAAATTTGAGGTCGGGGTGGAAGGTGTTAGTAAAGTGGATGAACTGTTCAACCTCCTCGTGGGAGCATGAGGCAGCACCAATACAATCATCGATGTAGCGGAGGAAAAGGTGGAGGGTGGTGCCAGTGTAGCTGTGGAAGCGGGACTGTTCCACATATCGTACGAAGAGGCAGGCATAGCTGGGGCCCATGTGGGTGCCCATGGCTACTCCTTTGGTTTGGAGGAAGTGGGAGGATTGCAAAGAGAAGTTGTTCAGAGTGAGGACCAGTTCAGTCAGTCGAAGGAGGGTGTCAATGGAAGGGTACTGGTTGGTAAGGCTTGAGTCCTTCGTGATGGGGGATGGAGGTGTACAGGGACTGGATGTCCATGGTGAAGCTAAGACGTTGGGGACCGGGGAAGCAAAAATCATGGAGGAGGTGGAGGGCATGGGTGGTGTCCCGAATGTAGGTGGGGAGTTCTTGGACTAAGGGGGTCAGTACCGTGTCGAGGTATGCAGAGATGAGTTCGGTGGGGCAGGAGCAGGCTGAGACAATGGGTTGGCCGGGGCAGTCAGGTCAAAACAAAATGTTGTTTTGTTCCTCTCACTGTTCAATAGTATCACTTGAAGATCAGAGGAAGTGTTCTGGTCAATATTTATCCCTTAACAAATATAGCCAAAATAAATTTTCTGGACATTTATTTGTGTAGTTATGTCTGGGATCTTGCAAATGTGATGTGTATGCATGCATTGTTTCCAAAAAGATTATTTAGTCAACTTTACAGTTGATGTGTCCTAATCATACAAATGGTACCATTGAAATGCAAGTTATTTTCTCCATTGTGCATTATGTTACCTTTTTTCCTTTAAAATGTGGCGCATAAATTCCATTCGTCCTTGGTGTAGACTTCTGGCACACAGTTGGCATTGTTATTGGAGGATTGATAAATTCCAGTGAAGTTTCTCTTACCTTTCCCTGGAGTCCTGGCTGTAGTTTGAGCTTATCTTGAGATGAGACTGAAAACTATGCATTTCTCTTCTAAAAATTGGTGAAATAATAGCAATTTGGCAGACTGATATAATCGAGCATGCAAGTACTAGTTCTTGCAGAGTTGAAATTAAGCATTACAACTTCAGTCTTAGGCAAACCCTCAATGCCAAGGATCACTTTCTTTCACCGAAGACAGACTAATCCTTGATCCATGCCCCTTGCTACAGTTAAGGCAGGTGGTTTTGAAGAACTGGGTGAGTGGGAAGCTTCAGTTTTCACATAGTCCTTCCACAAGACCATTAAATGTAGGAACAGAATGAGGCCAATCAGCCCATTTGAGATTGTTCTACTATTCCATCATGGCTCATATGTTTTTCAATCCCATTCTCTTACCTTGTGGTAATCCTTGATTCCCTTGCTAATCTAGAACCTATCTATCGCTGTCTTAAATACACTCAGGGACTTGACCTCCACGATCTTCTGTGGCAATAAGTCCCACAGATTCACCACGCCCGGCTGATGAAATTCCTGCTGGTCTCAGTTCTGAATAGCTTGTGGTCTTTTGTCATTGTAGTGGTCGTAGGTATGTTTACAGGGATAGTGGGGTGTAAAAGAACTGTCTGAAAAGATATTCTGTTAGATATCAAAGGAAATATCAAAGTTAGTAGGTGGACTCTTCATTGCTTCCAAAAAAGTAGTAAAGGTAAAGCCGCTTTAGTCCTATTGGACAAAAGTGCTGCCCTCTTATTTGAGAGAGAGAGAAAAAGTACTGGTGGAGATTTAACCTGAGGGTTAGCACACCTCAAATGAGGGGAGAGGCTGAGAAGGAAATTCCTCATGGTAACCTCAACAGTGCGGAAGTGAACTCATGCTGTTGCTATTATTCTGCATTGCAAACTGTATATCCAGCAATTCAGCTAATTAACCTCCATCATTGCTGCCAATAGGGCAGTAAATAATTGACAGTATTCAGAATCTTGTAGGTTAGACAGTAGATATTTTTAATACTCTATTTTTCTCCATAATACAGATTGAAAAGTATATTGCCATGTAAACTTCCATTGTGTAGTCTAAGAATGCCATTTCCTAGGGGATGCACTTCAGCTATCCTCACAATCTTTTGGAGTTGCACTGACAGCACAGTGGTGCAGCACTTCATTTACTCAGGTTGCAAGGCCTCCATTAAGGAAAAGGGAAACCAAGAAAGAGGGAAATCCATTCGGGGCAGTGATGGAACAGCTAAAGCGGGGACAACAGGAGGATTGCCTTAACATGGGCTGCTGGAGAAGTGGACAGGGGCACACAAGCAAATTCCTGAGCACGTAAGTTGCCCTCCAGACAGCATCTATCATTCAAAGTGAAACAACTTGACAATTTCTAAGTATCTCCAGAAGCTGTGTCTCTTCAAAGAGACCATCATTGATCTCTGCTCCATGTTGCAGGATGATCTCAGCTCCATATGAGATGACCATAATCACTTTGATCAGCAATTGACCCAAAGATTGTGGTGCTGCCTGCAGCATCTCGAGCAGGTGGAGGGTATTCGTGTGTTGCAATCCCTCACCCAAAAGCTAGTCAATGCTAATTGCACAAAGTATGCTGCTAGCAAATTGGCTGCTTACTGCCCACCTTGTCATTTTGATTTCATCTGAAGGAGAAGAAAAAAATAACCGGAGTAAAACAGGCCATTAATTTATTTTTGGCCCATTTTACAGTGCTGCTGATGACTACTTTAACCTACCGTTTTAGCATAATTCTTATTCAGTTTAATAATTTAATGTTGCTGAAATATGTTTTCTCTTTGACAAAAGAAGTTAGAACATTTTTGGTATCCTAGTACTTGTTATGTAGGGGTTAATTGGCTGGAATGGCAGTTTTGTGATGGAGAGTGAGTCAACAGCATAATCTGTACGTATTGAGGTTACTTTGAAAGTACCATCATCTCAACCTCACCCCTCAACTCAAAAGCTCTGAGGCTAAAATACCACCAGTTGCTTCCCTCTCTCTTCTCTCTCTCTCTCTCTCTGTCTCATATGAGAGGAACATCATCTGGGACTATAGCACCTTAACCTCAAACTGTTAATTGCTTTTAAGTTAATATTGCATTTTAAAAACCTTGGTCATTTGTAAGAAAAATGGTATATGCACCTGCCCATACAAAGAACATGAAACACATTCAGCAGCAACTTAATTAAATTTGATGAAAGTATCGGTGACATTTCATAATTCAGTGGAAAAATACTGCATTAATAAAGAGAACTGAAGAGAGAATGCTCTGTCAAAATATAATGGGCTGCAAAGTAAATTTTTTGTGTAAGATCTGTACCTGTGTGTGGGTGTCTGTGGAAGGAGGTTGATGAGAAATCCTAGCAGCTGTAAGCATTGCCAGCTCTTTGTGAGAACACAGATCAAAGGCCTCATTTGCTAGATAGATCCAAGCTTAATGTAATTACAATTCTGACAGCTCAGTATAGCTCCTGAAAGTAGCATCTTCATTAAAAATGGATGAGGCTTCTGCAGCTGATATAGAGTTCACACAAGAATCTCTTTACAACCACTGCATTATGTATTTTACCTTAAGCTACATCGTTATGCTTCATTTGTTACTGGTATAAATCTAGACTGTGTATTTGAACTCCTTAGTACTGATATGAAGTTAATTGTAAGAACATGGTGCATTATGTGCTTCTGACATGGCTTGCGCAGTACGCCACATTGGAAAGAGCACTACTGTGCACGTTTTTTGTGTGTACCAGAAGAGTCAGGAATGGTAGGATCATTGGTGAGCATTTACAAACTTTAATCCTTGTAAACCTTGGAGAAAGTGAGGACTGCAGGTGTTGGAGGTCAGACTCGAGAGACTTGTTAACCTTGGGCTTGGGGGCCTTTTATATTAAAAAAACGAAAGGGTTTGGCACATAGTCTGTCGGTGAGTTGTTTTTGACTTGTGCTGTGGTACAATTTGGAGAAGTGCTCTGAAATGTTTTGGAAGTCTTCTGATGAATTTGTGCGTCCGATCAAGGAGTGAAAAAGATTTGGTTATCTGTAGTCATCAAACCTGCAATGGTGTCAGAGCTGTAGCTGCACTGCCTCAGGAGTCATAATATAACCAACAAATGGAGTGGAGACTGCAGAGAGGGACAAGTAATGTGAAGAGCTAACCCTAACCCTAACTCACCATTCAGAGAAATGGTTATACCCCACCAAAGAACAATGCCTGAGGCAACTCATATTCAACAAATAGATAACTGTGCCACCTTCTTCAACAGGACCTGCAGCATCACACCAGGGTAACAACTGCACATCTCATGACTATAACAGTCACAATGGCATTAAACATTTAAGTGCCCAGATCACAGGAGACAAGAGTAAGTGATATAGTGAACATCTCCTAGCACACTGACCAATATTTCATCTGGGAGGTGACAGAGTCCTTGAAACACAGAAAGTAGAAGTAGATCATCCGGCCTTTCAAACTTGTTCTGCCATTCAACATGATCATGGCGAATCCTTGATCACAATGACATACTCTGATCCTCTCCCCATACCACTTGACACCTTTAGCCTCTAAAAATCATGTACTTCTTTAGCAACTTTGCCTCCACAGCCTTCTGTTTTAGAAAATTCCAGATTCACCACTCTGATTGAAGAAATCTCTCCTTATTCAAAGTTTGGGAGAAGATTTGTAGCTCAGGTGCTCGTTGTTGTGGTTCTGTTCGCCGAGCTGGGAATTTGTCTTGCAAACGTTTCGTCCCCTGTCTAGGTGACATCGTCAGTGCTTGGGAGCCTCCTGTGAAGCGCTTCTGTGCTGTTTCCTCCGGCATTTATAGTGGCCTGTCTCTGCCGCTTCCGGTTGTCAGTTCCAGCTGTCCACTGTAGTGGTCGGTATATTGGGTCCAGGTCGGTGTATTTGTTGATAGAGTCTGTGGATGAGTGCCATGCTTCTAGGAATTCCCTGACTGTTCTCTGTTTGGCTTGCCCTATAATGGTAGTGTTGTCCCAGTCGAATTCATGTCGCTTGTCATCTGTGTGTGTGGCTACTAAGGATAGCCGGTCGTGTCGTTTCGTGGCTAGTTGGTGTTCATGGATACGGATCGTTAGCTGTCTTCCTGTTTGTCCTATGTAGTGTTTTGTGCAGTCCTTGCATAGGATTTTGTACACTCCATTGGTTTTGGTCATGTTGGGTATCGGGTGCTTCATTCTGGTGAGTTGTTGTCTGAGAGTGGCTGTTGGTTTGTGTGCTGTTATGAGTCCTAGTGGTCGCAGTAGTCTGGCTGTCAGTTCGGAAATGCTCCTGATGTATGGTAGTGTGGCTAGTCCTTTGGGTTGCGGCATGTCCTCGTTCCGTTGTCTTTCCCTTAGGCATCTGTTGATGAAATTGCGACGGTATCCGTTTTTGGCGAATACCTTGTATAGGTGTTCCTCTTCCTCTTTTTGCAGTTCTGGTGTGCTGCAGTGTGTTGTGGCCCTTTTGAATAGTGTCTTGATGCAACTTTGTTTGTGTGTGTTGGGGTGGTTGCTTTCATAGTTTAGGACTTGGTCTGTGTGTGTGGCTTTCCTGTAAACCTTTGTGGCGAATTCTCCATTCGGTGTTCTCTGTACCATCACGTCTAAGAATGGGAGTTGGTTGTCCTTTTCTTCCTCTCTAGTGAATCGGATTCCTGTGAGTGTGGCGTTGATGATCTGGTGTGTGTTCTTTATTTCTGTGTTTTTAATTATTATAAAGGTGTCATCCACATATCTGACCCAGAGTTTGGGTTGAATTTGCGATAAGACTGTTTGTCCTAACTTTTGCATTACTGCTTCTGCTATGAGTCCAGAGATCGGTGAGCTCATGGGTGTTCCGTTGATTTGTTCGTATATCTGGATGTTGAATGTGAAGTGTGTTGTGAGGCACAAGTCCAGTAATTTAAGTATGCCGTCTTTGTTGATAGGTTCAACGTCCTGTTGTCTGTTATGTCTGTCCAGCAGGTTGGATATTGTTTCTCTGGCTAGGGTTTTGTCGATAGAGGTGAACAGTGCCGTTACGTCGAATGAGACCATAGTTTCTTCCTTGTCTATGTGTATATTTCTGATGATGTCCAAGAATTCCTGTGTCGATTGTATAGATTGTCTGGATCCGCTGATCAGGTGTTTCAGTTTCTGCTGTAGTTCTTTAGCCAGTTTGTGTGATGGTGTCCCTGGTAGTGATACTATGGGTCTGAGTGGGATGTCTGGTTTGTGCACTTTGGGTAGTCCATAGAATCTGGGGGTGTTGTTGCTTTCAGGTTTCATTCTTTGTAGGTCAGACCTGGTTATCTGTCCGTTTACAGGTTTACAGGAAAGCCACATACACAGACCAAGTCCTAAACTATGAAAGCAACCACCCCAACACACACAAACATCAAGACACTATTCAAAAGGGCCACAACACACTGCAGCACACCAGAACTGCAAAAAGAGGAAGAGGAACACCTATACAAGGTATTCGCCAAAAATGGATACCCTCGCAATTTCATCAACAGATGCCTAAGGGAAAAACAACGGAACGAGGACATGCTGCAACCCAAAGGACTAGCCACACTACCATACATCAGGAGCATTTCCGAACTGACAGCCAGACTACTGCGACCACTAGGACTCATAACAGCACACAAACCAAAAGCCACTCTCAGACAACAACTCACCAGAACGAAGGACCCGATACCCAACATGACCAAAACCAATGTAATGTACAAAATCACATGCAAGGGCTGCACAAAACACTACATAGGACAAACAGGAAGACAGCTAACGATCCGTATCCATGAACACCAACTAGCCACGAAACGACACGACCAGCTATCCTTAGTAGCCACACACACAGATGACAAGCGACATGAATTCAACTGGAACAACACTACCATTATAGGGCAAGCCAAAAAGAGAACAGCCAGGGAATTCCTAGAGGCATGGCACTCATCCACAGACTCTTATCAACAAACACATTGACCTGGACCCAATATACCGGCCACTACAGCGGACAGCTGGAACTGACAACCGGAAGCGGCAGAGACAGGCCACTATAAATGCCGGAGGAAACAGCACAGAAGCGCTTCACAGGAGGCTCCCAAGCACTGACGATGTCACCTAGACAGGGGACGAAACGTTTGCAAGACACATTCCCAGCTCGGCGAACTGAACCACAACAATCTCTCCTTATCTTAGTCCGCAATATTGACCACATATCCTGAGAGTCCAACCCCTTATTCTGGAAATCAACATTCCACGCCCTAGCCCCGCAGCCGCTAGGGAAGACATCCTCCCTGCATCCTGTTTGTCTGCCCTGTCAAAATTCTCTGTTTCAACAAGAACCCTTCTTATTATTCTTAAGTCCAGTGAATATTGGCCAATTTGTTCCAAACTCTTCTCATATAACAACGCTGGCACCCCAATAATCAGCCTAGTGACTTTTGCTGTACTCACCATATAGCAAGTTTATCTTTTCTTGAGCAAGTAGCCCAAAGATGCTCAGAATACTCCATGTCTGACCTCAGTCTACAGCTGCATTAAGGCTTCTTTGCTTCTGCACACAAATCCTCATGGAATGAAGGCAAACAAACCACCTTCAATTGCTTGCTTCACCTGCCTACGCTTTCAGTAATCGATGTAGGGCTTTATGGCCAAGGGGATCAAAGGGTATGGGGAGAAGGCAGAAACAGGGTACTGAGCTGGATCATCAACATGATCATATTGAATGGCAGACCAAGCTCAAAGGGCTGAATAGCCTGCATCTGTCTTCTATGTTTCTGTATGTGCAAGGGCACATAGAACTTTTAAATGTGAAAAGAGGTATTTTCACACATTCTGTCTGAGTAGAGGGAAGCTGTCATTGAGAGGTTTGAAGAACAACAGGATTTCCAATGCTTCTGAGGATCTTGACCACATATGCATGGCGCTGTGGGCCCCACCAACCTGCCCTTTAAGCTGTGCAATGTTTCATGCACGCTGATCTGCGTTGACATAGTGACCGCAGCATTAACTTCGAGTTCCAAAATTGCTGCCACACATACCCCTTGGATGCTTGCACAGCCAGAAAGAAAATTTAGTGGGAACGCTGGTCCAGCACCTCTGGGAGAGGCACAAGAACTGCAAAGACTATGCATTCCACCAGTTTGCAGTTTGTGTAGCCATGTACAAACAACAACAGTGAATGCCCACTGTTCTGCGGGATGTCAATGTGTTACATCCTGAAGCATTTTTTTGCCAACCAAAAAGCAGAGGTTAACTGCTCAGAGATGAGACCTGCCCCAGCTGAAACTGGTTAATTACTCTTCATCCACAACCTGACCTCCCATGTCGGGGGACAAGACTTATCACTGAAAGCCATAGAGCCATTAGAAACATAGAACAGTCGATCAGTATTCTCAACCACTATCTACACAACATACTGGCAGCTCTACATTACTTGCTGGAGTGTCTTCCACAACTGCTTCATCGTGGAAGTGTCTGGCTGGCTGGCCATTCAGTGAATACCTCTGTGTACAACCTGATCAATAACTATTTTGTTCAGTCACATTGAAGACCTCATCTGAGTCCTTCCACAAGGTGTCCGAGGACCACCTCAGGAGGTAGATTAGGAACAAGAGAATGCAGCAGGACTTCTTTTCCCAGGAGAGGCTATCTAAGATGACCTGCTCAGACACCACTGCCTCATCACAGTCATTGAACCAATTCCTATTTTACTGTACATATATAATATCCCAGTTACATCCCTTTTGACAAAGCTCCTGTAATGAAAGCCACTAGCAGCTGTTTTCATTCATTGTTATTCAAAAAAGATCCACTTATGCAAACAAAAATTGGTTTACATTGCCTTGGTTCCTATTTTGTGGATCCTTTGATTTGCCTAGTTCTACTGCAATGGTTGCAGCACAATTGGTGGAAAGCTGCTGACATTCACTCCAGGGAACTTCAGATGTCCTTTGAAGCACTTGTTTGAACAGCTCTGTGCTGAAAATAAAGTTGTGGCCTATTTTAGACTAGTTATATTTTCTTTTACATTGGATGAAATCAAAGTTAGGTGTGGTGCATTCCATCACTACATGGATGACTGCAGTCTGGGCTGGCTGACTGGCTAAGAAGCAACAGCAAAGGCACCCCAACTGGAAAGGTAGTGGTGGAAGGACAGTTATTGGAATTCTGGGAGAAGGCAGCATATTTGTGTTCACTGGTCTCACTGCCACACCCAGAGTGTGATACCTCACTGTTTTTGGTCATCTGAGCAGAGATTGCTGAGAACTGCCCGTATGGTCCTTGCAGCACAGCAATCCACAGCCATGCATTATAACTGAGAATGCATGGCAACAAATGACACTCCTCTCACCTTCATTTGAATGTCTACTGGAGCACTGAGACAATTGGACACTTTGTTTTTGCCTGTGCTGCAATGTGAGCTGAGGGGTACCCCAGACTCTACTTGAAGGTTGGTTCTGCAAGCATTGTCATATTGTTGGCCACTGTTTCCACAATGGAAATGATGGGCCCAACAGCTGTGTGATTCCTTGTATTACATTGAAGCATGGAGGGGTTTGGCTCCAATGAAAGTAACAAAAGACTATCTGCCCGATCATCTTTATGAATCGGTTATTGTACAGAGCCCTATTGATGTCCTCGGCTGAAGCAAAACCCACTTGCAGCATGTCCCTACAATGAGCTGGACCAATAGTAGCCCTTAATGTCCTCTCACCTGGCAGCAACCTATCATGTTGGGCATTCATCATGTTCTGATGCTCACTGGAAAATTTGCACAATACCAATATTTCAACTAGTGGCAGATCAAATGCAATGCATCATTTATAATGTGTTGCTGCTCTGTCTCTGTTCCTTATACCATGTGTTGAGATTCTTGGGCATTAGAAAGCATAAGATTAAAAGTGAGGGAAGGAGTTTGGATTGGAAAGGAATATGTCCACTATAGTGCTAACTGTAGACTTCTCTTCATGCCAAGAGTAGGTGAAGCAGCATAAAACAATAACGTCATCATCAAAACGTTACGTCTCTGCCAGACCCATGATGTTTCACACCATCTCCTCCATAGATTTCATAGTGATTGCTTACATGTCTGTCACCTGTTGCCTCGGCCCTGTTTTCCTTCAGTTATAATAAAATATCAGCATTTATGTTGCTTCATGTTTGAATAATGTAACAATTGTTCCATAGCCAATTCATGTTGTCTAATTTCTCTACTCATTTTAAGTTTTTGTTTAATTTCACCTCCCTTTGTTTTTCTCTCTCCTTACTTGCCACTTTTCTCTGTTCTTCTAACTCAAGTCTTTTGTTTCACTTTCTCTCTCTAGGTTTAAGAGTTTTCATTTCAAACCCTATCTTAGCTAATTCCAGATGTTACATTTCAATTTCAAGTTTAGCCAAGGAAAGATGGGTGTGAGGTTGGCATCATCATCCTGTTAGGGTGAAGTGGAGTATCTGAATTTAAGGCCCAGGTCCTGACTCCCGTGTTCTCTGGATAATTGAGTGATGAGGTGTGGTGTGTATGAGATGCTACAAGCAAATACATCAACTGACATTGACCAGCCATGTGGATCATTGAACATTTACGAAAAAAGAGATGGCAGGTCCATGGTGTAAACTTCTTGCATTGACCTTCCCTATCAACCTCTCCCATTATCTTAATAGATCCTCTTAATAGTTCCTTCTTGTTTTTGAGGGAGGGGATCATGCAAATTTGGCAAGGACAACAGAATGGGTATGTAGAGGATTCACTTCTTACTCTGAATGACATGCATCTTCCCTGTGACAAACTCTAGCCCATGGCATGATCAACAGACATCAGGTGCCTGCTTGTACCCTCCACAAATGCCACTGACCCCTCTGCATGTCTGATTAGTTTTTGTTTTCTAGTGTCAATCTTTTCTTGATAAACTTAAGGGTCAAGCTCAAATGCATGTTTGCTTCTTTGATTGTTTCATGATCTGTAAATTGATGCCCTGAAACTGGCATTCACAATCATAGCTATATCTGACAAAACTCTCTTAACACTAAAGTCCAAACATCTGTCCAGCTACTTTATGAAGTACCTTTTCACTGCTTCCTCAGTCAATTTAAGTGCAAAGCAACAGTTTTTAGTTCAAACCAATCCTCCACTGGAACCCGAATCATTATCTGAGTTAGTATCTCCTTCTTCCTTCCTTTTATTCTAAGCTGTTCCATTGCCAATTCATGTTGTCTAATTTCCCCATTTGTTTAGAGTTTAACTTTTTGTTTAATTTCATCTTCCTTTGTTTTTCTCTCTTGTCACTTGCCATTTTTCTCTGTTGTTCTTCTACATCAAGTCTTTTATTTCACTTTCTCTCTCTAAGTTAAGAGTTTTCATTACAAACTGTATCTTAGCTCGTTCCAGTCATTACATCTTAATTTCAGGTTTCCCTACCTCCAATTCTAAATGTCGGATAATCAGTTGAAGAACCTCCTCATTTTAATACTGTTTTGAATTTATCTGATCTCAGTGCAGCTTTAGTCAAAGATTTCAAATAATTTGCCATTATGTCTTCCACTTACAGAAAATTCTAAGCATCATTCAAAATATGAGCAGTAAACTTGACCACAACATAGCTGTTTTATGTTGAGGAGCTTCACATACCTGTTAATTTTTTTAAAAGACCTAAATCTTCCTTAAATCCAATTAATTCAAATCTTGCAGCAGGCCCCACTTTTTTATGATCCCTGTGATTTTAATAATGGACATGTGCATTCTAAGATAGCTTGATTGATAATATTTTCCTCTTGTTTATTTAGTGTGGTGGTATTTCACTGAAGCATAATATACAATGCTGCAGATTTAGCTTTAACAATAAACAAAAGTTTATTATGCCAAAAAGTTAAGGTATAAGAGAACATATCAAGCTATTTACATTTAACATGATTTGAAATATTTCCAAATGGATGGCTGAACAAAATCCCATTTATCTTAAGACCATGACTTTTGGTACCCTAATACCAAAGGTATCTACTCTGTCATGTCTACAGATTTGATTTACCTGTTTCTTTCAATCCTGGTCTTGGGAGCTTGTTATCCTTTTCCTTGATTCTTCAAACAACTGAGCTTAAACTTTCTAAGCTCCAAATACCCTCTTCACGTCTCGACCCAAACACTTTTGGTCTGGAAAACTCAAACTAAAACTCTTAATTTTTTACTGTTCTGAATTAATTCCTTTCGCTAAGAGAAACTGTACCTCTATCTGGCCCCTGCCAGGTCTTCTGCAAACAGAAACCAAAATGCAACCAATCTACGCTTTCCTAAGTAAAAATGATTAATTCTTGATTCTTCTGAAGCTAACTCCTTTCAACATTTGTTCTCTCTAATCATAAATCCCTCACAATACAAGCAAACTCACATTATCACTCTAGGAGGACTCCAGTCACCTACTGTATATCATATATAGTTTTAAATTATGGCTACAGAAATGCTGACAAATTAATTTTTAAAAACCCTCATACGTGTAGAACAAACCCAATTGTCTCTCATTCAATGTCCAAATAATTATAGAATTGGGCCAATCTCATGAAGCTTGCCACTCTTACACTTTCACTTAATTAAAGAAGTGACCTGTGCATTTCAGAGAGGAGATTCCATTCAGAGATGCCTCAGATGTGTGAGGCACTACTTCCATTCTGATAGTTCTTTTGTAGTACATAACTGTAAGTGGAAAACAAACCACAGTTACTTTTCTACAGCAGGCAGTTGCCATTATTATGAAATTTAAAGGTCCAGTCAGCAGCCTGGGGGTGAAGAGTTTGATCAGATCTGGCAAATGGGAAGATGAGTCTCAGTTTGATTCAGGTCTGCTGGGGCAGGAGAGTAGGTGGCCGAGTCTGGCAGTGGGTGAGGGGTAGATGAGATTAAGATGGGGTTAGGTTGGGACAGTGGTAGTAGGGGAGTAGGGTTTGTGGGTCAGATTGGGTCAGGCTGGTGAGGGATGCTGTAGGTGCAAGTTGGGTCTGGCAAGTGGAGGAGGGTTTGAGGGGTTGGTGCAAAAGGAGGAGTTGGGTTTGGATTGGGGTGGGTGAATGGTGTGGGCTGTAGTGTTGGATGGCAGGGAGGAGTGAGTTCCCAAAAAGGATGTCAGTCAAGGTCTGAGGTGTGTAAAGGGTCTTGGCAGTTATGTTGGGGATGGGTTTGATAACTTTAATAGTTACTGAAAAGTGACACTGTGTATCTAATAGCCTAACCTTTCCGGAGTAACTATATTACTTTGGAACTCTCTGATCGAAATTGCAACATTTTAGAGTCATAGAGATGTACAGCTCTGAAACAGACCCTTCGGTCCAACCTGTCCATGCCAACCAAATATTCCAACCCAATCTAGTCCCACCTGCCAGCGGCTGGCCCATATCCTTCCAAACCCTTCCTATTCATATACCCATCCAGATGCCTTTTAAATGTTGCAATTGTGCTAGCTTCTGGCTGCCATCCTCTGGCAGCTCATTCCATACACTTACCACCCTCTGAGTGAAACGGTTGCCCTTAGGTCTCTTTTATATCTTTCTCCTGTCACCCTAAACCTATGCCCTCTAGTTTTGGACTCCCCCTCCCCAGGAAAAAGACTTTGTCTATTTATCCTAACCATGCCACTCATTATTTTATAAACTTCTATAAAGTCACCCCTCAGCCTCCGAAGCTCCAGGGAAAACAGTCCTAGCCTATTCAACCTCTCCCTATAGCTCAAATCCTCCAACCCTGACAACATCCTTGTAAACTTTTTCGGAACCCTTTCAAGTTTCACAACATCTTTCCAATAGGAAGGAGACCAGAATTGCATGCAATATTCCAACAGTGGCCTAATCAATGCCCTGTACGGCCGCAACATGACCTCCCAACTCCTGTATTCAATACTCTGACCAATAAAGGAAAGCATACCACTCTGCTTTCAAGGAGCTGTGAACCTGCACTCCCAAGGTCTTTTTGTTTAGTAACACTCCCTAGGACCTTACCATTAAGTGTATAAGTCCTGCTAAGATTTTCTTTCCCAAAATGCAGCACCTCACATTTATCTAAATTAAACTCCATCTGCCACTTCTCAGCCCACTGGCCCATCTGATCAAGATCCCGTTGTAATCTGAGGTAACCTTCTTTGTCCACTACAGCTCCAATTTTGGTGTCATCAGCAAACTTACTAACTATAACTCTTATGCTCACATCCAAATCATTTATATGAATGATGAAAAGTCGTGGACCCAGTGTCACTCCAATGGCCACAGGCCTCCAGTCTGAGAAACAACCCTCCACCACCACCCTCTGTCTTCTACCTTTGAGCCAGTTCTGTATCCAAATGGCAAGTTCTCTCTGTATTCCATGCGATCTAACCTTGCTTACCAGTCTCCCATGGGGAACCTTGTCGAATGTCTTACTGAAGTCCATATAGATCACATTTACTGCTCTGCCCTCATCAATCCTCTTGTTACTTCTTCAAAAAATTCCATCAGGTTTGTGAGACATGATTTTCCATGCATAAAGCCATGTTGATTATCCCTAATCCGTCCTTGCCTTTTCAAATACAGGTACATCCTGTCCCTCAGGATTCCCTCCAGCAACTTGCCCACCACCAGCATCAGGCTCACTGGCTTGTCCTTACCACCTTTCTTAAACAGTGCAATCATGTTAGCCAACCTCTAGTCAACCCCACCTGTGACTATCGATGATACAAATGTCTCAGTAAGAGGGCCAGCAATCACCTTCCCTATTTCCCACAGAGTTCCACAGTACACCTGATCAGGACCAGGGAATTTATCCATTTTTATCCAAGACATCCAGCACTTCCTCCTCTGTAATGTGGACATGTTTCAAGATGTTGCCATCTATTTCCCTACATTCTGTATCTTCCATATCCTTTTCCACAGTAAATACTGATGCAAACTATTCGTTTAATATCTGCCCCATCTCCTGCGGCTCCACACAAAAGTCGCCGTGCTGATCTTTGAGGGGCCCTATTCTCTCCCTAGTTACCTTTTTGTTCTTAATGTATTTGTAAAGCCCCTTTGGATTCTCCGTAACTCTCTTTGCCAAAACTATATCATGTCCCCTTTTTGCCCTCCTGATTTCTTTCTTAAGTGTACTCCTACTGCCTTTAGACATTTCGCAGGATTCACTTGATCTATCCTGTCTATACCTGACATATGCTTTCTTCTTTTTCTTACCCAAACCCTCAATTTCTTTATCCATCCAGCATTCCCCATACCTACTAGCCTTTCCTTTCACCCTAACAGGAATATACTTTCTCTGGACTCTTGTTATCTCATTTCTGAAGGCTTCCCATTTTCCAGCTCTCCCTTTACCTGCTAACAACTGTCCCCCAATCAGCTTTTTAAAGTTATTGCCTAATACTGTCAAAATTGGCCTTCCTCCAATTTAAAACTTCGACTTTTAGATCTGGTCTATCCTTTTCCATCACTATTTTAAAACTAATAGAATTATGGTCGCTGGCCCCAAAGTGCTACCCCATTTGACACCACAGTCACTTGTCCTGCCTTATTTCCCCAAGAGTAGGTCAAGTTTTGCACCTTTTCTAGTAGATAGATCCACATACGGAATCAGAAAATTTTCTTGTATACACTTAACAAATTCCTCTCCATTTAAACCCCTAACACTATGGCAGTCCCAGTCAATGTTGGGAAAATTAAGATCCCCTGTAATAACCACCCTATTACTCTGACAGATAACTGAGATCTCCTTACAAATTTGTTTCTCAATTTCCCTCTCACTATTAGGGGGTCTATAATACAATCCCAAGACAGTGATTATGCCTTTCTTATGTCTCAGTTCCACCCAAATAGCTTCCCTGGATGTATTTCCAGGAATATCCTCCCTAAGTACAGCTGAAATGCTAACGCTTATCAAAATCACCACTCCCCGTCCTCTCTTGCTTCCTTTTCTGTCCTTCCTGTAGCATTTGTATCCTGGAACATTAAGCTGCCTGTCCTGTCCATTGCTGAGCCACAATTCTGTAATTGCTATAATACCCCAATCCCATGTTCCCAACCATGCCCTGAGTTCATCTGCCTTCCCTGTTAGGCCTCTTGCATTGAAAAAAATGCAGTTTAATTCATCAGCCCTACCTTTTTCTCTGCTTTGTCCCTGCCTGACCATTGAAATGGACACTTTGAGGATTCCAGATCGAGAGGGATTGCCAAACACGTAATAGAATTGCCTGGAAATTTCCCTCTGAGTGTGTTATGATGGGAATTCCACAGGTTCCCCATTTGCATCTTCGATCTACACTGGCATATATGACAGTCTGTCTTACAGAATGTCTGGCCCAAGATGTACAAGTGAAGATCTGAACCCTGGTGGAGGGGAGAGGCTCGGTTCCGTGATCGGTCAATAAACACGCCTGTGAATGACTCTTTGTCAATTACACAAGCAATCGTTTATTCTTTGATACAGCCGGGTCGGTATACTCTGATCCACCCAGAAATATGTGTACTCCTAAGCAACTAAAAGAATCCAACCATTTACAGCATTTGCATAGGGTTCATATATATTGTTCCTAGTCAGGCATGGAGCATGATCGCTTGGTATCAACCAATGAAATCGCATAAAAGACCTCATGCATTCTGTTTTAGCCTATCACGATTTCTTGTAAACAACTTGTTCTTAGAATCGTCTTTGTCCTTCTGTATTTTTATAGGATTCACATCAGTTTGCGGTTTCTTGTTTCTGTTTGATTCAGTGCAATCTCAGTTAGCAATACAGAAGCCATTTTGTGCTGCTCCTTCAGCCATTTTGCCCTATCTTCCAGCTGCCCATATCCTCACAAGTTTCACATATTACATCGTGATTTAGTTATTGAAGTCAAAATATGTTAGTATTTTAGAATGGGCTAAATAAATGATTGAAGAATAGAGGGGGAGAAAAACTAATACATAAATGGGGTAGATATGTGAACTGAGGACAAGTAAAGCATTTCTTAAAATCACGGACTTGTTCAACTGAATGATCTATTTTCATGTTGTAATTTCTGGGTACTTCTATGATTAACTAGCTTGATCAGGGAGATTCTTTTACCAGATGTGCAAAACACAATGTCCACATATAGATCCACCCCCTAGCTTTTAATAAGTTACCCAACTGAATGTAACACGTTCAGTTTGCAGTAGTCCTGAGATTTGAATTTTCAAGCATCTGTTAATCACTGATTACATATGCTAACCTTTTGCTTATTTTTGTAATTAATATAAGATGAAAATGAAAAGAGATATAAGCTAACTAGCATGAAGGCAAATAGCATCAAATATATACCATATAATGTGTGCTGACTATGAGGATATTTCATAACATTTTGTCTATCTCTTTCTTTCCCTACATGATAAACGTATGGTTCTATATTTTAAATTCTTGCTTGCTGTGTTGTATATATTAATTCAATTTTTACATTCATATTTTATAGTATTTTGCAATGCTGAACACAAACAATTCTGAAGCCAATTTATAATAAAGGTGAATATGTGTAGTTGATGTTTCTGCAAATATGGGTGATACAATTGTCATGCAGTTTTTTAAGAAATATCTAACCTTAACAATGAAACTATTTGAGAGTATTATGAATAAATGAAAACTTGGAATCATTTGTTGGTTGATTACAAAATGCATGCAGAGATCTGCTTGATTCTATATTGGGATCATAGGCCAGTTCTGAGACCTGCATGTGGTTCATGTTGCAGGAATATAAAAAGAAATATTATGATTTAGATCCTTCAAGCTTGTGGAATCTAAAATATTTCACTCATTTCACTCGGTTTATTTCTGAGTGAATTCCAACTGGAAATTTGTTAAATGTTAGTGTATTATGCTTTAATATTAAGATAGTGTTTCTAAAATATTGATTACTATTTTAGTCCTGAAAATGTGTTGCTGGGAAAGCGCAACAGGTCAGGCAGCATCCAAGGAGCAGGAGAATCGATGTTTTGGGCATGAGCCCTTCTTCAGGAATTCTTCAGGAATTTCAGGTTCATGCCTGAAATGTCAATTCTTCTGCTCCTTGGATGCTGCATGATCCGCTGAGCTTTTCCAGCAACACATTTTCAGCTCTGATCTCCAGCATCTGCAGTCCTCACTTTCTCCTACCATTTTAGTCCAACCACTTGTATTTGCTGTAATGTCATAATTGAACAGCAGATGCTAGACTTAACGTGCTTCAATCAAATATAGATTTAATGAATACATTGGAGTGTTTACTTATGTATAAAATATAATTTAGGAATGGCAAAATATTCCCATGGAATATTGCACAGAGAGGCCTTGAGCTGATTATGCAGTTATTGGCATTGAAAGCATTTCAGACAAAATTACAAATTCTATTTACTTATGTCATATCTGTTTTAATGAAATTATTTATGTTATTAAGTTTTCAAAGCAAGCATTAGTATTATTTCAAATGTAAATGATGAATGACATGGTGTTTATCTAGAGCAATCAGATTGCGCGATCATAGAATATTGCAGCACAGAGGAAGCTTTTCAGCTCATCAAGATTATGGTGGCTTTGTTGATTGATTTAGTAATACATTTGAGACTTTTCCCTATTGCAGTCAAGATTTGGCAGCTTTAAGCATATGTTGAATTGTCATTTAAATGTTGCTACAAAACCTGATTTCATCAGGTTACTAGTTTCATAACTAATTTCTCTCTCTTTTTCTTTCCAGAGGGAGTAGTATTTCTCCAGTTGGTTGATCAAAGCCTTTCATAATTCTGAATAATCTCAAGTACATCTCCCCTTAACTTATGTGTCCAGAGATGAACAGTTACAATTTCTTCATGTAGCTGAACTCCTTCATGCTTTAGAACAGAATCATTCTGATAAATTTGCCAGATTTATTATTAGTGGGGTGTCTTAAAATAGGTCAGCTACTAGCTCACTACCTTCCACCCATCCACCCCTGATCTCACCCACTTAATATGGACGGTGGGCAGGTTCCAGAATCAGTTGCCTGTCTACCAAATATAAACAATTAAAGGTCAATGAAATTTGTTAAACACTCAATTGACACAAATATTACTCTGTCTGACATGGCAGAATTTGGCAGCCCTTCTGTTTTAACAAACTTATAAAAGAGCAAGAAGGAAAGGGGTTTTATTTTGGAAGATTTGCTTTGTGCATTAGTAGCATCCTTCCAGAAGATAGTAAATGTCTTCTTTCCTTCCCACAAATATTATTAAAATACTTTAACACCCACCTCTCCACCCCCTTCAACCCTCCTGAAGGTCGCCAAACCTTCCTAGTCAAATGTCTCTTATGTATCAATGTTTGGGATCCATTGATACCTTCATTCTGTACTCACAGTGCTAGCTGTGGCCACTATGGAGATCTGGTACTACTGGCACTGCTGGCCAATGAGATTGGCCAGTTGCTACAGAGGGTGGGACCCCTTGCTATGAAGGGACTGAAGTTCCACTATCCAATATTGACCACACACTCTGTGTTTTGACAGTGAGGGACGTTTATTTTGAGTCTATCGCCTGGTTGCTAACATGCCTTCTGAACTGTATGATCCAAACCCACTTAAATTCCTGTCAATTTTCTGTGTGGTTAATGAGCAAAGGTAATGATTTATAATAATGAAAGATAATAATCTCTCAATTATATCTGAATCTGCCCAAAATATTCAACTTAACAACAAGAAAATCAATGAATGTCTTGTGATCTGCAAATTAGGACAATTTTCCAAAGTACATAAATTAATTAGATCTTTCTCAAGTTTGCATTGTCTTCTGGATGAATCAGGTTCATCTTTGCCAAATGAACATATGTCTGAATTAAATCTATATGTTCTCTTGCGGTTTATAGAGACTCAGACATATGGTTACCTTTGCCCAGAGCATGAAAATGGCATTCTAGATTGGTCTGCCATTATAGAAACTGTTTGACTTTTATTTCCAGAATGGATTTCTATTGGTCTGCTACATTCTCTCAATTAGAAAATGGTCCAAACAATCTGAAACCTGACATTATAGTAGTGACTATAATCTTTAATTTAAGGACGCAAAGGGCAATAAAATATTACTAGATTAGTTTTATAAAAAGATATTTTGTCAGGTAACAGTTCACTGGGATGTTATTATCAGTTGGGCTTTTGGCAATCTGACAAATGTAACAATTTACTCTTTAGAAAATTAATTTTACTAATGAGATTGTCAGTGGATGTTTTATTTATAGTTATTGGCTTTTCAACATGTATAAGCCAAAGATCATTGGATTTAGATGTTTTTGGGCAGTAAAACAAAAAAAAAAGGTCATTGATGATTATAGATTTTTTTTTATTTCAAAAATATACTTTATTCATAAATACTTTGATCTATACAACTGGACATGCCGTACATAGGTAAACATTCCATTTCTTTTCATACCGAAACAGAGTGATCATTCCTATTTACAGGTTGGTATGATTATATTTTGAGCTGAGGTGCCAGCAGAGCCCAAATGACTACATGGGCCCCCTGTTCTTCTTAGGCAGGCAGATGTTACATGGTGGTCTTTCCCCACCGCGCCTTGGAGGCAGCTGCCTCAAGCTTCAGCGCTGAGGCCGCGCTGTCGGTTGGCTTCGAGTCGGTTAGCATAGAAGGATTTGCTGATCCTCATGATGTCAGCCTGAGATGACGTTACCGAGCCATCTTCTTCCTTCAGGCTGCTGAGCACGGAGCTCTCTTTGTGCACCTTCTGGAAGAAGAAACGTGAGCACGTCTCGTCCTGCTCCATGGAGCGAACTCTGGACAGGAAGATTATCTTGGAGGCCTCCGAAGCAAAGGGCGAGGCTTGCTGGCCCTTCACCTCTTGGAGGTCCTCCGTGACATCGACCCCCAATGTCTGCAGCAGGAGCAGGTTCTGCATACTTTCCTGGAGTTGGGACAGTTTTCCCCACCTCTCCCTCACCTCCTGAACACCTTTGAGGATGAAGAACCTCTTGATGTTCCCTTTTACTGTTTCCCACCAGTCCGCTGGGGACTCAAAGAGGGGCTTCACAGTTCTCCCATCTGCGTAGTCCCTCTTGAGCTCCTCGATGTTTCCCGGGGTCAACAACTTAGTGTTCAGTTTCCACGTTCCCTTACCAGCCCGCTGCTTGTCCTGTAGGTAACAGTTGGCCAGCAGGAGGCAGTGGTCAGAGAAGAACACTGGCTTGAGGTCGGTGGTTCTGACCGAGAGCGTTCGGGACACAAACAGGTAATCTATCCTTGAGCAGATAGACCCGTCTGCCCGTGACCAGGTGTATCTGAAGGGGTGCTGAAGACGTTGTGCAGCTTGGCATCTTTGACCGTTTCCATCAGGGCTCTGGACGTGGCGTCCAGTTTACTGTCCCCCCCGCCGGATCGTCCATCTGCATCAATGATACAGTTGAAGTCTCTGGCCAGAATGACCGGCCTGGGCGTAGCCAGCAGCAGTGGAAGCTGTTGCAGGACAGCCAACCGTTCACTCTTACCCGCTGGGGCGTACTCGTTGATTAGTCTCACAGGAGCGTTTCTGTATTTAATAGTCGCGATGAGGAGGCGCCCATCCACTACCTCCTTAACCTCTGAGATGGTGAAGTTGCCTCCCCGCAACAGGATACCCAGGCCTGAGGAGCGATTCTCGTTGCCTCACAACCACACTGACGGCAGTAGGAGATACAAGCTTTCATTTTGTTTCATGATTAAGATCTGCAATTCAAGTGGTGTATTTGCTTAGATTACCTCATTAGTGTTCATGTTATTAGACTCAAGTTAGTACTGAGGGAGTGCCATGCTGCTTTCGTCAATCTCACAATCAAGGGGAAAACAATTTCTGTATTCTTCTTGTTTGTGGCATTTTAATATTTCATTAATCACATCAGATGATGAGAGCATGGAATTATGGGAAATAGGGCTTCACTCAGCAGGAACTTTGCCAATCTTGTTTTTATTCATTCATGGGATGTAGGCATTAATGGTTACGCTACATTTATTGCTCATCCCTAATTGTCCAGAGAGAAGAGCCAACCACATATCTGTGGCTCTGGAGTCGGATAGTCCAAACCAGGGTCGAACAGCAGATTTCCTTCCCTGAAAGACAGTCGCGAACAGATGAGTTCATGCTACGATTGACAATGGGAGCTATAAGGTAAAAACAATGACTGCAGATGCTGAAAACCAAATACTGGATTAGTGGTGCTGGAAGAGCACAGCAGTTCAGGCAGCATCCAACGAGCAACGAAATCGATGTTTCGGGCAAAAGCCCTTCATCAGGAATAGATGAAGGGCTTTTGCCTGAAACGTCGATTTCGCTGCTCGTTGGATGCTGCCTGAATTGCTGTGCTCTTCCAGCACCACTAATCCAATGGGAGCTATAAGGCTAGCTGGAAATGTGAGCAGACTTGTATAAGCCAGTCTTACAATTTCCCACTACAGATTCTATGCACTTAGAGTATGGTGTTAGGCCTGGGGTAATGAGTACTGTTTGTAGGAAGTTTTAGTTTGAAATAAAATACATGAAACTATTTGTCAGACTTCTCATTGCAACCCTGCATTTTTGTGCAAATGCGAATTGCTCTACTTAATGGTGACGTTGTCTGTAAGCACAGCAGGATGTATAAGATCCTGTGGCCTTATTTCAAAGAAGACTAGAGTAATTATCCCGTGTCCTGGAAAATACTTATCCCTCAATTGACTTCTCAAGCAACAGAAAATCTAGTCATTATATTGTGAGAGTTTCCTTAGTGTGTTTCCTGTTAAAAGAATGGCTACCCTTCAAAAAAGTACTTTGACAGCTGTTAGCTCCCTGAAGCATCAAGTGGTTGTGAAAAGTGCTAAATACACGAGAGTATTTCTTTTAGTCTTGCTCAATGTATGAAATGTCTTGGAATATATTATTTAATTCACTCATATCTAGAAATAAAAGCATAAAGAAATCAGTTAGTAATTGAATTTTTTTTATCATGTGAAAAAGCAGATATTTATGTGTTAAACGTACTATATTAAAAACATAATAGAGAAGAGTGGCAAAGTTATTGATAACTTAAGAGACTCTCACCAAAGATGACAGAGGAGAAAGCCCAGTATTTGTGCAAAATACACATTTCCATGGCACATATAAAACACATACACTACAATACTTCAATTGCTCTGTTTATGTCTCACTTTCTTCCATTAGAGACTATCAGTTCTTTTTTTTTAACACAAACAAAACACCTGTAGCAGACTAATTTATTTATAATGATTGACTAATGTGGAAAATCCATTATTTCCAAAATAGTACAAAATGTTTCAAGTTTGATACAATTTAATTTTGTAACTTTTATGGCTTAATAGTTTGAGTACGGAATGAGCATGCTAGAATATTCTATCTTAGCTGTGAGGTAATGCCATGTAATTGTTAGCACAGATAAAACTGTTTTTAGCTGGCAATGAAATGATTATTAACTGCTGCCTGACTTATAGAATGAATAGATTTTCACATTCCAATTGTATCTTTCAAGTTGTCACTGTTTGACTAGTGCTGTAAATAGTAATACTTGAATTTTTAAATTCCGTGTTTAATGACTGATTATTGGGGAAAGGGAAATGATGACAACTTGTTCATCACATACATTTCTAATCAAACTCTTTCAAAAAATTATTAGGTGAACGTTTGTAAAATAATTCTCGAGACTGAAAGCAACTAAGGGATGTCTCCGTTTATTTCCTGTACTCCTGACAGTCATAGAACCATAAAGACTGGGTGAATATAATTCTAGTCGAATTTACAGCTTTTACTCCATTATAACTCTACTATGTATTGAAGACATTTACCATGAAGTTTACTGCCTGGTGATAACCTGAAAACAAAGATGGCTATCCTGTATGGAACCTGCTTTGAAATGAAAACTGAGAAATTGCTATAAAGGACATGTGATCTTCTCTACAGAATATTATTCAGCCAATTTTATGAAGACATATTATTGAAGTGTTAAATTAGAATGTTATTAACTGGATATGTAACTGTATATTTTTTTTTGGCAAGAAAACTTTGCATTGCAAAGAATCCTGGAGACAGCAAAGAAAAATGTAGCATTTATAAAGAATATGAACTGCTTGATTTGAGGTTTAAAATCTACAAAACTTTCAGGGTGGGATTACATAACACATTGTGTTAAAATCCAACAATTTTATTACAGTCAGAAATGTAACTCATCTGGAGTTAACGATGTTCACACTTTCTCTGGAATCCTTTTTATTAAAGTTTGCAAGTTGAATACTAACTGGGACACTATTTATTAGTGGAATATTCACAGAGAAGAACTCAAACCTACATCATTGATCCCAGAAAAAGAGAATTCATTGAATTACAACTGATCCAGGAAGACACTCCTGGTGATAACAAATTGTGCACAAAGTGACATCAGTTACAGACAAACACCTGGACAATTTGTGAATAATTATTTTGCCTGAATGTAACTGTTACTTGAGAAAAGTACTTGGAAGATAAAATCCACAGAGTATTTTTTTTTCTCCCTAGATTTGTGTGGGTAGGTATGTGGTTTTGTTTCAAGTAAATTAGTTTATTACTTGTAATTATAGGAGTCTGGCTGACTTGTTTCTGCTACTTATATATATAAAGCATTTGAAATATCACCTCATCTTTTAAAAATAAAATTTATTGCTTCTAGTGGGAGTGTAGCAGAAATTTCCCCTCCTTACTTAGACCGGCAAACACAAAAATCTATCCGTGTCTTGTAATTATTTTCTGAACTGACTAAAGGGCTCAATTGGTACGCAATATTTGTGAATATTTGCACTTGGACTGAAAAATTCAGGAATTTGTAATGGTCTTTGTTAATATAATACAGGTATGCAATCCTTTATCCCAAATTTCGAAATATGAAAAGCTCAGAAATCTGAAACATTTTCCATGGAGTGTGTAGTGTCATTTTGGCGTGCGAACAAGTGACTCAACTCCACACCCACTCGAATCATGTCACTCAGATGTGATGTGGCAGTGTGGCCCAGCACTGGCAGGTGTCAACTGTGTCTCAGCACTCATACTAGTCACAGGCGGGTCTGCTGATGGGTAATTTTAAAAAAAATTTCACTGTGAAAATGTCATTTATTCTGAAATCCGAAGAATTCAAATTCCAAAAAACAACTTGCCCCAAGGATTTCGGATAAAGGATAGTGTACCTGTACCAAGTTGGCAATTCATTTCACATGGGGAGGGCATATTCTGTTCCATGGTTGGCTCATGAGAAAACTTTAGAAAGATCATTGTTGCCACAGTAGTAAACATAAACTTCTTCAAAATATATTCAAAAACTATAAATTCATAATTTAAATGAATCATCAGTAGAAATAACGTTAGTAAGTGTCAAACAGCAAAGCTTAATTTTAGTGCCACTTTTTAAAATCCTTTTTGGTTAAGAAGCAGAGCAAGGAGAGAGAAAAAAAAAATCAGCTTCAATTCATGATCATCAGGGAAGGAGTTGGTGAATGGGCTGAGCTAAGTAGTTAGCTTTAATTAACACTAACCTTGGTTTCCTTCTGGTGGCCTTGGCAGAATTCATGTGTAAGTGGGAGTCAGAAGTAGTTCATCTTTTGTAGCTGGAGTTTCTCTTCGCACGGCTTGTTTCTCTCTCTCTCTCTCTGTCTCTGTCTCTGTGTCTCTGTCTGTCCCCCACACTTTTATCCCTTTCCCACTCACCCCTTTCTCATTTCACATTTACTCCCACTGCGTACTCCTCCCTCTCCCTTTTAATCCTCTTACATATTCTGTCTTACTCTGCCCACTTTAACTTCAAAAAAGTAATCCATGGTACTTTGCACTCCAAAAAACACTATTATCCACCAGCAAACTTTATGCATTCAAATGAAAGTGGCCAGCATTTAGAACACATTAACAGTATAACACAGGAATGGGCCCTTTGACCCACATGTTGTGGCGAACACGACAACACCAAATTAAACTAATCCCTTCTGCCTGCCCATGGTCCATCCTTGCATATTCATATGCTTATCTAAAACTCCCTTTAACCCCCCTATAATATCTGCCTCCATCATCACCCCTAGCAGGGCATTCCAGACTCCTACTCTCTGTGTAAAAAAATGTACTCCTCACATCTGTTTGAACGTGCCCCCTCTCACCTTGAATGCATTCGATTTTACAGAAGGACCTAAAAGAACTTTGGCAAAAGTGATTTTTCTTTTGTAAGATTAAATTAAAGAAACATTGGGGAGATAACCTGCTGTAGGAACATTGCAACACATTTACTGAAAGCTGTTTCCCTCTTGCACTGCAAGATAAATTAAACTAACCTCCTTGAGCTCATTTGCATCTCTCTTTCAATGAAACAGTGCTCAGCATTATTGCTGAGTCTATTGCTGAAATGACCCTCAAGCTGCAATCTGATAAGTTTTATGAGTTGCAGATACTGTAAACATATACTTTTTGCTTTTCACTTCTCCATTTGGTGAATGGTGTTAGATTGGTAAAGTGGGAGGTTCTGCGAGATTAGCAAGTCTTTATTCACCAGTCACTGAAAATAAGCATGCAGATGCAGCAGACAGTGAAGAAAGCAATGATATTTTGGCCTCCATTGTGAGATGATTTGAATACAGAAGCAAGGATGTCTTCTTACAGTTGTACAGGGTCTTAGTGAGATCACATCTACAGCATTGTGTGCAGTTTTGGTCTCCTTTTCTGAGGAAGGATGTTCTGGCTATGAAGGGATTCCTGAGATGTCAGAACTGATATGTAAAACGAGCTAGATCAGTTAGGACTATATTAACTGAAGTTTAGAAGAATAAGGAGGAAATCTCATTGAAAGCTATGAAATTCTGGCAGGACGAGACAGAGTAAGTGTCGGATGGATGTTACTGATGATCAGTGAGTCCAGAACTAGGAGTCACGATTTAAGGATGCAGGGTAAGCCATTTAGAACTGAGATGAGGAAAAATTTATTTATCCAGAGAATGGTGAGCCAGTGGAATTCTCTGCCACGGAAAGCTGTTGATGTCAAAACATTGAGTGTTTTCAAGAAGCAGCAAATATAGTATTTAGGCTAAAGAGATCAAAAGATCTGGAGAAAATGGGAACAGGGTACTGAGTTGGATGGTCAAAAGTTATCAGACTGAATGTAAGAGCAGGTTCAAAAGGCCGAATGGTCTACACCTCCTCTTTTCTATGTTTTTGCATTTCCCTTATCCCTATGCAGTCCTGTCCATTTATGCTCTCAGATGTCTAAATCTGTTGGCTGGCTAGCCATGGATCCTGAGCATGCAGGCCCAGAAAAACTGCATAGATCTGAGAAAGAAGCACCATTATTAAATCTGACACTTACAGCTACCTGCTCAGATACTGTCACTATACATCCCTTAGAGGCTATTTCAGTGACTGGATATACATGCGATGAGTTAATGGGCATAATTGGGGGCAGTCAAACCAGGTCAAGGAATAGACTGTGTGCCAGGTCCCTGCAGGATGAAATCGTAAATAAGGTTTGCTGAGTCTCATTTGCTCAGATGAGGAAATTGATGGACTGCACACAGAAAAAGGCATAACAACCCTAACATTTGGTTCATTAGCATTTGGAAGAATCATAGAGTTCCAGCTCCAACCTGGAAATAGACTTCATACACTACTTGATGCAGGACATCTTTTCCAGTTGTAGAGTATGTTAGTGGAGCCACTTTTGGAGTATTGTATGCAGTTCTGGTCACCCTGCTATAGATGGTTTACAGAAAATATTTACCAAGGTGTTGCCAGGTTTGGAGGATTTGAGTTTTCAGGAGAGAGACTGGAGTGGTGGAGGTTGAGGAGTGACTTTATATAGAGATTTAGAAAATCATGAGGGCGGCCTATGTAAAGATGAGGCGTGAAGGTTCAATTGGGGCGAGTGAGAGTTATAAGGTAGCCAGGAAGGATCTGAAGAGAGAGCTAAGAGCAGCAAGGAGGGGACATGAAAAGTCCTTAGTTGGTAGGATTAGGGAAAACCCAAAGGCTTTCTATAGGTATGTCAGGAATAAGAGAATGACGAGGATAGGAATAGGACCAGTCAAGGATAGTAGTTGGGAAGTTGCGTGTAGAGGCTGAAGAGATTGGGGAGACACTGAATGAATACTTTTTGTCAGTATTCACTCAGGAACAGGACATTGTTGCCGATGTGAATATTGAGTCACAATTAATTAGAATGGATGGCTTTGAGGTATGTAGGGAAGAGGTGTTGGAAATTCTGGAAAGGGTGAAAATAGATAAGTCCCCTGGGCCTGATGGAATTTATCCTAGGATTCTCTGGGAAGCAAGGGAGGAGATTGCAGAGCTATTGGCCTTGATTTTTATATTCTCGTTGTCTACAGGAATAGTGCCAGAAGACTGGAGGATAGCAAATGTGGTTCCCTTGTTCAAGAAGGGGAGTAGGGATAACCCGAGTAACTATAGGCTGGTGAGTCTCACTTCTGTTGTGGGCAAAGTCTTAGAGAGAATTATAAGGGATAGGATTTATGAACATCTGGATAGGAATAATGTGATCAAGGATAGTCAGCATGGTTTTGTAAAGGGCAGGTCGTGCCTCACAAACCTTATTGAATTCTTTGAGAAGGTGACTAAGGAGGTGGACGAGGGTAAAGCGGTAGATGTGGTTTATATGGATTTTAGTAAGGCGTTTGATAAGGTTCCCCATGGTAGGCTACTGCAAAAAATACGGAGGTATGGCCTTGAGGGTGAGTTGGAGGTTTGGATTAGGAATTAGCTGGCTGGAAGAAGACAGAGGGTAGTAGTTGATGGTAAAGGTTCATCTTGAACTGCAGTTACTAGTGGTGTTCTGCAAGGATCTGTTTTGGGATCATTGCTGTTTGTCATTTTTATAAATGACCTGGAGGAGGGGTTAGAAGGTTGGGTGAGCAAGTTTGCGGATGATACGAAAGTCGGTGGAGTTGTTGACAGTGAGGAAGGATGTGGCAGGTTACAGCGGGATATAGATAAGCTGCAGAGCTGGGCAGAAAGGTGGCAAATTGAGTTCAATGTCGTTAAGTGTGAAGTGATTCACTTTGGTAAGAGTAACAAGAAGAATGGGGTACTGGGCTAATGGTCGGATACTTGGTAGTGTGGATGAGCAGAGGGATCTTGGTGTCCATGTACACAGATCTCTGAAGGTTGCCACCCAGGTAAATAGTGTTGTGAAGAAGGCATATGGCGTACTGGCTTTTATTGGTAAAGGAATTGAGTTCCAGAGTCCTGAGGTCATGTTGCAGTTGTATAAGACAATTGTATAAACCAATGGCAGATTATGTTGTATAAGACTCTGGTGTGGCCGCATTTGGAGTATTGTGTGCAGTTTTGGTCGCCATACTATAGGAAGGATGTGGAGGCACTGGAACAGGTGCAGAGGAGGTTTACCAGGATGTTGCCTGGTATGGTAGGAAGATCGTATGAGGAAAGGCTGAGGCACTTGGGACTGTTTTCATTGGAGAAAAGAAGGTTTAGGGGTGACTTGATAGAGGTGTACAAGATGATTAGGGGTTTAGATAGGGTTGACTATGAGAACCTTTTTCCACATATGGAGTCAGCTATTACGAGGGGGCATAGCTTTAAATTAAGGGGTGGTAGGTATAGGACAGATGTTAGGGGTAGATTCTTTACTCAGCGAGTCGTGAGTTCATGGAATGCCCTGCCAGTAGCAGTGGTGGACTCTCCCTCTTTATGGGCATTTAAGCGGGCATTGGATAGGTATATGGAGGATAGTGGGCTAGGGTAGGTTAGGTGGGCTTGGATCAGCGCAACATCGAGGGCCAAAGGGTCTGTACTGCGCTGTATGTTTCAATGTTTCTGTGGACCGAAGAGTCTTTTTCTATGCAGTCTAACCCAAGCGGTCAGTTTCTTGAGAATATGTGAATTCAACTCTGATATAACATCTAATATCAATACCTCAGCTTCCATTGCAAATGGGTAGAAGCATTGGAGTGTTACATTGAAATCTGATTGTAATCATGGGATCTCTGGTCAAGTCATCAAGCCTAGCATGACGCTTTAAATGGCTTTTGTGATGCAGTGGTGATAACTCAACCTTTGGACGAGGGGTCCCAAGTTCCAGTCTCACCTGCTCTGAGGTGCATGATAATGCCTCTGAACAGGGTGGTTAACAAATATCCAGCCTGATGCTTTACAAAGACACTGTTGCTATCAGTCACAGCAGATTGCATAATCAGTGGTATATGGAAGGTTTCACAGTAGTTCTGGCAGATCATTAGGATTCCTGAGACACCGGCCCAGGGAATAGTGATGATTACAGTCTTTTGATGATAATATTTGTCCTCTCATCATTGCCATCTTGCTAGGGCCTCTACTTTGGCCGATCAGCCAGTCAGCTCAAACTACTGCTGCTCTTCCTGCAGTCGCCTGGTCCAGAAATGGGCAGTGTGTATGAGAGAGGGTGTTAGCAATTCTTACAAGGTCCAATATGGTGAGTCAGGGGTCCAACCGATGTTAGTTTCTTGATTGTTGTCATGGTCTGCTTACTTAGCTGCTTCTGGCCTGTGCACAGGACTCCCGTGCTCTCATTTCCCACAACATAGTGATTAATGCAGGACATTACTCAAGCTTTTGGGAACAGCTTCCTCCATTTTATTCTTTACTTGACATGCATAGTGCCAAAGTCCATGACTCCTTGAGACTAATTTTGTGGCTGTTATGTTCAAACATCATTTATTTACAGCTTAATGTTATTCAGTTCTACTGAGGTGGTTAATTATTTTGGTTGTGTTTAACTGTCTTTCCTCTGATAATGAATGATACTGCCACCACAACCTGGTTTAAAAAAAATGAAAAGAAACTGAGGAAAGCAGTTAGGATTGGGAAATAGCTGAATTGATTTAAAATATGTTTATCATCGGAACACTGTATCTTTCCTTTTCTAGTAACATTTTGATCATTTTAATTATGATTTTAAATTTGAACTAGTATTCATTGGCAATAATCAAATGCCATTGATTGTCAGGAATGAAGCTGTTCAGTCAGTTTAGTGTCAGTGGGTGAACATTTTGCAGATAGTAATGATAGCTCTTCAGTTTCAAAGTCATTATGGAAAGGGATAAGGATAATGCAGAAGTTGTGTTTAAATTGAGGGAAAGTTGATTTCAACATCATGAGAGAGGATTGGGCAAACGTAGACTGGGAGCAGCTACTTGCAGCTATGATTACATTTACAATGTTTGCTGCAAATATGGAGAATGTAGGGGGTGCTTAAAAAAACAAGGGCAAAGAGATGCCATTAATTACACCCGAAATGTTGACTTCTCCATCTCCTGATGCAGCGTGACTTGCTGTGTTCTTCCTGCCTACTATGTGTCTACCTTGGATTCCTGCATCTGTTTTTTTTTGTCTCTAATTAAGTATATTTGGCAGGTAGATTTAAGGAAAGCTCCAAGGTATTTTGATTTTGTCACATGTATTTTACAGTAAGAATATGATACAATTCAGTGAAAAGCTTTCATTTGTTGCACATAACTGCACCATTTTGAGTAATTTAAGAATAAAGAAAGAGAAAAAAAAGAAAGGTATAACTTGAAGAGAGTCCATCAGTCCTGAGCCAGCTCATCACCATTACCAACGTCTCCACCTCTGTCCCTCCACCACTGCTTCATCGTCATCTACACCGGACCCAAACCAACATTGAAGATGCTGATCTTCGGGTGCCATCTTTGCCATTAGGCCAATACTTCTCTCCCACACCTTGTTGCTGCCTGCACCAGGCCAACTAATGTCTCTTACCACTGGACCCATCTCATCGAAGTTGCCATGATGCCTTTCCACCAGAACTTTGCCGCTGCAAGCGCTGGATCCAACCAACAATAAAGTTTTTGATCCTCAGGCACCATATTTTCCCGGTGGCCCGACCTCACCAGCGTTGATATAGTAGCTTCCAATTCCAGGTTCTGTGCCTGTTACGGGAAAGTACGTAGGGGCTCATGCTTCTGTGTGCTGGGCCTGCTTGAGGTCTGCATGCTGAGCTGTCACTGCTGCTGATGTCATCCAAGCTCAAGTCATAGTAAGTAAGTTAAGAAAAGGGAAAAAAGAGAAAAAGAAATGCATTCAGAGTGAATGAGCTCTGGCATAGGAGCCCTACTCCATTGCCATCTTTTGCAAGTATATTAAGGGTAAGAGGATTTCCAGAGAAGGAGTGGGGCCTATTAGAGACCAAAGGGACAATTTGTGTGTGAAGCCAGAGGACATGGGTAAAGTCTTAAATCAACATTTCTCATCTGTGTTGACAAAGGAGAAAAATGTTGTTGTTGAAAATTTCATTTGGGTTGGTGAGGTTCCAGAGCTTGGTAAGATCAATAAGGTATTAGAGGTTTTAGCTGACATGTAGGTGCATAAATTACCATGGTATGATAGGATGTAATCCAGACTGAAATGGGAGGTTAAGGAGGAGATTGCTAGTACCATGGCAGAGATATTTAATACTTTGCTTGTCCCAGGTGACATGCTAGATGACTGAAGGATAGCTGACATGGTTCCTTTGTTTAAACAGGGCAGCAGAGATAGGCCCGATAATTACAGACCAGTTAATCTGATGTCAGTGTGAGGGAAATTATTGGAAAAAATTCTGAGGGACAGGATTAACAGCACTTGAAAAGGCAGGGATCCATACTAACTATCAGGGATAGTTAGTATGGATTTGTTAGAGGTGTTCCTAGCCCATAATTTAGTGGAGTTTTTTGAAAAGGTGACTGAATGTATTGATAAGGGTGGTGCAGTTGATGTGGTTTACATTTACTGCAATAAGGCCTTTGACAAGGTCCCACATGGAAGGCTGGTTCAAAAGGTAAGAGCCCGTGGGATCCAAGACAAGTTAGCAAACTGGATCCAAAATTAGCTTATAAATAGTAGGGCGGAGCATTATTTTTGTGATTGGAAGCCTGTGACAAGTGGTACCACAGGGATCAGTATTAGGACTCTTACTGTTTGCTATGTACATTAACAACTTGGAAGTGAATGTAGAAGGTATAATTAATAAGCTTTCAGATGATGCAAAAATTGCTAATAGAATTAGCTTTATTGTCACGTACTCACATGAGTGCAGTAAACTGTTTACCAAGTTACCACTTCTGAGTGATAAATAGAAAAATGTTGTTGATAGTGGGGAGGATGGTGTCAGGCTACAGTCCGATATTGATCAGCTAGTAAATTCGACAGTGTAATGCCAGATGCAGTTTAATCCAAATAAGCGTGAGGTGATGCACTTTGGGAGTGCTGTTAAGAAGAGAATTTACGCAATGAATGGTAGATTCCTAGGGAGTATTGAGGAACAAAAGGAACCTTGGCAGAGAAGTCCATGAATCTTGAAGGTGTCAACACACATAAAATAGCGAAGACATATATGGAATGCTTGCTTTCATTAGCTGGGTCTTAGAATATGAGAGCAGGAATTTCGTTGCAAATTTGTAGTGCACGGTTAAGTCATAGATGGAATACTCTGTGCAGTTCTGGTCACCACACTATCAGAAGACATAATTGCAGAGGAAATTCACCAGGATGTGCCTGGGATGGAAAGTCTGAGTTATGAGGAGAGACTGAATAGGTTGGAGCAGAGGAAGCTGAAAGAGGATGTAATTGAGTTATACAACATTATGAGAGGCATAGATAGGGTAGATTGTGAGTATCTTTTCCCCATAGCAGATGTGTCTAAGACTGGTTTAAGGTGAGGAGTAAGTGGTTTAGAGAAATTTGAGGAAACATTTCTCACCGAGAGGTTAGTAGACATATGGAACATGTTACTTGAGAGGGTGGTAGAGGCCGCTAGTCTAACATGTTAGACAAGCATGTAAAATGCCAGGGCACACTGGCTATGGACCAAGTGTAAGCAAATGGGATTAGTATAATTTGTTGGTCAACATTAATGTGATGGGCTGAAGGGCCTGTTTCTATGCTCTATGACTGTCTATTTATCTAACTAAAAAATATGAACAGACTGTCTGGTATTTATGTTGTTCCTGCTTAGCTTTCTGAGCCAGGGTTAATGTACTGTAATGTAATTGCATAGCACCATAATTGATTAATATCTTACAACAGCACTGTGTCTGACTGAACGAATAGACTCTGTTTTAAATCCAGTACAAAGAGCTAAGGGCAACAAAAATCAGTGCCAATTGGATGGGAAAAAAAGCAGCAGCTGCTTTAGAAGCCATCCACAGTCACAGCAAATTAATAGCAGATAGAATTATAACCTAATGGAAAAACTAATGGAATAAGTTTCCAATAAAGAGTGAAAATTAGTCTGAGTCTGTTCCCACGCATGAAGCAAGAAACTTGAGGATTGAAATACTCTTATCCTCGGACCTCATCTGAATAATTAAAGAGAGTTGTCATCACTGGTCACTCCTCCACAGGCAACTCAGACAATTTGAGTCATCAGTTTCAGGCTGTCTTTGTTGGTAGATCTGAGTTGGGTATTGTTCATGGATTATGGTTGTGGATTTGTTCTGAGGGAATTGGAGAACTGGGTTGTCTGGGAGGGGGAGTTAACTGTGAGTTTTGTGGAGTTAAGGAAATACCCCCTTTCTTCTGCTTCAGTGTAAGTGGTAACTCAAAACAAAACTTGACAACCGTCCTTTGATAAACAGCAGCAGGAGCTGCTAAAGAATCATTGGTTGATACTACCCTGTCTGGCAAAGGGTCACAAAGCCCTTATTTACAATGGTAGGTAGATCATTGTTAACAGGGAAGTGAAACATTTGAGGTTACAATCAGATCAACCATAATTTTTGAATAGCGGAGAATGTTTGAGGGATTGAATTGATTATTTGTGCTTCTTAATTCATCTGTTTGTACGTATTCAAGAGGCCTAGAAATGATCCGACAAAGATGGCAGTGATACTAACACAATGGTACTAACCATTTGGAGATGGACTATCTCACTGTTAAAACCAATGCTTAACTATTTATAATCTATGCTATATGATTGGCCAACAAGAAACAGAGGGCGGATTCTTCTGTTATGTAATCTGAGTCAGACAGGTACTGGGCATCAATCACGCTTGAGGATGGATCATGTTTTCTCATGCAGTCATGTGGTTTTCAGTTTATTGTATATGCATGTGAGTTGCAGTATGAGTCAAAAGGCAACTGAGGTGGAGTAGGCAAGATGTTCTCACCTACACTGGGTCAAAGGCCCAGGCATCCTATTAAAAGACCACCCAGACAGCCCTTCATTCAGTGCAAGCCTGTGTTAGTCACCCTGACTTTTCCTCTCCTGGAGAGGTCTGACACTAAGCAGAACCTGACCGCTGGTTTAATATTACCCCTAAAGGTTCTCATCCAGGCTATTCAAAAAAGAGGAGAGGTCATGTTCCCTCGGAGACCCTGCCATCAGTTGAAGGTAGCCTGGATCAAAGTCGCAGTACAGCTTGGTGTCTATGGACCTCACAAGAACTTGAGGCTAGTGCAAGAAGAGGGTGAACATTTCCTGTCCTCTGCAAAGATAAGCGGCAGAGTCTACTTAACACATGCTCACACTCACAGGGCATCATTCAACAAAACTGTGTCATTGAACAGGCATGTCACAGGATGATCATCTGCAAGAATCAGCACCACTTGGATATGCGCAGTGAATAGCTGTCAGTTCAAGCTGTCAGCATTGAACCAGTTACATGACAAATCTAATTGTTTGGCTGGTATGGTTACAGATGTTCATAAAGTGCTCATGAATCCATTACCAACACATTCAATCCTCCTATTTCTCTGTTTGTAGGATAAGATTGACCACAACATGAAGGAGCAGGCCTTGACTAGTGGAGGGGTGGCTTTTCAAGGGAGGCTCCATAGCTGATGGGGTAGAGCAGAACATGACAATGCCTATTCAGATGAAGAGCCGGGACTCTCCCAAGAAGCCAGTCTGTCTGTTCTGTGATGTGGAGACAGTGGCACATTGTTTAGATATGTAACTGTGTATGTTTAGCAGATAATTCTTTCTCTTCTACAGTCTACAAATGGATACCAGAAGAGGTGGAAGCAAAAGAGAAAATGACCTCCCCCCACCCCAGCACCACAACCACCATCTTCGAGGAGGATGTCTCTGAAGTCTCATAGGAAACGTTGCACAGCATTGTCTGCACTGTCCACCAACAGAGAGACATTCACCTCAATTAATGCACTATCAAGGGTAGGCTCAGGGTCACAATCTGGTGAGCATATTGTTGGCATGGATCCATGGCTGATGAAGGAAGCAATGCCTAAGACCTCTAACAGCCAGAGGCTCCTGCTCAGTCCCATGCAGATGACAAATCCGTGTATTTGTCTATTAAAAATATATTGAATATGCAGAGAGACAGGCAGCAGAATGTCAAGCAATGGATGCCAAGGGCCATGAATTAAACAGGTGGAGGAAACCTTGCAAGTCATGGCTCTGGTATGCCTTAATTGGAAGCATGACAGCCACATTGGTAATCCAGGTCCAGCAGAATACATACATGCAGAAACATAAAAACGAGGAGCAGGAGTATTCATTCCTGATGAAGGGCTTATGCCCGAAACATCGATTCTCCTGCTCCTCAGATGCTGCCTGACCTGCTGTGCTTTTTCCAGCACCTCTGATCTCCAGCATCTGCAGTCCTCACTTTCTCCTAGGAGCAGAGTAAGCCACTTAGTCTTTCAAACCTACTCTGTCATTGTACATAATCATAGCTGATCCCGCTATCTTAGTGCCATATTTCTGCTTTCACTTGATGCCTTTAATAGCTAAATATTTATCAGTCTCTCTGTTGAATATACTTATTGTCCCAGCTTCCTTCTATGAAAGAGAATTCATCATTCCTGATGAAGAGCTTGTGCTCGAAACGTCGACCCTCCTGCTCCTCGGATGCTGCCTGACCAGCTGTGCTTTTCCAGCACCACACTTTGTGACTCTCATCTCCCGTGAATACAGGCATAGTCAAATCAATCTCTCTTCATAGGACAGTCCTGCCATCCTTGATATCAACTTAGTAAGCCTCTGCTGCACTCCCTCTTAGGCAAGTATATCCTTAGGTATGGAGACCAAACATGCACACAATAGTCCAGGTCAGTCCCATCAATACTCTTATTAACTTCACAAGACATCCCTACTGATGAACTCAAATCCTTTTGCAATTAAGGCCAGACTATAACTTCCCTTCCTAATTGCTTGCTGCACCTGTCCGTTTACTTTCATTAACCGATGTAAAAGGATACTCAGACCCTTTGTAAATGTGAATGTACAAATACATCACCATTTAAGTAATGCTTGGAGCCAGTACTCCATCATTATAATCTTATTTTAACAGTATCAATGCAGGACAAAGCAGTTGTGAAGCACCACTTTCACCTTCCAGGTGCTCCTTCTCTTCAAGGAGTCATGGAGATTCCACAGACACCAAAAAGGAGGGGAACTACCAGTAGCCCATCCCAGAATTTCATCTCAGAACATTCCAGAGGTGCCCTGCCTCTCAACTTGACCTTTGCCTGTAACCCATTACTTCCAGCAGGTTAGGCCATTGAGAGTGACAGAAGCGTTCTAGGCCATGAGATCCCAGTGGCTATCTGCCAAATTCATCAAAGTCAGCAGGATGCCTCCACTCTAGCTGCACTGGGATGCAGTGGTGCTGAAGGACAGATCATGTTTCGAGGGCACGAGTGGCGTGGATATGCATTTAATTTATATAATCGGCACTTCTGTAAATATCTTCACTTCACACGTAAGCTCGCTGTTGTCTCATTACTGTACTCTGCTAGGTGTTACATTATTGGCTAAAATGAAAGTTCAACATCTTTTCCATCTGAAATTGCTGGCCTTTCAGTAGCACACCTTTTATTGTCTTGCATCAACGGCAATGTGCAAGTTTAATATTGTTCTCTTTACCTAACAAAGAATTGACATATCAAAGGAGCCAATTTAGGGATCAGTTGTCATGTTGGATGAGGTGAGAGTGAGGTGTGATGGATATGTGGAACATTTGAAATGGTGGATTATAAGGAACCAAGCTGAGCCAAGACAGTATGTAGCTTTTAAAATAGTGTGCATATGGTCTTGCCTGAGGCAGGGCCCACAATCATGCTTTCCTCTGAAGGTCCCAGGAGTGTGCTGTCTTTTGCAGGTACAGTTGAACACAATTAGTGCAAAGGCTAGACTTCATTCTGATGAATGGCTCCTGCCTGAGACATCGATTTTCCTGCTCCTCGGGTGCTTCCTGACCTGCTGTGCATTTCCAGCACTACTGTAATCTTGATTCTATATGCAATGTGAAGTGTTTAAGGGATTATCTTTATTTAATACAACTGATGAAACTGGAACGTTATTCATTCAATAACATATGTCCCAAAGATGTTGCACAAGCTCCCAGCCATCTTTATAAACCAAGTATTCTTAACTCACTCAACTTAGAATCTGATAACAGTAAGGTTTTCTAGGGCATTGCCCTGGCTTCTTCGTAAGCAAAAACAACATCCTGGTCTTCACCACTGTATCACTTCCCCTTTCATCACTGGAAGGGATGGCTTAGTTCTCCATCTCTTCTTCTCCCAAGCATATTTCACTTGGCCAATTGAGGTGCAGAGAACACAACAATCTACAATAATGTTAAAAATCTTTATGCGGTGTGTTTTAGTATAGCATATGAGTGGTCCAGGCATCTGAAACTCATTTTGATGGCTTTGATGGAGGCATATGCAGCTTTGTACTTTTCCTTAAGGTCATGATGAGGATTTCTCACTGTTAGCTCTTCTGGAGGTATGCTCTGTCTCTCAGTATCCAGTCCTGAAAATGACCAGGGCATGAAAATGTCAGCCACCTAGGAATGCTCCAGAATGCAAGAGCCCTGACAGATCCCTGATATTGAGAACACACCAGGAGTGTTTGGCTGATGTGATCACATATATTAGCTGCACATTAAGGTTCATGTTCATTCTCCTTTAATAACCTAATAGCACTTGTACTATATGCTACTCTTGCTTGGCTCTTCATTCCATATACTTTGATATTTCAAAAGTGTTCCTTTTATTAATAGTCCTTTGCTAACTACGTTCTCAAATTTTTATGATATGAATATAAAAGTAAATGATCAGGCTTTGAGAGTAAATTGAAAGATGTTTAGTTTTGCCCTATTATTTTGCCTGAATAACATTTTCTGTACTCTTTTACTTATGGTGTGTAATGATAGTCACCCACTTCAAATATTCAAGGAATTTTCAACTCTGTATTGGTGACAATGTGCTATATAAATGTTTTCTTGCCTCTTAGTATTTGTGTGAAGTGAAAACATTAATTTCTAAAGCTCAGCCAAGCTGTATCCACATGGTTGGAAAATGGAACAATAACAATCAGCTGATAATGTAACATCTTAGTTCATTTTTTGCCAAGTTTACTAACCAAATCATAATGGACAAATTGGGGCAAAATTGGATTTTTGTTTTGTTTCACAAGTTTTTAAATTCTGCCTAGCCAGTCATGCTGTTTGAAATTTAGTAAATAATTCCAAAGACAAGTTAACATAATGATGCTTTAATTTGGTATTTGACAAGTATTCTGCAATGCCATTCACTAAGTCTTCCTAACTGGGTCTTATTGTGAGAGTTTTCCTTAAAGCTACATTGAGTGTAGAGATCATGGAGAATCAATTTCTCCTCTTCTGGTGAGTTTAAACTGCTGTGAAGATATTTACCATATCTGTGACAAGTCCATTCCTCGTAAAGGAAATTGCGGCCTTCAAGGTTTCACAGTCCTGTAGAAAGAAAAATGTAATTTCTTGGATATACTGACCTTTTTCATGATCCTTTATAGGTTAAATCATTAATTATGTTGTTGTAGTCTTGTGCTATTACATAAATTATATGTACAGGATACAGGAATTCTCCTGTGATATTTCAGAACTTGTTTCTACAGCATTGCAGATGTTCCAATTTATGCTGAAAATAGTGCATGTGCATTGTTTTCCTGTTGGATGTGTGTAAATTAAACTTCTGTACATATTTTAAACATTCTTGAAATTGGGCCCATACATCTTGGTTGTTATTTTTAAATCTTTAATCATGCGGCCTTTAATTCATCCTTTGCATGATTGATCTCTATTCTATAGCTGGTCAGAAACCGAAAGCAGATGAGTTAAAATAAGGACTTATAAAGTACAAACAGAAATAAGCCTCATGGTCCCTCAAGCCTGCTACACTATTTCGTAGGATCATGACTGATCTTCTACCCCACTTTCTCATTCTAATCCCATATTCCATTGATGCCCAAAATCCTATAATCTCAGTTTTGAATATAGTCAACAACTGACTGTCCACAGTCCGATGGTGTAGAAAATGCCAAAGTTTCACAACTCTCTTGAAGAAATGACTTTCTCCTCATTTCAGCCCTGTGTGTTTAACCAGTTATCCTGAGACTATGATTTCTAGTCTAGACTGTCCAGCAGAAGAAACAATCTCAAATTCTTCCTTATCAAACCCATTAAGAATTCATAAGTATTAATGAAACGACTTCTCATTCCTCTGTACTGCAAATTATGTAGGTCCATTCTACTCAGTGCTTCCTCATAGGACAGTTCTTGCCCCAGGTTACAATGTAGTGAAACTTCATTGCAGGCTCTCCAAAGCAATAACATCAGTCCTGAGGATCCCATTTGCCTTTATTTTATTTTACCTGCACGTTGTGCTAGTTTCTACTTGATGTGATCCTAGGACATCATGCATCCTCACTGAAACAGAATTAGCTTTGAGACAGCTTTTTGTAAATAAAATATACTGAAATTTTAATTGGTTTAATCACTGGGCTTTTAGTGAACAATTGAATTATTATTCATCCCTAAAATCTGAAACAGTGCATGAAAAGTATTTAAAGAAGTCTAAATTTGGGTTTTGTTGACACGCTATAAGCTCATAGAAAGTTCATTTATCAAAAACAAGTAGATATAAAATGTAAGCATCCTAACATTTTTAGCAAAATATGAATAATAGATGCTAGTGTTTATAAAGTAAACATTTGAGTGGAACAATTTATCTAAGTTTAGCCTAATTTCACAAACAGTACAGTTACAAAGCCATCTAGTTAAGTAAACTCCTGTATTTTGTTTCCTAGTTTGTGGAGACATTCATGGTCAGTTCTTTGACCTGATGAAGCTCTTTGAAGTGGGTGGGTCACCAGCCACTACTCGCTACCTCTTTCTGGGAGACTATGTGGACAGGGGCTACTTCAGTATTGAGGCAAGTACTCTATGTGTATAGAAAACATTGAATAGTGTGGAATTTGTTACACACACATATATACACACATTAATTTACTTCATAAGTGAATATGTTCTTTTGATAGAATTTTATGTCATATGGCAAAATACAGTTTCTATTGTTTTTAGTTATATCTTAGTATCAAGAAAGTTATGACCTAATTTACATCCAAATAATTCATGGGAGTTATATTTTTAGATGAAGCAACACGATTTCTTTTATGTTAATACATATTAATGCTTCTATATCAACATAAAAGTTGAATAGCAACACAGTCACACTTATCAGTCAGTAAAAATGTCCTATGATCCATCTAACCTAGTGTCCGATTATATTTTCTCATTGGGTTCCTGAAACAGACCCTATTGACAAGAATTTGCGAAGAGTCTTTTTGCATCCTATCATAGAGGTGTACATCATGGAGACAGACCCTTCAGTCCAACTTGTTCATGCTGACCAGATATTCTACATTAATCTAGTCCCATTTGCCAGCATTTGGCCCATATCCCTCTGAAGCATTCCTATCCATATACCCATCCAAATGCCTTTTAAATGTTGTAATTTTACCAGCCTCCACTACCACCGGCTCATTTCATATATGCACCACCCTCTGTCTGAAAAAGTTGCACCTTAGGTCCCTTTTAAGTCTTTATGCCCTCTAATTCTGCACTCCTTTACCCTGGGGAAAAGACCTTGACTATTCACGCTATCCATGCCCCTCGTGATTTTATAAACTTCTATAAGGTTCTCCCTCATCCTCTGATGGTCCAGGGAAAATAGCCCTGCACTATTCAGTCTCTCCTTACAGCTCAAGCAGTCCAACTTTGGCAACATTCTTGTAAATCTTTTCTTAACCATATCAGGTTTCACAACGTCCTTCCTATAGCACAGAGGGCAGAATCACCCTAATCAATGTCCTGTACAGCGTAACATGACCTCCCAACTTCTATGCTCAATACATCTCAGGACCTTACCATTAAGTGTATAAGTGCCTCCCTGATTTGCTTTTCCAAAACACAGCTCCTCACATTTATCTAAATTAAATTTCATCTGCCACTCCTCAGCCCATTTGCCCATCCGATCAATAGTACTCTGAGGTAATTCCTTCGCTGTCCATGATATTACCAATTTACTAACCATATCTCTGTTATTCACAACCAAATCATTCCATTTTTTTTGTCCATTATGATAATCTGTTCCACATTCATATCTTATTTACATTAAAACAAACTCCCTGCCTCTAGGTCATATTAATGGCTCAGAGTATGACTTTTCCTCCTCTTTAGAGGCACAATAGTGTCACGGTAATGATCCAGGAAGAACAAGTCAACAGTCATGAGTTCAAAGTCATCATGACAAATTATAAAATTGCCTTGAATAAGTCTAGCAATCAATAGGCTGTTAGCAAAAAAGAAAATAAATCTGTCAGATTGTCACAAAAGTGTAAATCTGCCATTGGTTTAACAAAAGATATCTCAATGTCAGATTGTCATTAAAACCTGAAATACATTAAAGTTGTTTAGTTCTCCAAAGACCAAAACCTCCAACTTGGACTAGAATAAACACAGCAGCAGTCCCACACTCTGGCTAACTACCAATGGTGTCTGAACTGACCTGGTAAACCATCAGCTGTAAATAATCAATACTAAATTCTGTATTCTGTAACAGGAAAAGGTCTAGATCAACAAAAAAGGAATGAGTTAAGGACAGTTGAATCATTCCAAAACATTCTCACTGACATATGGCACTTGACATTTGGAAAATTGTTTCACAGATCAAGCAAGCAACAATTGTTACCTATCAACTGGCACTACTCAGCACACACCTGGCTATCCCTTGTTGCTATGATAGACTACACTGAATTAGCTTTGGAAGTTTTTAAAATCTTGATTCTAGATCCTGCAAAGTCCCTTGACTTATTTCAAACAAGGCTAATGAAATCTGCTGACTGCCACAGGTTGCCTTTCCTCAACTCCTGAATTGATATTTCTCAATGTTGAGATCTACTTAACAGAAATGTACAGAAAGTCACAATGTAGGTCATGTACTAAGTGGGCCTCCAGTGTTCACCATCGAGCAGCTTGATAATTTCACCACTGACTAAATCCTGAAGGACATAGCTGCCATAATAAGTCTTCAACAGAAGATAGATTAATCCAGGAGAGTGACCAATCCAACTTCATATTCACAAACATACTTTTTCAGAAGGATTTGTCCATGATAGCATTTATTTGATCACACAGTGTACGTGAAAGTTGATTGTTTTTTTTCCACAGTTTAGCTTCCCACTATTGCTTAATGTGAAGTTACTGTTGTGCCTTGAGGGGCATTTAACAACTGATCTAGCAATCTCAAAATGAAGCTACTGACCCTTATTTATATAAACTATCAATCAAATTAAAGATTTTTTTTTTTTTTTTAAAACTCATTTGATGTGTAAACTACTGACAAGGTCAGCATTTATTGCCCATTTCTGATTGTCCTTGAGAAGCTGGTGGTGAGCTACTAGCAGAATCAGCATATTTCTTGGTCTTCTAACACCATGAAGCAGGAAGATCAATCACAATTTAGTGAATTGTTTTGCATCAGCAGTGCACTATCCCCAGAGCCAGGCAATCCCACTCAAGAGAAATGACTTATAGTTGTACCTCAAAGCTGGCAGTGGACAGCTAAAAGGAAGGTGAGACTCTTGGTTCATCCCCATCCTCAGCCAAGATTGATCTCAGTATGTGAGTGCAAAAGAATATCTTCGGGTTTCACCAGAAGCTTAACTGGACAAATAGTGTCTGTTGTATAAGTTAATGATCTAATGTCACACAAAGTTTGTGACTGGAAACTAGGAGCTTTCAGAGGGAGCAGGTTCACCTAGTACCAGCTCCCTTAGGGAATGGTAATTATTCCTGACCAAATCTAGTTGTATTCAATGCTATCATGCAATTAATCTTCTTGTTATCTAAGAACAGTACCCTCTCTGCAGATACTCTGCATTAGTGTATTCTCTATGAATAATTACTGGACAGCCCAAGACAAAGCAAAGTCAGAAGAGGATTGGTTGCAATGAACTTCCTCAAACAACCTTTACCCAGATAAAGGCAAAGTACTATGGGTTCTAGTAATCTGAAGCAAACACAATGGTGAAGAAACTCAAAAGTCTGGCAGCATCTGTATAGAGAAAAATAGAGTTAACTTTTTGAGTATGACTTCTGAATCCTTACCCAGTACCTCTCACTAGTAAGGATGACAAATGCCACAAGGTATCCCACAGATGGTCATCTGGGAAAACACAACAGTACGAACTGTTTGAACTTTAGGTCATGAAAGAGACTGCGTAGCCTATAATACATGGCTGACTTGATGCCCCCTTGAAACTTCCAGAATTGGAGGATTGGAATGGAATAATTGCCAATAATCTGGATGAGTGTAGGTGCAATAACTGTCAAGAAACTGAACACAGTACAGGACAATGTAGGAGTTCATTTGTTTCTCTTCCCTTGGCTTCCAGCCCTTACATGCTGTGGCCTGCAGAATTCATAACCTTATGCAAGATTAACTAGCCAAGATTTCTTGAAAATCCAACGTGAGCAGCAACTTATATTTACATAGCACTTTTTGCATAATAAGACATCTCTAGAAACATCAAAACAGTTTAAAATAATCTAAGAAAAGAAGCCACATAAGGGGGACAGCATAGTATTAGGTAAGATCTTGGTCAACATGGTAGGCCTTAAGGAGTGATGCAGAGGAGGAGAGCAAAGTGGCATGGTGGAGTAAGGGAATTTCAGAGTTTGAGGCCAAAGCATCAGAAGGCACCAATATTAGAGCAGTTATCAATGGAAATGCCCAAGCAGCCAAAATTAGAGAAGAGCAGATATCTTGGAGGGTTGAGGATTTGGAGAAAGTGACAGAGATGTGGAAAGGATAGTCAGGTTTTGGAGGGGTTTAAAAACAAGGATGCAAATATTAAAATCAAGGCACTGTTTGAATGCAAGTTAATGTAAGTAATTGAGCACAAGGTGATATGTAAACAAGACTTGCTGGAGTTGAGACATGAGCAGGTGAGCTTTAGATGAGCTCAGTTCATGGAGAGTAGAATGTGGGAGACCAGCCAGGACTGTATTGGAATAGTAAAGGCTAGAAACAAAGAAGGGATGAATGAGGATCATGACAGCAGATGATCAAAGATGGGAAATGGAGTTGGAAATTGGCTGTCTTATTGAAAGCACAAATATAAGACCACAAGTTCATTTCAGGATCAAATATGACACTGGTTAAATTTTAGACAGGTGGCATGAAATTGATGGAACTTAGGAAATATAGTTTCAAGTTGGAACAAAAACAAAAGCTTGAGACCTTGATGGGACAAGTGCAGGACAGCAATGTCACAGGAACTTAGACATCTTTACGTTCACTGAATCACACAGGATCCTGACTTGGAGATATGCTGCACCTTATTCAGTGTTTCTGGGTCAATATCCTGAAATTTCCTTTCTAACACAAGCACAAGGACTTCAGCTGCTGAAATTGAAGGCTGAACTGCTGCCTTGAGGCACTAAAAATGGATAATGCGTGTGGTTTTGTCATTACCTTTATCACACAAAAACCTTAACTTGAAATTGTTGCTCCTGGGCTTGAAAATAATTTTTAATAAATATTTTTATGATTGCAAACTGCTAATCTAGGAGACTGTATTATTCAGTGAGAAATAGGCATCATATAGCACAATTAAAGTGATTTTTCATTACATTGAACACTGCTTCCCTCTCTTTATTCTATATTATAAGAGCTGAGAAGTTGCTGCTATTTTAAGGTAACCTTGAAGTTAAATTGTAATAACTTAGCAAAGATTCTTTTAGACTTATTTTCTATCCTATAACCATGAAAGTGCTACTTAAAAATAGACTACCTGCACATAATGATCTAAACCACGTCAACCTGTTCCAGTTAAATAGTCAAAGGACAAAATGCAAATTGAAATACTTGTGTTGTTCTGGCTGGTCTCCCTCATTCTCCTCTCTCTTGTGGGGAAAGTGTAGAAGTCCTAATATTTGATTTTAAACTACTGACCTAAGAGACTGCTTTATTCACAAGGAGAGAGATATACACCATATTTGCAGTATTAAATTGTTTCTTTACTGCATTGAAAATCAAATTTTGTGACTTTCTACCTGATCTTTTTGGTGTATGTGATAGTGAAGCAATTATCATTGTATGAGACATTGAGTGAATTCAAAATGTAGTTTCAACATGTGAATGCCTCATTACAAATAATATTTAACAAACATTAAAATTAGTAGCGATATAACATTTGATAAATGAACCTTTTCAGATACAAAGAGCATTAATGAGGGTGAATAAAAGCTAGCATGTTGATTGATATTGAATGCATTTGTTTATTGTCATGGTATTAGAGAATTTTAAATATATATATATATTATATAGGTGTTTTTATTACTATTCTAAAATTAATTCCTGTATTTATTTCTTCGCAGTGCGTTTTATACCTGTGGTCATTGAAAATCCTATATCCAAAGACACTGTTTTTACTCCGTGGAAATCATGAGTGTAGACATTTGACAGAATATTTCACTTTCAAACAAGAATGTAAGTACCTTAACACCACAACGAAGGTTTTTAGCTAAAAGTTGAAGCCCATGAAATTAAAGACGAGTTAGTTTCAGAAATTGGTTGAAGAGCAGGAGATATAGAAGTTAGGGAAAATGGGCAACAACTCCAAGTGGCAGATTTAACTCATGCTATCTTCAGGACTTATACTGGGGCCATATTTATTAATAATCTGGATGATAGAATAGAAAGCTTCATATCCAAATTTGCCCTCCAGCAAAAGTGAAACTTTCATTTCAATACATGTTTCCTTTAGAGTTATTTTTGGCTACGTTGTCCCTATAAGGGGTGATTCATGAGCTAATTAGTTTATTTGTTTATTTGAATTTCAGTACAATTTAAAGAGACACTTACTGACATTGATGAAGGGTTGTAGAGTTAGGAGCTATACATACATCACATATTTAATTATTACAGTTGGTTAGTGTGGTGGTTAGATACTAAAAAATATTCCTGTAAGGCTGCAGATGTTCTTAAACAACAGAACGTAAGTTTATTACACAAAAGAAATAAACAAACAAACCTATATATAGAAGATATTTAGAAAAGTCTGAACACAAACATCAAAACAAAATTTCAACCTGTTTTTCAACACCATCCATTACATAGACTCAATCGAAGAAAAATATCACTTCTATTTCAGCTTTTTAATTATTGACTGAACTGACACTTGCCAGTTTCTTTCCCTTACACTCCTGAGATGCTTTGTTACTATTTTTCAAGTTTACTAGCATGAACATTTCACAAATCTGGTGGCCTGAATTTTCCCAATTCTAACAACAAGACCATTTCTATATATGCTGTCTTAGCTTGGGAACTCCGCACTGAAAGCCTTCATTGGAGTGGCTGGTGTTATGGACCAGACTAGACCCTCTCATGATATTTTAAGAAAGTAGTCCAAACCCTAACTTTGTCTTATTTTAAAGGTAGATGTGAAGGACATGTTCCAGATGTGATGCGACTGGTCAAACTGCTCAATGTTAAGCAAAATACAATTTATTTAAACACTATAGTTAGAAAAACAAAAGAAAGAGGAATTTAGATTAACTTAGCTACTGGAACACTTAACCAAGTAATAGATACAGTCCTGTTACTAAATACATGTTCCAATGTAGTAACATGCCATAAACACACCCCTTGGCAAAAAGGCAAATTCAAACGCAGATTCTGGATGTGGGTTTGCTCACGGAGCTGGAAGGTTCATTTTCAGATGTTTCGACACCATACTGGGTAACATCATCAGTAAGCCTCCGGATGAAGCACTGACTACATTGTTAGAAGAACCAAAGACACATACACCAAACAGCAACTTCACCAGCAAGGACAATGTCATCAAGCTAGTGGACCTATGCCTCGCCACCCACTTCACCTTCAACAAAACCTACAGACAAACCAATGGAACACCCATGTGATCTTCGATATCAGGGTTCTTAGCAGAGGCAGTAATGCAGAGACTTGAACAAACATGTCTGCCAACATCCAACCCAAAATTTTGGTCTGCTACATGGATGACACTTTTGTCATCACTAAACAAAACAAATTAGAGAAAACCTTCAAGACCATCAATAATACCCTTACTGGCATAAAATTCATTAAAGAGGAGGAAGACAACAACAAACTGCCATTCCTAGGTGGCGCAGTAGAGTGAACAGCCAATGGGGATCTTCAAACCAGCGTCTACAGGAAAATAATACATACTGACCAAATATTGAACTACAGGAGCAATCGTCCCAACACCCACAAATGAAGCTGCATGAGAACATTATTTCAATGAGCCACCATATACTGCAGCACAGAGGAACTACGTAGAGCAGAGGAAAGTCACCTATACAGTGTATTCAAAAAAGAACAGGTACCCAATGAACACAGTCCACTGATTTCTCAACAAGCAGACAAAACATGTCCAGAAACTCTAGCCACTCTCCCCGACAACAAAGATATCTCGGAAATGACTGTCAGATTAGTCAGACCTCTTGGCATCGTGGTAGCCCACAAACCCACCAACACACTAAAACAACAGCTAATGAACTTGAAAGACCCTATATAGACAACAAGCAAAATTAATGTCATTTACAAAATACCTTGCAAGAACTGTAACAAACACTACATTGGACAAACAGGCAGAAAACTAGCCACCAGAATACATGAACATCAATTAGCCACAAAAATACATGACCCACTTTCACCAGTATACTAACACACAGATGAGGAAGAACACCGCTTCAACTGGAACAATATATCCATCCTAGGACAAGCCAAACAGAGACACACAGAAGAATTCCTAGAAGCATGGCATTCCAACCGGAACTCTATCAACAAACACATTGACTTGGATCTCATTTACCGCCCCCAGAGAAAAGAACAGGAAATGGCATAATCACAGGAAATGGCATCACCAACCCAAGGAAACCTAAACACATAAATAGAAAGCGGGCCATGCTATCAGTGCCTCATTCGGATGCTCACTGATGATGTTACCTAGTATGGTGATGAAATGTCTGAAAATGAAACTTGCAGCTCCACTGAGTCCCTCTCTCACTGCACCCCCCATCCCCCCCCCCCCCACCCCCCTCTCTGGGTCATCTCCTCTGCCCTGAAGCTCTTCAGCCACGTCCTGAGACAAACTCGCTACTACAGCCACATCTCTTTCCTCAGCACCTGCCTAAGGAACAGACTGACCCCGCATGGACTCCGGACTACATTCAAACCATAACAATTTGGAACCAACCAGGACAACCTGTACCTACAACAAATCCGAAGCTTCCAAAAACAGACCTCCCTCCGGATCCTCCGCTCCACGCTTCAAGCCATGCGCTGCCACCTACACTCCCTGCAGTCAGCCCTGCCCCAGCTCAGGACAACACTCTCACAGACCTGCAAAGGACCTTTGCTGTTCTTCATCCTCAGAAGGATTCATACACTGAACAAACGTTTTTTCCTAGCCATATCAAACATCAAAGAAAGTAAATACAAAAAACTTTCATGAACCCAACCCCATACTCCGGATTCCTCGACCATTCCAGAATCTTCTTGCGACCTCCGGAACAGCTTGGACGCCATTACCCACGCGGCCGCTGCATCCACCGCGGCGAACGGTGACGTCACTTCCGCCCCCACCGCCGCATGGACAACAGCCACCACTGACCATGCAGCCTCCACGATTGCCGCTCAGACAACCGCCTCCACGATCGCCAGGAAGACCATCGCCGACAGATACGCAACTGCCGCAGGATCCTCGGCCACCGAGACCAGCGCTGTTTCTGCCTGGCACACCACTTCCGCCCCTGGAATGGCCGTTGCCACAGCCACTTCTGCCCCCAATGACGTCACTCACCTGCTCCAGGACCACGCTGCCCTGACATCGATCTCCGCCCCCATGACCGACTCTGCCCCCATGACTAATTCCCCCACTCTCAGCTCCAGCCCCACACCAGGTCCTAGCTCCCAGTCATGCTGTATTTTTACTATCCCTCCAGACCTCCCCCTCTCTGAGGATGAACAATCAGTCCTCAGCAGAGGCCTCACTTTCATCCCCCTACGCTCCCGGATCTATGAGTTCGACACGCGGCTAGATATCGAGCATTTCTTCCGCTGCCTTCGCATCCACACCTACTTCTTCAACAAGGACTCTTGCCCACCCTCTGACGACCCCCTTCTCCTGCCTCCAATACACCCCATCCACCTGGACACCCCGTACTGGCCTCTTACCCGCCCTCGATCTCTTCACATCCAACTGCCGCCGCGACATTGACCACCTCAACCTGTCTACCCCCCTCACCCACTCCAACCTCTCACTCTCACAACACACAGCCCTCCACTCCCTCCACTCCAACCCCAACCTCACCATCGAACCGGCAGACAAGGGAGGCGCAGTGGTGTTTGGCGCACCGATCTTTACACCGCTGAAGCTAGATGCCAACTCGCGGACACCTCCTCCTACTGCCCCCTTGACCATGACCCCACCTCACACCGCCAAACTATCATCTCCCAAATCATCCATAACCTCATCACCTCAGGAGATCTCCCATCCACTGCCTTCAACCTCATAGTCCCACAACCACGCACCGCCCGTTTCTACCTCCTACCCAAAATTCACAAACCCGGCTGACCCATTGTCTCAGCCTGCTCCTGCCCCACCGAACTCATTTCTGCATACCTCGACACTGTCCTGTCCCCCTTAGTGCAAGAACTCCCCAGCTACGTTCGGGACACCACCCACACCCTCCTCCACCTCCATGATTTTCGCTTCCCCGGCCCCCAACGCCTTATCTTCACGATGGACATCCAGTCCCTATACACTTCCATCCCCCATCACGAAGGCCTCCAAGCCCTCTGCTTCTTCCTCTCCCGCTGACCCAACTAGTACCCTTCCACTGACACCCTCCTTCAACTCACTCTTAACAACTTCTCCTTCCAATCCTCCCACTTCCTCCAAACCAAAGGAGTAGCCATGAGCACCCGCATGGGCCCCAGCTATGCCTGCCTCTTCGTCGGATATGTGGAACAGTCCATCTTCCGCAGCTACACTGGCATCACCCCCCATCTTTTCCTCCGCTACATCGATGTTTGTATTGGCGCTACCTCATGCTCCCACGAGGAGGTTGAACAGTTCATCCACATTACTAACACCTTCCACCACGACTTCAAATTTACCTGCACTGTCTCAGACTCCTCCCTCCCCTTCCTAGCCCTCTCCATTTCTATCTCGGGCGAACGACTCAACACAGACATTTACTACAAATCGACCGACTCCCACAGCTACCTAGGATACACCTCCTCCCACCCTGCCCCCCTGTGAAAACGCTATCCCGTATTCCCAATTCCTCCGCCTCTGCAGCATCTGCTCCCAGGAGGACCAATTCCAATACCGAACAACTCAAATGGCCTTCTTCTTCAAAGACTGCAATTTCCCCTCCGACGTGGTCGACGACGCTCTCCACTGCATCTTCTCCACTTCCCGCACTTTCACCCTTGAACCCCGCCCCTCCAATCGCCACCAGGACAGAACCCCACTGGTCCTCACATTCCACCCCACCAACCTCCGGATACATCGTATCATTCTCCGTCATTTCCGCCACCTCCTGACAGACCCTACCACCAGGGATATGTTTCTCTCTCCACCCCTATCAGCATTCAAGAGAGACCACTCCCTCTGCGACTCCCTCGTCAGGTCCACACCCCCCACCAACCCAACCTCCACTCCTGGTACCTTCCCCTGCAACCGCAAGAAGTGCAAAACTAAGACCCCAAACAGCTTCTGAGGCTACTGAAAAAAACAAAACCCAGAACTCTTGATCTGTAAGAGATAGCTGCACCCATTCAAGCTGTTTAAATAAAACCCAAGGCCTCCTAAGCTTTTTAGAGTCATAAACATAGTCATGGTCTCAGAGATGTACAGCAAGGAAACAGACCCTTCGGTTTAACTTGTCTATTCCAACCAGATATCCCAACCTAATCTAGTCCCACTTGCCAGAACCCGGCCCATATCTTTCCAAACCCTTCCTATTCATTTTAAATGGTAAATTGTACAAGCCTCCATCATTTCCACTGGCAGTTCATTCCATACATGTACTACCCTTTGCATGAAAACGTTGCTCCTTAGGTCTCATATATTTCTCCACTCATGCTAAACCTATGCCTTGGACTCCCCCATCCCAGGGAAAAGACTTTGCCTATTTATCCTATCCATCCCCTCATGATTTTATAAACCTCTATAAGGTCACCCCTTAGCCTGTGATACTCCAGGGAAAACAGCCCAAGCCTATTCAGCCTTTCCCAAAGCTCATATCTTCCAACCCTAGCAACATCCTTATAAATCTCTTCTGAACCCTTTCAAGTGTCACAACATTGAATTGTGAGACCAGAATTGCCTGCAATATTCCAAACGTGGCCTAACCACTGTCCTATACAGCTGCAACATGACCTCCCAACTCCTGTACTCAACACTCTGACCAATAAAGGAAAACATACCAAACGCCTTCTTCACTATCCTATCTACCTATGAATCTACTTTCAAGGAGCTATGAACCTGCACTCCAATGTCTCTTTGTTCAGCAATACTCCCAAGGACCTTACCATTAAGTGTATAAGTCCTGCTAATATTTTTTTCTCAAAATGCAACACCTCACATTTATATAAATTAAACACCATCTACGACTCTCAACATATTGGCCCATCTGATCAAGATCCTGTTGTAATCTGAGGTAACCTTCTTCGCTGTCCACTACACCTCCAATTGTGGTGTCATCTGCAAACTTACGAATTATACTTCCTATGCTCACATCCAACTCATTCATATAGATGACAAAAAGTAGTGGACCCAGCACTGATCCTTGGGGCAATCCACTGGTCACAGGCCTCCAATTTGAAAAACAACCCTCGACTACCACCCTCTGTCTTCTACCTTTGAGCCAGTTCTGTATCCAAATGGCTAGTTCTCTCTATATTCCATGAGATCTAACCTTGCTAACCAGTCTCCTATGGGGAACCCTGTTGAATGCCTTACTGGAGTCTATACAGATCACATCTACCACTGTGCCCTCATCAATCCTCTTTGTTACTTCATCAAAAAACTCAATTAAGTTTGTGAGACATGATTTTTTTACTTAAGCTTTCTTCAATAGCCAGTTCTATGCTTCTGCCTTTCAACCTTGCTTCAAAAAAGCCAGGGCAAAATAACCTTTAAAGTAACAGCCTCATCACACTAGTTCCTCTGAACTTGTGTCTCCAATGAGGAGAAATTGTTGTATCTTCTGAAATGAACTGTGGATTCTTCAGAATTAAAGCATCGACTTTTCTGTTTGATTGTTAGAACAAAAATAATTGACTTAATGTTGTTGATTCTGCTGATAATAAACTTGAGGGAAAGTGAGGACTGCAGACACTGGAGATCAGAGTCAAAAAGTATGGCGCTAGAAAATCGCAACAGGTCAGGCAACGTCCGAGGAACAGGAGAATCACCATTTCACATATAAGCTCTTCATCAGGAATGTTGGGGGAGAAGGGGGTTGAGAGATAAATAGGAGAGTGGGGGAAAGGTAGCTGGGAAGGCAATAGGTAGATGCAGGGGGGGGTTGATGGTGATAGGTCAGAAGGGAGGGTAGAGTGGATAGGCACAAAGGAAGATGGCCAGGTAGGACAGTTCAAGAGGGCAGTGTTGAGTTGGAGGGTTAGATCTAGGATGAGGTGGGGGGAGGGGAGGGGGGAGGGCGGCACGGTGGCACAGTGGTTAGCACTGCTGCCTCACAGCGCCAGAGACCTGGGTTCAATTCCCGCCCCAGGTGACTGACTGTGTGGAGTTTGCACATTCTCCCCGTGTCTGCGTGGGTTTCCTCCGGGTGCTCCGGTTTCCTCCCACAGTCCAAAGATGTGCAGGTCAGGTGAATTGGCCATGCGAAATTGCCTGTAGTGTTAGGTTAGGGGTATGGGTGGGTTGCGGGTCGGTGTGGACTTGTTGGGCCGAAGGGCCTGTTTCCACACTGTAATGTAATGTAATCTAATCTAATAAGGAAACTGATCAAGTCGATATTGATGCCATGTGGTTGAAGGGTCCCAAGGTGGAAGATGAGGCATTCTTCCTCCAGGCATCAGATGTCTTGGATTTAGCGGTGGAGGAGGCCCAGGACTTGCATCTCCTTGGCAGAGTGGGAGTTGGAGTTGGAGTGATCAGCCAAAAGGCAGTCAGGTTTTTTGGTGCGTGTGTGTCCTGAGATGTTCCCTAATACATTCAACGAGTTGGTGTCCTGTCTCCCCAAAGTAGAGGAGACCACATCAGGAGCGACAGACACAATAGATGTGGTGTTTGGATGTGCAGGAAAGTCTCTGCCAGATGTGAAAAGATCCTTTGGGACCTTGGACAGAGGTGAGGGGGAAGATGTGGGCACAGGTTTTACTCCTTTTGCGGCAGCAAGGGAACATGCTGGGGTAGAGAGTGGGTTGGTAGGGTGTGTGGACCTAACGAGGGATTCATGGAGGGGATAATCTCTGTGGAATGCAGATAGGGGTGGGGAGGGAATAATATCTCTGGTGGTGAGGCCTGATTGTAGGTAGTGAAAATGACAGAGGATAATGCGCTATTTCTGGAGATTAGTGGTCTGAAAGGTGAGGACCGGTGGGGGTTCTATCCTTGTTATGGTTGAAGGGGTGAGGTTCAAAGGCTAAGGTGCAGGAAGTGGAGGAGATACACTGGAGGACATTGTTGATCATGTGGGAGGGGAAATTGCGGTCCTTGAAATAGGAGGCCATCTGAGATGTTCTGGAGTGGAATTGCTCTTCCTAGGAGCAGATATGGCGGAGGCAGAAGAATTGGGAGTAAGGGATAGTGTCTTTTACAGGGTGGGGGGTGTGAGAGGAGGTGTAGTCCAGGTAGCTGTGGGAGTCGGTGGGTTTGTACTAGATTTCCATGTTGAGTTGGTCGCCAGAGATGGAGATGGAGAGGTCCAGGAAGGGGAGGGAGGTGTCTAAGATGGTGCAGATGAACTTGAGGTCACCTTGAAGGTGTTTGTGAAGTTGATGAACAGTTCAACCTCCTCATGGGAGCATGAGGTGTCACCAATACAGTCATTAACGTAGCGGAGGAAAAGGTGGTGGATGGTGCCAGCTTAACTGCGGAAGATGGACTGTTCCACGGGTATCCGACAAAGAGGCAGGCATAGTTGGGGCCCATGTGGATGCCCATGGATACCCCTTTGGTCTAAAGGTAGTGGGAGGATTTGAAGGAGATGTTGTTGAGGGTGAGAACCGTTTCCGCCAATCGAATGAGTATAGAGGCCTTCACCATAGCAGGTGGACGTCTATAGGGACTGAATGTTCATGGTGAACATAAGGCGTTGGGGGATGGGGGAGCGAAAGTCAGGGAGGAGATGGAGGGCATGGGTGATGTCCTGAACATTATGTGGAGAGTTCCTGGACCAAGGGGGACAAGACAGTTTCAAGATATGAGGAGGTATGTTCGGTGGGGGAGGTGCAGGCAAAGATGATGGGTTGGCCGGGGAAATCAGGTTTGTGGATTTTGAGTAAGGAGTAGAACTGGGACATTGAACTTCTCTTCCGCCACCTCTGCCTCCACACTTATGTTTTCCATTGGGACTCCCACCCAACCTCCAAGGACCCCTTCTCCCATCTCCAACATACTCCATCCACTTGGACATCCCTTCCTAATCTGTTACCTGCCCTTGATCTCTTCATCTCCAACTGCCACCCTTACATTGACCACCTCAACCCGTCCACCCCTCTCACCCCCCACCTCTCACCCCCGCAACATGCAGCCCTCCACTCTACTCCAACCCCAACATCACCTTCAAACCAGTGGACAAAGGTGTTTTGGGTGGGGGTGGAGGGAGGGTGGCGGTGTGTGTGCACAATGGTAGTTTGGTGCACCAACCTCTATGCCGCAGAAGCCAGGTGACAACTCACAGACACCTCCTCCTACTTCCCCCTCAAACAAGACCTCAACTCCCATCACCAAACCATCATCTCCCAGACAATCCACAACCTCATCGCCTCAGAGGACTTCCCATTCCCAGCCTCTAACCTCATAGTCCTTGAACCCCATATTGCCCGGTTCAAGCTCCTACCCAAAAAACACAAACCGGCAACCCATCATCTCCGCTTGTTCCTCCCCCACCGAACTTATCTCCTCATATCTTCACACTGTCCTGTCCCCCTTGATCCAGGAACTCCCCACATTAATTTGGGAAACCACCTACGACCTCCACCTCCTCCATGACTTCCGTTTCCCTCCATGACATTTTTACCATGGACATCCAGTTCCTGTACACATCTATCCTCCATGGTAAAGACCTCCAAGCCCACCATTTCTTCCTCTCTTGCCAATCCAACCATACCCCTCCACCAACACACTCATTCAATTGGTGGAACTGTCATCACCCTCAACAACTTCTCCTTCGAAGCTTCCCACTTCCTCAGACCAAAGGGGTTGCCATGGGCACCTGCATGGGCCCCAGTCATGCTTGCCTCTTTGTTGGATACATGGAACAGTCCATCTTCTGCAATTACACTGGTACCATCCCCCACCTTTTGCTCTGATACATTCATGACTATATCGGTGCTACCTCCTGCTCCCACGAGGAGCTTCAACAACTTCATGAACACCTTCCACCCCAATCTCAAATTCATCTGGACCATCTAGGGCATCTCCCTTCCCTTCCTGGATCTCTCTGTCTCCATCTCTGGCATCTGATTCAACACAGACATCTACTTCAAACCCACTGACTCCCATAGCTACCTGGACTACACCACCTCCCACCCCCCACTCCTGTAAAAATACTATCCCTTACAATTTCCCTCCCATGTGATCAACAAAACCCTCCAGTACATCTCCTCCACTTCCCGCACATTTCTCCCGAACCCCACCCCTCCAACCGCAACAAGGATAAAGACCCCCTCAGTCCTCACCTTCCAGCCCACTAATCTCCAGATACAGTGCATTGTCCTCTGCCATTTCCGCCACCTACAATCAGACCCCACCACCAGAGATATACTTCCCTCCCCATCCCTACCTGCATTCTGCAGTGACCATTCCCATGACTTTCTCGTTAGGTTCACACCACCACCAACCCACCCTTCACTCCTAGCCCCATCCCTTGCCACCACAAGAGATCTAAAATCTGTACCCATACCTTCCCCCTTACATCCATCCTTTCTTCTTCTACATCCCGACAGAGATTTTCCTGCACATACAAACACCACATCTACTGTGTCTGTTGCTTTCGATGTGGTTTCTACATTGGGGAGACAAGATGCCAACTCGCGGAATGTTTCAGGGAACATCTTTGGGACACAGGCGTTAAACAACCCCATTGCCCTTTGGCTGACTACTTCACCTCCCCTTCCCACTCCATCAAGGACATGCAAGTCCTGGCTGCCTCCACCACCAAATCCAAAACACCCGACGACTGAAGGAAGGATGCTTTGGGACCCTCCAATTATACAGATCAAAGTTGACTTCAACCCCCACCTTATCCCAGTTCCAACCCTCCAACTTGGCATCACCCTCTTGAAATGTCCTACCTGCCCATCTTCTTTCCCACCTATCTCCTCCACCCTCCCCTCTGACCTATCACCATCAACCCCCCCACTTGCATCAACCTATTGCCTTCCCAGCTACCTTCTCCCCACCTTCTCTTCTCTTTATCACTCAGCTCTATTCCACTACCCCTACATTCCTGATGAAGGGCTTATGCCCGAATTATCGACTTTCCTGCTCCTCTGATGCTGCCTGACCTGCTGTGCTTTTCCAGCGCTACACTTTTCGACTGACAATATAAACATTTTGTTTTTATCCAGTAACACTACAGGAATTCTCTCAAGCACTCAACTGGAATCACATGTGTTGTTAGAACTGATATATTTCAGTCACTGTTCCAAATTGACTTTCTGACCTTTAAAGAAAAATCTTCACAGAACTGACCCAAATCCATCTGTCTCCATTTTAAACGTCAGCTTCTAAACTATGATATAATACACCTTTCATCATAATTTGTAATGTTTAACGTTGCTAATACATCTAAATTCAAATAAGGAATGAATCCCAGACTACTACTTCATTAGTTGGCTATAACAAGTTTGAATATTGACCCAACTTACCCAGCCTTTCATCAGAGGAAAAGATTTTCTGGCCCATGTCCTGTCTAGTCAACCTTCACTGCACTGTCCCCAGTGCAAGAGTATCCTTCCTTAAGTATGGAGACAAAAATTGCACAAAGAAGTCCAGGGATGGCATCATTAAAATCCTTTATTTGTAGCAAAGCATCCTTATTCATGACTTTCCAGTAAAGGCCAGAGAATACTTTTCTTTTGTAATTGTTTGTTTTATCTGTACAGTAAGTTGTATGTTCCTTATATGAATACAGGCTGTCCCCAGGTTGTGAATGAGTTCTATTTCTGAGTCCATTCACAAATCAATTTGTCCACAAATCAGAACACTGTGCAGGACAATATAAAGTAGCTGTTTGCAAGTATAGCAAATATTCATGTGTCAATTCTTTACACTTGCGCCCCTGTATGGGATCACAAGTCAGACATGTAGAAGTTGGGGACACCCTATACACCAAAGTCTCACTAAACGTCAACATTGATAAGTTTCAATCTCTTAAAACAAGAATCTGCTGTTCTTCCATTGTGATATAGGGAGCTTTGTGGACGATTCTATCCAAGTATGTCTGCCCTGAAAAGATAATCACCGCCATTCATTCATTTCATGATGGCATGATGGTTAGTACATGCAAAACGTAACAACATTGGGTGCTTTTCTTGTCACCAGTAACTCCAAGGAAGTATATTGACCTGTCAAAAGCCAACTGTCCAGTGGAAATTCATCAACATCCTCTGTTTTCTCCACAAAATATCAGTGATGGTCCTCACTGATGGTAATATGATAGAATCCTTTGAGATAAAGACAGGGGTAAAACAGAGATGTGTCATCAGCCCCCACCCTTTTCTCATTCTTCACTTGGCCCCAGGTTGTGAATGGGTTCTATTCCTGAGTAAGTTCACAAATCAATTTGTATGCAAGTCAGAACACAGTGCAGGACAATATCAAGTAGCTTTTTGCATATTTGTGTGTCCGGTCTTGAAAGTTACATCTCTGTGTGGAATTGCATTTGTAAGTACAAGCGTTTACAAGTCAATGAAGCCATTGGCTTGTTCAAGAACAAGCTTCCCAATGGTACAGACATTATCTACAGAATGAATGAAAAACTTTTTGACATGAACCATTTGAAATCCAAGAAGGAAACAACACCATTCTGCCTCGTGAAACTTCAGTATGAAGAAAACAGTGATTTGTCAACATATAACAATATAGCAATTCTCTCGGAAGAGAATCTTCAAGTCTTACTTAATCCCTTCGTGGAAGCATAACAAAGAATTGGTCTCAGCTTCGAGTTCAAGAAGACTCAAATCCTTAATCAATCTGCTCTAGTTTGGTTTCTAGTCCATCTCTTCATTAAGAATCATAGAGAAATCCCCCCAAATGTGGAATATTTCCCGTACCTGAAAAGCTGCTCCCTCTACTGGCTGACATAGGTATCGCATCCGCTCAGTGAGTGCCACCTCCAGACATATAAAGATAAACATCTTCAAAGACTATGACATCTGTGCTGATACCAAGATTGTTGAGTACCAGGCAATCATCTTCTGATGGCTCCAAAATTTGGAATACCTATAAACGCCACCTCAAGACCCTTGAGAAATACCATCAACGTTTTTTTAGATGGATTTTCTGCCTCAGATGGGAAGGCAGGCATATAGCGTCAGCATCCCTGAAGCAGTTAAGAGCACTAACATTGTGGATGTATGGAAAAGAAACTGGAGAAAGGAATGTGAACCATATCAAGGCCAAGGACCACTTCCACCTCCCGGAGACAACTGCCAAATGTGTTGTCAGAAACGTAGCTTCAGAATTGGGTTCATCAGCCACAAGGACCCACAGAATGTATGGCCAGTGGATTCTGAAGTGCACAGTTGTACAGGTTAGTAGGTGATTGGCTTGAGCTTTTTTTGTCATGTACTCGTTTACTATTCTGAGTAAACACTCAAAAGATCTTGACAATGGGATATGTATTTGATTCAGGACAGGTGGTAACCTCTTCAACTTAGAAAGGTACTAGGCTTGCATAAAAGGTAATGAGCGGGGACTGAGTGCAACCTTACTTCAGATAACTGCTCTCTGATTGCTATTAATCCAGAGGGCATTTAACTTATTGTTAATTGCTTTGTCCCAGTTTCAGAATACTTGAACATTACAATAAGTCTGGAAAAAGAAATATCATGTATCAACCAGTCCTTGACCACATGCTCCAAGGTCCTGCAGCCACTATCAACACCATATCCTCCCTGTTCCATCAGATTTCTTTCTATCTTCTCCACTAGCACCAATTGGATGGCAAAATTAATCATTATCTAACAAAGTAAAGCTCAATTTGACAGGCTGCCTCACAGACTTTGGAAGAAATGTGGTATTTGTCTCAGAACAAATCCTAAAGTCTACCAACCTGTGGTTCTTCCATAATTTCTTTATGCATGTAAAATTGGCAACCAGAAACATTACATCTTTGCTGTCTGAGATCTATTTTCAACATCAAATGGCAGGATAAAATTCCCAATTCCAAGATAGTTGCAAAGTGTTGTGTACCTGGTGTCGAAAGTATGCTTTGTCAGAACTCAACTTTGGTTCACATAAAGGATTCCTAGATACCAAAGACAGTGGCCTTTACCAGAAGATGTCTCAAAAATAGGTATGCAAACAATTATATCAAAGGTTAGAAGTGGGTATGTTCAGCAATGATTGCAGAACTTTCAGCATCATTTGCAACTCCTCAAATACTGAAGCAGTCCACGTTCAAATGCAACAGGATCTGGACAATATTCAGGTTTAGGCTGACAAGTGGCAAGCAACATTTGTACCACACAAATGCCAAGCAATAACGATCTCCTATGACTACTGTTTCTTGACACTTAGCGACATTGCCATCATTGCATTCCCTGCTATAAACATCCTGGTACTTACCATTAACCAGAAACTCAACTGGATTCACAATACAAATACATTGGTTATGAGAGCAGGTCAGAGGCTAGTAACTAACTTCCTGAATGCCCCAAAACCTGTCATCCATCTACAAGGCACAAGTCAGGAATGTGGTGGAATATGCCCACTTGCCTGGATGGATGCAGTTTCAACAACCCTCAAGAAGCTTGAAACCATCCACAACAAAGCACCCAAATTGATTGGTACCACATACAGAAATATCCACTTCGTATACTACTGATGCTCATGAGGAGCTGTGCGTATAATCTAAAAGATGTAGTGCAGAAATTCACCAAAGATCATTAGACAGCAGCTTTCAAAGTCCAAGACCACTGACTCTAAAAGGACAAGAGTGAGAGATAAATGGAAATACCACCACCTACAAGCTATTCATCATCCCGACTTGGAAATATATCATCGTTTCTTCACTATCTCTGTATCAAAATCCTGAAATTCCCTCTCTAATGGCATTGTGCATTTACCAACAGCACGTCGACTGCAGTTCAAGAAGGTAATTCACCACCACCCTCTCAAGTGAAACTAAGAACAAGCAGAAAATGCTGGCCTGCCAGTGATGCCTACATTCAATGAGTGAATAATCTGAAAACCAACCTCAGTTTGCAAGCTGGATCACATTACATGGGACAACACAAGCCTGGACAGACCCAGATGGAGTAGCCTCTCTCATCAATATTTTAGGAGGACAGAGACAATATTTTCTGAACAAGTGTGTGCAATGCAAAGCCAATACTTCCATCCATTACTCCAGCACTGACTTCATAAGCAGATTTATCATTGCTTATGCAAATAGAACCTTGGTCTGATGTCATGCAAGAGACAACAGCAACCTACAGGCAGATTGTAAACTTTTTTGCTGAGCGCTCAAAAATCATAGGAGAATTCACTGTATGCACAAGCAGACCGAAGTCTCTCTGAAAGTCAACCTTTGCAAGTTTCATGCCTTTTAAAAAATATTTTGCTATTTTTACAACCAAAGTGAATAACCTAACATTTCTCTTTATAATATAACATCTGTCACTTTGTTACCCACTCTCTGTCTATATTTCTTTGGCACTGTTGTGTCCTATTCACAACTTACATTTTCACCTAGATTTCTATCATCAGCAAATTTAGATACATTACCCTCTGCCTCTTTGGTTTAAATTATTAATATGGAATACAAACAGCTGAGGTCCTGTCACCAATGTATGCAGCACTCCACTATTCAGCTTGCTAAATTGGAAATATCCCATTTATCCGCCCCCTTCACTTTTTGTCTAGTAACCAAACCTCTATCCATGCTACCATGTCAACCCAAGTCCAACAGCATTTAAATGTTCCATGGCATCTGATTAAAAGCAATTTGATAATCCAATCGGCTACATTTACTGGTTCCTTTTTAATCTATCATCCTGGTTGTGTCCTTCAAAACTCCAATGAATACATCAAGTGTAATTTTTCTTTTATAAAACCATATTAATTTTGTCTGATATACTATGTATTTCTATGTGTATTTTTAAAGGCGTCATGGTGGCTCAGTGGTTAGCACTGCTGTCTCACAATGCCAGGGACCATGGTTTGATTCCAGCCAAGGGCGGCTGTCCGTGTGGAGTTTCCCTGAGTCTATGTTGGTTTGTTCTGGTTTCCTCCAGCAGTTCCAAAGATGTGGAAGTTAGGTGGATTAGCTGTGCTAAATTTCCCCATAGGTGCATTAGCCAGGGGAATTATAGGGTAGGGGATGGATTGGTTTGGACTGAATGGCCTGTTTCCACACTGTAGGGATTCTATGTTCAATATCGAATGTATGCATAGTTATTTGAAACTGTAATGAGTTGTTTGTTTTTCAACTGAATTTTGAGGCTAGTATTGTGTTTTAGAAATATAATATTTAATTAACCACATTTGCTATGTAGACGTCACAGAAGGATTCAGTTGAAAAATATTTATTAGTTTTAAGATTTGAGAAAGATGACGTCAGAGGTCATCATCGTTGGAAGCTGACCACAGAGCCTACAGGTTGGTCTGATGTTCATCAAATGAATTTCTTTCAAGTAAGTGCCACACTCCAAGGCTATAGAAAAGTTTCTTAATTGTCACCACAGAAAATTGACATTTCCTGAAGCTCGCATCCCCCATGGTCTATAAACCAGCTGGAGTCACATCCTGACTGATTCTGTCTTAATTATTTTGCATTAAAGAGCATGATTTGCTCCATAGAAGTAAGAAAGTAATGTAGGGGCTACAAATGAAGAGATGTGGCTGTGGAATGTGAGGCAGGATCTTGCTCCAGCATGACCGTGTGACCATTTCCTCAATATCCTCTTGTTGATGTCATCAGCATTATCCATGAAAAGCAATTTCCCTTTTTCCTCATGTTCTCAATTTCTTCTTCCTCTTCATCAGTCACAGTGAAGAAGTCTACAATAGGTGAGGACAACCCCTGAGATTTTAAAGGGCTGGATTTGACCACAAGCCTTGGGATGTCCCCATCAGTGCCAGTTGCCTGCAAGACCAGTTCAGCAATATTTTTGGAGGCAGCCAGTTGATTGACCACCTTTGATCTTACCATCATATTCAGGAGTTTGGGCAAATGCTGCCAGTCCAATCAGAGGGCCAGCAAATCTAAAAATGTAATGCCTCAAAATGTAGCAACCTTAGATGTGTGAGTGTTGGAGAAGGCTATGTGGGATGAAGGGTACTTCCCACCAGGGGAGCATTGGAGTCACAGATTGTCATTCCTGGTCTCAGAGATACAACGTCCACTTCTGGCTCCCTGAATAGCCACAGAAAGGGCATATCCCTGAGGTGGGGAGGTGGGCCTGAAAGATGCTTCCTTAGAGAAGTTATTGAAATGGGCTGTCTGCCTCCATATGGTTCTTCACAACTCACTGCTGAGAAATGTCTGGTGCAGTTATCTGCTATTTTACTTGTCATCCAAGCCTCCTAACCTACCATTTAAAATATTGCCTGAAGAGTTAGAGATATATGAAACGTAATGGCTGAATGCAGCTTCATTTGGATATCATTGCAACCAATTCCGTATTTACCTACTGATTTTCAGTGTCCCTCTGATCTTGCTATCTGTTACAGAGTCATAGAGATGGTACAGCATGGAAACAGACCCTTCAGTCCAACCCGTCCATGCCGACCAGATATCCCAACCCAATCTAGTCCCATTTGCCAGCACCCGGCCCATATCCCTCCAAACCATTCCTATTCATATACCCATCCAAAAGCCTCTTAAATGTTGCAATTGTACCAGCCTCCACCACTTTCTCTGGCAGCTCATTCCATACACGTACCATCCTTTGTGTGAAAAAGTTGCCCCGTAGGTCTCTTTTATATCTTTCCCCTCTCACCCTAAATCTATGCCCTCTAGTTCTGGACTCCCCAACTCCAGGGAACAAACTTTGCCTACTTACCCTATCCATGCCCCTCATGATTTTATAAACCTCTATAAGGTCACCCCTCAGCCTCTGATGCTCCAGGGAAAACATCCCTAGCCTGTTCGGCCTCTTCCTATAGCTCAAATTCTCCAACCCTGGCAACATGCTTGTAAATCTTTTTTGAACCCTTTCAAGTTTCACAACATCTTTCCGATAGGAAGGAGACCAGAATTGAACACAATATTCTAACAGTGGCCTAACCAATTTCCTGTACAGCTGCAACATGACCTCCCAACTCCTGTACTCAATACTCTGACCAATGAAGGAAAGCATACCAAACACCTTCTTCACTATCCTATCTCCACTTTCAAGGAGCTGTGAACCTGCACTCCAAGGTCTCTTTGTTCAGCAACACTCCCTAGGACCTTACCATTAAGTGTATAAATCCTGCTAAGATTTGCTTTCCAAAAATGCAGCACCCCACATTTATCTGAATTAAACTCCATCTGCCACTTCTCAGCCCATTGGCCCATCTGGTCAAGATCCTGTTGTAATCTGAGGTTAACCCTCTTCTCTGTCCACTACACCTCCAATTTTGGGGTCATCTGCAAACTTACTAACTGTACCTTTTATGCTCGCATCCAAATCATTTATGTAAATGACAAAAAATAGAGGACCCAGCACCGATCCTTGTGGTACTCCAATTGTCAGAGGCCTCCAGTCTGAGAAACAACCCTCCACCCCCACCACCCTCTGTCTTCTACCTTTGAGTCAGTTCTGTATCCAAATGGCTATTTCTCCCTGTATTCCGTGAGATGTAACCTTGCTAATCAGTCTCCCATGGGGAACCTTGTCGAATGCCTTACTGAAGTCCATATAGATCACATCTACTGCTCTGCCCTCATCAATGTTCTTCTCTTTGTTCCTCCCTCAAACTCAATCAAGTTTTGAGACATGATTTTCCATCCATAAAGCCGTGTTGACTATCCCTAATCAGTCCTTGCCTTTCCAAATACATGTACATCCTGTCCCTCAGGATTCCCTTTAACAATTTGCCCACCACTGACGTCAGGTTCACTGGTCTATAATTCCCTGGCTTGTCCTTACTACCCTTCTTAAACAGTGGTGCCACATTAGCCAACCTCCAGTCTTCCAGCACCTCACCTGTGACTATCGATGATACAAATATCTCAGCAAGAGGCCCAGCAATCACTTCTCTAGCTTCCCACAGAGTTCTCGGGTACACCTGATCATGTCCTGGGGATTTATCCACTTTTATGCATTTCAAGACATCCAGCACTTCCTCCTCTGTAATGTGAACATTTTTCAAGATGTCACCATCTATTTCCATACAGTCTATATCTTCCATATCCTTTTCCACAGTAAATACTGATGCAAAATACTCATTTAGTATCTCCTCCATTTTCTGCGGCTCCACACAAAGGCCGCCTTGCTGATCTTTGAGGGGCCCTATTGTCTCCCTAGTTACCTTTTGTCCTGAATGTATTTGTAAAAACTCTTTGGATTCTCCTTAATTCTATTTGCCAAAGCTATCTCATGTCCTCGTTTTGCCCTCCTAATTTCCCTCTTAAATATACTCCTACTTCCTTTATACTCTTCTAAGGATTCACTTGACCTATCCTGTCGATACCTGACATCTGCTTCCTTATTTTTCTTAACCAAACCCCCAATTTCTTTAATCATCCAGCATTCCCTATACCTAGCAGCCTTTCCTTTCACTCGAATAGGAATATACTTTCTCTGGATTCTCGTTATCTCATTTTTGAAGGCTTCCCATTTTCCAGCCATCCTTTTCCCTGCGAACATCTGCCCCCAATCAGCTTTCAAATGTTCTTGCCTAATACCGTCAAACTTAGCCTTTCTTCAATTTAGAACTTCAACTTTTAGATCTGGTCTATCCTTCTCCATCATTATTTTAAATCTAATAGAATAATGGTCACTGGCCCCAAAGTACTCCTCCACTGACACCACAGTCCCCTGCCCTGCCTTATTTCCCAAGAGTAAGTCAAGTTTTGCACTTCTCTAGTAGGTACATCCACATACTGAATCAGAATATTGTGTTGTACACACTTAACAAATTCCTCTCCATCTAAACCCTTAACACTATGGCAGTCCCAGCCTATGTTTGGAAAGTTAAAATCCCCTACCATAACCACCCTATTATTCTTACAGAAAGCTGAGCTCTCCTTACAAGGTTGTTTCTCAATTTCCATCTGACTATTGGGGGGTCTGTAATACAATCCTAATAATCCTAATTCCTTTTTTATTTCTCAGTTCCACCCAAATAACTTCCCTGAGTGTATTTCTGGGAATATCCTCCCTCAGCACTGTTGTAATCAAAATTGCCACCCCCACCCCTACATTAAGCTGTCAGTCCTGCCCATCCCTGAGCCACATTTCTGTAATTGCTATGAGATCCCAGTCCCATGTTCCTAACCATGCCCTGAGTTCATCTGCCTTCACTGCTAGGCCCCGTGCATTGAAATAAATGCAGTTTAATTTATTAGTCCCAACTTGTCCCTTCCTAATCTGACTGTTTGACTCACTTCTGTTTTCAACTGTACCAGTCTCAGATTGATCTCTTTCCTCACTATCTCCTTGGGTCCCACCTTACTAGTTTAAATCCTCCCGAGCAGCTGTAGCAAATCTCCCTGCCAGTATATTAGTCCCCTTCCAATTTAGGTGCAACCTGTCCTTTTTGTACAGGTCACTTCTACCCCAAAAGTAGAGTTTCATCCCTGAGATTTGTTAGGGTAAGATAGCTGAATGTCTGAAATGCCACTTTTGACATGGACTTTGCCTAATTTGCACACATAACTTTTGTGTAAATTGGATCAGTCTTACAATAGATGGTTAATCCACTACCAAGTTATAGTCCAAGTTGAAGTTGAAATTATTTTGAAAAAGGTCTTACCCATGATTCTTTTCTTGTTATGTAATTAAATAGAATCTTGCATGATTTATTATGCAAAACATTTCGACCTTCAGTATACAAAAATAAACATGGATTTCTTTTTTTCCTCAGGTAAAATCAAGTATTCAGAACAGATATATGATGCATGCATGGAAGCTTTTGACTGTCTTCCACTTGCTGCACTGATGAACCAGCAGTTTCTTTGTGTACATGGAGGTCTTTCCCCTGAAATACACACCCTGGATGATATAAAGAAGGCGAGTTTTTCAATGTTATGGTTTAATATTTTACGAAGTGGTAAACTTACCTTTCTCTTTGCTTTTCAAAAGCTGTAAAACTAAAAAAAAGAAAATCATTGGAACAATGATGAAAGAAATCGAAGAATTTACTGGCAAATACGTGATTGATAGTGGCTGGATATTTAAAGTATGTTTGCTAAATTAGTGAGGGATAGGATGCCTAGAAAAACTGCTCTAATAGTCTAGAGGTCTGGTGGTATAGACCAAACAACCAGTTGTGTTCAATGAGAAATCTGCATCCACTGCTTCCTGCATCCCCAAAAGTGCTGATGGTGACAAGTGGTTCAGTACATGTGAGAGCAAACCTTTAATTGCATTATGTATATTATGCATTAGGTGTATGACTCTTCCACACACTATGTTTGCTAGTAGTCTTAATGAGGAATAATATGTTAGGAGTGTTTAATCATCTTTGATTAAATGAGTTGTTTAATCACTATGCTCTCTGCTGTAGTTTGTGGCTGATAAACAGCAAAACTGTGTGCAGAGAATCAGAAACATGTATCTTTATTGACATGGAAAAATAATTGCTGAATCAGCAAGTGTTCCTGAAGTGTTCAAGTCATTCACAATGTTGGGACTGAAATTCCTTTCATAAACCATTTTTTTCTTTTAAGATCATCCTGAAGAGCTCAATTCTTGAATCAAGTCTCAATGATTTCTGAAGCCGCCTCCTTCATTGGCTTTCTATCCATTTTTCTTTTTAGGTGTCTATTAAGCATCATATTAAAGCTACTCTATCAACACAATTTATTCATTTTTCATGAAGTGTAGACATCTAGAGTACATCCAGAATGTGTTTTCTGTGATTGGGAAATGTAATGAGCTTTTAAAAAAATAAGTAGTGTGCTGACATCGAAATCAGGATGTTTTATACTCATTAGGTGCAGCAGGAGGAAAATGCAATGTGTTTCTTTCCACAGTTAGACAGATATAAAGAACCACCAGCTTTTGGTCCAATGTGTGATCTCTTATGGTCAGATCCTTTGGAAGACTTTGGAAATGAAAAGACACAGGAATATTTCAGTCATAATACAGTGAGAGGATGCTCTTATTTTTATAGGTAAGTCCTTGAAATTATATTTATCAGTTTACATTATAAACGTGACAGAACTGATTATGATGGACAGTTGTATTTTAGCAATGATTAAGAGTGAGGTGAAATGCCAATAACTCATAAGTATAATTTTTATAAGGGACCATTTCAAATCTATTCGCCTTCTTTGTTCTTTGTGTTCACTCAGAGGCAACTTTGTTGCTGTATCTCAGAATTAAAGGTACATCTTCTCTTCTATGAAATCCAACTTGGTGAAGTATTAATTCCAGTTGAGTTGGGAGAAAAATTCATGCAGACTTTTTGAAATATTTAATGTTTTGCAACAACTATGATGATTGACAATGGCAATGGGAGATTTTGAAAACTATCACCCATGTTTTTTTCTGGCCATTGCAACTAAAACTAACTCGATCTAGTCTCAGTTAGTCTGTCATAGTCTTTTACTCACTGAAGTCATAGCTAGCACAAAGAAAAATGTTTGTAGTTGTTGAGGCCAATTACCTCAACCACAAAATCTTACATTGAGAGTTCCACAATAGTGTGCTCAACCATATTCACCGGTCAAAAAGCAAAGTACTTCAGATACTGGAGATCTGAAATAAAAAGAAAGTGCTAGAGAAATTCAGCAGGCCAACTCTGTGGAGACAGTAACAGAGTTAATATTCAAAGTCCAATATGACCATTCTTCCATGATGGGAGGAACAGTAGCGAAATGTAAAAAGTAAAATTTTTTTGTGTTGAAACTTTTCAAAGGTTTTCAAGTAGCACTTCAATATAATAGAGAACGCTGCTTTACAAATTAGAAAAATCATTGCCTCTCTTTCAAAATGTCAGCTAAAATAATTCAATGACAGAAGAGGAAATGACAGAAACATACTTGTAATGGATTTCTGTGTAAAGAATGAAGCTACAAGTTTACAATTGCACACTTGGGCTGGAAAACATTTGATATATAATGTGTATGCCATCATAGTTTTCCCCAGTTCCAAACTTGAATATTATTTTCTTAACTAAATTTATTTCAGTATTCACTGTTGCTAAACCTAATAGTAAGGTCAACACAACCCATCTCAGAGCTGCAGAAAAACAAGTTTGTACAGTAAAAGCACTTTTGTAGAAAATTTACTTTGCATGCAAATATCTACTGACTGCCAATATATTTGTTTCTTCATTAGTATTTTATTACAGCTCAAAACAAGTCTTAAGATATTTTGCATTAGTGTGATTTATCATTTTAATGATTTTATTAATTTTAATCATTTTATGAAAATACCATGTGTGGAAATAAATGAGAAAGAACCTTGAGGAAATAGAAATTTGAAAACAGCATTATTAAAAAAACTAAGAATTAGTTTTAAAGTTAAAAAAAGTTATGACTTTAAAAGCCTAAAATGAAAGAAACATTATATTATTCATAAGCTGAGGAAAAATGTGCATCATCATTTTCATCAAGAGGTGACAATAGTTGTTTGTCACATCACCAAGTATGGTATCATTGCCAGATTTTGAAATTTTATTCTGTATTTTTATATACATGTCATTCATTTACATATATAATAAAGTCCTAGAATTGACCCTTGGAGTATATTACTGCCTACCATGTTTCACTCTGAAAACAACTATTTACTCAACTCACTATTTTATGTCCTTAATTCAGTGATGAACAAAGCTAACTTAATGATCTGCCTATTTCCATGAAGCATAATTCTGTTAAACTGCCTTTTGTATGGTATTTTGTCAAATGCTTCTTTAAAATCCAGATGAATAATTGCATTTCTTTCAATAGCTGTCTTTCTTAGTTTATCAAAAAATTCCCTTCGAATAGAAACTTGGAGCAGGCTTAGATGCTATAGTCATGGTTGAACCTTTATCTAAATGTCATATACCCCACCTTTTCCCTGTACCCCTTGATGCCTTTAAAATCAAAAAAGAAAATTATCTAATGGAGACTATATTAGTGAAACATGATAATGCAAATTTTCTTTTGTTCTAATTATTTGTTCGGGAATGCAATCTCCATATATTGCAGTGGTACCGACATGCCTCTGGATCTTTTTCCCCTCCCGTTCCCTTTGATTCCATCCCTTCATATAATCCTACTTCTTGCCATATGTCCACTATATTCTCTGACCTTTCCTTCTCTGTTGTTGAATGAACTGTGCTCAGCCAAAGATTTAACTTTATCTTGTCATTTGTGCCTATTTCTTTGGACAGGAATCATCTCTGCCATGCAGACCTTTTTACCCATTTCCAGAACTACTCCTCCACCTGAACTCTTCCCTCTAACTTTGTAACTTCACTTAATTGTTTCATCAAGAACTACTAATTGACATCGATCACCTTGGTTTCTGTGCTTCCCATCGTCCAGTCTACCTGTCTCTCTCTGAACTTCCAGCACTCCATTTCCTTGGGTCCAACCATAAATCTGTGATCAAACTGGCTGATAAGGTGATAGTGTTATCTAGTGTGCTGACATCAAACTTGCAGAGGCTGAGTGCCAGCTGTCATATATTTCTTTCCATCCTCTACTAGCTCATGACCCTACCACTGAAAATAAGACTGTTATTTCTAGGCATGTCACTGAACTTATACCCTCTGGCGATCTCCCCTCCGTAGCTTCCCACCTCATAGTCCCTCAACCCACACAGCCGGCATTTATTGTTATTCACAAAATCCACAAATAGGATTACATTGGCAGATCTATTTCTTCAGCTTGTTCCTAACCTTAATTAATGTTTTTTTTGCTACCTTGGCTCTATTATTGCCCCTTGATCAGGCTTGCCCCATTTACTTTGTCTTAGCAATTGTTCTGATCCTTTATGTTAGTTCCACAATTTCCAGTTTCATGGCTCTAGCTGCTTCCTCTTCACCAGTGATGTGCAATCCCTCTATGCATCTATTTCCCATCAGGATAGTTTTCTTCTTCTTTCTTGAAGAGATCTGCACAGTTTCCATCTATCTCTATCTCCTTCACCTGAATGACTTTGTTCTCACATTGAACAACTTCTCCTTTAATTCATCCCACTTTCTCAAACCAAAGGTATGGTAATGGATGCTCACTTGGGTCCCAGTTCTGCCTATTCCCTGATGGGGTATGTGGAACATTTCTTATTCCAGTCCTACTCTGGACTCAACCAAAACTCCTCTTCTCATATATTAATTATCTCATTGTTGCCTCCTGCTCACGAAAAATGGAAAAGTTTAGCAATTTTGCTTCCAACTTCCATCATTGTCTCACCTTCACCTGTTCCATCTGTGACCCTTCCCTTCCTTTCCTTGACTTCACTGTTTCTAACAATCTTTATGATCTGACTTTTTTCCTTTTCCAACAGCACTTTAAATTGGAATGCAATAACTACAGTGCCAACACACAGCTAAGTAGCAAATCACATTAAAATATTCACGTGCAGAAAACCAGAAAGTTAAAAGAACTTAAAATCCTACTCTTTTAATATACATTTTCAGGTAGCAAAATAAATGAACAGGCTCTTGTGGCCAAACGACTTTCTCCTGTACTTAATTCATATGGGTATGTTTGCTGTTTGAGTTAAAGGAAAAACTATTTGGTATTGGATTTTCATTATAATTATGGAGAAATTTCAGATTCCACAAAAAGAACTATAGCTTTTCAGGACCATAAGGGCGTTTAGCAGAACTTAATAGACTGGAAAAATTCAGTCACTATTTGACAAGATGCATCTCTTGGGGTGTTATGCAATGAGACAAACAGCGTAAGGAAAAAGCTCTTGTCAATTCAACTGATTTCCATTGATTCCATTGTCTGTGTACCTCAACAGCACACCCTCTGGCATAGAATCACTAATGGCAACTTATGGATTTCTATGTTATTCCAGTCATGTGCAAACTCCAGAATTTGCTATCCATTTTGATAGAGTAAGCACATAAGAGCATAAAAGAAAGAGAAAGAATAAGCCATTCAGCCTTTTGAGCTTTTTCCACCATTCAATAAGATCATGGCTAAGGTTCTGCCCCATCTACACCCAAAGTCGTACCCCAAAATCTAACAATCCTGGTCTTGAACCTACTCAATGGTTAAATATTCACAGCTTTTTGGAATAGAAAATTCCAAAGATTTACAACCCTTTGAATGAAAAGATTTATCCTTATCTTAGTCATTCAGGCTGACCTCCTTTGCTGAGACTGCAACCAGACTTCCCGTCAGGAAAAACATTCTTCTGCACCTAACCTGTTAAATCTCTTAAGATATATTTTAAATCTTCAATGAGATCACCTTTCATTCTTCTAAAATTTAGGGCAATATTGCCTATTCACCTGGAAGCAGTCTGCTCATCCCAAGGATCAAAGAAACCTTGTTACATTCCTCCAAGACAATTAAACACAAGAGATCCCCCTCTTACAAACATCCAACTTACTAACACTCATACATAGGAACGCAGTCCCAAACAAGAGTGTAATTTTAAAGACCTGACATACAAACATATCCTGCATTTATGAATGGCTGTTTTATATTGTCCTGTATTGCATTCCAACTTGCATTTCAATCAATTTGCAGACAAACTCCAGAACAGAACCTGTTCATGACCCAAGGACTGCCTTTAGATAAGGAAACCAAAACTGTACACATTTCTCTAAATTTGGTCACTCCAAGGCCTTGCGTGATTTTTATATAAACTTTTATTTTATTTTCATGTTCTCAAATTTTTTTGTATTATTAGCGCTGATGAAATGATATCAGTAGGAGCCCAGAGTGCAGTTCAACAATCGGTAACGTTTATTGATACAGTAACACTGGCGGAGACCAACCGAGGTCTGAATCTTGGCTGTTCTGCTGTTTCTGCGCGCTGCTACACATTATATACCTTTCTTTGTCAGGATGTGAGGATTTTGAGTATGAATGGGATGATAGCTCCCCATCATCGTTGGAGTAGGTGCAAATGTTGGGTTTCCTGCCGTCCCAGGAGAGTTGCAGTGTACACACAATAGGGTGCTAATTGGATTATGTAAACGGATCCGGGTACTCTCTGCTTGTCTCTCTCTGTGAGGGCTGAGGGCTAGCACCCCCCTTTGTTCCCTTGGGGTGCTGGTGTGTATTAGTCTGTTCGTTCCTGTCTGGTGGAAGCCTGTCCTTTGTGTCAGGATGGTTCTGTATTGATGAATATGGGTGTGTTTCAGTCAGTCTCTTGATTTGATTAGGAGATGGGTTTCCATATTAATTAGCTCCGGAGTTTCGGTCTATGAGTCACGGTTAGTGTCTGGCCTAGTGTGGATTTGATCTGTCCTCTGGCTCCCATCTCCTGGTCACGTGGGCGGACCGGCAGCTGCTGAGTTCTGTGGGTTTAAGCTGCGGCTGCCGTTTAAAACACAAAAATGAATTCCTATAGTTTTACCGATGTAGGCATAGTCCCATGGCAAATGCGGGGTGGCTCTGATGCCCACTTGCAGTATTAAAGGCTAATATGCTATCTGTTTTCCACATTGCATGCACATTTACTTTATTGTGTATATTGATATCCAGGTGTACCCAAATACCGAAATCTCCCAAACTCTTACCATTTAAAAAAAAAGTGCTCTGCAGGTCATTCTGTTATAACACATGTTTCATTAATGCAAATTCATTGTAATGCAATTGATGAATTGGGGACACTGTTTCTAAAGTATGAACTTTTAAAATGTGTGTTGGCTGTAATGCGATTCAATCACCAACATTTTAAGTACTGGTTCTAAAGTGCAACTTTTCTATAAGGCAGAGTTGCACAAGAATGCAACCATCATGTTATAGAAGTATTTTTCATTTCACATATCTCTATATCATATCCCAGTTGCCACATTCTTACATGCTCCACGAACTTATCGAGGTCCTTTTCCTGTTTCTCTCACTGCTTGCCTTCCCACGTGATCATCGTTAAGTTTGGATACATTTCACTTAATTCTCTTATCTGTGTCATTGATATAGATTGTAAGTAGTTAAATAACTTAAATGGTGATTCTTGTGGCAATCCAAAAGTCACAGTGTGTCAATCCAAAAACTGACCCATTTATTCCACGGGACCTTTGTTTGTGAGCAATTCTGCAATCCAGGCCAATGCATTAACCCTAATTTAATCTAATTTTATGTGATAATCTCTTCACCATATCAAATGCATTTTAAATTGCTGTAGTTAACATTTTTATGTTGATTACTTAATATTAAAACTTATTTTGGCAGCTTATAGCTATAATTTATTATCTTATAATTAGGTCTTGGGAATGTAACTATTTCTGAAAATGAAAGAGTTGAAAATTGGGAACTTGGAGTAAGAATATGAAAATAAAAGCAAAATACAGTGAATGCTGAAGATCTGAAACAAACAAAATTATGCTGGAGAAACACAAGTGGTCTAGCAGCATCTGCTAAGAGAAGAACACAATTAACATTTAGAGTCCAGTATGACATTTCTTCAGAATGTAGGCCCAATTCTCTAGTTTGAGCTCATGATAGAGTCTCACTCAGCTTTCATCATTTTAAAGGAGAATGTATTAGACACTAGAATAGTAAAATACACATAATGCATGTCCAACATACTTGTTGTTAAAAACCAGTGACCTACTTTGTCTCTCCTGTGAGGGAGAAGAAGTTGTTGAGGCATGTGGTTCTAGGTAAAGGCTACAAACTCAAATTCCCAGCTTTCCATCAGAGTCCTAATGCCCAGAACAGGATACGGATGCACAAAACCAGCATTCTGGATTCTTGGATGACCGATCCAGGGACAATAATCTATCTGCATATGAGAAGTGCTGTCAAAACCTGACTTCATAATCCATGGCAGTGGGAAAAAGGTAAGCCACTTGACCCCATGGTGGGCAAAAACAGGGGATGAAACTCCATACTAAAAATACACTGGTATACTAGATTCCAGGCAGTTACGGTTCACAAAAACTATAGCAGCCATTAGGTGCAGTTGCAAGTTGGGGCTAGGCTTCAGGACAAACTCTCAGATCCATCTAGAACATTTGGGGCTTGGAAGAGGACTTGAAAACAATTGATAGTGCAGTGCAGTTGAGAGTGTGGGTGAAGGAAGACCCAAGCAGTATTTGCTTGTTGTAGCTGAGAAATATTGTAACTTGGAGAAACCCAGTGCCAGCTGAGCCTGTGAAAGCTAGAATTGTGTTTAAGTGTAACTTAAGGAATTACTAAAATGCAGTCTCGGGAAAAGAGATTGAACTACAGTACTAGGATGTTGAAAGTCATTGAGGCAGACCAAGAAAAAGTAACTTTTCAGGAAGTTTCAAGAGTAGAGTGAAGAATGAGAGTCTCTTGTAAGTGACCCATCCTGACATTCATATTTGGGTAGGTTCCTGAGAAATATGTGGGATCTGACTTGACCATGTTTACTCTTCAATATGCTTAATGGGGTGTTAGACCACAGTTTGTCTGCTAACTCATGTGTGCTTTATATTAATTCTGGATAATAGTGTAAAAGTGGTGATTTTGTTTGAACAAAACTGTGAATTTTGTGGTTTTACTCTCTCAGTATATACCTGGGATCTCAAAGTTATTCACTTTGAGGGGCGGCACGGTGGCTCAGAGGTTAGCACTGCTGCCTCACAGCACAAGGGCCCCACGTTTGATTCCATCCTCAGGCGACTGTCTGTGTGGAGTTTGCACATTCTCCCCATGTTTGCGTGGGTTTCCTCTGGGTGTTGCAGTTACCTCCTACACTCCAAAGGTGTGCAGGTCAGGTGAATTGTGTTTGAGTGTAACTTAAGGAATTACTAAAATGCAGTCTCAGGTGAATTGGCCATGTTAAATTACCCATAGTGTTCGGTGAATTGGTCAGAGGGAAATGGGTCTGGATGAGTTACTCTTCGGAGGGTCGGTGTGGACTGGTTGGGCCGAACGGCCTGTTTCCACATTGTAGGGAATCTAATCTTCATAGAAGAAGGGTTTATTTGTCCCTAATCAAACCTTAACATACATTTGGCAGTCTTGTCCAGAATTAAAATATTGTACATAAAATACGTCAGAATATGGTAGTTTTATTCATGTTTTTAGAATGTGTTGTGTCATTTATAACTGAATACAAATTCAATGGCCTAGCAGCATTAACGCTAAACTATTCATCTAGAAACTCAGCTTATGTTCCGGAAACCCAGATTCAAACCTCACCATGGTAGGTGTAGGATTTGAATTCAATTTTTAAAAAACATCTGGAATTAAGAATAATGTTAACCATAAATCTATTGTCGACTGTTGGACTAACCCTAATTGGTTCACTAATGCCCTTTAGGGAAAAAAATCTTGTCTTACCTGATCAGGCCTACATATGACTTCAGACCCACAACAATGTGTTTGACTCTTAACTGCCCTCTGGGCAATTAGGGATGGGCAATAAATGCTGGCCTAGCCAGAGCCATCCAATCCTGTGACTGAATTAAAAATAAATTTTGAATTGGATACAACCAACTAAAAAGGGTTAAACACCAGATTTCTTTGTTCTTCTCTTTCTGTGAAATTGTAAAGCAATTCCTCAGTGGTTTTCTTCACGCTCACTTGGCCTGCTCTATTTCACAGTGGGAAATGTTTGTCTTTTCTAATTCTGTATAACATGGTCACTATAACCTACTTTCATAATTTCTGGAGGACAACGATGCCCAGGGGCAAAGATTTCCAGGTTGTTGCTAAGTTATTTTTACATGTAGGATTAATTATTAGTAACCGTAGTAGAATATTAATAGAAAGTAACTGCTGAACTTGCAAAACAACCAATGTTCTGCGAATTTGCCAGATGTCTGACAATTGCTCTTAAAAAACGTAAAGTAGTGGTGATGCTAGAAATCAGGAGAAAAAGGTAGAAAATCCCAGGAGTAATCTGGTTTGGCAGCATCTGTGTAAAGAAACAGAGTGAATGTTTCAGGTTAATGATATTTCATATTTTGATGGAAGTTCTGAATTGACCTGAAATATTGACTGCGTTATTCTTTACAAAGGTCTTGCCAGACCTACTGAATATTATAAAATTTTCTGATTGTATTTGACATTTAGAGGATAATTTATTGGTCTCAGTGAAGTTAGTTCCAAGGCAGAAGAGTGCAAATAGAAACCCTGTTTGCCATTTCCCCAGATTAGTCCTGTACAGGAAGGCTTTCAGGCTGAAGGGTCACATCCCACCTCCACTGAAATTGAACAGTGACCAACAAGCAGACCCTGTCAAGCTGTATCATTATTATTTGTTTCCTTTCGTGCAGTAACATTTTTAAAATTCCAAATAAAACATCAGTTTAGGATTTTCAGTTAATTCAAGAATAGCATGCTACCTTTCAAGACAATCAGGTCTGAGTTTGTGCATTATAGCAAATGAGTATGAATTCTAGGCAGTTGTTTCTGTGTGTGTTCCAACTGGGATATTAAACGGAGGCCTGTCTGCTTCTTCAGATTGTGTGGAAGTTGCTGTTTATCAACAAGGAATTCTCCTGATTTGCTGGCCACTAATTATTTTTCAGTGAGCACCAGTTTGGAAAATAACACAGCAAAGTAAGTTTTTTTTAATAGATATTTTTATTGAAAATTTAACATATTTTTACAAGTTTACAAACAAAGAAAAACCCAAGTATAAACATTGATATACAATTAAATCTTAAATAAATAATAACCAACATTTAACAAAAGAAAAATACCGAGAAAGAAAAACAAAACTCAACTAACTACTAATCTAACCTACAACTAACCAGAGTGTATAATTAAGTCTCTACATTATTCAAATAAGACAAAAAAAAACCGACGGATAACACAGAAATTAAATAGTGCGATACATGCTCGGAACATATTAACATCAAATGTAACAAAATCCGTATTTGTGCGGGATTCCTCTCCCAAGGGGTCCCGGACCAGCCAGGTTCGCCATCTCAATTAAATAAAAGCCCTTGTTAGAATGGCCGAAATATCTGTATTTATATAATTCAAGAAGGGCTGCCATATTTTATGGAATAATGCGGTCTTTTGGTGCACCATATTTGTAAGGAAGTCAAGGGGAATACATTCCATAATTAATCTGTGCCAATTTGAAAGTCCAGGGGGGCCCTCAGCCACCCAGTTTACCAAAATAGTTTTCCTTGCACAGAAAGGGAGAATAGAAAATAGTCTCTTCCCTTACATGTCCAGGGAGAGTAAGTTCGAAAAGCCCAAAAGGAGAGATACAGGGTCCACTCTAATTTCCATTCCTAAGATTTCTGTCAGAGCACTTGCTCCTTCAGTCCAATATCTATGAATCTTACGACAGGTCCATAAGCAATGTACAAGAGTGCCCACCTCTATTTTACATTTGGGACACATTGGAGATGCTCCTGCCTTAAATTTTGCCAATCGATCTGGTGCTATATGGGCCCTATGAAGTATCTTCAACTGAATGGCCTGAGTTCTGTTGCAGATGGTGATTCTTCTGGCGTTTTCGCAAATGTCATTCCACGTTTCTATAGAGATTTCTAGTCCCAAATCCTGATCCTATGTTTTAAGCAGATTGTCCATATCTCCCGATACTTCATCATGTAATAAATGATAAATAGTTCTGACTGAAGATACTCCCATTGGCCATAGCACTCTACATTCTCCATCTGATTTATAAAAACTATCTAATAACGTAGTCTTCTTCTGCATGTAATCTCGAATTTGAAAGTATCGAAAGAGGTCTCCATTAGGTAATCCAAATTTCTGACGCAGCTGTTCAAATGACATCAGGACCCCTGCTTTAAACAGATCCCCTAAACAGGAGATACCCCTGGATCTCCAGAGTTTGAAAGTGGCATCTGTAAGCCCCAGTCGAAATCCCTATGCTCCCATTATCGGAACATAGGGGGATGTTTTATGTGAGTTGCCTTCAATTTGCCGCATTATATTCCAAGCTTTAATTGTGTTTAGTATTATAGGGTTTTTACAGTGGTCTGTAATGACTTTCCTCTTGTCTGAAAATAAAAGGTTAATAAGTGGGCATTTTACTTGAGAAGCCTTGACGTCCAGCCAGATTGATTGCGGGTCAGACAAGACCCAATCGGCTATGTAACTTAATAGGGAACTTAACTGATATTTCCTAAAATCTGGGAAATCCAATCTTCCCCTTGCCTGTGGAAGCTGTAGCTTCTTCAGCTTAATGAGGGGCCGTCTATGATTCCAGATAAAGGAACCCAACCAGCCATGTAATTTACATAGTGCCAGCCTCAGCAGCATCACCGGAAGCATTCTCATAGAGTATAGGAGATGGGGCAGGACATTCATTTTAATTAGTGCTATTCTACCCAGCCAGGAAATTGGAAGGTCTCCCCATCCCTGGAGGTCCTGCCTTATCCTTTCCAGTAAATGCACAAAGTTAGCCTTGTACAACTGACGAAATACTGGGGTAATAAAATTGCCTAAATATAAGAAACCCTCCAGGGACCACCGAAAGGGAAAGTGGGATCTGTCCAATAAGTGGGATATACTCACAAGGCCACCCATTGGCATAGCCTCTGATTTTTAGAAATTAATTTTATAGCCTGAAAATACACTAAATATATTAATAACTTAGATTAAGCGAGGTACGGACATCAAAGGATTACCGAGAAATAGAAAACCATCATCTGCTTAAAGGGTAATTTTATGTTTACCTGTACCAATCCTCGGGGCTGTTATATTAGGGTCAGCCCGTATAGCTTCTACTAGTGGCTCAATTATTAGCGTAAATAGCAATGGCGAGAGAGGACGTCCCTGATGGCAGCCCCTATCCACACTGAAGCTATCCGAGCTTAATCCATTGGTAATCACAACTGCCTTGGGATTACTATATAATGTTGAGACCCATTTGGTAAACACCTTTCCAATGCCAAACCTTTCCAATGTGCAAAACAAATATGACCATTCAACCCTATCGAATGCCTTTTCCGCGTCTAATGAGACTACTACTCCTGGTATCTTTCCCTGATGGCAGGCTTGAACCATATTCAAAACCCTTCTGACATTATTGGATGATCTAAGCCCCTTAATAAACCACGTCTAATCCTCCTTTATAATATGTGGCAATACCCTTTCTAGCCTCAATGCTAACATTTTAGAGAGGATTTTAAAATCTACATTTAGCAAGGATATTGGTCTGTATGATGCGCAATCTACTGGGTCCTTTCCTTTTTTAAGGATAAGAGAGATATTCGCCTCTTTCAGCGAGGGTGGGAGACAGCCCTGACTGTATGAGTAGTTATACATGTCCATAAGTGGACCAGCCAATATTCCTGTAAATTCTTTATAGAATTCAGCTTGAAAGCCATCTGGGCCAGGTGCCTTACCGCTCTGAAGTTGCCTGATTGCGTCAAGTATTCCTTGGATTGTTAGGGGAACATTCAAGACTATTTCTATGTTAAAAAAAAATGTATTTAAATGGAGATTTTCCCCCTTGTTCCCAAGGGATATCACTTTGTTTCCAAAAGTCCATCATATCCTCTCCCAACCAGTGCCCCACCCTTGACCCAGGCACTCCTCAATAGGATGAAGAAAATTCAAATATACTACAGAGCTAGAGTTAACAGTGAGCACCCTACCCCACCCACACCAACACTTGGATATATTTGGTAATGTTAATACCATGTATAAACATATATAACTATAAAATTACAGTCTCAACAAGTAATAATTAAATATAATAATACAAAATAACAAGGGAAAACAACCCCGCTCCAAAAAGGTGGGAGAAAATCGTTAGGTAGAGAACAAATAAATAAATCCCTCTCCCCACCCCCCTCCCCAAGATTATATTAAACAGTAAAGTAAAAAAAAGGGATTAAAATATTTTAAAAAGGGGGATGTAAAACCAGAGTGGGGGAAAAGCAAAACATCATCAATTAACTCTTACAATTTATCTAAGAGAGTCCAAACATTCCTTGGCCTTTTCCAGCGATCCGAAGTTATACATGAACCCTTCATGGTTAAAGCGTAGCGTCGCTGGATAGTGCAAGGAGTACTGAATATTTAAGTCCCTTAAATACTTCTTCGCTTCATCAAACGCATTCCTTTTTCTGACCAGAGCTGTGGAAAAGTCCTGGAATAACATGATTTTGGATCCCTTATAGATCATGGCTTGGGGATCTTTTCCAAGATTTCTGGAGGCTTCTAAGAGTATCTGCCTCTTCTTGTAGCTCTGCAACCGGAACAGGATGGGGCGGGGGCACTGATTGGAGCCGGGCCCGCGTATTGCAACCCAGTAGGCCCATTCCACCCTTATCTGGCCTGATCCAGCCTCCAGATTTAAAAACTGTGGAAGCCACTGTTCAAGGAACACCCTAAGCTGGCCTTCCTCATCCCATTCGGGAAGGCCCAGCAAACGAATATTTTTTCAACGAACCTCGATTCTCGAGGTCGTCAGTGTGATTCTCTAAGAACCGGACTCGCTGTTCGAGAGTCCAGACCTGATCCACAGCCAATTGTGCTGTAGTTTCGGAGGTGGCGGCCTTTAGCTCCGCCCCTCCGACTCGGCGCTCAATTTCCTTGATGTCTCGGTCGTGCTTTTGCAGCGCGGCCGTGAGTGAGTCCCATCGGTTTCGGGACTCTTCAATGAAAGCGTTGATCTTCACATCGAGTTTGGAGATTATTTCCACAAGGCTCACCACCGTAGCTAAGTCCCCCGGGGCGGCTGCGGACACCTCTTCTGCAGCTGGAGAGGGTGGGGGAGGGGTTCCTGATGCTGAGAACTGCGGGCTCCCTTCCCTTTAGTCATTTTTACTGGAGATTAAATTGTTTAAATTCAATACTAAGCAACTAATTACATTAAGTAAAAACTATTTTAAATGATTTGGTGAGTGTGGTGGGGGCTGGTGACCCACTTTGCCCAAGTCTCGGGATGAGCACTGTAGACTCAGACTTGCTGGGTCGCCGCCATCTTGGATCCAGCAAAGTAGGTTAATGGATCATTCACCTCATTACTTCGTGGAACCTTCCTATGTACAAAGGTTCCTATGTGCAACTCGATCCTGTTTCCTGACCCACAGGCCACAGTCAGTGAAGATTGGGGACAATATTTCATCTGAACTGACAGTCAACACTGGAGCCCCCAGGGGTGCATACTCAGCCCCTACTGTACACACTGCGTTGCCAAATACCAAACTAATGCCATTTACAAGTTCGCTGATGTGGTCGAACCGCAGATGGCAACGTAACAGACTATAGACGGGAGGTGGAAGACCTGGAAGAAAATGGTGCACTGAGTACAGCCTAGCTCTCAATGCCAACAAAACCAAGGAACTCATTATTGACTTTCGGCAGGATGTTACTCATGCCCCGCTACACATTAACAGCTCAGAGGTGGAACGAGTGGAGAGTGTCAAGCTCCTGGGAGTAGTCATCCACAATAAGTTTTCTTGAACTCATGTGGATGCACTGGTTACAAAGGCCCAACAATGTCTCTTCCTCAGGTGCCTGAGGAAATTTGGCATGACAGCGAATGCTTTTGCCAACTTTTATAGGTGTGTCATCAAGAGCATTCTGTCTGGATGTATCACTACCTGGAATGGCAACTGTACCATTCAAAATCAGAGATGGGTTACAGAGAGTGGTGAACTCAGCCTGGACAATCACAAAGACCTACCTCCCATCTATAGAATCTATCTACCAGGCCCACTGTCAAGGAAAGGCCGCCAGCATTCTCAAAGATCCATCCCACCCTGGCAAAGTTTTTCTACAACCTCTACCGTCGGGAATAAGGTACAGAAGCCTGAACACATGCACCAGCCAGTTTCGTAACAGTTTCTGGGTAAAAACAAAGACTGCAGATGCTGGAAACCAGATTCTGGATTAGTGGTGCTGGAAGAGCACAGCAGTTCAGGCAGCATCCAAGTAGCTTCGAAATCGACGTTTCGGGCAAAAGCCCTTCATCAGGAATAAAGGCAGAGAGCCTGAAGCGTGGAGAGATAAGCTAGAGGAGGGTGAGGGTGGGGAGAAAGTAGCATAGAGTACAATGGGTGAGTGGGGGAGGGGATGAAGGTGATAGGTCAGGGAGGAGAAGGTGGAGTGGATAGGTGGAAAAGGAGATAGGGAGGTAGGACAAGTCCGGACAAGTCGTGGGGACAGTTACTGAGCTGGAAGTTTAGAACTAGGGTGAGGTGGGGGAAGGGGAAATGAGGAAACTGTTGAAGTCCACATTAATGCCCTGGGGTTGAAGTGTTCCAAGGCGGAAGATGAGGCGTTCTTCCTCCAGGCATCTGGTGGTGAGGGAGCGGCAGTGAAGGAGGCCCAGGACCTCCATGTTCTCGGCAGAGTGGGAGGGGGAGTTGAAATGTTGGGCCACGGGGCAGTGTGGTTGATTGGTGCTGGTGTCCCGGAGATGTTCCCGAAAGCGCTCTGCTAGGAGGCGCCCAGTCTCCCCAATGTAGAGGAGACCGCATCGGGAGCAACGGATACAATAAATGATATTAGTGGATGTGCAAGTAAAACTTTGATGGATGTGGAAGGCTCCTTTAGGGCCTTGGATAGAGGTGAGGGAGGAGGTGTGGGTGCAGATTTTACAGTTCCCGCGGTAGCAGGGGGAAGTGCCAGGATTGGAGGGTGGGTTGTTTGGGGGCGTGGACCTGACCAGGTAGTCGCGGAGGGAATGGTCTTTGCGAAAGGTGGAAAGGGGTGGGGAGGGAAATATATCCCTGGTAGTGGGGTCTGTTTGGAGGTGGGGGAAATGTCGGCGGATGATTTGGTTTATGCGAAGGTTGGTAGGGTGGAAGGTGAGCACCAGGGGCGTTCTATCCTTGTTACGGTTGGAGGGGTGGCGTCTGAGGGCGGAGGTGTGGGATGTAGACGAGATGCGTTGGAGGGCATCTTTAACCACGTGGGAAGGGAAATTGCGGTCTCTAAAGAAGGAAGCCATCTGGTGTGTTCTGTGGTGGAACTTCACCAACACATTCCACCCTGACCTTAAATTTACCTGGACCATCTCTGACACCTCCCTCCCCTTCCTGGACCTCTCCAACTCCATTAATGATGACCGACTTGACACTGACATTTTTTACAAACCCACCAACTCCCACAGCTACCTGGATTACACCTCTTCCCACCCTACCTCTTGCAAAAATGCCATCCCGTATTCCCAATTCCTCTGCCTCCGCCGGGACTGCTCCCAGGAGGACCAGTTCCACCACAGAACACACCAGAATCGTAACAGTTTCTACCTTACTGTTGTTAGAATACTGAATGGACTCACAGACTCTTAACATTCTCGTGTACCTGTGCTTTTGTTTTTGCTGCTGTTACTTATTATTTATTTATCTATGCTACTTAACTTTGTGATCTGCCTTAATTGCTCACAAGACAAAGCTTTTCACTATGCCCTGGTACATGTGACAATAAATTCAATTTAATTCAACACTTCATGGAAGCTTCCTATGTACAAATGTCCTACTTTGTTTGACTATAAAAGGAACAGTGAGTACTCTTTTAAAATCATTAATTAGCATTATGAGGAAATCCTGAAAATGTGGAAGGATCCATTTAAATAAAAGTAGTTCTTGAAAAATAAAAACATAAGTGCCAATGTAAAACAGAAGATGTAATGAACTACCAGTTTAGAGAATATCATTTTTAAGTTTTACAACAAGTACCTAAATATATTTAAGAGTGAATAACATGCCGGCAATTCTTGGTGGTATTGCCTCACACAACATTCTTCTGTTTATTGAACCCAAGGCGTTACTATCATGATAATTTTAATATGAAGGGAAATACTAAATAAAGGCTAAAGTCATGAGAGCAATATCTATAATTTTAAAACACATCACCATGGTTTCTGTTTTAAATTCTTTTGTTACATTTTGGAAAGTGAGTGTATATGTAAATTGAAAACAAATTTTGGAGATGCATACAGAATTCTGTACACAGCAAATATATAATAATATTAGTTGCTAAGAAGAAAGACATAGGCCAGAATTGTTACTGTCAGAGGGATGATGGTGCAGGACCAGTGTTTGATTGGAATAAAGGACTAGGGATGTGTTTCCACCCTAGCTGCTAGCTGGTCAATCTGTTGGACATGGGATGCCAAAGAGAGGGGAAATACTCACCGCATCAAACTGCCCAAAGGTCTTAACTGGTGCTGGTTCAACAATGATGCATCAGAATTATTTCCTTAAGTGGCCAGTTGAGGAACTCAATTAGCTTTTGGGTGGGAGTGCTAAGATCAATATCATGCTTTATTGAGAGGAGTTGAGAAGGCAATGAGCTTTCCATCCTAAACTTTCCCATCCCATTATACAACATCAGGGTAATGGGTCCTAGCCTGTTCCCAGAGAACATCAATTTCCAATCAGGATCATGGATGGAACCTATATGACCGTAGGCTGTTCCTTCAACTCCATATCCTTTCCATCATAAAGATTGAGCAGAATGTTATGCCTCCCACTTGGTGAGTTTGGTGGTTGGAGGGTGGTAAATCGAGACACAACACACCTTCCTGCCTTTGCCTAATTCAAGTCCATGGCTGAAAGGCTTTCATGCACCAAAACTAATTAAGATGGTTAAATTAGAAATTGATATTGACCTAAGGCTTCACTCACCACTCGTGGTAATTAATCCATTTGGAGGTTTTAGCATGTCAGGTTGTTTGCAGACACCCAGGTAGGTTCTCCTTCAGAGGCACACTGTGCCTGATTGCAGGACCCAACATTGAGAAGGTGTCTCACTGAGAACAGCCCTATGATCTTTGTTTCAATGCCACTATTCCTCCACCCACAACTCTGATTCTAACATCACTCGCTCTGGGCCCTTCAGCCTGGGCCTGTCTGTGTGGAGTTTGCACATTCTCCCTGTGTCTGCGTAGATTTCCTCCCACAGTCCAAAGATGTGCAGTCTAGGTGAATTGGCAATGCTAAATTGCCCATAGTGTTCAGGGATGTGTGGGTTAGGTGGATTAGTCAGGGGAAATGTAGAGTACTAGGGGAATGGGTCTGGGTGTGTTACAGTTCGGAGGGTCAGTGTTGACTTGTTGGGTCTAATGGCCTGTATCCACACTGTTGAGATTCTATTCTAATTCTAATTCTGTGTTCCTCAAGCAGTTTTTTTTGTGTATCCTCCTGCACCACCCACCCCCCCCCCCCACCCCACCCCTTCATCCAAGTCAATGTAGATGTGCAGCATGGAAAAAGACCCTTCAGTTCAACTTGCCCATGCCAACCAGATATCCTGATCTGATCTAGTCCCATTTGCCAGCACTTGGCCCATATCTCTCTAAATCCTTCCTATTTATATACCCATCCAGATGCATTTTAAAGGGCAGCACGGTGGCTCAGTGGTTAGTGCTGCTGCCTCACGATGCCAGGGACCCAGGTTCGATTCCAGCCTCGGGCGACTGTGTGAAGGTTGCACATTTTCACCATATCTGAGTGGGTTTCCTCTGGGTGCTCCAGTTTCCTCCCACACTCCAATGATGTGCAGGTCAGGTAAATTGGCCTTGCTAAATTACCCATAGTGTTAGTTGAATTAGTCAGAGGGAAATGGGTCTGGTTGGGTTACTCTTCAGAGGGTCGGTGTGGACTGGTTGGGCCGAACAGCCTGTTTCAACACTGTAAGGAATCTATTCTAACCTAAAAATGTTGTAATTGTACTAGCCTCCACCACTTTCTCTGGCAGTGCATTCCATATGTTCACCATCCTCTGTGTGACTCTGCCATGCCAGGGAAAAGACCTTGTTTATTTATCCAATCCACGCCCCTCATGATTTTATAAACCACTATAAAGTCTCTGACACTGATGGGAAAATACACCAGCCTATTCAGCCTTTCCCTGACCCACCAACCCTGGCAACATCCTTGTAAATCTTTTCTGAACCTTTTCAAGTTTCACAACATCCCTCCAATAGGAAGGAGACCAGAATTGCACACACTATTCCAAAAGTGGCCTAACCAATGTCCAGTATAACCTGGTGTTGTGTGATTTTTAACTTTGTACACCCCAGTCCAACACCAGCATCGCCAAATCATGTCTTTTAAATGTTGTTATTGTAATGGCCTCTACCACTTCCTCTAGCAGCTCATTGCATAAATGCACTGCCCTCTATGTAGAAAACTTGCCCCTTAGGTCCCTTTTAAATCTGTCTCCTCTCACCAATGCCCTCTAGCTTTGGACCCTTGGAAAAAGACCTTGGCTATTCACCTTATTCAAGCTCCTCATGATTTTTTAAACCTCAACAAGGTTACCCCTTAGCCTCTGATGCTCCAGGGAAAGAAGCCCCAGCCTATCTAACCTCTCCTTATAACTCAAACCCTCCAGTCCTGGCAACATACTTGTAATTTTTTTCTACACCATTTCTAGTTTAACAACATCCTTCCTGTAGCAGGATGACCAGAATTGTACGCAATATCTAAAAGTGGACTAACCAATGTCTTGTTTCTGGATTAGTCGTGCTGGAAGAGCACAGCAGTTCAGGCAGCATCCAAGGAGCAGCTAAATTGACGTTTCGGGCAAAAGCCCTTCATCAGGAATAAAGGCAGAGAGCCTGAAGTGTGGAGAGGTAAGCTAGAGGAGGGTGGGGGTGGGGAGAAAGTAGCATAGAGTACAATAGGTGAGTGGGGGAGGGGATGAAGGTGATAGGTCAGGGAGGAGAGGGTGGAGTGGATAGGTCGAAAAGGAGATAGGCAGGTAGGACAAGTCCCGAAGTCATGGGGACAGTTTGGAACTAGGGTGAGGTGGGGGAAGGGGAAATGAGAAAACTGTTGAAGTCCACATTGATGCCCTGGGGTTGAAGTGTTCCAAGGCGGAAGATGAGGCGTTCTTCCTCCAGGCTTCTGGTGGTGAGGGAGCGGCGGTGAAGGAGGCCCAGGACCTCCATGTCCTCGGCAGAGTGGGAGGGGGAGTTGAAATGTTGGGCCACGGGGCGGTTTGGTTGATTGGTGCTGGTGTCCCAGAGATGTTCCCGAAAGCGCTCTGCTAGGAGGTGCCCAGTCTCCCCAATGTAGAGGAGACCGCATCTTGAGCAACGGATACAATAAATGATATTAGTGGATGTGCAAGTAAAACTTTGATGGATGTGGAAGGCTCCTTTAGGGCCTTGGATAGAGGTGAGGGAGGAGGTGTGGGCGCAGATTTTACAGTTCCTGCGGTGGCAGGGGAAAGTGCCAGGATTGGAGGGTGGGTTGTTTGGGGGCGTGGACCTGACCAGGTAGTCGTGGAGGGAATGGTCTTTGCGAAAGGTGGAAAGGGGTGGGGAGGGAAATATATCCCTGGTAGTGGGGTCTGTTTGGAGGTGAGCGGAAATGTCGGCGGATGATTTGGTTTATGCAAAGGTTGATAGGGTGGAAGGTGAGCACCAGGGGCGTTCTGTCCTTGTTACGGTTGGAGGGGTGGCGTCTGAGGGCAGAGGTGCGGGATGTAGACGAGATGCGTTGGAGGGCATCTTTAACCACGTGGGAAGGGAAATTGCGATCTCTAAAGAAGGAGGCCATCTGGTGTGTTGTATGGTGGAACTGGTCCTCCTGGGAGGTGGAGGAATTGGGAATACAGGATGGCATTTTTGCAAGAGGTAGGGTGGGAAGAGGTGTAATCCAGGTAATTGTGGGAGTCGGTGGGTTTGTAAAAAATGTCAGTGTCAAGTCGGTCCTCATTAGGTAGATGGAGAGATCCAGGAAGGGGAGGGAGGTGTCAGAGATGGTCCAGGTAAATTTAAGGTCAGGGTGGAATGTGTTGGTGAAGTTGATGAATTGCTCAACCTCCTTGCGGGAGCACGAGGTGGCGCCAATGCAGTCATCAATGTAGCAGAGGAAGAGCTGGGGAGTGGTGCCTGTACAGCTGTAAAGTGACGTTCCAACTTCTATATTCAATTCTTTGACCAATGAAAGCAACCATGCCAAACACCCATCTGTACCACTCTGTCTAGATGTGACACCACTTTTAAGGAGCTATGAACCTTCATCCCTAAGTCTCTCTGGTCACCAACACTTCCCAATGTCCTACCATTAGCTCTAAGTCAAACGGTCTTGAATGGCAGAAGGATGCTAATTATTTGCCCTTGAAACAGAAATAATTTCTGTGAGGAATAGTTTCCAATAAATGACTGTATAAATGCTGCTGTATCGGTCAAGCAACACTATTGCAGTTAGTCATGCAACAGCAGTAGCATGTTACACTCTTTTGGTGCAGTCAGTTCTCTTGTTACCTGTTATTGATGTAGCAAAACCATATCTTAAATAGTAAATTTTCAAACTGTTTCTCATTGCAGTCTCAGCAGTTTTAAGGTCCAGCTATGTTAACATGTACATTATCAGTGTTTGCTGTGGCATTTAAACTTGAGGGTAATTCAATACTAGGGATTTGTTGGAATGCATAAAGTTTATGATGCTATTAAATTGCAATCTTAAAACATCTTGCTCAGCTTTTAGAATGTATAAATACCACCATGTCATTTACTGTTAGACATAATCTAATGACAACATTAAATTTACATTTTACATGTTTGAAGTGCATAGAAGAGATATAGAAGTTAAATTAACTGATGGAATTGATGTTCAACGGATATAAGCAGTCATGTGGTTTTTAGCACAGCTGGTACTGCTTTAGTTGCCTGTTGTGGTCTTGTTGAATATGTTTGACTGTGTCACAATATCTTGCTACAATTAAGTTCTCCTTAATAAGTTCTTAGGAATAAGAATAAGCCATTCAGTCTCTTGATCTTGCTTTACCGTACAAATTAGATCATGACCGGTGTGTAACTGAACTCTATTGATCCTTGCATTTGAACACTTCAATTAACCTATCATTCACACTATTTTGGATAACAAATTCTGGATTTTCACTAAATTTTATATGAAACATTACTCCCTGGTTTCAATCCTGAAAGATCTATTTTATTTTTTGCTTTTTTTTCTTAAGATTTTGGCCCATTCTGTCATTTCCAACTGCATGAATGAGTTGGTAGCAGACACATAGTCAGTTCAATCTGAAAATGCTGTTGTCCAGTAAGATGTGTGCAGAATTAAAACTCTGTTAGGAGAATTGTTCAGAAATCTGGAGCCTGCTGATTGGTGAAGAGAAAGAAATTGAGCCAGGATTCAAGACGTGTCCAGTTCAGAGTTAGGACTTGAATTCGTCCCCAGTGACACCCCAGTCCCTATTTGTCCCCTCCCGTCTCATGCTATACCCTTCCCTTTCCAGCCTGCTTCCTTCCTGTTTCCCTCCTCCCACATTAAGGTTGTCATATATAGTTGGACATCGTTCTGACATGATCTCTGCCTTCAATCATCTCACCAAATCAAACAACATTTTCCACCTCCAACGTATTTACAAACGATCAACAAAACGAGTCCCTTTGACTCCAGAATAATTCCAGAGGTTTGAAACATGAATTAGTCCTTCTCAACAATGTAAACTAATAAGAAATTCTCTTTAACTCAGATAGTTTAGAAAATCACCAGTGGTGTCAGTTTAGCATTCTGCATTCCACCTCATGGCAGTACTTAATCTCACACAGAACAAATGTTAAGCAGCAGTTAGGATCCCTTCCTTCACTGCTTAACAACTTCTCCCCCTTCCCATCAGCAGTCAATTCTACAAGAGTTTGGTGCTTTGTACAGTGACTCATGAACAAGGACACCAACATTTCACAGTATCTTCTCATTTAAAACATAGTTTGTCTTCCAGTTAATTTCTATGAAAGTGGATAATTTCAGACTTATTTATATTATATTCCATCTGCCATATTCTTGGCCATTCACTTAGCCAAATCTGTTGAAGCTTCATTGCATATTCCCCATAACTTGCATCGCTACCTAATTTTGTGTCATCTGCAAACTTGGAAATGTTACAATTGGTCCACACCACTATTTGCACCCATGGCCTAAGCACTGATCCTTATAGTACCTCATTAGTCACCACCTGCCAACCTGAGAATGACCTGTTCATTCCTATTAACTGTTTTCTGTCCAGCTACCACCTCTCAATCCATTCTGGTATATTACCCCCAATTCCACATACTCTCATTTTGTTTATTGAACTGTGTGGGGCCTTTTTGAAAATCTTCTGAAATTGAATTATACCCCATGCATCCAGATTTCACCATTCCACTTTTAACCGAGGGAAAATTACATATTCGTTTCAGCCATACTATTAATATACATAACGTTGCTGCATTTATGCAGCAGATTGTTTAGGGCTAGTGACTGGCAGCATATCCGCTTACGTACTGCCATAATATGTTAATGGCAGTCAATCAACCTCTTCACTACTACAAATAGCTATCATAATTGTTGGCTCTTAGTGTTTTAGTTTGTGAATTAATTTAGGATAGTTTAAAAGATGGCAGTTGTTTCTTCCTTTTTTTTATCTATTTCAAACTTTTTCTCCTTTATATTTCCACTTTGGCAATAAATCCACATTCCTTAACGCATCCTCCCTCTCAACCTTTCCGTGTTGGTTTCCCAATGCTCTTGATTGGTTAGGAACTGTTTCTTTCATAACACTGCTATTTGCTTGCATTTTTAGGAAGTGAGTGGACAAAAGGGTTTTGAGCTGAAGGCTGATGGGGAAGTTGTACTAATGGCCAAGTGTATTAGGTACACTATTGTTGCAAAATCTGCCCCTTAGTTTATTGGACCTGGAATCATTGGTTTTTTTTTTACTTCCACCATTAGTTAAATAATGTTTCAGTCATGCAGGATGCTAATGACAAGAATAATATGTCTGACTTGATTTTGGCAGGCATCTGAATGTCTGTGATAATGCCAAATATAGTGTGCAACTTGACTATAAATGTCCACTGAATAAGGAAGCTGAAATGTTATGTTTTTATTACATGGACAATTGATTTGTCTTGCGACACCATCTGAACCAAACATTTGAAATATTGTGGCATGATAAGCCAGAAAATGAACTCCATCTTGCTAAGTCACCCATAAAAGTTTGAAGAGGAGGACATTCATTATTAATTCGATTACTGCAGTTTTGATATTGGCATATTAATTAGCTACTTCGTTAAATTGTAATCTGTATTTTAAGAAGTTCAGAATGTTGTTTAGAATTTGTATGGTGTCTCCTGTAAGTTTTAAAATAATGACCCTGTGCAAAACTTGTAAGCAATTTCGACTCACTTCAGCATTAACCAGTTCTTAATATAGCAACTAAACACCACAGGAAGAGTTAATTTCAGCAGGGGAAGGCCACTGAGGCAGAAAACATAAAACATTCAAGAGACAATTGGGGGAATTGAGAGAAATGGAGAGAGAGATAATGAGAAGGAAAGTAGGCTGAAATCAACAGAAAAGGAATGGCTTGCTGATTTAAGTGCAGGGATTTATCGCTAACATTTCCTGTTTCCGAGGCATATCCTACTGTCAGAAGGATACAACACATTTTTGAAAAGACAGAGTATTAACCCTATTTCACGAGATGTCAATGGACCGTATTATCTATTTATAGAGTTATCTACAAGAATTGAGATACAGAAGATCAAAACAATTTTTCTCCTCTGAGTCCTCCAATCTAATATTAGAGAGCTGTAATTAGACTTGAGGGTCAAGGAGAACTTAGTTTCAAAATTAAAAGCATCATACTAAAGTTCATTACTGTTTATAAAAGATATAGAAATCATTGATACCATATATTATGAGACCAAATGGTGAGCTAAGAGGTTTTGGATTGAATTTGAAATAATTAGTAGCATCATGACCAAATCTGATGAATGCACCATTACTCAAGTCCAAATACTCCAACATTCACAATGAAAAATACAAAGAAACCTTTCCTTTTACCAAGATGACAAATTAAATACCTTATCTATATCTGAGTTTAAACAAAATCTATCAACCAAGTTTCTTAACAAATGCAATTATTGGTTTATTATCAAAGCAAAAGGTATTCAATAAAGATGCAGTAATTGATTAACATGTATAGTATTAAAGAAGAAAAAAATGCCTATCCCTCTAAATATCCCCAAAACATTAATGGGCAAATACATGTACTCTTCGAATAAAGAGAACACAAGACGGATTTCTCTGCAGAGATTGGCTTTCTGAAAAAAAACACTTGAGCCAATCAATTATTCTTGAAGATGAAAAGGATAAAGCATAGAACACTGTGGAATCTTCTGGACTAATGTACTAGTTGTTGTGGTCAAGTCACTGTTCATGCACATTTGTCTCTGAATCTTTGCAGATACATTTTGGTCAGGAAATCAATTTCTTGATGTTTCTTCAATCATTCTTTCAAAATAATAAAAGTTTCACCCTGAAATCGATGAGAGGGTTGTCTTTTCAGAAGTGAGAAAATAATTCTTTTATTCTCTAGTGGGATGTGGTGATCAGCATTTATTGTCTGTCCTTAGCTACCCTTGAGAAAATAGTGGTGAGCTGCCCTCTTGAGCACTTGCACCTCTGGTCATGAACACACAATTTGGCTGTTTGTAGGACTAAGTGTGACTCCTCTTTCACATAGAAATGCAGTATCTCCCTATACTGGGATATGCAATTTGAGTCAGGTTCCACTGCAGCCCAGACAGCTTCCATCATACAGTTAGCTGTTGCAGTAAACCTGCATGTACCTCCTTCTGTCTCATGTATAGATGTGGACACACTACCAAAGAGGTTTCTACATTTATTTGAAGTGCTGCTTATTATGTAATTGTATCACCACTGAATGTGACAGTGTCTTATGATTCCTCACATATGATGTCTCATATCATTTCTAATTAATGTAATGCCTTAATGTGTGTCAACTCTGATACAACTAGAATTGCCAGCACAATGCCTATTAACATACCATTATGTATGACCCATTTCACAACAGTTTTATCTCCACATTTAAACCCCAATCTAGCAGACAGCCAGGCCATGCTCCCTATATTGTGATAGCTTAAACAAGTGTGTATTTGTTAGCTCACCCTGATGAGCTTTTCAGGCACCAGCTTTACTGTGCATAAGAGGACAGAGATTTAATGTCATGTGCAAAAGAAGCAAAGGTGATTTGAGAAAACATTTTTCTCACACAGAAAGTAGTTAGGGTTTGGAATGCACAACCTGGAAACTTGATGGGAGCAGGTTCAATTTGAAGCATTCTCGAAAGCATTGGAAGATTATTTGGATTAAAGTAGTATGCATGAGTATGGGGAGAAAGCAGGAGATTAGCACTGAGTAATAATCCTCATTTAAGTGGCCATCACAGACACAATGGGCTAAATGGCCTCCTTCTTTGTCATAACAACTCTATGATTCTGTTCAGCAGCTAATGGCTGAATGATCAGTACCTCAAATTTCTCTGGTAAATTTGGGTTTACCACTCCAAGCTTTAGCCTTGCTTGAGCTCTTGAGTGAACTTTGTTGAGCACCTCCCACTTCGAACTGCAGACTTTTATTCTTCCTGTTGCATTGGGCTCTCAACTTTATTTGTCGTCTTGGAGTAAATATCATTCCATCAAATGGCCTCAACCTTCCTTCAAGCGCTTTGTTTTGGTTCATCTCATGAGCCTCTTCATACAAGTCTACACAGTTCATAATTTTGCACAACGCTTTGAAGCTCTCCCTCTGCAGTTACCATTCTAACCATCACAAATCATTTATTACCTTTGGACCTGACAGGGCCAACCTGTTTATGGTTTAATGATCATTTATCAGACTCAGCTGAAATCTCTACAACAGTCATCTTTATTAGCTTGATTTGTTTCTTTCTGACTAGACATTTGTGCACAAAGTGATGCAAGTAGTTAGAGCACAGATTTCCATAGATTGGATCATTTCTTTTATCTGGTGTTCTCCACAATATTTACATTCTGCCCTCAAGTCTTGGTCTTTCTGCAGACTGTTCTGAAAATATTTCTTCCTTTCTTTCAATATATGGTGTTTGCTCATCATAGAATGTCTCTCAACCTAATGCAAAACCATGTTTGTATGACACTAATACACTGTAACTGATGATTGATAATTTGATCTTCTGCAAAATTCAATAGCCTTATTGAGAGTAACCACTCCCCTAAAATGTGCTGTCATAGCAGGACCTTTTCACCCTAAGACATTCCTGTCCGTAATGCGATTGTAGTTCAGTTGTCCAAACACTTAGGATTTGGCTAAATGTGTCAGTACGACCACCGTTTGATCAATATTTATGAATGAAGATCGAGTCTATTTTATATAGAGATAAGTAATTGATGCTTCATTTCAGTATAGGTTAGTGACTGTATCGTGTTTGAATGTATGATACCATATTTAGCTCATTCATGCTGCACTAAACTATTAGAAGAGGACTGCAGATGCTGAAGATCAAAGTTGAAAAATGTGGCGCTAGAAAAGCACAGCTGGTCAGGCAGCATCCAAGGAGCAGGAGAATCAATGTTTCGGGCATACTATTGTCAAAAAAAATTAAATCAAATATAATTTTTCTATTAACATTTGTAAAATTCAGCAGTGCATGAAAACCATCTAACTCTTGACTGACCCCTGCTCTCAATAGTCACAGGATCAATCAAAATTAAATTCTCCTGTGCAGCAAGTTAGTTTTATGTCCCTCCACAATGCACTAATTATGTCTCTGTTTGAGACATGTTGGTCATGCATCAAGAATTTGTTCTATCTTAGATGATGCGATGGGTATGCAAAGTGTTGTTAGGTGCTGAGCTGTTTCCTCAAATGTGTTCAGATATATCTTAACCTTAAGTTTCCTTGCCGTTTAATTTTGTCTTTTTTTGCATTCTGAATTTCTAATTGTCAGTATTGTTAAATGCCACCAGTGGATCGAAATGATTTTTAATTGCTACAAAGGTTTTTCCAGAATTGTTGTCTTTCAATTTCAAGATGTCCATTTAATCATCCCGAACCTTGTTACATTCAGGAAACTTGCAATTTCTATGCTCACAAGTTCCAAATCTAGCATGTGTATTAGAACGCAACATTCTGGTCTAAGCTATAACATACCCCAAAAAAATCTAGGCTGCAATATCCAATCAGATATTTGCATTAATGGGGACATAGTGCCAAAGTGTATTATCTCAAGGCCATTTGTTACATCCATGGGCAGAAGACTTCAGTAAATTATATCAGCCTGTTTCTAATGCTCTCCCCATTTCTCCAATTTCTGTTATGAAATTGGTTAAAACTGGCTTCTACTGATACTACTGTACATGTTCTGTTTTTCAGTTATCCTGCTGTTTGTGAATTCTTACAGAACAATAATTTATTATCGGTTATTCGAGCTCATGAAGCACAAGATGCAGGGTGAGTTTAAAAACTTCCCCATACTCAGTATAGCTATTTTAGATATTCTTGGATGAACTTCCTGTGTTTGATGCTGGACAACGCTCATTTCTCCTGGTGCAAGAGAACTATGGCATTCACAGTAACCCAGAAATATCCACTCCCCACTTTCCCTCTCAATCTAACACTTTGGTACAAGATAAGCAGGCAGAAGATCTGCCTATGTTTCCATGATCAATATTTCTTGCTCTAGACACAATCTGCTGGAATTCCCAGAAATCTGACGTCTTCTCCTCTATATGGGATTGATTATATTTATAATCTCTCCAAATCATAAATTTTGAGCGCCATGTATTTCATCCTGAATTAGGGTAAAATGAATTATGCCATCTGCACCAGCTATAGTTCAGTAATTTTTTTGATTTTATTCAGTATAAAATGACCTAGCATTAAAATGCAGTCTATGGAAAAAGATTATATGCTTAAAAGTGCTAAATGTGCTTAGGATGCTAAAAGTTACAAGCTGTCAACTTATCCTTCTTTCTAATTTGTACTTTATGCCTGTCTTATGCTTTTTTTAAAAATGAACTCAAAATGTCGCAGTAATTTGCAACATGTCAAGAATTAAAAACTGAATTTTTTACTGCTTAGTGCACTTCACTTTGATCAAAAACAAGAACAAGTAAGGCTGAAAGTAAAATTGAAACTGAAATCTTTCTGCATAACAGCTTTGTATTAGAACAAAATATGGAATCCAGATAAATTATTCTCTATTTTAATATAGCATAATAAAAGAGTACCCAATGACTTGGGTATCGATGATTTAGGGAGTGGGGTGGGGGGGTGGGAGGAGATGGGGAAAGTGATCCTGCAACTTAGGCAGCTAGGTAGAAAATTAACAAGCTAAACTCCAAACATAGTAATTTTCAGATTACTCCTCGTACCACATGTAAATGCATATAGAAATAGGAGGGTCAGAGGATGAATGCTGAGCGGAAAGATGGTGCAGGATGGAGGGCTTTAAATTCCTCGCCACTGGACAGACTCCGTGGAAGATGACCCCTTTACAAGCTGGATGGATTGCATCTGAACAGAGCTGAGACAGAAATCATTGTGAGTATTTAGCTAGGGCTGTTGGGAGGACTTGAAATTAACTTGACAGGATGTAGGCACTGAGGGACAATATTAGAGAAGAATACCAGGTTCACAAAATACTTGATGAGACAAATAGCCTTAGCATAAAGAAAAGAATATAGAATAGCACGGGCCCTTTGGCCCATGATGTTGTGCCGAGCATTTATCTTACTCTAAGATCAACCTACACACCCCTCAATTTATTGCCATCAATGTGCTTGTCCAGTAGTTGTTTACATGTCCCTAATGTCTCTGACTCTACTACCACCACTGGCAGTGCATTTCACCACCACCACTCTCTGCAAAAGAACCTCTGACATCTCCCCTATACCTTCCTCCAATCTCCTTAAAATTATGACCCCTCATGACAGCCATTTCTGCCCTGGGGAAAAGTCACTGGCTATCTACTCTATCTATACCTTTTATTACCTGTACTCCTCTATCAAGTTACTTCTCTTCCTTCTTCTTTCCGGCGTGAAAAGCCACAGCTCACTCTACCTCTTTCTTAAGATAAGCCCTCCAATCCAGGGAGCATCCTGGTTAGTGTCCTCTGCACCCTCTCTAAAGCATCTACATCATTCCTATAATGAGGTGACCAGAACTGCACACAATACTCCCAAGTGTGGTCTAACCAGGGTTTTCCAGAGCTCCAGCAAAACCTCATGGCTCTTAAACTCAATCCCCCTGTTAATGAACGCCAAGACACCATACACATTCTTAACAACCCTATCAACTTTAGAAGAAGTAGCAAAACTTGACTTACTCTTTGGAAATAAGGCAGGGCAGGTGACTGAGGTGTCAGTGAGGGAGCACTTTGGGGTCAGTGACCCTAACAATATTAGTTCTAAAATAGTGATGGAAAAGGATAGACCAGATCTAAAACTTGAAGTTCTAAATTGGAGGAAGGCTTATTTTAACGGTATTAGGAAAGAACTTTCAAAAGCTGTTGGGGGACAGATGTTCGCAGGTAAAGGGGCGGCTGGAAAATGGGAAGCATTCAGAAATGAGATAATGAGAGACAAGAGACAGTATATTCCTGTTAGGGTGAAAGGAAAGGCTGGTAGGTGTAGGGAATGCTGGATGACTAAAGAAATTGAGGGTTTGGTTAAGAAAAAGAAGGAAGCATATGTCAGGTATAGACAAGATAGATCAAGTGAATCCTTAGAAGAGTATAAAGGCAGTAGGAGTATAGTTAAGATGGAAATCAAGAGGGCAAATATGGTTAAGGAGAATCACTTACAAATACATTAAGGACAAAAGGGTAACTAGGGAGAGAATAGAGCCCCTCAAAGATCAGCAAGACAGCCTTTGTGTGGAACCGCAGGAGATGGGGGAGATACTAAACAAGTATTTTGCATCAGTGTTTACTGTGGAAAAGGACATGGAATGTATATAATGTTGGGAAATAGATGGTGACATCTTGAAAAATGCCCATGTTAGAGAAAAGGAAGTGCTGGATGTCTTGATATGCATAAAAGTGGATAAATCCCTAGGACCTGATCAGGAGTACCCTAGAACTTTGTGGGAAGCTAGGGAAGTGATTGCTGGGCCCCTTGTTGAGATATTTGTATCATCGATAGTCACAGGTGAGGTGTCCGAAGACTGAAGGTTGGCTAATGTGGTGCCACTGTTTAAGAAAGGTGGCAAGGACAAGCCAGGGAACTAGAGACCAGTGATCCTGATGTCAGTGGTAGGCAAGTTGTTGGACGAAATCCTGAGAGACAGGATGTACATGAATTTTAAAAGGCAAGGACTGATTATGGATACTCAACATGGCTTTGTGCGTGGGAAATCATGTCTGACAAACTTGATTGAATTTTTTGAAGAGGTAACAAAGAGGATTGATGAGGGCAGAGCGGTGGATGTGATCTGCATGGACTTCAGTAAGGCGTTCGACAAGATTCCCCATGGGAGATTAGTTAGCAAGGTTAGATCTCATGAATATTGGGAGAACTAGCCATTTGGATACAGAACTGGTTCAAAGGTGAAGACAGAGGGTGGTGGTAGAGAGTTGTGTTTCAGGCTGGAGGCCTGTGAGCAGTGAAGTGCCACAAGAAATTACTACTTTTCATCATTTATATAAATGATTTGGATGTGTGCATAAGAGGTATAGTTAGTAAGTTTGCAGATGACACCAAAATTGGAGGTGTAGTGGACATCAAAGAAAGTTACCTCAGATTATAATGGGATTTCAGATTATAACAGGCCAATGTACTGAGAAGTGGCAGATGGAGTTTAATTCAGATAAATGCGAGGTGCTGCATTTTGGGAAAGCAAATCTTAGCAGGACTTATACACTTTAATGGTAAGGCCCTAGGAAGTGTTGCTAAATAAAGAGACCTTGGAGTGCAGGTTCATAGCTCCTTGAAAGTGGAGTCGCAGGTAGATAGAATAGTGAAGAAGGCATTTGGTAAGCTTTCCTTTATTGATCAGAGTATTGAGTACAGGTTTTGGGAGGCCATGCTGCAGCTGTACAGGACATTAGTTAGACCACTTTTGGAATATTGCGTGCAATTCTAGTCTCCTTCCTATCGGAAGGATGCTGTGAAACTTGAAAGGGTTCAGAAAAGATTTACAAGGATGTTGCCAGGGTTGGAAGATATGAGCGAAAGGGAGAGGTTGAATATGCTTGGGCTGTTTTCCCTGGACTGTCAGAGGCTGAGGGGTGACCTTATAGAGGTTTATATAATCATGAGGGTCATGATAGGATAAATAGACAGTCTGGGGGAGTCCAGAACTAGAGGACATAGGTTTAGGGTGAAAGGTCAAAGGTAAAAAAGGGCACTAAGGGGCAAAGGTTTCACGCAAAGGATGGTACGTGCATGGAATGAGGTGCCAGAGGAAGTGGTGGAGGTGGGTACGATTGCATTTAATGGGCATCTAGTTGAGTATATGAATAAGAAGGGTTTGGAGGGATATGGGCCAGGTACTGGCCGGTGGGGACTAGATTGCATTAGGATATCAAGTTGGCATGAACAAGTTGGATCGAATGGTCTGTTTCTGTGCTGTATATTTCTATGACTGTAACTTGGGTGGCAACTTTGAGGGATCTACGTGGACCCCAAGATCCTGCTGTTCCTCCACACTACCAAGAATCCTGCCTTTAATGCTGTATTCAGCATTCAAATTTGACCTTCCAAAATGAATCACTTTGCATTTATCTAGGTTGAACTCCATCTGCCACTTCTCAGCCCAGCCTCTGTATTCTGTCAATGCCTTATTATAGCCTGCAACAGCCCTTGACACAATCTACAACACCACCGACATTTGTGTCATTGGCAAACTTACTCACCAATCCTTCCACTTCTTCATCCAAGTCATTTATAAAAACTACAAAGAGCAGAGGCCCAAGAACAGATCCCTGCAGTATACTACTGGTCACCGACCTCCAGGCGGAATGCTTTCTATCCACTGCCACTCGCTGTCTTCTTTCACCCAGCCAATTCTGTATTCAGACAGTCAATTTCCTTTATTCCATACCTCCTGACTTTCTGAATAAGCCTACCAGGGGGAGCTTTATCAAATGCCTTATTGAAATCCATGTACACCACATCCACTGCTCGACCTTCATTAACTTGTCCCATTCTCAAAGAACTCACTAAGGCTTGTGAAGCATGACCTGCCCCTCTTGAAGCCATGCTTACTATATTTAATGAACCTATGTTTTCCAAATAGTCATAAATCCTATCTCTCAGAATCCTTTGCAGTACTTTGCTTACCACAGACATAAGATTGACTGGTCTGTAATTCCCAGGAATTTCCCTATTCCCTTTCTTGAACAGAGGAACAACATTCACCTCCCTTGAACCATCCAGTATGCCTCCCTTGGAGAGTGAGGATGCAAAGATCATTGCCAGAGGTGCAGCAATCTCATTCCTCATTTCCCGTAGTAACCTTGGATATATATAGTCTGGCCCTGGGAATTTATCTATCTTGATGTTTCCCAGAATTTCCAGCACATCCACATTCTTAATATCAATCTGATAAAACCTATTAACCTGGTAAATGGTATTCTCATGATCAACAATGTCCGTCTTTCTAGTGAATACTAAAGCAAAAAATTCATTTAGGGCCTCCTCTACTCCTTCAGACTCCAGGCATAAGTTCCCTCCACTATCCCTGATCGGCCCTACCCTCTCTCTGATTATTCTCTTATTCCTCAAATAAGTGTAGAATGCCTTTGAGTTTTCCCTAATCCTTCTGGCCAATGCCTTTTCGTACCCCCTCCTTGCTCTCAGTCCATTTTTAAGTTATTTCCGAGCTACCCTGTAATCCTTTAAATCTGTGCTAGATCCTTGCTTCCTTCTTCCTCTTGACAAGAAGCTCCTTTTCTCTTGTCATCCAAGGCTCTTTCACCTTACCATTCCTTGCTTATCTCAATGGACAAAGCTATCCAACACTCGTGACAAGTGCTCCTTAAACAGCCTCCATATTTCTGTTGTACATTTCCAAGAGAATAGTTGTTGCCAATTTATACTCCACAGCTCCTGTCTGATAGCAGTGTAATCTCCCCTCCCCCAATTAAATGCCTTCCTATACTGTCTGTTCCTATCCCTCTCCATAGCTATGGTAAAGATGAGGCACTTATAGCCACTGTCACAGAAATGCTGTCTCACTGAGATTTCTGACACCTGGCCTGGCTCGTTGCCTAGCACCAAATCCAATATGGCCTCCCTCCCAGTCGGCCTACCTACATGTTGAGTTAGGAGTCCTTCCTGGACAGACCTGACAAAATCAGCTCCATCCAGACCATCCACACTAAGGAGGTTCCAATCAATATTGGGGAAGTTGAAATCACCTATGACAACAACTCTGTTACATCTGCACCTTTCCAAGATTTGCTGTCCAATCTGTTCTTCTGTCTCTCTGCTATTGGTGGGGTCCACAGAAAACATCCAAAAAAGTGACTGCTCCTTCCCTGTTACTGACTTCCACCCATACTGACTCAGTGGACAAACCCTCCTTAACAACCTCCTTTTCTGCAGCTGTAATGCACTTTTTAATTAACAATGCTACTCCCCCTCTCTTTTACCCCCCTCCCTGTTCTTTTTAAAAGATCTAAATCCTGGAACATCCAGCAACCATTTCTCCCCCTGTGAAATCCATGTCTCGGTTATGGCCACAACGTCGTAATTCCAAGTATTGATCCATGCTTTAAGTTCATCACTCTTATTCCTGACATTCCTTGCATTGAGTTGAGACTGTGGTGCTGGAAAAGCACAGGAGGACAGGCCGCATCCAAGGAGCAGGAGAATCGACGTTTCAGACATAAGCCCTTCATGAGGACTCCAACGCATTTCTTGCATTGAAACAGACACACTTTAACCAATCCGTTTGCCCTATCAGCTGTGTATCCTTCCTGACAGACTCTCTGCATTGAATTTCTGCCCGTTCAACAACTATCCTGTCCTCTGATCTGGAGCTCTGGTTTGCATCCTCCTGCCAAATAAGTTTAAACCCTCCCAAAGTGGTCTAGCAAATCTCCTGCCCAGGACATTGGTTCCCGTCCAGTTTATGTGCAATCCGTCCTTCCTGTACAGGTCCCACCTTCCCCAGAAGGTACCCCAATGAGCTACGTGTCTGAAGCTCTCTCTCCAGCACCAGCCCTGTAACCACGTATTTTGCTGCATTTGCTCCCTGTTCCTTGCCTCACTAGCATGTGGCATTGATAGTAATCCTGAGATTACTATTCTGCTGGTCCTGATTTTTCGCTTCCAACCTAACTCCCTGAAAACACCTTTTAGATCCTTATCCCTTTTCCTAGCTGTGTTGTTGGTGCTAATGTAAGATAATAGGTGAAGTCGACATGAGGGAGAAAGTAATGAAGTTTAAATCCGGGTTATTGTGTATGAGTGTGAATGCTCAGGTTATAGTACATAAAATTAGGGAGATAAAGGAGCTGATTGGCATGTGGAAAGATGATATTCTAGCAAATCAGACTATCTCAAAGAAATGCAGGCCTGGGTCTTAAATATTCCCGTATACAGTGAGTTTAGAAAAGGTAAAAAGGGAAGGAAAGGAGGAGAAGTAGCAGTTTTGCTTACAGTGAACATTGAAGCACGAAAGAGAGAGGATGTCCCACAGAGTTCATGGACAGAATCAATTTGGCTAGAATGAAGGAACAATAAGGATGCAATTACATTGCTTAGTGTAGTTTATGGACCACTGACTAGAAGGATGTGGAAGAAGAAATCTGCAGGAAAATTGCAGAGAGATACCAGCAGTATAGAGCAGTAATAATAGAGGGTTTTGATTACCCAAATATAGACTGAGATACTCATAGTATATGGGGAAGCAAGGGACAAGCATTTCTAGATTGTGTTCAGAAGAATTTCCTGCAGTACTATGTATTAAGTCCTGGGAGAAAGTGAGGACAACAGGTTCTGTAGAGACCGAGTTCAAAAGTGTGGTGCTGGAAAAACTGTAGCAGGTCAGGCAGCATCCGAGGAACTGTAGAGTCGATGTTTCAGGCATAAGCCCTTCATCAAGAATGTGAAGGGGAAAGGGGCCTGAGAGATAAATAGGAGGGTAGAGCTGGGGGTAAGGTAGATGGGATGGCAACAGGTGGATGCACGTTGAGTAGAATGTTGGAATGTAAGTTTGACAAAACTGTGGGACCAATGAAGATGGCAAGACAGATGGAGAATCAAGTTAATAATGCATACTGTTCTTGGCTTTATTAATAGAACCATAGAATACAAGAGAAAGAAGGTGATGTTGAACTTGTACAAGACACATTTTAGACCTCATCTGGAGTACTGTGTACAGTTGTGGCTGCCACAAGATAGGAAATATGTGAATATATTGGAGACAGTGCAAAAATGATTTACAAGAATAATTCCAGGAATGAGAAATTCAGTTATGAGGATAGATTGACAAAGTTGGGACTGTTCACCTTGGAGAGAAGAAGACCGAGAGGAGAATTGATCAAGGTTTTCAAAATCATGAGCAGGCTGGATAGAGTAGATTGGGAGAAGCTGTTCTGGCTCATAAAAGAAGAAAAAAAGAGGGTTAAAAGTTAAAGAGAAGTGCAAATGGAGCAAGGCTAATGTGAGAAAAACACCTTCTCACAGTAACTATTAGGGTAGAGAGTTCACTGCATGGGAATGCGATGGAGGCAGTTTCAATTGGATCATTCAAGAGAGTAGTGGATGATTATTTGGATTGAAACAATGCATAGGGATATGGAGAGGAGGCAGGGGATTGGCAGTAGGAAATAGAACCAGTGCAGGTAAATGGCCTCCTTCAGCGCTATAACAATTCTGTGATTCTCTGATTTTTTTTGTAGGAAAGAATGGACAGCCAATATTAAGGAAAGGATACAATTCTAAAGGGGATACAGGAATCAATGGACCTGTGTATATTTGTGCACAGATAATTTAAAGTGACAGGACAGGTGAAGAGAGCCATTAATAAAGTACCCTGAGTTTTATTAATAGCAACATAAAGAACAAGAGCAAGGAGGTGATGCTGGACTTGTATAAGACTTTTACTGGACCTCAGCAAGAATGTATTGCTCGGTTTTGGACCTTACAGTATAGAAAGGATAGGAATGCATTAGAAAAGGTACATAAGAGGTTTATGAGAATGGTTCCAAAGATGAGAAATGTATGTTACAAAGAAAAAATGGAGAAATTAGGACTGTTCTTTTTGGAGAAAGTAAGATTAAGAGAATATCTGATAGAATTTTTCAAAATTGTGAGGAGGCTTGGCAGGGTAGATACGGAGAAAAGGTTCCTGCTCATACAGGATCAAAAATAGGAAACTGCAGATTTAAAGTGATTTATACATAGTGACTTGGAAATGTGATGTGAAAAATAATTTTTGCACACAACAAATGGTTTAGGTCTAAAATACACTGACAGCTAGTGGAAGCAAATTCAACTAAACTATTCAAAAGAGCATTAAATGAATATTTAGATAAAAAGAAGCAAAGTGCAAGGGTATGGTGAAATGATAGGAAAATGGCAATATGTTGTAATGTTCATTTGGAGAACTAATATAGGCATGGTAGACCGAATGGTCTGTCTTGCAACATGTCTGTGATTCTGTGATGTGCTTTGTTTTACATGCTTCAAAACAACTTCATCATATAATCCTACTAAGATTCCAATTCTTAAAAAAAAACATTGCTGTTGTCAATATGTTCTTGCTTGTTTCATTAAATTTATGACTTGATAGCTAGCAAGCCTGGGAAAACATAAGGGAGCATGTGTAAATAATATAGTGTAAATGCATAAAAATCTTAGATTTATTTACTTTTCAGCTATCGCATGTACAGAAAGAGTCAAACTACAGGCTTCCCTTCACTCATCACAATCTTTTCAGCACCAAATTACCTTGATGTTTACAATAACAAAGGTAAGGAGTTCAACTGTAAATTAAATCAACAAATGAATATTAATCTTGAAAACATAATCTTGTTAAAAGGGTGCATGCTTTCTCTGTTACTTAGTACGTTGCACGTGAGCAATTACCATTACTCCAACATCAAAGAATGAGTAGTCTTACTTCTTTTCAATAAGGTAGCAAAGGAGGCAAAAAAAACCCATTTTAACTGGGAGCAGGTGTTGTATGGCCATGAGTTGGGGTGAGGAATTGAATGGTGACAGATTCAAATCAAGTCCTGGGGAAAGCTATAATTCCTGGACCTGATTTACAGGTCACTCAGCTGCTCACCCAAGATTGTTTGAATCATGTCATCCAGCAGCTGCACACCTCTTAAAAGGTTAAAAAAAAGGTGATCGAATGTGGACAGTTTTACAGATGGGAAGTAAATGAAAAGCCTGAAGCAGCTATTATTTAGACATGCCAGCTCACTGTGAGCTGCTGCTCATGATGATGATTGCTGACACTATCCCCTTTAAGTGTAGGGAGCTACAGGCCTCCTTAATTGAGTGCGGTAAATGAAAACCACTTCCTGGTATGATAGGCATGCATTACTGGGATGGCATGCTGGAAATCAAGCCCCACTATTTCCAGAATCATCACAGAAGTTGAAAATTTTATCAAAGTTCACCTAGTCCTCAATTTACCTGTTTATTGGACTCTAGTTAACAGAAAGTTCAGACCAGATTTCTGTACTTAACAATTAAAAAATAAATAATATCTAATCATAAGTAAATAACTATGAACTGTTTAACTATTTTAACCCTCTTCTGAACACACACACACACACACACACACAGGAAAACAGTTAAATGACACTAGTCTTCAGAATTCCATATCGGGGTTTCTTTTGCTTCCATGTCCTTCAGTACTCTAATCTTTTCCTTCAGATTCTTTCACTACTTCACAGAAAGCACAGATTTGCTAGTTCACAGATTATAAAGTCTCTGATGTATTAATCAAAAGCAATAGCTTAGAGCAATTGGTTAGAGAAAAGAAATGGTTTTCTTTAGCTTCAGTTATTTTACTGGAGAGAGAGAGACCATCTCCTGTTCTAGAGGTCTGAGGTTTCTCACTGTAATGCTCACACCCATAAGGCATTCATCTACCCAGGAACCAGTTGTTGTTGTTGTTGTCATCAGATGCTGAGTTCTGATGGAGAGTCAGTGGACTTGAAATGTTAAGGCTGCTTTTTCCTGACAGATACTGCCAGGCCTGCTGAGTTTTGCCAGCAATTTCTGTTTTTGTTTCAGATCTCCAGCATCTGCAGTACCTGTCAGGAAAAAGCAGCCTTAACATTCAAGTCCACTGACTCTCCATCAGAACTCAGCATCTGCTGACAACAACAACTGGTTCCTGGGTAGATGAATAGCTTATTAAAATCAGTTTCAGCAACTTGCTTCTTAAAAGTGCAGCAATTCCTTCCTCCTTTTTGTAAAGCAATTATTACCCAAAGAGTCCACAATTTTCTTTTAAAAAGCAATATTTTAAAATATTACATTATTTAGAATTGTTATAGGCATTTCATGGATGACTAGATGTTAGGTCTCACTCCTTTGAGATCCTGAGTTGTTTTGCTTACAAGTACAAATATTATCGTCATAGTTAGTGATGCTAATGGAATTCCCCTTTGTGACACAGCTAGGATAGCATCCTAATTATGTAAAGGTGGATTGTTTCCAGTCCAGCTTGCCCATTCTCCTTTTAGCTCTTATTATCATTTATTCAACTTTTCTGTGTTGGCCTGCTATCCGTAATCTACTTGTTTACCTACCCCTTTCAAAACTCTCTCTTGCTTTTTCTTTCTCTCTCCCTGTCTCTTTCTCTCTCCCCCTTTCTCTTTCTCTCTCTCCCTGCACAATATTAGCTCTAAAGCATTATTTCCTCTATTTAGTTCTTCAAAATATTGTTCTTGACAGTCATCTCATACATTCCAGGAATTTATCCTCCACAACATTTATGATAATTGGTTTTCCTAGTCTGTAAGTAGATTCAAGTCCCCATGATTTCTATATTATACTTTGTGATACATATACACCACAAATTATTTGATCTATATTTTCACTGCTATCACTATGTGGTCCTATTCATCACTCCCACCAATGGTTCTTCCCTTTTTCTCTTTCTTCGCTCCTTTGTTTCTATAAAAAGCACAGCAGGTCAGGCAGCATCCAAGGAACAGGAGAATCGACGTTTCGGGTGAAGAAGGGCTTATGCCCGAAATGTCGATTCTCCTGTTCCTTGGATGCTGCCTGACCTGCTGCGCTTTTCCAGCAACACATTTTCAGCTCTGATCTCCAGCATCTGCAGTCCTCACTTTCTCCTTTGTTTCTATGTCTTGGCATTTGAACCAAGATCCTCTTTCACTAATAGATTGAATTCAATCTTTATTAAGAGCACAAACAACCTTTTTCCTTTTTGCCTAATATTCCAAAATGTTAAATGCCCCTGAGGATTCGGTTCCTAGTCTTGGTCGCCCTGCAGCCATATCTCCATAATGGTAATTATATCATACCTGTTTGTTGTGAATACAATGTGAATTTAGATAGAGTGCCTTTAATCTTTTCTTTTTATTATTTTTGCAACCTCTAGCCTTATCTGCTGTTCCACTGTTTAGCTTGTATGTTTGTCCCATCCTACCACACTCAGATTATCAATTCCTGTATTGCTGCCTTACTGCCTTTTCTCCTTCACTCTCGTTAAATGATCACATCTTCCCTCATAGGCTCACTTGTTCCCACAGTTTAGTTTAATTAATACCTTCAATTAAATGACTGATCGGAATACTGTTTTTAGCAGAGTTTGGGTGAAGACTGTGCATTTTTCCCAGTCGTGGTTCCACGAACCAAAATCAATTTCTAATACACTAATCTTTCACTGTCTAATTGTATTAACCTCATTCAAATTTGTTCAATACTCAGTTATTAATCTATTGATTGTTACCTTTAAGGTTTTGCTTTTTAATGTAGCCCTAGCTGCTCATAATCTCTGAGTAGAGCCTCTTTCTTATCTTACTTATGTCATTAGTACCTAGATGAATCATGACAACAAAATCCTCACCTTTTCATCACTAGTTAATTTTGAGAGTAGATGTAAACCCTGGCACTGGTAGACAGCACAGCCTTTTCAACTTCAGCTGCAGAGAATTGTGTCTGTCCATCTTATTGTCCTGTCCCCTACCACTGCATTTCTATTAACTCAAGCTCCCTCCTTGTACCCCACCCCTCCCAAACCCCATACAAAGTTTCAATTATTTTCCTTACCACTGAGTCATGCTCCTTTTTTTTATGGTCCCTGATTTTACACACACAGTTAGGAAATTGATGGGATTAAAAATCAAAAAGTCACCAGTGTACTTAAGCAGGTGACCCTACAATTAACGGGTGCATTGATGGACATCCTTCAAGGTCCTGTTAACTTTAATTGGAGGGTAGCTAACGTAATCCCAATATTTAAAAAAAGAGGTAGAGAGAAAACAGGCTGACATTGATAGTCAGGAAATTGCTCAAGCCCATTACCAAAGTTTTAATAGAGAATACTTGGAAAACGGTGACAGATTTGATAGAGTCAGCATGAATTTACAAAAGGGAAATCATGGTTGAAACATCTACTGGAATTTTCAGGATGGAACTATCAGAGTTGATTACGGGAAGCTAGGGGATGGGGTTTACTTGGACTTTCCAAAGCCTTTTGTAGATGTTCCACATGAGAGGTTAGTATGTACAATGAAACCTTGTGGGTTTGGGAGTTGTGTACTGACATGGATATGCCATGGAGAGTGAGCAAATGACTTGTGCACGATGGATGAGATTGCTGAATAGGTCAATCTTAAAATACATGGAGCTGTACAATTTCCAACACATGCATTGATCAATGGAAGTAGGCTTGTGGTAGATAGTAATAAGGAATACATTATCAGATGTATCATACAACACTTCAAGACAAAAGAGCTTACTGGATTGCTCCATTTCAAAGGTGAATTTGAGCACAGGATGAGGTAAATTAAAGTGTGTAAAGAAAGTCTTATATACAGCTGAAAGATTCAAATATTGCAAATGTATCTATTAGAAAGGTGCAAATGTCTCTCCTTGAGAGACATTCCATAGAAAACAAGTTTTTGTAGAAAACACCAAACATATCACTAACTGGAGAAAGTCCAATGGCAATACCATCTATTTGGCTAAAATTTTCGAGGAGAAAGTGAGGACTGCAGATGCTGGAGATCAGAGCTGAAAATGTGTTGCTGGAAAAGACTTTTGTAGATGTTCCACATGAGAGCCCTTCAGGAAGAAGGGCTTATGCCCGAAACGTCGATTCTCCTGCTCCTTGGATGCTGCCTGACCTGCTGCGCTTTTCTAGCAACACATTTTCAGATTTGGCTAAAATGGTTTTGTAAAAAATTGAACTCAACTCCACAAGCTGCTGAGTTCAAAATTTCAATGATTGCAAATTCAGAACACAGCAGTCTGGATTGATATACAGAGGAATCTTGATTATCCGACATTCGATTATCCAAATATCAGATTATCCAGCAAGATCGCAAGGTCCCGATGCTTGGCTAAACTATGTTATCCAGCATTCGATTATCCAGAATTTGATTAACCAAATGAAATACTCCTGTCCTTGTCCTTCGGATAATTGACATGACGAAAATGTCCATGGCCTTCACTAACATGAATAGCAACACATTTCCTTAAATTAAGAAAATCACATATCAGCTGGTTTTTGCGAGAAGTTTGAGCAGAAGTTGCTCACCCAAAGATTCTGCATGAGAAACAAGGCACAACAAACCAGTCTCCATATTTTTTAACCATCATCCTGTCTCATGATGCTGTTTTGCACCTCTGGAGCAGGTCAGGCCTGAACCTAAGCCTTCTGGCACCACCAGTCTGTCATAAGAATTCTGATAAACCAGTGTCTGGATATTTCCACATCAACCTGTTCAGCGACATTATTACACATCTCTGGAGCAGGTGAGACTTGAACCCAGGCCTGCAGGTCTAGAGGTGGAGATACAGCCCATTGCACCATTGGAACCCCTACAAACCAGTGTCCAAAGAAAGATTCAACAAGAGAAAAACAGCTGTGGGCTTTAAGTTCAGTCAATTAGAGAAACAATTAATTAGATAGGCAGGCCTAGTGGAGGGGTTGGTGATCTGCTGCATTGGTGACCCTGGCCACAATTGGGCCTTCTGTTTGGGTGGTAGGGTCAGGAGGTGGCTGGGACGAAAGGTGACTGAAAGAGGTGAACCCTTCCTTCCCAATCAATCGATGTGTAGGGTACACCAGTATTAATGTGATGAGACCCTTAATTGATCACAAATGCAACAATTGGCATCAGCTTTTCCATGCAATTGGATCGTCTTGCCTTCTGATGACCCACCTGATTAATGCATTCCCCCATCTCCCAGCCTGGTCCCAGATGGGTGAGTGGGCATTAAATTCACAGATTGCATATATTTTGAGTACTAGGAGCTTGCATGAAAGACAATTAAGATAACAGTGATCCTCGCTTTATGATAACAAAATTTGTTGAATAGCAAATATTTAATCTGCAGTGAACCAAGAAATAGAGAACTCAGGAACAAAGTCAATGAGCCTTGAATAAGTTTACACTTCAAAAGTTCTTCATTTACATTGAATTACTTTGCAATTTCTTAATAAATGCTTGTTACTTAATAAACCACGAGATTATCCTTGCAAAAGTTAGTCAAGGAAGTTTCTGCAGCTGCTATTGTGGTATATAACCTAAGTAACTGATACTGTGCTAAGCTGTTACTCTACTTCATTTTAGCTGCAGTATTGAAATACGAGAATAATGTTATGAACATTCGGCAGTTCAACTGTTCTCCGCATCCTTACTGGCTACCAAATTTTATGGATGTCTTTACTTGGTCCTTGCCTTTTGTTGGTGAGAAAGGTATGTGAACAAACTTTTAAGCTTCAGCTTACAGGATGACAACTCTCAAGGCTACTATATATAATTTCCAATGTAATTTTAGTCTGTAAATTACATGGATTTAAATTTGAGTCACTTTAAATGTTGTGTTAGATTAATCCAAATTATATTATTTTAGTAATGTGCTCCTCTGAAATTTTAGTGAAATAATTTAGAAAGAATCCAATTTTCTCATAATTTTAAAAAAACTCGTCTGTAAATAGTGTCATGTGAATCTTAATTGTGGATGGGTGCAGAAAAGTGAGAATATTGTGTTGTATTCCTTCTCCATGATATTCTTATGGATAATTCCAAGGTAGTACTTTTTACTGGGATGTAAAAGGTGTTTGAGCAAAACTTAAATATTCACAGTATTTAATCTGTAATCAGTCACATACTATGGATAATGTCTTTGTCATTCAGTAGCATGGTGATTGCTGGTATTGAATGGTCAATCGTTTATGTTTGTTTATACGTTTGGAAAAATAAATTTATGTGGCTAAGCCTATCCTGTCTATCAACTATAGAAGGATGTTTTCTTTCATCTGTTGCCTTGGTTCAAACTTTACGTAGAAACAAATATTCTCTAGTTCTGTAATCATAAGCTTTGTTAAACATGTGGGTCTCCTTCCACTTTGAAAGGAAATTAATGTAAGCTTCTGTTTCAAACACACAAAGAGAAAGCTACCTAAAATTTAAGAGTATAGCTAAGTTTTCACTAAAATAATATGATTCAAAGCAATCTAGGTTATCCTGCTTATTAGAAATGCAGTTGATTAGCTCAGTTCACTGGGCAGCTGGTTTGTGATGCAGAGTAACACTAAAAACATGAGTTCAGTTCTTGCAACAGCCGAGGTTACAATGAAGGTCTTTCTTCTCACCATGGGTATAGTGACCTTCAGGTTAAACCACTGTCGGTCATCTCTATAATTTATTACTTAGATTGCCACATTGTAGCTTTTATATTTTTCATTTTATATTTATCTTTATTATTTTACCAATTGGAAGAATTAGATCAAAGCATGTCAAAACAGATTTTAATCAGACTGCCATCAAGATCCTTGGTTACATCATCACCATGGAAACAGCAAAGCTTGTCCCAAGACTAAATGGCAGATTCGTGATTGAACAGACGTTTTCTGTACTTGTGGCTTCTAGGGTATATCCAAGGAAATTTGGATCATTTAGGTTGAGCCAAATAACTTTCCAGACAGTTGCAAATACCAATGCAGTAGGTGCAAGGAATGGCCCATGACTGAAGCTAATGAACATTTATAACAGACAATACGATTTTGATTGTCCTTCGTAATTGCTATTCAATATTGTAATAATTTAATTCTCACTTAGGTTTAAGTAAAATCTTAACTCTTAAAAATATGAAGCAAACTTTAAAAGATTGTAGAACTACAACATTTTTTGATGAACTAGATTTAAACTGCAGACATAAGATGCCATTTCACACAAGTTTTGATTTTTTTTATGTCTTACAATTCAGTTGACTTACTGTGCAAAACATGACCATTACTTCAAATGATTGAACAATACTGTTGTTTGTGATAATGAAGGTTTAATTCATATTATCATGCAATACATGAAAATCTGCCAATAATATTAATTTTTTTAAAAATTCTTTTTCATGGAAATGCATTTCATACTCTATAATCTTTGATCTTGGTCTTTCTGGAGTTTTCACAACTCACAGATAATCAATTGATTTGCTTTGAGACAGTAATGTGAAAGTGCACAAGAACACCCTAAAGTGATGTATCCTTCTTCTTCCCACTCTCTCTGATTTTCATTAGTCTCATCAGCATCTTTTCCAATAAAGAGGTTGTGATCAAGATGATGGTATGATGGTCAAGATTAGCAAGGTGATGGCATTGTTCTGAAATTTAATTTCATTCTTTTCTTGTTTCAGTGACAGAAATGTTGGTGAATGTTCTAAATATCTGCTCTGATGATGAACTCATGACAGATGGAGATGAGATATTTGATGGTAGGAGTACATTTTTACAATTTACAATATATAGAAAAAGAGTTGCCTTCATATAGCTGACATGGTGTGAAGATTCTGGCCTATACATAATTCTTTAGAAAACACTTCTAATGAATAGAAATACCTCTGGTACTTAAGTATAGTATCTTAAATGATGGGGGGGAAAAAAAGGTGTATAGCTAACAGTCAGGAGAAATGCAGATTTCTGAAGATAAGACTTGGGACAAGAATAAGTTACAGAGATAATGAGATTTAATCAAGATGATAACTTTGAATTGGAGGGGTTGCAGGAATGTGTCCAATATATATCAGTAAAGATCAGGCTAATGGGAGAACAAGTCTTGCAGCAGGAAGATGGGAAGTCAGAATAGCTAAGTCTAGAGATAACAACGGCACAAATGTGAATTTTATCAAATGGTTGTGGGTGGGGCATGGGTGAGAATAGATAATCTTTGTGTTGGAAATGACAAGATCAAATAAGATCCACACCTACTGAATTGAACATTATCAGCAAATGTGGAAACTCAACCCATGTAACCTAATGTCACTAAGGTGCAGCACATAAGCTAGAAAGCAAAGAAGGCCAAGAACAGACAAACTGCTGAAGTAAAGGTGGAGCTAAACAAAAGGAAATCATTATTCAGTGTGTTCTGGTTATAAATAATTAAGTAATATAAATTAGAATCACAGAGATATACAGCACAGAAAGAGACTCTTCTCCCAAACTTTGAAGACCCTTCGATCCAACTCATCCCTGCCGACTGGCTATCCTAAATAAATCTAGTCCCATTTGCCAGCATTTAGCCCATATCCCTCTAAACCCTGCCTACTCATATATCCATCCAGATGTCTTTTCAATGGGATAATTGTACATCCACCACTTCCTCTAGCAGCTCATTCCATATACACATCACCCTCTGCATGAAAACGTTGTCTCTTAGGTCCCTTTTAAATTTTTCCCTTCTCAACTTAAACCTATGCCCTCTACTTTTGAACTTGCCCACTCTGGGGAAAAGACCTTGTCCATGTCCCTCATGATTTTACAAACCTCTGTAAAGTCATCCTTCAGCCTCCGATGATTTAGGAAAAATAGCCCCAGCCTATTCAGCCTCTCCCGACAACTCAAATCCTCCAACCCTGGCAGCATTCTTGTAAATCTCTTCTGAACCCTTTGAAGTTTGACCAGAATTACATGCAGTATTCCAATAGTGGCCTAGCCAATGTTCTGTACATCTGCAACGTGACCTCCCAACTCCTATACACTATGCACTGAAAAATAATGGCAAGCATAACAAACACCTTCTTCACTATCGTATCTACCTGTGACTCCACTTTCAAGGAACTATGAACATGCACTCTAAGGTCTCTGTTCAGCAACACTCCCCAGGACCTTAGCATTAAGTGTGTACCTACCCTGATTTGCTTTTCCAAAGTGTAGCATCTCACATTTATCTAACTTAAACTCCATCTGCCATTCCTCAGCCCACTGGCCCATCTGATTAAGATCCCATTGTATTCTGAGGTAACCACCTTCGCTGTCCACGACACCTCCAATTTTAGTGTCATCTGCAAACTTACTAACCATAATTCCTATGTTCACATCCAAATCATTTATATAAATAATGAAAAGCAGTAGATCCAGCACTGATCCTTGTGGCACACCACTGGTCACAGGACTCCAGTCTGAAAAGCAACTCTCCATCACAGTCCTCTGACTTCTATTTGAGCCAGTTCTGCATCCAAATAGCTAGTTCTCCCTCTATTCCATGTGGCTTAACCAGTCTACCATGACGATCCTTGTTGATTACCTTACTGAAGTCCATTTGGATCATATCCACTGCTCAGTCTTCATCAATCCTCTTTGTTACTTCTTCAAAAAACTCAACCAAGTTTTTGAGACACAGTTTCCCATGCACAAAGCCATGTTGACTGTCTCTAATCAGTCCTTGCCTTTCCAAATATATGTAAATCCTGTCCCTCAGAATTTCCTCTAACAGTTTACCCACCACTGTTGTCAGGCTCAGCGGTCTATAGTTCCCTGGCTTTTCCTTAACACCTTTCTTAAATAGCCAACCTCCAGTCTTCCGGTGCCTCGCCTGTTGCTATCAATGATACACATACCTCAGTAAGGAGCCCAGGTACCTCTTTCCTAGCTTCCCACAGAGTTCTAGGGTACACCTGATCACCTTTGTGTTTTAAGACATCTAGCACCACCCCCTCTGTAATATGGACATTTTTCAAGATGTCGCTATTTATTTCCACATGTTCTTTATCTTTTATATCCTTCTCCATAGTAAACACCAGCAAAATAATCATTTAGTATCTCCACTATCTCCTATGGTTCCCCACATAGATGGCCTTGCTGATCTTTAAGGGGCCCTATCCTCTTCCCTAGTCACCCTTTTGTCCCTGGAATCCCTTTGGATTCTTCTTAACCCTATTTGCCAAAGCTATCTCATGTCCCCTTTATGCCCTCCTGATCTCCCTAATAAGTATACTCTTCCAGGGAATCACTTGATTTCTGCTGTCTATACCTGCTTCCTTCTTATTCTTGACTAAAACCTAACTTTCTCTCGTCATCCACCATTCACTACAACTACCAGTTTTGTCTTTCACCCTAACAGGAACATACTGTCTCTGGACTTTCATCTCATCTCATTTTTGAAGGTTTCCCATTTTATAGCCCCCCCTTTACCTGTGAACATCCGCCCTCAATCAACTTTTCAAATCCCCTGTCTGATACCGTCAAAATTAGCCTTGCTCCAATTTTGAACTTTAACTTTTAGATCTGGTCTATCCTTTCCCATCACTATTTTAAAGCTAATAGAATAATGGTCACTGGCCCCAAAGTACTCCCACACTGAACCTCAGTCACCTGCCTTGCCTTATTTCCCAAGAATAGGTCAAGATTTACACCTTCTCTAGTCGGTGCATCCACATACTGAATTAGAAAGTTTTCTTGTACACACTTAACAAATTCCTCTCCATCTAAGCCATTAACACTATGGCAGTCCCATTCTACATTTGGAAAGTTAAAATCTCCTGCCATAAACACCTTATTATTCTTACAGATAAATTGAGATCTCCTGACAGATTTGTTTCTCAATTTCTTTCTGATTATTGAGGGGTCTACAGTACAATTCCAGTAAGGTGATAATCCCTTTCTTGTTTCTCAGTTCCATCCAAATATCTTCCCTGGATGTATTCCCAGGAATATCCACCCTAAATACAGCCATAATGTTATTCCGAATCAAAAATGCCACTCCTCCTCATCTCTCGACCCCCCCCCCACCTTACTTTCAATCCGTCCTATAGCATAGTAACCTGGAACATTAAGCTGCCAGTCCTATCCATCTCTAAACTACATCTCTGTAATTGCTATGATATCCCAGTTCCATAATCATACCCTAAGTTCTTCTGCCTTACCTGTTAGGCCCTCATTTCATAAGAGCTGGTCTTGGTACCAGAAACCTGGCTGTCAGTGCTACATTCCCCTGAGAGTCCATCACCCTCTACATTTTCCAAAATTGCATATTTGTTTGAGATGGGAATATCCATAGGAGACTTCTGTATCACCTGCCTCCCTCTCCTACCTTTTCTGGAGGTCACCCATCTACCTGACTGTATCTTCGGTTTATCTCCCTCCCTGCAACTGCCATCCATCACTCCTGATAGCTACTGTAAATTCCTCATTGTTTCTACCTGCCACTCCAATCGATCCATGCGATAAAATAGGATTCACAATCTTGGTGCAGACGTGATCATCAGTAGCATGGGAACTCTCCCTAATCTCCCACATCCAACAGGAAGAGCATATCACTCTACTAAAGGCCATTTTTGCATCTTAACAATCTACAGACCCAGAAAATACCACAGTCTTACTACTCTAAAAACACCACTGCAGGCTAACTTAGTACCTATGTTTTTATATTTTTAATCAAGAGACTGGTCTCAATAACAACATGTAATCAAATAAAAAAACACTCTACTCACTATTGTAGATTTACAAAAGAAAAGCAGTAAGGTTACACTTTGAAAAGCCACTGAGCTGCTCCTGCTCCCACATACAGGTTTCTGTGAATGTCACTGATTAGAGTTTGTTTATTTTTCTTAGAACCTGCCCAGAGATACTTGAAAATAGACAGCAAATGCACAAGCTGTGCAGATTGCTGCTGTGTCAGAAAGCAGTGTAGGTTTCTTCCTCTGTTTGAATTAATGCCCATGTGGTCACTACCCTTTGTTTTCCTCCTTCTTAAAGTTGCCATTGTTTTGATTTATTTCCCCAAAGTTCCAAAATAATGCAACAGCTTATAAAACAATAATTACTGCTCCTAGAATTCAAGGAAATCAGCTCCAACTCTGAAAATACCTCAAAAAAGGAGCAGCTCTTACAGCCACCATTTTTTCCCCGTCCTTCATCTTGGATTATCCAGAATCCTTTTCTAGCAGTCCCATTGAGATAGGCAGTAGCAATGAGACAATGGCGGAGGATGACCTGCACAATTATCTCAAAGGGTGGCAGAGAGGTTTAAGACACCTTAATGTGTTTTGATAATCGAGGAGGTAATCTATACATTATTTTGATGCTTTATTCGAGGTGGAAGCCTGATTCGAAATGTTCCCATTTTGTTATTTCAAAAAAAAGTGAAGAGAATTTAGGCTTCTCTTTTCTGAATCAAATACTGCTTTTTGTTCCAAGCAAATGCAGCTGCCGCTCGTAAAGAGGTCATCAGGAACAAAATTCGAGCCATTGGCAAAATGGCAAGAGTATTTTCTGTGCTCAGGTAAGAGTTTACAAAGCTTTTTCTTTTCACTGATTTTTTAACTGATCTCTTGTACTTACTCAAATTGTTTTCAATAATGTATAAGATGTTCATAAGATGTATAGAATTATAGAATCCTTCCAGTATGAAAGGAGGCTATTTGACCTATTGAGTCCACAGCGACCCTCCGAAGAGCATCACACCCAGACCCAAACCCCTGCTCCAAATCCCCATGACCTCATATTTACCATGGCTAATCCATCCAACCTGCACATTCCTGGATTCTATGGACAATTTACCACTGTCAATCCAACTAACCTGCACATTTTTGGACTGTGGGAGGAAACCGGAGCACCCGGATGAAATCGTGCAGACATGGGGAAAATATCCAATTTCCAGACTGAAATAGAACCTGGGTTCCTGTTGCAGTGAGGCACAGAGCCACCATACCTCATTGTAACTGTTTAAAGGACTTCAAAAGCACAAAAAGATTAATTCACAAAGTATCATTTAAAATGTGTTCTATCATTTTAATAATTACTTCAAAAGTAATCCAATAGTTATTATTTATGTATCAATTTTGCTAATAATGTACAAAACATAAAAATAATTAATGTACAATATCCATTAATCGCCCAAATTTATCTTTAAAAATGTTGCAAGTAAAAATGCACAGCTTGAATTTTAGCACGCAATTATGAATTTAAACTGATTTTTCACATAGATTCTTCCAGCAGGCACCGAAAAAAACCACACAAATCAATATCCTATGTGTAATCAGTATGTATATATATTTGTATATGTGTAATAAGCAGAACTCAGAGATGCATACAATGATGGAAATTATAAAACAGGAGGAAGTTGTTCTTCTTACTGCATCCAGCATTGACTCTTTAACTGAAGCGATTTACTATTTTCCTGTCATTTTCCCATATTGATTTATATTTTTCTTCTTCAAGTACTTACCTCATTCCATTTTAATTTACATGTGTAGCAGAACAAAAACTGCCAATGGGAAGCTTGTTCTAGTATCGACAGCAAATTACAAATGACATAAAGTCTGGGACCCAATGTGGTTGTGCCACTTCAAAGTTTAACCAACATGCATTGGGAGGCATACAGAAAACTGTCATGTTAATCAGTCACTTCAGTGTGAAAGTAGACTAATTAATTGTGATTTAATTGAGAATTCATAGGCAATGTGAGCAGGAGTAGTTCATACAGCCCATCGAACCTCAAAGAGCCAGCAAGTTATTTTGAACTCAGCCAGGTCAACAGGTGAGAGGACAGTGAGGCAATATGGTTCGTTGAAACGGCCCTGCTTATGAACAGTGAAACAAGGTAACAGTTGAACTGTTACATGAAAGATTCTCACTACACAAATCTGTTCGCTAAAGATTTCACTGCTTCATGCATAACCTCCAACTTCTAAAAGTCATTGTACTTTACTCACCTTGATTTGTACTTCTTTACTGCTGGCCTTCACAGCAGGAAGTGAAGAGATTTGCAGCTCTTTAATGCAGACCTTTAATGTGAGTGCAAGAGAAGCAACGCTGGAGAAATGCCAGCAGCTACACCAGCCTCTATTTGCTCAGCTTATGCTTCTCCACAGGACAAAGTCAATGGATACAAAGATCAGATAGATAGAGTCATAGAGATGTACAGCATGGAAACAGACCCTTCGGTCCAACTCGTCCATGCAGACCAGATATCCCAACCCAATCTAGTTCCACCTGTCAGCACCTGGCCCATATCCCTCCAAACCCTTCCTATTTATGTACCCATCCAAATGCCTTATAAATGTTGCAATTGTACCAACCTCCACCACTTCCTCCAGCAGCTCATTCCATACACGTACCACCCTCTGTGTGAAAATGTTGCCCCTTAGGTCCCTTTTATATCTTTCCCCTCTCACCCTAAACCTATGCTCTCTAGTTCTGGATTCCCCCACCTCAGGAAAAAAGACTTTGTCTATTTATCCTATCCATGCCTCTCATAATTTTGTAAACCTCTATAAGGCCACCCCTCAGCCTCCGAAGCTCCTGGGAAAATAACCCCAGCCTGTTCAGACTCCCCCCATGGCTCAAATCTTCCAACCCTGGCAACATCCTTGTAAATCTTTTCTGAACCCTTTCAAGGATCACAACATCTTTCCGATAGGAAAGAGACCAGAATTGCATGCAATATTCCAACAGTGGCCTAACCAATGTCCTGTACAGCCACAACATGACATTCCAACTCCTGTACTCAATACTGTGACCAATAAAAGAAAGCATTCCAAACGCTGCCTTCACTATCCTATCTAGCTGTGACTCCACTTTCAAGGAGCTATGAACCTGCACTCCAAGGTCACTTTGTTCGCCAACACTCCCTAGCACTTTACCATTAAGTGTATAAGTCCTGCTAAGATTTGCTTTCCCAAAATGCAGTACCTCACATTTATCTGAATTAAACTCCATCTGCCACTTCTTAGCACATTGGTCCATCTGATCAAGATCCTGTTGTCATCTGAGGTAACCTTCTTCGCTCTCCAATACACTTCCAATTTTGGTGTCATCTGCAAACGTACTAACTGTACCTCTTATGCTCGCATCCAAATCATTTATGTAAATGACAAAATGTAGAGGACCCAGCACCGATCCTTGTGACACTCCACTGGTCACAGGCCTCCAGTCTGAAAAACAACCCTCCACCACCACCCTCTGTCTTCTACCTTTGAGCCAGTTCTGTATCCAAATGGCTAGTTCTCCCTGTATTCCGTGAGTTCTAACCTTGCTAACCAATCTCCCATGGGGAACCTTGTGGAACGCCTTACTGAAGTCCATATAGACCACATCTACCACTCTGCCCTCATCAATCCTCTTTGTTACTTCTTCAAAAAACTCAATCAAGTTTGTGAGAAATGATTTCCCACGCACAAAGCCATGTTGACTATCCCTAATCTGTCCTTGCCTTTCCAAATACATGTACATCCTGTCCCTCAGGATTCCCTCTAACAATTTGCCCACCACCGACATCAGGCTCACTGGTCTACAGTTCCCTGGCATGTCCTTACGACCCTTTTTAAAGAGTGGCACCACGTTAGCTAACCTCCAGTCTTCCGGCACCTCACCTGTGAGTATCGATGATACAAATATCTCAGCAAGAGGTCCAGCATTCACTTCTCTAGCTTCCCACAGAGTTCTCAGGTACACCTGATCAGGCCCCCTGGTGATCTATTCATCTTTATGCATTTCAAGACATCCAGCACTTCCTCCTCTGTAATATGGACATTTTGCAAGGTGTCACCATCTATTTCACGACTTTCTATATCTTCCATATCCTTTTCCACAGTAAATGCTGATGCAGAATACTCGTTTAGTACCTCCCCCATTTTCTACAGCTCCACACAAAGGCCGCCTTCCTGATCTTTGAGGGGCCCTATTTTCTCCCTAATTATCCTTTTGTCCTTAATGTATTTGTAAAACCCCTTTAGTTTCTTCTTAACTCTATTTGCCAAAGCTATTTCATGTCCCCTTATTGCCCTCCTGATTTCTTTCTTAAGTATACTCATACTGCCTTTGTACTCTTCTAAGGATTCCCTTGATCTATCCTGTCTATACCTTACATATGCTTCCTTCTTTTCCTTAACCAAACCCTCAATTTCTTTAGTCATCCAGCATTCCCTATACCTACCAGCCTTCCCTTTCACCCTGACAGGAATATACTTTCTCTGGATTCTCGTTATCTCATTTGTGAAGGCTTCCCATTTTCCAGCCGTCCCTTTACCTGCGAACATCTGCCCCCAATCAGCTTTTGAAAGCTTTTGCCTAATACCATCAAAAGAGAAAATACCCGACAGAAAGAATCTAAAAGCTGGAGATAAGCTTTCTTGATGTGTGTGTGCACCATAGTGTGTCATGAGCCAGGCTTTCGAGGCAACGTGTACTGACATTTGCCACTTACTGGAGTAAGACCTCCTTCACTCTGGCCTCAGTTGGCATTCATTTATTGTCGTGGTGGTTATCACTAATGAAAACCTCAGTTCTCTGACTCTCTCTGGAATTCTGAATTCTCTTCTGAAAGGTGAGAAAACAAAGAGTTATGAGTGTGAGAAATTGTTGTGTTTAGAAAAAGGAGGTAAAATGGTTGTGAAGGGTGACTCTGAGGCATGGGTGTGCAATGTCAATGAGGTTGAATTTCAATATAGGCCATTTAGATGGAAATTGCAATGAAATAGCTCTGTTAAGCATCTATCCAGCAGTGGGAGATTATCTTAGTTCAGAAGATTAGCATATGGATCAGTTTGGTTAGACTGGAAAACCATGAATGGGAGTAGTTTATAGGCCAACTAACAAATTCACTGAAGGACAGAATATACGGGACAAAATGTGGAGTTTTATAAGAAAGATATGGTAATTGTTATTGGTGGTTTTAGTCTTCATACAGATTTGACCAAGCAGACTGACCAAGCTATTCTGGAAGATGAATTCATAGTATTTATTTAGGACAGTTTATTAGTGCAGTACATTCTAGTGCCAACCAAAGACTAGACAAGTTTAGACCTACTTTCCTGCTATCACATAATGAAACTAAATGTGTTAACGATCTCCTAGTTGAAGGAGCTTCTAGGCAAAACTGATTCTAACATTTTAGATTTCAAAGTCAGTTTGAGGATGAGAAGTGTGGGTTGAAAGAGTATGTTAAATTTAAGTAAACAGAATTGCAAACGTCTGAGAACTGATTTGGCTGAAAATAACTGGGTAAACAGGTAGGATGTAGAGAATGGTGGGAGATACTTACTTGGGTTACTTACAGTGTGGAAACAGCCCCTTCGGCCCAACAAGTCTACACCGACCCGCCGAAGCACACCCACCCAGACCCATTCCCCTACATTTACCCCTGTATCTAACACTACGGGCAATTTAGCATGGCCAGTTCACCTAACCTGCACATTTTTGGACTGTGGGAGGAAACCGGAGCACCCGGAAGAAACCCACACAGACACGGGGAGAACGTGCAAACTCCACACAGACAGTCGCCTGAGGCAGGAATTGAACCGGGGTCTCTGGTGCTGTGAGGCAGCAGTGCTAACCATGATGCCACTGTGCCACCCACTTAAAGACCTATTTCATAACTCATGGCTTAATTATATTCCTTTAAGAAAAAGAGTACATGAAAAAATAGCATTGTGAATAGCTAAATAAGCAAGTTAAAGTTAGTATCAAATTAAGAGAAAAAACATTTAATACTGTAGTGATTATTTGTAGGTCAAAACATTTGATAGTTTTTAGACACCAACAAAAAATGACTTAAAAAGAGAATGAAATAAGAGTATAAGAGCAAACTAACTAGAAATATAAAAGCAGATATTAAGAATTTTTATAAGAATTTAAAAGGAAAATTAATGTAGCTAAACTAATTGTTGATCCCCTAAAGAATTAGACTGGGCAATTAATAAAGAGTGGCACCACATTAGCCAACCTCCAGTCTTCCAGCACCTCGCCTGTGACTATAGATGATACACATATCTCAGCAAGATGCCCAGCAATCATTTCTCTGGAATTATTGAATAGGTATTATGTATCTGTCTTCACTGTAGAAGGCACAACCAAATGTCAAACATATTGGTCAGAGTATTGAGTATTGGGAGGTCATGTTGCAGCTGTACAGGACATTGGTTAGGTCACTGTTTTAATAGTGCGTACGATTCTGGTCTCCTTCCTCTCGGAAAGATGTTGTGAAACTTGAAAGGGTTCAGAAAAAGTTGACAAGGTTGTTGCCAGGGTTGGAGGATTTGAGCTATAGGGAGAGGCTGAACAGGCTGGGGCTGTTTTCCCTGGAGCATCAGAGGCTGAGGGGTGACCTTATAGAGGTTTACAAAATTTATGAGGGGTATGGATAGGAAAAATAGGCAAAGTCTTTTCCCTGGGGTCGGGGGAGTCCAGAACTAGAGGGCATAGGTTTAGTTGAGAGGGGAAAGATATAAAAGAGACCTACGGGGCAACTTTTTCATGCAAAGGGTGGTACGTGTATGGAATGAGCTGCCAGAGGAAGTGGTGGAAGCTGGTACAATTGCAACATTTAAAAGGCATTTGGATGGGTATATGAATAGGAAGGGTTTGGAGGGAGATGGGACGGGTGCTGGCAGGTGGGACTAGATTGGGTTGGGATATCTGGTCGGCATGGATGGGTTGGACCGAAGGGTCTGTTTCCATGCTATACATCTCTATGACTCTAATCCATGAAAATCAAGAAGTGAAAAGAAGGGAGGTACTCAAAGCAATTGTAATTACCAGGGAAAAGATGCTGAGAAAACTATCAGAACTGAAAGCTGATCTCCTGGATCTTCTTGGCTGCATCCTAGGATCTTAAAATTTAAGTGGCTGCAGGAATAGGAGATAGATTCATTACAATACACCAAAATGTCCTCAATTAAGGAAACGTTCTAGCCAATTAGCAAATCACCAAACTAACTATTCAAGAAAGGAGGGAGACGGTTTCCTGCTTTCTGTCAGCCAGTTAGCCTAACATTTGCCTCAGCAAAAATGCTAAAATCCATTATTAAACAAACTACAGCAGGAAATTTAGAAAATCATATGATTAGTCAGAATCAACATGGCTTTGTGAAAGGGAAGTTGAGTTTGACTAATTTATTAGAATTCTTTGAGGAGATAACAAACAATATAGATAAAGGGGAACCTGCACATATGGTATACCTGGGTTTCCAAAGGCATTCAGCAAAGTGCCACATCAAGAAAAGCCACTCTTTTTCCACAAATCTGGATGACACAAATTTTTGCGCAAAAGCAGATGCTTTATTATCGGACAGCCAGTGAGAGATTTTCAATGTGACCAGAAATAGTCATTCGTCTACTTGTGGTGACACCTCTTCATGAATCTCTGCCCTACACACAAAGACAGTATTTTTTAAAGGAATAAAACAAAAGGTTCATCAGTCACATGGTCGATTGTCGTTACATAGTTTAAAATAGGCAATTATGAATTTACAAAACCCAATGAATGTCGATGTCCTGTGATAACTTGTGAATGGATTACAGGGACTGATTATCATATTTTTCATGAGCATGTGTTGATGGGAAGAGATTAAAACAGTATTTATGCTAATATGGAGGGGATGTAAGACAATGGGAACAGGAGCCTGCAGAGGAATTCACATCTGTGGCTCCACTGGATCCTTTTTCTGGGATACAGTCAGCCTCCCCCCTACTGAGATGTTCTGTCTATATTGTAAGAGGACAGACATACAATTGATACTGCAGTGAGTCTCTTTGGCAGTGGAGTGTTTAACCCTTGAGCCCCCAGTATGCCTTGAAAGAGAAGTAAAACATGGAATTGATCCTTTTGTAGCTTTCTAACTTCCTCATATCAACATAGCAGAAAGCAGATAAAAGGGACAATGGATCATTTTTGGGTTAGTAAGCCTAGAATAGTGAAGTGCCATATCATCAGTTCATGGGCTTCATCCATTTACACCCCATATCAATGACATGGCAACTTGGTTTGCTGATGAAACAAAGAAAGGTAGATAAATAAATAGTTAAGAAGACATAGAAAATACAGAGTCAAGAAAATTTCTGACTTAGCAAACCTGACACTGGGGTTAGTACAGTGACTCAGGGATTTTCGATTGGATCTGGTGATGGTGATGGTGATGGTGGTGGTGGTGGTGGTGGTGGTGGTTGGGACGGAAGTGGTTTGGCAAGGTGACAGGTGCTGACTGAAGTTGGGTCTGACACATCCCAGACACAGTGCAGAAGGAGCTATAGGTGGTGGAGTAGGGCTAATTAAAAGGCCCACCTTAGCTCTCTGCTTCATCCCTGTTTCAATAAGAGCAAAAAATATAAAGAGCATTCTAGCAATCACATCTCCCCTGTCTCACCTTCTGACACACTTTCCAGGGTTCAAAATTGTTAACCCACTGCCCCCCCCCACCTAATAATCCCACACACCCTCCATGCCAACCTATGCTTCCATACCAACTCCCAAGGTCCTCCATACACTATACACCCACCAATGCCCTCAACCACCTTCCTTACAAACCTCTGCCACCCAACCACCTCATAGCCTTTTGTAGACCTAAGCAAGGTTTGTGCAGAACCACCTCACTAACTGATCCAGTTTCCACCCTGGGCAGACCAGAAGAGCCATGCTACAACAAAATAAAACAAAGTTCAAAGTATTTATTTCAGATGGCACTGTCTATAAATTTCTTGTTTATGAAAGCCTATTCAGTACATTAAAGTCTCCCAAATATTCAATTTCTTCTGAAAACAAATATTTGTATTCTTAGCTCCACATCAAAGCAACTAATCTCCTAACAACTACTTGGAGCTGTGAATCAAATAACAAATTTACAGGTGCCCCAATTTGACAATGACAAGGTTTTGGAAACTGTTAAGCAGAAATTATAGCTCTCAGGGTCACAGCAAGTACCTGTGGAATCCCAGCAATGAAAATTGCTTGTGTTTTTAGTAACAGCTGCTTCCATGATAATGGTAAAGTCGCCATTATTCTACCAGCCATAAGGCTGGTCTCTCATTAGAGAGAAATGACAATTGGGGGTTAAACCTGGGAGTCACCACATTTCAGGTGATGGGAGAGTTTGAGAAGGAGAGTGATTTCACGGTAACATCAGCCAATGAAGAAATTGAACACCTGCTATTGGCATCACTCTGCGTCACAACTGGCTGTCCAGCCAACTCAGCTAATTCATTGTAAGAGGAATTGAATAAAGAAGTAGGAAAATGTTGCTATAGCTGATTAGTGTCTTTATGCTTCTACATCTGATGTTGTTGCGTGCAGTTTTGATCTCCTTAATTAAAAAATTATAAAATTGCAACAGAGACAGTTTGCTCAACTGATTCCTGAGATGAGAGGATTATGAAGGAAGTTTCTGCAATTGGAACTTAGAAGAATGAAGAATGATCTTATTGAAGTATATCAAATTGTGAGGGGAATTGACAGGGTGGATGCTGAGATAACGTGCACATCTTATAGATTTGTATGTCCTTTGTGTAGATCCCTATAGCTAAGGGCCACAAACTAAAATTTTGGAGATCTCCTATTTAAGGCTGGAAGGAGGAGAATCTTTCCTTTTCTCAAATTGTCTTTCATCTGTGGAATTCTTTTTTGTGGAGGGTGGTAGACATTAGACATTGAAAATATTCAATGCTGAGTCAGATTGTTGATCAACAATCAAATGTAATTTGGGGAGGTGGACATAAAGAGGTAGGTAGACATAGATAGAGTTGAGACTGCAATGAAATCAGTCATGATGTTAGTAAATAGTAGAGCAGGCTCTAGGGGCTGAATGGTCTACTGTTGTTCCCAGTTCCTGTGTGCTTGTGTCATGCAAAAATGGGCTGATAATTTTATAACAGGATGTCAATAAAGGCTACAAATTCAAAGAATCCCACTTGCACTTCCTTTATTTCTTCTGGCAAGCTGCAAAATGTTTTTTAAAAATTAATCTTAAGTACTGCCATTTCACTAGAAGAAAATATTGTTACGTTCAGACATGTTCCCAGTGGCAGGCCGTTTTTCCCCTCACTATTGCCCTACCTCATTATAGTTATTTTAAAATATTGCCAATTTTTTCTACATCAACGCATGAAAAAATTAATGCAAAATTGCTGTGATTGGATCATTAACATGCTCAGTAAATAAACATTTCAAAGTGGTCTATCAGGCCCAATCATCATTTTAATTTAAGAGGCTTGTAGCAGTGTATGCTGACCTGCCTTTATCGTATCTTATTTCATTTTGTTGTGGTGAGCGTATGGTTGGGAGGCTCACCTGGCTTATGATCATACAATTCAGCTCCATGAGTGGGACCCAACAGAATGGGCACTACTTTTGTTGCATGTAATCTCTGCTGTCACTGTATTTAATTTTACATTTCAAATTTATAATTGAAAGAAGCTTGAAAAAGCAAAGTATTGATGAATACCAGGAAAAGAATCACAACTATTTTGTTTCTTTTTCAGAGAGGAGAGTGAGAGTGTTTTAACTTTAAAAGGCCTGACTCCAACCGGTATGCTGCCCAGTGGAGTGCTCTCTGGAGGCAAACAGACCTTACAAAGCGGTTGGTGTGCTTTGCAGTCCATCCTTCATATTCCTTTACTGTGCCTACGTCAGTTGTACCCTGATGACAAGAACCTTCTGTTATTCCCTAGCAGTTCTTATTAAGCTGTTTTACACATTTCTATTACAGATTGTCTTCTACTGAGAAGAAATAGTTATTTTTTTAAAACTTCTTAACATTAAAATGTCCACAGTTATTTTTTATGATACAAACAAAGTTAAACCTAGGAGGTAAATATACATGTTTTTGATGTATTGATTGCCAATAATAGTTATACAAATCATGAAGTATTGCAAGCAACTTGCAAATTCTGGACAATTTAAAAATTATTTCCTGCTTTCTGCAAGAACATTACATACAACCATTTCCTTTGCAAAAGTCATGCAGAAATTGGGAATTCCCTTTATGAGGAACTATAGAAATAAAATCCTGTTTAGTCACTCCATGATATTGGACACTCCTGTATGGTGCAGTTAGGCTGCTCTCATGTGACTAGGACATAAGTATTTGTAAGAATCCAGTTATTCTGGGTTGGATAATGGTTGATTCTTTTGAAAGGGACATGTTCTATTAATGAAAGCTGTTGGTGTAATAAACTAATAATAACTTATTTTATAGTAATTCCAAGTTTAAGTCAGACATGGGATGCCTTTAGATCTTAGAAATGAACTATAGACTAGGACTATAAGTTTAGTCACAGTCACCTGGGATTGAAGATGTGACGGATCAATAATTGATGTCTCCCAGGTTTAATGACTTGCTTAAAATTTATAATCAATACTTCAGGGTGGAGCTCATTCTACTAACTGTTGGTGTAATTGGTTTCTCAGTGCTGAGATATTTAAAAAGGCAACTTAAAGTCCTGACTTCAGTCATTGCTCCTTTGATTAAGTCTTAACTATGATACTTTCTTTAAATGCCATTTATTCTTCCTGACTGAAAATTTAAATGGCTAAATTAAAATTTACTCTTGTGTTCTTCATAGGCATCAGTATCTTGTGCATTAAAAATCTAAGACATGAATATTGAGCCAGTAAATGACTAGTCTGTTACTTTTTGACTTACCAGTTTTGAGAGGTAGTGTTATAGGGCATTAAGAATTAAATAGGTGCATTGAAATTCCAATATGTTTTATCATTGGCCTGATTTGGTTCGGTGTCAGCAATATTTTGTGCAGGGAATTTGAAATCCTCATAAAACTGCTGGATGGCAGTGAGTACAGGCAAGGTGCTTGCCCCATCGTCATGTAGGAAGATCCCAAGTGCCAGACATGGTCCTCCTGTGAACCTTCCAACTGAATAGCTCTTGCTTTGGCAAATGAAATATCTGCACAGAGGCCGGTATCCCATCACCAAGTCACCCTTTATTTACACTTGCCTAGTACATGAGCTCTGATCAGCTAGCTCAGTGCCACTCCCTCGAGCGAGACTCCTCTTTATATATCTGTCAGCGAAGAGACCCTGATTGCCCCAATCAGGGATGTCATTCTCAACAAGATCCACCTGGCCAACCTTCGTCCAATCACTAAGCTGGCATAAGTGTATGATGTGGACAATTGCACAAGCATGAAGATAAAACAAATTAAGACTTGCAAGATTGTATTTTCAAAGTGCTGTAAATGTAGACAATCAGTCAATTTTGTTCCATTCGAGCCATTAGTGGCAGGAATATATTTTTGTTTAAAGGTTGTATACTGGGACGGGGTCCCCTGTGGGATAGCGAGATGAGGTTCGAGAGTTGTGAGCGCCAAGGCAACAATGACTGAGTGTTTACACCTGTAAGGCCTCAAGTGCTTGAGTATCTTTTAATGGTAGGTGTGGCCTAACTCATCAATCTTTGAGGTCTAATGCCTGCCACAAATGAGCCAGTGAAAAGTTTTTTAAAAATTCCTTTTACCTTCTAACACATCCACACCCACCCCACAGCTCTCTATCCTAGTTTCTTAGTTCTTACTGAGGCACCAAGGGCTTCCAGCAATTTCTAAGCTATGAAATTGTTAACAGTACAGAAAAAAAATTGGCAAGCACTATTTTATATTGTGCTTTAAAAAGATGTAGTTTGAGACACAATGTAATTGAATAGACTCCTGCCTGTTTCATTTCAACTTCCCTAGCAGAGGAATTGAATTCAAGAGTCGTGAGGTGATGTTGCAGCTGTACAGGACCTTGGTAAGGCCACATTTGGAGTACTGTGTGCAGTTCTGGTCGCCTCATTTTAGGAAAGATGTGGAAGCTTTGGAGAGGGTGCAGAGGAGATTTACCAGGATGTTGCCTGGAATGGAGAATAGGTCGTACAAGGATAGGTTGAGAGTGCTAGGCCTTTTCTCATTGGAACGGCGAAGGATGAGGGATGACTTGATAGAGGTTTATAAGATGATCAGGGGAATAGATAGAGTAGACAGTCAGAGACTTTTTCCCCAGGTACAAGAGTGTTACAAGGAGACATAAATTTAAGATGAAGGGTGGAAGGTATAGGGGGGATGTCAGGGGTAGGTTCTTTACCCAGAGAGTGGTGGGGGCATGGAATGCGCTGCCTGTGGGAGTGGCAGAGTCAGAATCATTGGTGACCTTTAAGCGGCAATTGGATAGGTATATGGATAGCTGCTTAAGCTAGGACAAATGTTCGGCACAACATCGTGGGCTGAAGGGCCTGTTCTGTGCTGTATTGTTCTATGTTCTCAAACTGAAAAAAATTATAATTCTGCTGGCATTATGATCCTCTATAATTCCTCTATAGAAATCAAATGTTTAACATTTAAATGTTATAATGGCCCCATTTTTGTGAATGACTGGGTGATTAAATGTTCTATTATAAACAGACTCATTTGTCAGCAAATAAATATTCATACAAGTTTCTGCCTGCTTTCTGTAACAATATCCTGCAGTGATTAGTAAATGGTAAATTTTAGTTAGTAGAAATTCTTAGAGTGAATGTGCAGGCAAATCTTGAAGGCACATATGCTCTTAATTAGCAAGGGTTACAGGAGAATGGGATTGAGGATTATCTCGGCCATAATTGAAATGTGGAGCAGACATAATGACCGAATAGCCTAATTCTGTTCTTATGTCTTTTGGTTTTATGGTCTAAGTGTAATCTAGCTACTTATCATACTCATGACTGAGAATGTTGTGAAGGTGGGTGACAGCACATATTAATGTATGCAATTTCCTTATCTGTATAGATGTAGGTTCATTGTAAATGCTAAGTTAGGAGGTCTTGTCTACTAATGATCTGTTGAAAGAAGAAAAGTTCATAGCTGAACAGACTCATGCCACTGAAACTTTTCATTTGCAGATCAAATGTAAGAATGCCAAATTTCACAATCTCACAACAATTTATTCTGCAGGAGAAAAGGCAGGTTGACAGTTTTTGACAATGCCCCATTCTCCTTGCTGTTTGAAATGCATTCAGCTAATTGACATAAGGAGAGGGCATTGGCTAGACCATTGATATACTGATCAAAATGATATTGTTAGTGACTTCCTGATGTGCCTCACTATCACACTTCAGGAGGATGTTAGCTGCATGGATGCTTACGGCCATACCAAGATGGTATTTGGCATTTGTTATTGCAGAAGTGCATGAGTGAGCATCAGATTTCCTTATGATTCCCAATGGCCACCCTTGGTACTCAAACAATGGCTACTATTAAATGCAATTTCAAAGTCTAAACCAAGAAGGACATGCTGGAATATTTCATTCCAAGATAATTGTAGAAGTTTACTGAAACTTGTTTAGATTTTACAATTTAAAGTCCAAAGTAAAATTTATTTTAGTAATTTCATTGTTTTTATTATGTTTAGTTTTAAAGTAATCCATTCATGTTCCATACTTCTGATGATTGAATATGAATCTGTTGGAAATAGAAAGTTCCTTAACACTTTCCTGATAGCTCAGTGATTGATTACACTGTGCTGCATGGGCCTCAGCCAGTATAAAGCTCGGAATAGTCCATGTTTGAAACTGATTGATTGACATTTAGTTAACTAAATGGTGGTGAGGAAATAACAGTTACCCTACTGATCCATGGTTAAGATGACAAAAAATCTGTTCTTTATTATTATCCAGGTCTTGCATGCACACGTGTTCAAATGTTGGTTGAATAGTACCCAGCTTGATTTTGAAAACTTATTGTGTTACAGTTTAACGACTCCAAGTTGCCTAGTATTGCACACCAAAAATAGCCATTTGAGTGAAGATGGACAGTACAACTAGTATATCCCAGCAAGCAAGATACCCCAGATTGTTAAATACTCTCCAAAAGATGATAAAAATGAGCTGAAATTGAAGTAGTAGGCTACAGCATTTGTCATTTTACAACATCCCTGTGGTGAAATGCCTTACCCAGCTTTAGAGTCAAGATTAGAGTGGTGCTGGAAAAGCACAGCAGGTCAGGCAGCATCCGAGGAGCAGGAGAATCGATTTTTTGGGCAAAAGCCCTTCATCAAGAATCAGACGAAGGGCTTTTGCCCGAAACGTCAATTTTCCTGCTTCTTGGATGCTGTCTGACCTGTGGTGCTTTTCCAGCACCACTCTAATCTTGACTACCTGACGAAGGAGCAGTGCTATGGAAGTTTGTACTTCCAAATAAACCTGTTGGTCTATAACCTGATGTTGTGAGATTTTTAACTTTGTCAATCCCAGTCCAACACTGGCACCTTCACATCACAAAACCTACAGACTGTACCCAAGATCAGAGATGACTTCCTCTGTTATTGCATCTAAAGTGCTTTATTCCTTATCATCATTGACAACTATTCCAAGTCTTTGATATGTTAAATCCAATCATCTCCTGCATTATCAGAATCTCCAATTTTGTAGAATTATGGTCATTTGAGTTTTCACCTATCCCATCATAGACAGGGCATCTCAAGCATAATGTTCTCTTCCTTTGTCCTGAATTTAGAAGATGAAACACAGATTATTTATTGAGTTAATTATTAACTTAATGTTTAAAAGCTTCTCATCATGCATTGTATTCCTTTACAAAATTAGAACATTGGAACTTGATATCAAGTTATAACTTCTTATAAATTCTTAGAAGTTATAAGAATGCATCCTATTACATTTTGTGAAGTTAAAGCTGACATTTTTTTTGAGCCAGATACCATTGCCAGTATAATATGGTCTGAGTGTAGCCCTATATGATAGCTCATGTTACATATACCACAAAGACTGGGTCCCTGTTGAGACAGATGTCTTAAGCTTTTTTTCCAACACTGTTCACACTATTATGATAGCTCAGACATATAGTCTGAATTCTATGCTTCCTGATGTAATTTTACTTTCATGTTCATAACTGACTGACTGAACACACTACACTGACTCCATTGCACCAGTAATTTATATTGGAATGTCACATATTACATATCATGATGTCATTATTACATAATAATAGTCTTTTGTGGCTGAAATTAACATTAGTGTATCACTGCAGTTGTTCCTTTTGCATTTATTGATATAATGGACCTTAGTATGTTAAATTAATTATAATGAATAAAACTTTTATTATTGATTCATGTCCATTTCTGTAGCTAAAGGGACAATCATTTACCAATTACAATTCAAACATTACCACCATTTTCTGAAGGTAGTATCACATGCATAACTTAAAATTTAGGAGGCTTTTTTTTTCATTTGTTGAGTACATGAAACACCAAAAACCAATAAATATTCTTCTCTGCCATGATATCACTCAGCTGTTTTTTGCCATGTAATAACAAAGATATTTCTAATTCTTTGTTACATTTTGGTAATGCCATTAGATCTTTGGTCTCACTGCTATGATCTATACTGGAGCAGAGCCAGTTTTTCTTTCTTTTCCTAATTTTTATTGAACACTCTTTCATTGAGGCAATGAGATAATCCATTAGAATTCATCAAAGAGCTCATTGTCTTTGCAATCAGCGTAATCACAATTCAAGATCCAAATTGGAATTTCTAAACTTTTTTCAATGAAGTTTTCATAGAATCCCAATGTAATTTTCATTTGAAATGAAGCATGTGTGTTGTTGACTTTGTGCTACTGGTAATTTAAACAGCAGAAGAAAATGTATCCAAAGTTATTTTAATTTTGACAAATATAATTAATGTAACACATTAATACTCTGAAGACTCATTATGCTTTGTGTTCTGAAATATCAGTGTTTTCTATTTTTCTTTAGTCTTTTGCTGAATAAGTATTTGAAAAATAATCAAATGAATAACAGTACAGTTAATAATGCTTGCAAAAGCAGCTACTGTTTGCTCTGAAAATATGTAAAACACTGATTGTTTATTGATAGAAAGTGTTCTTACTTAAAGCTATTCTGTTTGGGCATCTGTCATGGTTAAAATATCATCAGTAACTAAAATATTCATAGCTTCATTTCAGTAAATAATGTCCATTCCTAAACAGATGTATGAATTGGATTATTAAATTATATTTGTAATTAAGCAAAAGTCATGTCCATTTACCTGTGGATACATAAAGCATTGTGGTTTCCCTTCACTTGAAAAGGTGCTTTTAAGACATGATTAATAACTTTTTGCTAATTGTTTATTTCTGTTTTGCACTCCCATTAGGGATGGATTATCTGCAGTCATAGAAAACTAGCTAGCAAAATATTTAAATCTCATATTAATTTTGATATAATAGTCTGGATATTCCGAGGAGTAGCGCTCAGTTAGATTTGTTTGCTGTTAGGATGGAGATGCGCATTTCTAGTCAGGAAGTCTGATCCTGGTTACTTCAGACACGCAGATTGTACGTAAAATCAGCACACCATCTATTGTGCAGGATACTTGGGGGAGGTCAAACCTGTGTCGGTGTGTAATGTAACTGTGGGGTTAGGGCTGCAGTTCTTTAAGTACTTGTGTCACTAGTGACTAGGATTCCAGGTAAGTAGTGAAGTGTTTAGTGTCTGTTGGGGTTCAGTGTGCAAGGTGGTTGTTGCCACCAGCAGAGCAGAGGCGGGGAGGAAGTGGGTGGCGGGGCCGACAGGAATGAGGATGTTCTGCCCGATGGTTGAGGTGAGTGGTGGGTGGATGAAGGTTTTTTTTGTAACCCATTTGTGGAAATGCATTAAGTTGGCAGGGGTGGGTCAGTTGGGGTTGGGAGAGCAGGTGTAATTGTCAAGGACTGGGAATGTAAGTGTTGGGTAAGGTGTAGTTGGGGGTGGGGGTGAGTGGTAAGTTGATGGCTCAGCTTAATAATCAGCCAGGAGTTGAATTAGGTTTCTTTTTGTCTAACGTTTTTAGTTATGGTCTGTTACGTTTGATATTCCATAAGGTCCTAACAAGTAACCCCAGTCCATTCTGTGTTAATGACTATTGCACCATTGGAATACGAGGGCCACTATACTGTATAGTGATATAGCTCCATAACACAACTGAATGACTCTTGCCTGTTTCTAGCTTTAATGATTGATACGTAAAAATAAATATTGATTTTTTTTTAACCCATTCTATACTTTGCTAGTTCACCTAATGAAAAATGCACGTTGTGTTTAAAATCAGACTGACTTCTGAAAATTTTTCATGTTGAAGTAAAGGTTAACTTAATTTCCTATTAAAACTGACTTCATGAGACAGTTAAGAAATTATTATAATTTATCTATAAGGTACAGTATCCTTAAAAAAAATGCTGTTATTTGATTTTCATTTCTGATACTTGATGGAAAATTTTCATGACAAGATCATGGAAGGAGCTGTGAGATCCTAAATTATCAATCAAATATAATTAAGCTTTTAACGTTGGGAAAATTAACTGTTAGGACAAAGTGAATACATGTAATTTAGGGGCATTGTTAAATTGCAAATAAGAGTCTGATATGTTGTGGAGCTGGCAGAACAGGATTGTTTTGTCAGTTCATTTATTGTCTGTCCAACAATAAAAAGATGTACACTGCTCCATTCTCTTTCAAATTTAATGTTAGTGCTTTGAGAGTGAGAATGTGAGCAGGAGTATGAGCTCTTTCACAGCAATGGAAAATAAATCGAGAGCAGCCAATGGATCACTTGGTAGCTTTTCATGAAGTGAAGTTATAATGTTTTGCACCTTTAGGCTTCATTGCAATCCAAAGCTACGTTACTGGCGCAGCTCTGATTTATACAATTGTTTTTGTGTTTTTCTTCTTATATTGAAAAACACTTCTGTGTATATGCAAAACATGTAGTTGAATGACACGATCTGTAAACTGTGACTGCATTTTTAAAATATTTCTTTATTTTTGTGCTAAAACAACAATGACTCATTTTCTATTATTTGTTTTGAATGATTAGAGTTGAAAGCAAATATGTCCCCGATATATTTGAACAATTTGTGTTTCTACAATATCAGAGAACGATAGGCCTGATGAACAGACATTCTTTTAATGTATTAGTCAAAATTGCTTTGTGTGTGTTTGTTAATTATAATCCTATGTTACAGATGTTTTCTAATTAGCTTTTACTAATTTTATTGACTTGTTAAAACTTTCTTCCTGCTAACCTTCCATTCTATGCTGTTTTAGTCACAACTGTAATATTTCCTCCTTTCTATTTCTCTGAACTGTTTCTCTTTTTTTTCTGTCATCTCTTCCTTTAGAACAATCAGGTATTCTCTCTTTTCTGCTTCAATTTGTCACAGTCTCACATCTGTCTGATTAACCATTCAGAATTTCCTGTATTATTAGTTTTGTAGCTTTGCCATTGCAATTAATATTCATCAAACAAAGAGTTTGGGTTCCCTGACATTGGAAGTTTAAGGACAAGCAATAAACCACTGGTCTCTAATTCGCTATCCACAGAGTGATGGGCATGAAATTGGACAGGACTAGAAATAGATGAGTATCACAATATGGCATTATCCCATGCTCAATAATTCGGATAGAGGCCATACACAAACTTTGTGTTGCCTTTTAATTTAAATGATTCTGCATGTAGCCAACAATGTGCTGTTCAGTGACTGTACACCTGCTCTGAGGGTACAAGTTCTATGAAACTAACAAGAGCTAAAGCTAGCCTGCACTACCTGAAGTGATTCTGTAGATCTTAAAGGGGAAGTGTTTCATGGCTGCAATAGGTGTTGGAAGTCATTCACAATTGATTATGACCGAGGAAGGATAGAACATTGACAAACCATGAGAAAGAGTTGTTTAAAGGTTTTCTCAAGCTGAACAGGAGACCGTAAGTGATGCCAGAGAGAGAGGGAAAGGGAAAAATGTCATCTGTCCACAGAAGAATACAAGGTTCAGAAGGAAAACTCTATACAGCTGTTTTAAGAGCTGTGGCAGCCAATGTCAAGAGTAAAATCTAGGATATGGATGTAGTTCCAAAGAGGTTCAAAGGCCTAACAAAGGCAAATGGTGCAGCATCTTGGAATAAAATATTCTGGCAGCTGCACCATTTGCCTCAGAGACTGCTAAATATTCCATACGCCCAACACTCACCTATACACAATCTCTAACAACCATAATTCATACCTATCATTCATACCTTCACTTTACCCTTACACACTTAGTAGTGCTGTATATTTCATACGCAGATATCACACTGTGAACACTGTCAACTGTTTAACCATGTCCATATCATTTTACACCATACTCACTGACACACTTCCCTGTCAAGGTAGTGCAGAACGAGAGGCAGTAACACCAAACTGGCAATACTTCACTTCTCTGTAACATTGCAGGATGCACCAGTCACTGTTGGAGGAACAACCAAGACTGAGGAAATACCAATCACTGGGTCTGAAATCATCGATAATAATGGCATCATTGTATCAGATCATTATCTCTCTCACATCTTATTTCCGTCATTCTACAACCTACCTTTGTATTTTTCATCTTCAGTTAATGAAAAAACTGCAATCTCATCAGTCAGGTACAACAGGAAGACAGTAATGAAGAAAAACATTGTCACTCTCTTTCATATTGGCAGCTTCTAGCTCAGACACTGATACTGGACTCGTTGGTGGGGTTTGCCTGTTGTGAGGCTCCAGCATGACTGGGCTAGAGCCAGGGTTGGGGAGTTCATCATCCATGTGTTAGTTCACCAGAGGTCAAAGTTGGCATGAGTTCTACTGCAGGACTTTCAACTGGGGGCTTTGAAAAGGCTGTTTACTGTCGCAGGCCAATAAATGCATTTAAATGCTTTTTGCATTGGCAGATCTGTTGGAAAGCCTGCAATCAATTTCAGTATGAAGTGCTTCCAAATAAACCTGTTGGACTATAACCTGGTATTGTGTGATTTTAAACTTGAAACAAGGCATTGTGCAGAGCATCTAGCCTATCCTTTCCATCATGGAAATCGTGGCCTACTCCATTTGCACACATGCAAATCCCAACAACTTGCAGCATCTAATGGCTGATGAATCAGCTTATATTGCAGCAAGTGTGAAAGTCACTCAACATTTGGGTGCTGCAGTGATAACTCAAGGCTGAAGTAATGCAGCCAAATATGTTGCCATACAAGCAAAGACTTTTCTCAAGTAAGTTCAACTTGTTGTCACGCAAACTCGATTGATGGTATGACTAGTCTCTGTTCAAAGAGAATTGCGGTCTATCACAGCAAGCAGCAAACTGCCCTTGGATTTTGGAGATGCTGTCTCAGAATGGGCATGAAGCATCAATCTACTTTCCTCTCTCAGGATGACACCATTGCCATTTTGCCAGTGCCCACACTATTGTCAGCCAATCTGACAGTCAAGATTGCAACAAAGTATGCAAAGGTAATATAGCCTGAAGCTAGGCTATCAAAGACTGGAGTTGCTGGAGGTCATTCTCCAAAGGCAAATCTGTACTCTGTCCCTTTGAAAGCTATCAACTCTGTGAGCTGAGAATGCAGAAACACTAGAAGAGGCATAGACACGTGGAATACAGCAAAATGCAAGGGGAAGATGCGTTGATGATTGTTTGCAATATGGCATGTTTGATTTACAGTTTTGTTTGGAACATGTAGTTTGTGGTGACTTCTGCATTGTAGTCAGAAGAACGCACTGATGGTCAGTAATAGAGGGAAGATAAGGTGTCGGACTTGTGGTGAATGAGGATCAAGTTGTTTTTCCTGGTACTGTTGTCAAGTGAGATGATTGCATAGAGTCAAGCCAGGAAGGAACTGTTGGTTGTTTCCTCCCTTCCTCCTGCTCCTTTTACGTTGTTGTTTGTCGCGTAGCTGGTGATAGGGATGTGCTCTCATGATGGCGAGGTTGTGAAGCATGCCACATACCACCTGCAAAGCAGTCCAAGGAGCAAATGCACCTTTTAAACAGCTTGATAGTTCCATAGAAGTATGGTTAATGTTATATGCATCCTCCCAAGGCAAACACGTTCATTTGTTGTGCACTGGAACCCACTGGTTTGTTATACTGGCTCAATGGAAGTGATACAGCAGAATGAAGACTGCTCCCAAAATACCAGGCTTTGATCTGTGTGACACTTTGCTATAACAACACACTAACAGGATGTTACGATCATGAATTTGCTTTGGCTGAAGTAAATCTCAGTGCCATATACAGGCACCACAAAGCAAATTCATAAATCTGTGTGCTCACTCACTCCATCTGCTTCTTGCTGGCAAGACAGGAGGAAATGTCAGTTTTCTTGGAATATGGAGCCATAGTGGTCTGTATTTTGCAACAGTATGTAATGGTGACTCCAGCAAAAGGTGGAAACAATGAGGAAGCACATTAGTTGAGCAGTTGTGTGAACCTCTCTGGAACAAAGGGTACCTTTATCTGAAAGAGGTCTCATGGAGAGAAGGAAAGCCAGACAAAATATTGTGTTGACAAGTTGTGAAGTACAGGCTTAATTCTACATAAATACTTTTGTTTTCTTGTTTAACTTTAATTCCCCTTCATGTTCATGAAACTTGCTGCCACTGGAATAAGAATCCCTGCTTCATGATCTATGGGCTGACCATACAATTCCATTTCCACAGTACAGGTAACAGGTCCTGGCAGCCAAAAGCACCTGGCCTAGATGGAGTGGATGATGGAAGAGCTGAAATGGGTTGTGTCCTCAAGGAAGGTCAATGGTGCTCTGGTATCATTAGAGGCTTGAGCATTGGCAGAGAAAATTGGACCTTTAGACAAAACCGGAATAGGTTCCCAGTTGCATTTGTTTGATAGTATGAAGAAAAGAAGCTGCTGCTTATATTTGACAATAGGTAGGAAACTGGTCAGATGTGAGGAATTCCTGAAATACCCGAAGATCCAGTGACTGAAGACTGGACTCAGGGTGCACAACTGGTTATGGTGTCCAGTTTCCTTGGTGTGAGAGGAATTGGAGTTCACAATAGAATATCTGTTTGGGAAGGCCATTGGGAAATATTGGGGTGAGGTCCAAATATTCAAATGTCTGCAGCAAATGTTTGAGTAGAAGGAAGGAGTTTGAGCATACCGGTGGTATTTGGGTCAAATATGTTGAGAACAATCCAGGCATCCTTGGAAAGCATAAATGGTGACTGCTACTACCTTACAAGTTCAGCAAGTAGGGCTGAGGAGTCTTTGACCTTGCGCTGTACACTCCAGTTGTATCATCCTATATGGAACCTCTGAAATGTTTGAAAAACAGGAAATCTGGATGTTGTCTCACCCACCCACACTACCACTGTTCTTGAAGGCTCATACCAGCCCTCTGCAAATGGTCAACATCAGGCTTTGTTGGAATGCTACATCTAGCAGGGCTCCCACTCTGTAATCCTGTGGGTGGGTGCAGATTTCCAGTGACAATTACAACCCATCAAGAAAACCCAAACGTATCCTTACTGTTGTGGACAGTGGACTCACTGCTTGAAATATCTCTCTAATCTCATTTCAAAGATGGATGTTAGTGAGTTTGAGAAGACCCTGAGGAGGTAACTTATTGCTTCTGTCACCAAGTATGGGATGACTTTCAATAAAACTAAATTTGACATTGGGTATTATGATCTGCTGAAGCCACAGAATTATGAATGTAAATGACCATCCAGTACCAATTCCTTACCTAAAATAAAATCAAACCGTTGGAGAAACTCAGCAAGTCAGGCAGCACCTGTGAAGAGAGAAGCAAAGTGAACATCTCATGCCCAGGTTCTTCTTCAAAACCGGCCAGACTTCTCGCATCTGCTTTAAGGATTCCTTTGTTAAGGATGTCGCCCACTTCAAAGGGAAGAAACTTTGGACTACTTTCAGACATCTTTGGAGTGAGATGCCATCCAAGAGTCATCAAGTCCAATGTCTCCCCTTAGTCTTTGACCGGAAGAAAAACTGAAAACTAAGGATCTCTGATGATTACCAGGCATGCTATGAAAAGATATCTAAGGTTGCTTACTCTTTACCTAGGATTAAGAAAGCTTTACAAGTTCTCAAGTATGCAAAGTATTTCTGCAGTCTAGATTTGGCCTAATGTTATAAGCAGCTACCCATCGCGGAACAAGATATTGAAAAGACAGAATTCTGAATGGTTACCATGGGTCTTTAGAAATATACAAGAATACCATCTGGGCTTTGTCATTCCCCTGCTACCTTCATGCATTTGAGAGATAAAACTGTTGTCTGCCTTAATTTACAGTTCCTGCTTGTGTTTCTAAACAATATGCTCATCTTGAGCTCAATATTTGAGGAGACCCTAGACAGAATAAACATCACTTTAGCCTGCTTGTCACAGTTTATCCTGAAAATCAGACTAGAGAATGGCCAAATGGATAGCTGAACGTCACACAAGGCTAAAGCAGGGTTATTTATAACAGGGCCTCCAGCAGAAGGTGACAGTGGTGACAGAGGGTGCCAAACAGAGAGCTTGAGCTGTTGAGTTCTCTGGAAGAAAGGGTATCTTTGTCGCATGAGGCACCATGGGGAGAGGGATAGACAAATGAATTCCTCAACCGAATGTCAACCAGTGGTTTAATTCCATGTAAATACTGTTTCCTTGTTTAATTTCATTTCATAACTTTGTAAAATCCTGATGCTAGTGGAATAAAGATTCTCTGCTTCATGACCTTCGGATTATCTGTGTGTTAAATCTCATGTTACAAGTGAACTGGAAATAGTTACAATTTCCAAGTAGGAATGAATCTGATGCATAAAGGTTTCTGGCCATACTGCTATTGGCAATGTTGCACTGGACATGCTCAGCAGTTGCAGTTATGGCTGTAGTAAGTATCAAATTTCAGATTGGAAATTCTGACTGAAGCAGAAATATTGAACAAATTGTTTATTGCTGAAACTGAGGTTGGAGAATTGCTTCCAGGAAAATATAGCTGCTTCCAGAGGACCTTTTCTTTCCCCCTTCCCTTGCCTCCTGTTCTAGAAGCTTGCCCTTTGTTTCCTCTTTGCGTGTTCCCTTGATGGTGTAGCCCAGTGAGAGTTTTGTGTAGAATTCCTAAAGTCATTCAATATCCATCACAGCATTTCTGTGGACTTGAGCAACTTTACACAACACTGGAAACTGTCAAACACTGTTATAATTACAATAACAGTGAATAGAAATCAATCAGCAAATCACCTGAAAGTCCTCTTTCCAATAGCATAGAAGGTGGGCTGAAGATGGTGGAAGATTCTTCATGTTCTTGAATGCAGGTTCAACTGTGAAAAATTAAATTTTTTATATATCTGAAGAATTGAGTTTTGGAATGGCAACTCTGGAATTTGATCTGCCTACTTCTTTCTTCTGGACACTCCCTGTGTGCATGTTAATGCCATCACAAGAATGTGAGCCTGTGAACCTAGCACTAGAAATGTGCATTGGGGGGATTGGTTTGGAGAAAAGATGGCACTCACTGTGCCAAGCCAAAGTTTGTAGCTCATTAGTTTTGTCCATTCTTGACTGAACAACTAGATGGTAACAATATGCAACATGAAGGGTCTCATCTAATCATTTCTGCAGTCTGCTGTAGACCTGTCAGCTATACTTGGAAAGACAGAATGCAGACAAGTCAGTGGTTTTCTTGTCCAGGTTCTCAACTAATCAAGGAAATGTGATGCCAAAAATACCAAAAATAATGAAACTGGTGGGACACAATGTTCACTTAAATTACCATTGTATTTCATTATTGTTTTACATTACTGAAATACAAATATTGAGTAACTCATTATTATACTGTAAAATCAGAACATCTTGTGCCAAGTGATGGAAATACACAAACATTATTATGAATTAAAGTAATTATTATATTCCTCACATATCTGTGGTTTTACTATATTACAATTGACATTTTTTTCTAATTCAGACTTCATTAAGTTTACTTGCGTTTGTACAATTACTCATTGACGTAATGTAAATATGCTTCTAATATATTGTGGTGGTACTTACACTTAGATATATGAAATGATTATAGTTTTTGAAATTTTTTTGATTAAATGTAGCTTGTCGTAGATATAACAGTAGATTAAAAGTTCACAGTATAATCAGCAATGGTGTTTTCAGTTTAACTATAAAAGCATACCAGTCATTGTAAGGTACAGGTGGAGAAATGATTACATTCCAACATCAATAAATTAACTGTAACAAAGTTATTCATTTTCATCCAAAACAATCAACCTGAATATTCTCATATTATCACAATTAACTTTAAATCTGCATATTCAATTTCACAACCTTATTCAAAGGTTATAATTCACATAAACAGCCTGAGCTGATTCAAAATGGGAAGCCACACCATCAATAGATACGCAATGACATTTAATATTGTTGTACAAGTGTTAATAACTGGAAGAAGTGTTCTCTCTATTTCCAAGGGAAGTTGCAGCTGTTACACAAATCAAAAGGATCTCGACATTTATTAATAAGGGAAATCTTATCTAACAACTAGGTGAATGTTACAGCAGTTACACCAGCAGAGAGAATGTGGTACTTGTGGGTTAGAATAGAAAAACAAAAATCTGGCACTGGAACGTATGTGCCAGTCTGCCACCTCCTTTCCTAACTCTGATCATTTTTCCAAGTAAGAGCATGATGGGTAAGTGATAGATGGGGAAGTGAAGACAAACAACTCATTAATTAGGCTGATCATTAAGAGCTTACTTTCTGAACTTCCAAGAGTTTTATGGGGGTGGGAAAACCATTAAGACTTCAGTCTGGTTGACCATCAGCAACATGTTTAACAGTGTGAAACAATTTAATGTGAAAAAGTGAAAGTTTGGGCAAAGAGCTACCAAGCAGTAATTATATTATATTAGCCAGCCTTTTCCTATCCAAACTAGGTATCTTGGTCCTAGCTCTCCATTTACCCATTCCTCATTCTAAAGATGAAAATGTTCTAATTTCTTGAAAAGCAAGTACAGACAACAGCCACAGCAATAGCTGCTGATTCAGGTCAGTACATGGCCCATTAGTTCATGTCCATTTGCAGATCTTCTCCATGTTAGGAACATTGGAGTTTCATTTGTGGTACATCTGGCAGGAGCAAAGTAGCAGCTAACTGTAGAAGCTCTGAACATTTAAGATGGCAAGCAGACTGAGGCAGGGGGTGGGGAGGGGGTGGGGGGGTGGGGGGGGAAGAGTCAGGAGACCCAGTCAAAAGGACTACAATGATACAGGCTGACAGAATTACCAGTCCAGAAGGGAAAAAAACAGTTCAACTGTTATGAATAATCTTTGTACCAGAAGGCAATCACACCTGTTAGGTTTGCATTGTCTAGTTTGGTCAGTGTGCAAGGACAGGAGAGTGATTGTGAGTGAGGCAGGTATGGAGAAACAGAGGACAGGAACCTCAGCCTTTGCAAATGTCATGAGTTTGAGGTAATTTTCAGCTTGTCTGGATGTGAGTCATGGCTACAGGGGTGATCACCAATGACGTAGCCAATTGCAGAGTCTTCACACACCATTCGCATATACAGATACATTGATTTTAGTTCCTGAAATCACTGCAATACACAGACCTCAGAGATCAGTGCAGCAGGAGGAAAAATGAAATGATACATACAGGATGACCATGACACTGAGTTATAGGAAGCCGCTTAAGAGGAGGGAGTATGAAGAAATGAAATTGTAAATAAATGAAGTAGTAAAGGACAGTGTAGTGAGGGGGACTGACACTGTCAGAGAGTTCAGATGACTGTAGTGCCTGCCTAGTACCAGGGCTTGGGACATCTACTCAGCACTGGAGAGCAACTTAGAGTGGGAGGGAGAGGATTCAGTTATTGTGGTCAATGCAGGTATCAATGATAAATGTAGGACAAAGAAGGAGCTTCTGCATAGGCAGTATGATGACCTAGATTCTAAATTAGACGAATCTTAAAAGTCATAGGGCAAATCAGATGAAGAAATAAACATGTAGCTCAAAGATAGAGGTGGGAAAAGTGATATCCAGTTCCTGTGGTACTGGCAGAAAGTGGGATCTATACCAATGGGACAGTTTCCATCTGAAGTAAGCTGGAGCTGGTGTTCTTCCCAAGTACACAATGAGGGAATTAGAGAGAATCTTAAACTGGATAATGTGAGCATGGGATCAAATTTGGGAAGACGTGTTAAATCTTGGGATAGAAAGTATGAATCTAAGAGTCAGCTGACAGTTAAGATTATCATGTAAAAAGAGAGTAAAGAGATAAAGAGATGATTTCTGAATATCTGAATTCATAAAGTATTCAAAACAAAACAGAACTGAGCCAAATAGAAATGAATAACTATAATCTGGTAGCGATTATGGATACATGGTTGCAGATGAAAATGGATTGGGACCTGAATCTTGAAAAGTACAGTTCGTTTTTTATGTTATTAGCATATTAGAGACAGATGACCTTCTGGTTCAGCAAACCAAGGTGCTGGAAAAGTTTGGGTAGTAATGAAGAACGACAAAGGCAAGAAATCACTTTTAGGGGAGGTATACTAACTCTTTAAGAGCAGCAACATATTAGAATGGATCACACTAAATACAGATTACTAAATATTGAACCATCTTGGTTTTCATTCTGGGAGAAAGGGTGGACATTGATGAGACAGGTATCATGTGACAGTACCTCACATAAAGATTTCCTTCAGTTCCCTGCAGAAAGGACAGTATGCCAAAATGGCCAATCATGTTGGAGGAGAAAGCCCTTGGCAACAGTAACAATGGATGAGTTGAGGCCTTTAAACCTATCAAAACTGTCACTGGGGCACAGAGTCTCCCACTCCATTGCTAAAACGTCTACTGCTGGGAAACATTGAATACGATCAAAGTCTGTTGTGCAGAGACACATGGAATAAGTAATATAACATAAGATCTATGCAGAGGAAAATAGTTGACAGAATAATTAACAGCTTCTGTTTGAGAGCAAAATGGCAAAAATAAGACTCAGACTGAAGCATTCAAAGGAAATGAAACAAAATGGAAGCAGAGATTATTCAAATTAGTGTAGTATTTGTAAGTTGAAAAATATCTAATCGAAAGATGTGATGCTGTGTTTTGAGTTTATGTTGAGTTTCAATGGAATTCTGTTGGCTGAAGACAGAGAAGTCAGCCTGAGAATAAGGTGGAGAATTAAAATGAAAAATAACTCATTATCTCGAACTGAACAGAGGTGTTCAGCAAAGCACTACATAATTTATGTTTGGTGTTCTGATTTCGAGTAAACTGCATTGTGAGCAGCAAGTATATGTTGTAAGGAATACACATAAATCATTGTTTCAAATGGAAGGAATGTTTGGAGCTTTAGACAGTGAGGAGAGAGGAAGTTAAAAAGACAGATGTTGTATTTCTTGTGCTTGCATGGAAAGGTGTTGTGAGAAAGGGAAGAAGTTTTAGAGGTAATTGAGTTATTAAATAGGGTGTTGCACAAATAACAGTCTCTTTGGAAAGCTGAAAGCGGGGGAGGAGAGGAAAAGATGGTAGTGCCATCAAACATGAGGTGATGGACATGTCAGAAAATGATCCATTGATTGTGGTTTTGGATGTAAAGAAATGATGGTCCTGAGAGAAAGAGGAGGGGCAGAGAACAGAATTTCAGGAAATGGGTCAGACACTGTCATGGGAGAAAGCTTGGTTCAGGAAATAGAAGCCAAGTCTGAAGCATTGGAGTGGAAGGTTGTATCCTGAGAACAGGTGTAATGGTGAAAGAGGAGTGGGACCATGGAATAAAGTCCTCACAGGAAGCAGATGTGAGTAAGTGAAGTTGAGGTAATTGTGGAAGAGTTGTAATGAATGTTTGTTAATTGCTTATCTATAGAGTTGGAGAAAGAAAAGTAAAGGAGGAAAGGGAAAAGACAAAGATGGACTATATACTGAAAAGTAAATTGAAAACCAAGAAGTCAAAGGGAAGGCAGAACTTGAATGATTCACCTTTACCAGGAAGAATAAAGTTTTGGGGCATTAGAACTAAAAACTGACAAATCCCCAGGACCTGATCGCCTACATCCTCAGGTTTTAAAAGAAACAGCAACAGATACCTTCTTCACCAAGCTCCCCAGCTCAGAGAGTAGTAAGGATATGGAATGCTTTGCCTGCAACGGTAGTAGATTTGCCAACTTTAAGTACATTTAAGTCGTCATTGGACAAGCATATGGACGTAAATGGAACAGTGTAGGTTAGATGGGCTTCACATTGGTATGACAGGTTGGCATAACATCGAGGATCGAAGGGCTTGTACTGCGCTGTAATGTTCTATGTTCCTCCTCACTTCAGCCTCGTGAGGCGGTTGATGAAAAAGCAAGTAGAATGAACAGCTACCTTTTCATGCTGGCTGTCACATAGCAGGAATTGGGCCTGAGAGAGCAGGCAATTAAGCAATCCTCTCCAATAGAAAAAGAACTTAGATTTTTAAAGGGCCCATGGAGCTGTTAAGAATCAGTCTAAGCTCCAGACCACTATTGCTGCTTTGGAGCTTGCCACCCAAAATCGCCTTAAACCAAAGTGAGGGGAGCCCTTCTATGCTAAACTCTAGAATAAGAGAATTCTTGTTGGGGAATAACCTTACTCAGTAATTTAGAATGCAACATAACAGGTTTTATTGGCCAACAAAGATTAATACCTAACATTCAAACAGTTACCTCTAATGGCATAGTTCTCAAGGTCAGTGCATGTTGGCTTGTATTTCTATGGATCCTGGAACTGCTGAAGTCTTCTCTTGGTTTCTTGTCTCACAATGTACTTGAACCTGGTCTCTTGACTCACAATGTCCTTCAAGGTTTTAACATAGTCAGTGCAAAACTCTTCAATTGAAACTCTTAAGGTAAACTCTTCAAAAGTAAATTGAAAACCAAGAAGTCAAAGGGAAGGCAGAACTTGAATGATTCACCTTTACCAGGAAGAATAAAGTTTTGGGGCATTAGAACTAAAAACTGACAAATCCCCAGGACCTGATAGCCTACATCCCAGTGTACCTTAACTATGTAGCTACTGCTAGTTGCTGAATGCTTCTCTCTCTAAAACTTCAATTGAAGGTTGTCAACTGATCTAACAAAGACATTTTGCTTTCACATTCTCAAGGCAATTCTTTTAGCCCCAACAGTGCATTAAAACACTAATCAAATTCCTATGTCTAGATGTCTTATGGCCTATTTACTTGACCTGTACCTGGACATTTTTTTAAATGGCAAATCATTTTGCCTATACCTGGGTTTCATACAGAAAGTCTCAAGATATATTATGTCAAATCTTGAACCTATGACAGTTACCTTTTGATGATGTTAAACCCCTGTCATGTGCCCACTATGAACTCTTAACTTCCATTTCTGGCAAAAGCTCCCTCCAGCAAGTGTCCTGTTGACAGTTGATACCTCCCGGCTAATGTACGGACGGCTGCCTCTTTGTATACCCTTTCTTGCAGACAGCCCTTGCAACATTCAGCCCAAGCTGTGCATCTGTTAAGTGCAATTAATAACATAGTCCTGAAAACTTACAACTATTGGCCAATGGAAAGTGAGCTTATTCTTCCCTACAGCAGCTCAACCACTTGTTACTTTTATATGTAATTCTTGCCCTCAGGCTTTCTTCTAGATAATCAGCATAAACATTTGCTTCTATTTATTCCTAATGCTAGAAAGATTGGAGCCCAAATGCAATAAATATATCCCAGCCTCAACCTCAGTTCACTTCTAAGATCTTTTTCTCTCTCCTTAAAGCTGCAACACAATATTTGACAATTTGTATATTGCTAACATAAGGCTTCTAACCACCATATCTGCCACCACCCTGGACCCTGCAGATTTATTTGAGGAAAACGTGTTGCTTTTCTGTAAATTAATGTGACTATCGCTTGCACCCTTTTTCCAGTGGAAGATGGCGAAGGGTAAATTTATTAAGTACCCACATTGACCATGCCAACCATTCTAATTTCCTCTCTAGTCCTGCAATGTAATTAACCCTGACATGAGGTAGGCAGCACAATCTTCAGGTCTCATGTTTTTTGCCACAGACAACAGTTTCTACTTCCCCCCCCCCCCCCAAACAATATTCTCCCCAGCTATGGTACGCCTAGTTGCTGTGATCAATTTGCTCATACTCCCTGCAATTCCTGCTCTTATCCACAAGATGCAAGAACTTTGAACATGTTGAACATTTTGTAAGGGCTGAGGGTCCTCCATTGCTCCCTTTTTGGATACGTATACCCGTCATAGTTGAAGGCACGCCTCCTTGTTTCTGACCATAGACCAAATCTGAAATGCCTAGTTTAAAGAGTATAACTGTCTTCTAGAACAAAGTATCCAGGTACTTTTCCCCACTACCTGATATACCTCGGAGTCTGAAGCTCTGCCTAGAGCTCATTAACTCTGAGCCAAAGTTCTTTGAACTGCGGACACTGACTACAGATGTAGTTACTGTGAATCACTCAGGATTCCACCAGTTCCCTCATGCTACACCAGCAACACATCATCTTGATTTTAATTTGTATTTGACTAATTAGCTTTTAAGATTAAAATGCCACTCAATGCCCATCTATTGCTTTTTATACAATTAGTTATGCTGTAAATGTAACCTAGTATTTATTTACGAGCCCTATACTGTTTGAAACCCAGTTTAAATAGAAAAAACACACTCAAACTCTTCAAATATCTATCTGCACACTATTAATGCCTCTGGACTTTAGCTCTTAGGTCAACTATCTTCAGCTACCACTCCACGTCTCTTATATTTTATAAAAGACCTTCTCCCTCACTGTGCAAATTCCCAGATTTAAGGACTCAGTCCTGCAGCACTCAGTCCCCACTGCTGCAGGTGTGCAACCTGCTGACAGAAATGGAAACATTCAGCCCACAGTTTCTAACAATTATTTCAGAAAAATAATATATATATTATGTAACAATTAATACTTGTGTAGTAAATAATGGCAGAAATATTGATGGCTAAATTAAAGTTTTACATAAATGTTCTCCATCATTAGCTTCTTTTTTGCATTAATCAGCTGAAGAGTGATTAAGTTGGTGACCGCAATGTTATCTAATATTGTAAATGGAAAACATAGTTATAGTATTGCACAGTGAGCTTCATATTTTGTATATCATTCAATAATCAATTTTGTGAAAGAATTTAGGTATGGCATAAAGTTTTTTAACCCAATTTATAATCTACATATTTAAAAAACAAAATACTGATCACAGAACTCAGCTGATTTAAAGATCGTTGGATCACAAGTTTCAATTTCTGAAAATTGATTTACTATAATCTATTCAGCAACTTTTGACTCCTCGAAACCTGAATCACATGTTTAGACATTTTAATGGAAATTCCATAACTTTTGTAGCCTTTGTCAGTTTTTTTAAAGGATGACAAGGTTTCATTTGATTATGAGAAGACACCTGAAAACCTCTGTCTACAAGTAAGGAACTAAATTCTGTATATATGGTGTTATAAACATTTTCAAACAAAACTAGCACTTCACAATGTATTAATAGAGGTATTCTTGTATCTTACCATCTTGATTAGCCAATTGCAGCTTTTATTATGATCAAGATGCACTTTGGACTATTCTCCAGTATAAAGGCTGCTATATATTTCTTTCCCTTCATGATGACTCCATCGAATTGCAAGTCAAGATTTGTAATTAATAAAAATAGTTACTTAAACAAAATTAAAATCCCTATACTTCTCACAGTTCACAATTTAACTTATTACTAAAATGTGGCGATCAATGAATACCAAGAGCAAATACAGTGGTGCTGCAACAGTGCTTCACATGCACATTATACTGGAAGCTATTTTCTAACTGCAGTTATATTTTTCAATATAACTAGGAACATGAAAAACATAGAATATTCTATTAATGTTGCACTTGTAATACTTTTTTAAAAATCATGCAATAGGATGTTCTTTTAAATGGTCTCATGTAATTGCAGGTCAAGATAGACAGTTTCAGCTGTCACGTAGTGTGATTAAATTAATGTTGTGCAGCAGAGCTTCTAATTGATATGATGCCTGATTGCATTTAAAATAAATAGCATATGTTCACTTATTGATAGTAATTCTACAGAATATGGAGAATTTATAAGGATGTCAAAAGATAAGAATTGGTGTTAATTTTTCAAACATTAATTTCCAATATTACTCATCCATGAGAAGAATGAGTTACAAACATTTCACAAGAAAACCACAGGTGTTTTCTCAAAAAAATGTATGTGTACATGTATCAGACAAAACTAACACAATTACTATGTGTATATCTGTTTAATCACCAGAATACGCAAGTATTAATTCTGAATAATGTCTGGTTTTACAGTATATATATTCAAAACATGCAAACAGACTTTGTATTTTGTAGCTATAGTCAGCCATCTCTTCTGCTCTACGAATTGCCTAAAGATCATTTTATAATATTGTTTCATAATACCATTTAATTCTGAAATGATCCATTTTGTGATAATAAATTAAATTTTCATGTCATTTAATCTGCCCATTATTTTTTCCATATCTCTTTATATGCAGAAAAATTGGCTATATTTTTGTTGAAACTATGCTAATGCTTTCTTTCAAGTGTACTGTATATGCAACTGCCACTCCCACACTGTGCTCCATGGGGCTTCCTGTTTTCAACATGTTGAATATTTATTACACTGAAAACCCACTCAATTTTCTCATTCATTTTGCATGCAACCCTTCTCTTCTCTTCAGCTACTGTTGAGGCTATTGAGGCCATTGAGGGTGTTGAAACCCATGAAGGTAATATGGGGCATTTGTTCACTGTATTTGTTGTGATAGACTTTAGTGCTGTTATTTTGTTTTTACATACATTCTTCAGGTTCAAGAGCCATGGGCGTAAATAGGCTTCTTAATGTGAGAGAACCAAGCTCACAATGTGAAAGAAAAGTTGATGTATTTGCCACTTGCCAATATATTTATAGTATAACTAATCTCCTATTGAAAATGTAGGATCGTGAAATGTTTTCAATTTGCCGTATTTACGCCTATGAAAGTAGAAAGTGAGCTACATGCCATAACCATGATATACACTGCAGTTTTAACAAACACCATCATTTTTGTGTCTTGATCCTTTCCATTATTTAGCTGCAGTTGCACAGTTTGTTCTTGTTTACTTCTAAATTTAACAGTATATCGCTGAGAAATACAGCTGACCAATTTGTACAGGTAGTGGTTTCTTTTTCTTTAAGCATAAGTTTTAAATACACAAGAGCAAAAACAACTGTTGACTAAGTGGCTGTCTGGTGACTGGTGATGTTTGTTGTACAAAGGAACAGCAAGTGCTCCTCAAACCCTTGCAGGTTGCAAGAGTTTGCTTTTGATTTTGATTTTAATTTCCTTTTGAAGATTATTGTAAATTTCCATGTTTTATGACATTAACCTTTGCCTGTCCCCATGGAGAGATTTTTCTTTGTTTTACAATATCCTAAATAATATTTGTTTTGAATTTCCATTACTAAACTGAAAATTCTCAGGGCAGCCGAAGTGTATTGTCATTTCTTTCATATATAGGCCTTTTGTCTACATCTAAATGCTAAGAAAACATTACTAAGTTACTGAGGTATGCAGCAATGACTTCTACTTCAATTGATAGTTGTAATTTCTGTCAGCTTTTCATGTTATAGTTTCACATGGAAAAGAGTAACACGTTTTATAGCTCTTACTAACATTAATGCATAAAAAATGTCAGATTGTTGAAAACAAAATCTGTTTCGGGAAAAGTCTTCAGCTGATGGTATTTAGTAACAGAAATTCAATAAGTAAATATGGTATTAATCAATTAATCAAGCTTTACAAACTAAGGCAACTGTTGTTGAGTTACAAAACAAAAATTTGCAATTAAAACTCCAAATCATTTTGCACTAAATTTCAACAAAGGATGTGGTAAATGTCCTCTGCAATGTCCAAATCTGCAAAAACCACAGGGAAATTGTCTTCTTACAGCTATTTATAGAACTAACCCTCTGCAGAAGTTCAATCGCAAATTTGCTTTAGGAAATGAAACTAAATGCTGATCAGACAAGACTTCTATTTTTTTTTAACAAATATATGCTTGAAACAATATAATCTGTGGTTAATTGCATTTTTCTCTTCTTTTTCACTTCTCAACAACCACAAAACAATAATCCAATTCTAGCTATTCGAGGATTTACACCTCAGCATAAAATCAGTAGTTTTGAAGAAGCAAAAGGCCTGGACCGTATCAATGAGAGGATGCCTCCTCGAAGAGATGCAGTATCCAATTCTGGCAGTCTTCATTCAACTGGGAAAATGAATACATCAGAGTCTAATGGAACAGATGACAACAGCAACATCCAGTGACCTGCTTATAAGACTTCAACAGTTCTGCAGTTGTACTATGTCAACTGTTTGTTGTTCCAGCCTCTCATATCCAAGACAGTGTATTGCTCGTTGAGAAGCAACCAGTTTGAATAAATTTATAAAAGAAAACACAAATCCCATAATTTCCACACAGAAAATTAGTGATAGAAAGCTGGAAACCTTGGCCATCTTGTTTAGAGGGACTGCCATCAGTGCTTATAGACAAGGTGAGAATAAATGCAGGTTATGTATTAAAGCGTGATCTGAGGCTGTTCAGTTGTTTACTTGTTTTCCCTAATGAAAACAAGAGTAGACATTTACAAAGGTCTCTTGTAAACTTGAGTAAATTGTTTCACATTGATACATCCAGTGGTGCATTTCAGAGTAGCACCAAACATTTCAAAACTGTTAAAAGTAAAAATGTTTCATGCATAAATATAGTTATATGATTAATATAACTTAATTTAAAATAAAGATTTTGCTACTAGTATTGAAATTCTGCAATTATGTAAGTCTTAGAAAAACAAATTTGAAGTTGCAAAATGTTTTAAATGCCAAATACCAGATAATTCTGTTTTGTATAAAGACCCCTGTCCAATTTCTGCGTATTTGGATGCTATCAGGTCTGTTTGATGGTAACCTACTATCCGATCATGTTGCTTGTAACTGGAATCCAATTTACTGGTATTTATCTTTTTGTTGCTAAGTTCTGACATAAAATAACTAGGTTTTGCTTGTCACTTGCCTGTAATGAACAGTTACAAATGGCACAGTATTTTTTGTAAAGTATTTAACGTGCACCACTATAGTGCCAGAATTAGGATTTGTACAGCATCTATAGAATGCAACTATGCATGTGGTTAAGTTTCTTAACAATATGTGGAGCTATATGTGTGCGGTGTTTAAAAAAAAATCTGGCTGTGTTGTATTCTTACTTGCTTTCTCTCTGCAGAATTGGTAAAGCTTTTGAGTTATCGCAATTGATGTACAAACATTGCAGTTAATTTGACAGTTAAAAATTATTTGTATTTTTTAATTTCTCTATATGTAAAGGAGTGGCTGATAGCACGAATGAGCATATTCAGTGAAACGTTGATTAGTCCAAAGCAACATGTTTGGCTGCCAATGCATGATAGCATGGGTATCAAAACTATTAAATTAATTAAGGCACAGTGTGGTGCCTCACTAAAAGCTAAATTAAGCATACCATCCATTTACTTCCACTCTTTGTTGACTCTTGTTTTGTCAAAGCGTGAAAACTTTTTGAAGATTTTCATGGATATGATCTTGTAATTCCTCTTGTAATTTTCTCATCTGGAACTGAGGCTTCATATTTAACTTGTTATTTGAAACACTGACATTGTGAGCATGCCCTCTGGAAACTCAAAAACACTTTTTTTACTATTCAATAAAATGTGCATGAACCCATCAATTTTTTGGAGATACCATTTTGTAACATCATGAACATAAGTTTACTAACTGAAGAATAGTAAGTAGGTAGTTTTGGTCACCCTGCTATAGCAAGGATATTATTATATAGGTAAGATTTATAAGGTTGTTATCTAGATTGAAGAGTTTGAATTATTCCGAGTGGCTGGATGGGCTGGAACTTTCTTCATTGGAGCACAGGAGACTGAAGGCTAATAAAATCATGAGGGGCATAGATAAGATGAAAAGCCAAAATCTTTTCTCTAGGGTTGGGAATTTCAAAACTAGAGAACATAATTTTAAGGTGAGAGGAGAAAGATTTGAAAGGGACCTAAGGGACAACTTTATCACACAGAGGGTAGTTCGTATGTTGGATGAATTGCCTGAGGAAATGGTAGATGCAGGTACAGTTACAACATTTAAGAGACATTTGGACAAGTACATGAATAGGAAAGGTTTAGAAAGATATGGGCTAAATATCGGCAAATGGGGCTAGTTTAGTTTGGGAAACCTGGTCAGCATGGACGAGTTGGACCGATGAGTCTGTTTCCATGCTGTATGACTCCTCGACTCTATAAAAGTAAGTATAGCCCTATATTACTTCACGATGTGTTAACCTCACTGTATGTCAGAATATCATAGAATTCTAAAATTATCATTAGAAAAACATCAGTAACACAAAAGAGAAAATTGCTTAAAAAAAAGGATTCTAATTGTAATTTCTCATCAAAAAGCAATGCCTGGATGGTTCCCTAGGAAAATCAAATCATTACTGGAAATGTGAGAAAATGCTTACAACCTGATAATTTCAGCCAGAAATGTTTATAGTTTTGCAAGGTGCTTAAATTACGTTATTTTAAATTTACAACAAACTACAGGATGCAAGATTATAACATGAACAAAATCACGTATTTGCTTAGTTCTTACTATGGTGTGAAACTCCACAAATGCTCGTGCCATTTTCCTTATGAATATATCTGCTTTTACCCATGAGGTTGATTGTATTGCAGCACTTTCTTCGCCATTACAACAATTGTTTTGATATTTAATTTTACCATGCCCCAAAATTAGTTTGAAAATATCTTAAAACACAATTATCACTCATTATTGTGTTAAAGTGTTTGAATTTAAACAGCAAGAAAACATGGCACAATTCATTAGGTTCTTTTAATAAACGATGATGGATTTATGTAATTATGAAGTATTTCCTGAAACTATTATGTCAATTTCATCTTGGCGTTTATAAAGTCATTTCTCATGCCCACTTTGGTTATCAGCTGAAATATTGCATAAATCATTGCTAAGACTATATTTTGAATTTTGTGTTCCATTTTGGGAATTGCTCAGATTTTCCACACCAACAGCAATTATAGTTTGATTGGATGCCCTCAAACCAGCCCTCCTGGGAGAACCTCAGCGGATTCTCTAACCAGATGAAGCTCAGTAGTATGTTCTGGTGAGTACATCACAGATCAGTCACCACAGCAAGTTGAGGAAGAAACAGCCCAGGTCTCTAATACTCAGACTTCAGAGACCATGCCCCTGCTCATCTCGAGGCAAAATATGATACCATAGTCTTGGCCATTATTGATTTTGTTAAAATTCACAGGTTGGCACAAGAACAGCAAAATTGTTTGTCAGAGCTAGTCATAAACTGGATTGAAGGATGGAGGAGTCCACTACCATTATCAGTGCTGGCTCTGACATGTGCATCTGGCTGTTTCCATGGACTGGCTGGCCACTACATAGAGACCCAAGTCCGGTTGGCTCCATGTCTCAGTAGATATATGCATGAACCTCCATCACTATAGTCACAGGAAATCAGCACTGTTGACTACAGATAGCCTCAAATGTCAAAGATCCTTGATTCATGATGTCAATCACTGCAGTCAAGGTGGGTATAACTGAGGCGACTAGCAATGTGCAGAGATTGTGTTAGTGCCTGCCCTACACAAATCAACTATACTTACACCTATAATAGGTGAGAAGATGGAATCACTATGATTCCACACGTCGCTGGAGGCAAGGTTTCTTTCTACCTTTCAGATTTTCAAGACAACATATATTGGCATTGTTGAGAGATAAGGTCATCTCTCTACTCTCCCTCTTAGCTCAGTGGTGTTCTGTCACCAACCGCACAAAAGGCTATCTCTTGAGGTTAAACACTGTTCTACAGGATGCTGAAGCATTTTTGGGTCAATTTTTCAGTCTGTGCGAGCACTGATATATTGAAGGCTAACTCATGATGGAAGTTTCAAAAGGAGGTGCCTCAGCTTTGTCCTCAACCTGCTGCCTATCATGAGAGATATCACTGCAAATACTCATGCTGACCTTCGCACCATGCAATGTTATTGCTCTTTCTCACTCCCCACTGCGTTCTTCTGAACAGTCAGAGCTATAACGTGTAGTTATGTGAAAGTGGGATCAATTTCAGCAACAGAAAAGATTAAGGATGACCAAAATAACCATAATCTTTGCACTAAAGGGGTGCTGCTTGCCATGAAACCAACCAAACGTTATGCAATGAAAGAAGATCCAACCTACCTCATTCATCCTGAATGCAGGTTCCAAATACGTTCCCTCTGGCTTCTTGTGCCTGCAGATGCATTGCTCCATCTTGCTGTCTTTGATGTCCCTCCCAGTCAATGTCTTCATGCTCATCCTCATCTTGTTTGTCAGAACATTGCTGTTAATCCTCATTTCCTCTGTACCCCTGACATTCCACTTGTGAAGGGCACAACAGGCAACAATAATATGGCGCACCTTTTCTGTGCAACATGGCAAGGCCTCATGAGAGAGGCCTTGGCATTGAAATCTCATGTTGAGGAGGCCTATGATCTGCTGTACTAATGACCTGCTGAAAGCATTGACAGTGTTGTGCTCTAGTTCTGCAGCTGTCTGGGGGTTTTAGAAAAGTTTCAACAGCCATGTATGGAGGAGGTCTTCCTGATCTCTCAATCCTTGCATGGATGAGGACCTTGGAAGTGGGGAGGAATCAATGAGTTATCCAATATGTATGCATCATGGCAGCTCTTGGACATCACACATCTCTAAACTAGTCACAGATAGGTTGTTCATTGTTGAGTGGAACAGTTTTTCTGTTGATGACCTTTCAGAGTTGGTGATAGGATGCTCTCAAAGCAATCTGAGTGCAGGGTATGGCGACCTGCCCTGAGGTAGCCAACGATTGAGGGGAATCCCAGTGCCCAAGTTGCTTTGACTCTCCTCACCACGGTAAAAGCATTAGTGACATACTGGGCACATCTGTGAATCAAGGGTTGGGAGTTGCCACACAACTCCCAGTTGCTCCCTGAATCAAGCTGCAGACACTAAAGTTCAAGGCAGCTGTAATCTTGACAGTCACAGGGTTGGGATGGCCGCCTACTGCTTCGGAGCACAAGCCCTGCTCCAGCAGATGATATAGTTCTATGATAATCACCTGGGACATCCTCCATCTCTGCCTCCACTATGTTTCTGTGAGCTGTACAAATGACAGTGAGGTCTGTATATGTGAGGTCAGAGCATTTTCTTCTGCTTCCTGGTAGGATCTTCACCTGCTGTTTCTTCCTTTGGATACTGTATGGTATCTTCTGGAGGTTGCTGGGCTTGCTGAGAACAATTTCTTTCCTTCAACAGTCATTGCAATTGCAGCAAGGTTAAAAGGATTGTACCGAATGCAATGTCCAAATAGAGTCAAGAGATGAACAGCAAGGAAACAGACCCTTTGGTTCAAGTCATCCATGCCAACCATTTGACAGCATTTGGCCCATATCTCTCTCAACCCTTCCTATTCATATATCCATCCAGATGCCTTTTAAATGCTGCAATTGTACCAGCCTCCACCACTTCCTCTGGCAGCTCATTCCATATACGCACCACTGTCTGCGTGAAAAAGTTGCCCCTTAGGTCTCTTTTATATCTTTCCCCTCTCATCCTAAACCTATGCCCTCTAGTTCTGCACTCCCCCACCCCAAGGAAAATACTTTGTCTATTTATCCTATCCATAGTTAAAAATCACCCAACACCAGGTTATAATCCAACAGGTTTATTTGGAAGCACTAGCTTTCGGAGCACTGCTCCTTCATCAGGTGGTTGTAGAGTATAAGATCGTAGGACACAAAATTTATAGCAGAAGTTTATAGTGTGATGTAGCAAATTATATGTTGAAAAAGACCTGGACTGTTTGTTAAGCCTGTCATCTTTTATAATGGGCATGTTGGTTTAAGTTCTTTCTTATGTAAATCCCATAACTTTCTTAATGTTACATTCTCAAGTGAACTTTAACAGTAGGTGGCATGTTGGCCCAGATAATGCTTTGAAGGTGTGAGGTGTCCTGTGTGAGGCTGTCTGTGTCCCAATGTTCAGACTGATTCTAATCTAAAAAAGGGATTTAAAGAATCTTACATGGATTCACGCAGTTTTTGAGCAAAATAAAATGCAATTCTGCAAGTACAAATTCACCCCGCAAAGTTACGTGTGTGTGTGTGTGTGCGTGTGCGCGTGTGCGTGTGTGTGCAGGAGAGTATGAGTGTTTGAGAGAGAGTTTGTGTATGTGTATCTGGGTGTGAGTGTAAAGGGGAATAAGTCTGTGAGAGGGTGCATGTGTGAGTGTGGGAGTGTATGTATGAGTGTATGAAAGAGAGCTTGTGTATGAGAGAAGGTCTGCATGAGTGTATGGGTCTGTAGACGTGTGTATGTATGTCTGTGTTTCTGTGTGTAGTGCAGTTGGGTCACCTGTCACCTGAACCCAAGGTTTCAGTTGAGGCCATCCCCATGAGTACCTATCCATGCCCCTCATGATTTTATAAACCTCTATAAGGTCACTCCTCAGCCTCCAACACTCCAGGGAAACCAGCGCCAGCCTATTCAGCCTCTCACTATAGATCAAACCTTCCAACCCCAGCAAAATCCTTGTAAATCTTTTCTGAACCCTTTCAAGTTTATGGAATAGATATTGCATGTCCTTGATAGGTATGTCCCTGTCAGGCAGGGATGAAGTGATAAGGTAAGGGAACCATTGCACCTCTTGTTAAGCGGAAGAAGGAGGGCTTATGTGACGATGTGACAAGATTGTTCAGGTGAGGCGACGGAGAGTTAGAGATTAGCTCAGAAAGATTTAAAGAGAGAGTTAAGAAAATCAAAGAGAGGACATGAGCGGTCTTTAGCAGGTAGAATAAAGAAGAACCCTAAAGCTTTCTATTGGATGTGAGGAATAAAAGGATGACTGGGGTAGGAATAGGGCCAGTCAAAGACAGAAGTGGGAAGTTGTGTGTGGACCCTGTGGAGATCGAAGAAGTGCTAAACCAATTTTCTCATCGGTTTCACTCAGTAAAAGGAGAATATTGTAGAGGAGAAGAATGCGATACGAGATATTAGACTAGAAAAGATTGAAATGAGTAAGGAAGAGTTGTTATCAATTCTAGAAGAAGTGAAAGTAGGTTCCCTGGGCTGGATGGGATTTATCCGAGGATTCTCTGGGAAGCTAGGGAGGAGGTGTTGCAGCCTTTGACTTTGACCTTTGAATCATCATTGTCTACAGGTTTAGTACCAGAGACTTGAAGATTGCAAATGTTGTGCCCTTGTTCAAGAAGGCCAGTAGAGATGACCCAGGTAATTATAGACCAGTGAGCCTTACGTCTGTTATAGGAAAAGTTTTGGAGAGGATTATAAGAGATAAGATTTATAATCATCTAACAAGCAACAAGTTGATTGCAAATAGTCAACATGGTTTTGTCAAGGGCAGGTCATTTCTCACAAATCTCATTGAGTTTTTTGAGAAGATGACCAAGCATGTGGATGAGGGTAGGTCAGTTGACATGGTGTACATGGACTTCAGTAAAGCCTTTGATGAGGTTCCACATGATAGGCTGTTGGAGAAACTGCAGAGGCATAGAATTGAGGGTGATTTAGCATTTGGATTAGAAACTGACTTTCTGTAAGAAGGCAGCAAGTGGTGGTTGATGGAAAACATTCAGCCTCGAGTCCAGTTATGAGTGGTGTGCCAAAAGGATCTGTTTGGGGACCACTGCTGTTGGTCATTTTTATAAATGAACTTGGATGCAGGCAGAGGTGGATGGGTTAGTAAGTTTGCAGATGACACTAGAGTCAGTGGAGTAGCGGACAGTATGGAAGAATATTGCAGGTTGCAGGGGGACTTGGATAAACTGCAGAATTGGGCTGAGAGGTGGCAAATGGAGTTCAATGCAGCTAGATGTGAGGTGATTCACTTTGGGAAGAATAACAGGAATGCAGAATACTGGGTCAATGGGAAAGATTCTTGGTAGTGTGGATGTGCAGAGGGATCTTGAAGTCCATGTACATAGATCCCTGAAAGTGGCCAGCCAGGTTGATAGTGCTGTTAAGAAGGCATACGATGTGTTAGATTTTATTGGTGGAAGGATTGAGTTCCGGAGCCGCAATATCATGCTGCAACTATACAAAACGCTAGTGCAACCGCACTTGGAGTATTATGTACAGTTCTGGTCGCCCCATTACAGGAAGGATGTGAAAACATTGGAAAAGGTGCAGAGGAGATTTACCAGGATGCTGCCTGATCTGGAGAGAAGGTCTTATGAGAAAAGGCTGTCAGAGTCTTTTCTCATTGGAAAGAAGGGTAAGAGGGGATTTGATAGAGACATACAAGATGATCAGAGGATTAGATAGGGTAGACAGTGAAAGTCTTTTTCCTAGGATGATGACATCAACTTGTATGAGGGGGCATAGCTACAAATTGAGGGGTGATAGATTTAAGACAGATGTCAAAGGCAGTTTCTTTACTCAGAGAGTGGTAAGGGTATGGAATGCCCTGCCTGCCAATGTAGTTAACTCAGCCACATTAGGGAGATTGCACATAGGATGATGATGGGGTAGTGTAGAGGGATAGGCTTAGATTAGTTCACCATTCGGTGCAACATCAAGTGCTGACAATCCTGTTCTGCGCTGCATTGTTTCATGTTCAAGTTTCAAAACATCCTTCCGAAAGGAAGGAGACCAGAATCGCGCACAATATTCCAAAAGTAGCCTAACCAATGTCCTATACAGTAGCAATATGACCTCCCAACTCCTATACTCAATGCTCTGACCAATAAAGGAAAGCATACCAAATGCTTTCTTCACTACCCAATCTATCTGCGACTCTACTTTCAAGGAGCTATGAACCTGCACTCCAAGATCTCTTTGTTCAGCAACACTCCCTTGCATCTTACCATTAAATGTGTAAGTGCTCTTCCAAAATTCAGCACCTTGCATTTATCTAGATTAAACTCCATCTGCCATTTCAGGTCGACCTGAAAATTCTCACATACACTTCAGATTTTTTTTTATGAAAGATACATTTTTAAAAAGTGCAATGAAATAGTATGGGAACCAAATCATTGAGCTAAAAAGATGAGATCAAGAGGGACGGGAAAGGCTTTGGTTCAAATCGCAGGCTCAAGAAGTGTCATTTTTAGAACAAGGGCAAGGTAGAGTTTAGGGCTGAAGCATAGACACTCAATGAGGGGGGATAGACATCAGAAATGTACAAGAGGCCAAAATCGACAGGAACACAGGAAATTAACAGAACATAGATCTAAGAAATGTTAGTGAATCTAATTGAGGAAGAGGATGAGAACGCTAGATTTGAAACATTGGCAGACTGAGACCATAGCAAGGAAAAGGATGACAAGATAAGATCCAGCCCCTGATGGTCCAATGACTATTCGATTGTTTCCTCCTCATCCACATTGATATTATATTTCCGCCATCTTCTGTGTAAACAGCAGCAATTACCTCTGCACTCCTCCAGCAGTCACTTATTCAGCCTTCAATTAAAAATTGGATGCAGCCTCCGACTCCATTTTCAATCGACATTTTCATCCAACCTACAATCCTTGCTCATCCCCCCAAGAAGAAAACTGCCAGCCCTCTGCCTCACCTAACTCTCCCTCTACTTCAGGGACACCCAATCATCTCCAGGAAGTTTGAGCTTACCCAGGTTCCAGACTGTAATGAGCCAGATCAGGTGACATTGGTAGTCATATAGAGGCCCGTATACAAACCACTCTGGGACACCGCATAATAAAGAAATAAATCTTGCACTTGATGTTATCCAAGATATCAGGACTACTTCAAAACCAGAATGACAGCTAAGAAAAAGAGAGCTTTGTTAAGCAGTGCATATGGGGCTCCATTAGCTCAGTTGATTGAATGACAGTGGCGCCAAAAGCACTGGCTCAAATCTCCACAAAGGTCCCACTTTCTCAACTTCTCCCCTCACCTGAGGTGGTGACCCTCAAGTTAAACTCACTACCAGTCATCTGCCTGGAAGAAAGTGAGGACTGCAGATGCTAGAGATCAGAGCCAAGAGTGTGCTGGAAAAGCACAGGAGGTCAGGCAGCATCCGAGGAGCAGGAGAATCAATGTTTCGGGCAGGAGCCCTTCATCAGGAATGTGGCTGGGAGCCTCTGGGTTGGAGAGATAAGTGGAAGGGGGGTGGAGAAGGTAGCTGAGAATGCAATAGGTGGATGGAAATGGGGTGGTGAAGGTGATAGGTCGGAGATTGACAAGTGAGACAGGTCATGGGGATGGTGTTGAGTTGGAAGGTTGGAACTGGGATAAGTGGGGGGAGGGAAATGAGGAAACTGGTGAAGTCCACCTCAGCAGCTACAGGAAATGGTCAAGCTAATGGACACAGGGGCCTTCAATTTGGCTGGGGGGAAGCCGATTGCTGTTCCTGCAGCCTGGGTATTCTGCTGTGAGGAGGCAACTTCACCATTTCTGAGGTTAAGGAGGTATTACACTAGCACCTCTTCATAGCAATTTTACATACAGAAACGCTCCCCTGAGACTAATTAATGGGTACGTCCCATTGGTAATGAGTAAGCAGCTGCCCGTCCTGAAGTAGTTCCCACTTCTGCTGACAACGCCAGGCTGGTCATTCCAGCCCTAGAATTCAACTGCATCATCAATGCGGATCAATGGTCCAGAAGGGCTGACAGCACACAGAAAGCCATGTCCAGATTTCTGATGTAAACAATTAAAGTCACCAACGTCATCAGCACCCCTGCAGACTGAGGACAGCATTGATACATTTGGTCGCAGCCAAATGGGTCTATCTACTCAAGGATCGGTTTCCTGTTTGCGTGCCACCTGTTCGCAGTTAGGTCCACCAATGTCAAGCTGGTGTTCTTTTCTGACCACTGTGTGCTGCTGGTGAACTGTCAAGATGACAGCAGACTGGCAAGGGACATGGAGGTTCAACGTGAAACTGTTGACCCCAGAAAACACTGCGGAGCCCAACAGGGATTTCACAGGTTGGGGAACGGTGAAGCCCCTCTTTGAGTCTCCAGCAGACTGCTGAGAAACATTCAAATGGAACATCAAGATGTTCTTTATCCTCAATGGTGTTCAGAAGGAAACTGAGATGGAGAAAACTATCCAAACTCCAGGAAACCATGCAGAACCTACTGGTGGTCAATTTGACGGAGGATCCAGGAGGTAAAGAACCAGCAAGCCAAGTTAATCTTCCAGTCCAGGGTCCGCACTGTAGAGCAGGATGAGACTTGCAGAAGATGCACAAGGGGAGCATCTCAGTCTGACACATACTGGATCAGCATATCCTTTTATACTAATCTGTACAACATAAAGCCCGCGGACAGCGCAGCCACCCAGTTGTTCCTGTCTTCTGTAATGGACGTCTTAGACAACAGCGCACAGGAGAGGCTGAACCAATCATTATCTCTAGATGAGCTGACCAAGGCCCTTGAGTCCTTAGAAAAAACTAAAATTCTCAGAAATGACTGATTACTGGCTGAGTTGCATTCAGCCTTATGGGACTTTATTGGTCAGGACTTCTATATGTGGAATGATAGCTCAGTGTTTAGCACTGCTGTCTCACAGTGCCAGGGATCCAGGTTCGATTCCAGCTTGGGTGACTGTGTAGAGTTTGCACATTCTCGCTCTCTCTCTCTCTGTGGGCACCACCCTTGGTGCCCTGGCTTCCTCCCACAGTTCAGAAACGTGTGGATTAGGTGGATTGGTCATGCTAAATTTCCCATAGAGTGCAGGGATAGCATAGGGGTGGCTCCGATGGTCTTCAGAGGGTTGGTGTGGACTCAATGGGCTAACTGGACTGCTTCTAGACTGTAGGGATTCCATTCTGTTCTCTGACCTGCTGGCAATGAATAACAGTATGCTTCTAGCAGGTAGCACGTGTGAGTCCATGAGAAAAGGCATCATTACCCTCGATTACAAGTGGAAGGGAGAGAGGAAGGGAATTAGAAATTGGCAACCAATCTCACTGCTGAATGCAGACTGCAAAATCATGCCAAAGGTCATCATCAACTAGGTCAGTTCTGCTGTGGGATCAGTAATTCACTGTGACCTGTACTGTGCAGAATGATCTCTGAGAGCCTCATGCTCCTCAGTGATATGATCACCCCTACGTGCAGAACAGGATGGGGAGGACACCTGCCTGATCAGCCTGGATCAGGAAAGACTTTTGGCAGGAAATCACACACTTACATGTGGGATACGGAGTCCAAAATTGGCTTTGGGGAAGGCATTCGCAACTGGATCCTACTGCTCTACACCAACACCGTTAGTACAGTCTCAATAAACAGAGTCATAGAGATGTACAGCACGGAAACAGACCCTTTGGTCCAACCCGTCCATGCTGACCAGATATTCCAACCCAATCTAGTCCCACCTGCCAGCACCCGGCCCAAATCTCTCCAAACCCTTCCTATTCATATACCCATCCAGATGCCTTTTAAATGCTGCAATTGTACTACCTTCCACCACTTCCTCTGGCGGCTCATTCCATACATGTACTACCTTCTGCATGAAAATGTTGCCCCCTTAGGTATCTTTTATATCTTTCCCCTCTCACCCTAAACCTATGCCCTCTAGTTGTGGACTCCCCCACCCCAAGAAAAAGACTGTGTCTATTTATCCTACCCATGCCCCTCATGATTTTATAAACCTCTATAAGGTCACCCCTTAGCCTCCGACGCTCCAGGGAAAATAGCCCGAGCATATTCAACCTCTCCCTTAGCTCAAATCCTCAAACCTTGGCAACATCCTTGTACATCTTTTCTGAACCCTTTCAAGTTTCACAACATCTTTCCAATAGGAAGGAGACCAGAATTGCATGTGATATTCCAACAGTGGCCTAACTAATGTCCTGTACAGCCACAACATGACCTCCCAACTCTTGTATTCAATACTCTGACCAATAAACGAAAGCATACCAACCGCCTTCCTCATGATCCTATTTACCTGTTACTCCACTTTCAAGGAGCTATGAACCTGCATGCCAAGGTCTCTTTGTTCAGCAAGACTCCTTAGGACCTTACCATTAAGTGTTTAAGTCCTGCTAAGATTTGCCTTCCCAAAATGCAGCACCTTGAACTTATCTAAATTAAACTCCATCTGCCACTTCTCAGCCCATTGGCCCATCTGATCAAGATCCTGTTGTAACCTGAGGTAACCTTCTTCGCTGTCCACTACACCTCCAATTTTGGTGTCATCAGCAAACTTACTAACCGTACCTCTTATGGTCACATCCAAATCATTTATATAAATGATGAAAAGTAGTGGACCCAGCACTGATCCTTGTGACACTCCAATGGTCACAGGCCTCCAGTCTGAAAAACCCTCCACCACCACCCTCCGTGTTCTACTTTTGAGCCAGTTCGGTCACCAAATGACTAGTTCCCCCTATATTCCATGAGATCTAACCTTACTAAAGAGTCTCCCATGGGGAACCTTGTTGAATGCCTTACTGAAGTCCATGTTGATCACAGATATTGCTATGTCCTCATCAATCCTCTTTGTTACTTCTTCAAAAAACTCAATCAAGTTTGTGAGACATGATTTCCCATACACAAAGGTATGTTGACTATCCCTAATCTGTCCTTGCCTTTCCAAATACATGTCCATCCTGGCCCTCAGAATTCCCTCTAATGACTTGCCCACCACCAACATCAGGCTCACTGGTCTATAGTTCCCTGGCATGTCCTTACCACCTTTCTTAAACAGTAGCACTATGTTAGCCAACCTCCAGTCTTCTAGCACCTCACCTGTGACTATTGATAATACAAATATCTCAGCAAGAAGCCCAGCAATCACTTCTCTAGCTTCCCACAGAGTTCGAGGGTACACCTAATCAGGTCCTGGAGATTTATCCTCTTTTACGCATTTCAAGACATCCAGCAATTCCTCCTCTGTAATATGAACATTTTTTAAGATGTCACCATCTGTTTCCCTACATTCTATCTCACTCATGTCCTTTTCCACAGGAAATGCTGATGCAAAATAGTCATTTAGTATCTCCCCCATTTCCTGCCGCTCCATACAAAGGGTGCCTTGCTGATCTTTGAGGGGCCCTGTTCTCTCCCTAGTTACTCTTTTGTCCTTAATGTATTTGTAAAAACCCTTTGGATTCTCCAAAGCCATTTCATGTCCCCTTCTTGCCTTCCTGATTTCTCTCTTAAGTATACTCCTACTGCCTTTATACTCTTCTAAGGATTCACTCGATCTATCCTGTCTATACCTTACATATGCTTCCTTCTTTTTCACAACCAAACCCTCAATTTCTTTAGTCATCCAGCATTCCCTATACCTACCAGCCTTTCCTTTCACCCTAACTGGAATATAGTTTCTCGGGACTCTCATTATCTCATTTCTGAAGGCTTCCCATTTTCCAGCCGTCCCTTTGGGTGGGAATCAGAAAGCAAGAATTTTAAGTTAGTGTTAAAATTACATCAATGATCTTTTGAATCATGGAGAGGGTTTGAATGGCCAGTGGCCAGAGGCTCACAATCCGTGATTTGGAGACCTTGCATCTACAGTATTATTCACTTTTATTAAGGAAGGATGTAAAAACATTGCAGGCAATTCCGAGATGATTCACAGACTAATATCTGGCACGGTGTGTTTTCTTATGAGGAAAGATTGGACAGGCTTGTATTTGTTGGAGTTTAGAAGACTAAGAGAAAACTTGATCATGCTTGTTAAGAGTATGTGACTTCCTTGCTTTTCTTTATGTCTTTACTTATAAAACTCAGGATGCCTTATGCCTCGTTACACACTTCCCTGACCAAGCTTACCATTCAAAAAACTATGGCTTATAAAACTTTAATTTCAGGTAACTCTGTCCCTGTTTGCATTATACTATTTATTTTATATTGGCTCTTGTGACTTTCGGAATCTTATACTTGCTTCCACTGTTAAACCATTAAGAGACTCTGAAATATCACCTCCCCTAATCCGTTCAATCCCCAAACCATGTAGGATACTGAATACGTCTCTGAATTTACTTGGAGGTGCAATCACTGAGTGACATTGAAACGCCTGAGTAACAACAGAGTTTTAAGTAACCAGTTAAGCTATTCCCATCAAGGGTTCCATTGTGCTCAGGGACACTCCTACCTATTGGAGTGTGCAGATAGTTAATAAATACAAAGAGTTGTCCTCTGTGTGCGAAAATGACCAAGGAAGATAAGTGTTGCCAAAGCTAACAATTGACAAGCACTTTTTTATTTTAAATTGCATTCAATTTCTCCATTAGACATGCCAAGGTTTCTGATCTGGCTTTTTAAATATGTTCATTCACCTGTTTTTAGATGTCCCCTTTCTATTGTGATTTTACAAGTTTCAATAAGTCCTTGCTTCTGTAGGAAGGGGCTGAGTGAGGATTCTGTACCAAAAAATTTTCCAAAGTCTACAATTACATCAAAAACAAAACAAGATTTGAATTAAAATCGACACAAAATATGCCCAGCAATAAATTAAGCATTAAATTGTGGTGATGTATCTGTAATTTGCTTTTTACCACTTTTCATTATTGCTTGTATTTTTCTACAATGCATTTCCTGAAGTTGTAGTCTGATTTGCCTATCCAAAATGCAGTACCTCATGTTTATCTAAATTAAACTCCATCTGCCACTCCTTGGTCCATTGGCCCATCTGATCAAGATCCTGTTGTAATCTGAGGTAACTTTCTTTGCTGTCCCCGACACCTCCAATTTTGGTGTGATCTGCAAACTTAGTAACCATACCTCCTATACTCACATCCAAATCATTTGTATAAATAACAAGAAGCAGTGGACCCCAGCACCAATTCATGTGGCAAACAACTGGTCATAGGCCTTCAGTCTGAAAAGCTACCCTTTTCCACCACCCCCTGTCTTCTCCCTTCAAGCCAGCTCTGTACCCAAATGGCTGGCTTTCCAACTTAAAACACTTAATGGTAAGGTCCTGGGGGGGCGTTGCTGAACAAAGAGACATTGGAGTACAGGTTCATAGTTCCTTGAAAGTGGAATCGCAGGTAAATAGGATTGTGAAGAAGATGTTTGGTATGCTTGCCTTTATTTGTCAGTGCATTGAGTATAGGAGTTGGGAGGTCATGTTACGGCTATACAGGACATTGTTGGAATATTGCGTGCAATTCTGGTCTCCCTACTATAGGAAGGATGTTGTGAAGCTTGAAAGGATTCAGAAAATATTTACAAGGATGTTGCCAGGATTGGTGTTTTTGAGCTAGCGACAGAGGATGAATAGACTGGCATTGTTTTCCCTGAAGTGCTGGAGGCTGAGGGGTGACCTTATAGACGTTTATAAAATCATGATGGGCATGGATAGGGTAAATCGACAGGGTGTTTTCCCTGGGGTGGAGGAGTCAAAAATTGGAGGGCACATATTTTAAGTGAGAGGAGAAAGATTTAAAATGGACCTTGACAGCCCTCAAATGCCTTCTTCACTATCTGTGACTCTACTTCCAAGGACCTATGAACTTGCACTCCAAGGTCTCTTTGTTCAGCAACACACGCTAAGATCTTACCATTAAGTGTATAAGTCCTGCTAAGATTTGCTTTCCCAAAATGCAACACCTCATATTTATCTGAATTAAACTCCATCTGCCACTTCTCAGCCCGTTGGCCCATCTGATCAAGATCCCATTGTAATCTGAGGTAACCTTCTTCACTGTCCACTGCACCTCCAATTTTGGTGTCATCTGCAAACTTACTAACTATACCCCCTATGTTCACATCAAAATCATTTATATTACTGACAAATGTAGTGGACTCAGCGCCAATCCTTGAAGCACTCCACTGGTCACAGGCCTCCAGTCTGAAAAACAACCCTCCACCACCACCACCCTCGATCTTCTACCTTTGAGTCAGTTCTGTATTTAAATGGATAGTTTTCCCTGTATTCCATGAGATCTAACCTTACTAACCAGTCTCCCATGGAAAATCTTGTCAAACACCTCCATTTTAATATTATCTGTGAATTTACTAATCTATCCTCTTGCATTCAAGTCTGATTCATTTACTTATATGACAAATGGCTAGGGTCCCAACAGTAATCCCTGTGCAACCCCACTGGCAACAAGCTTTCAGTCACAAATACACCTCTCAACCATCACCCATTTCTTCCTGCCGCTCAGCCAATTTGGATCCAATTAACCAAGTTTCTTTGGATCCCATGGGCTTTTCTGTTTCTCTCTCTACACAGTTGCTACGAGACCCTCAACAACACTGAAGAGCTAGTCATTGACTTCAGGAAGCTTAGTGTAGGGCGTGCCCCTGTCTACATCAATGGTACTGAGGTGGAGATGGTTGAGAACTCAAGTTCCCAGGAATGACGATCACTAACAATCTGTCCTGGTCCACACACGCTGATGCAATAGTCAAGAATGCACAACAATGCCTCTATTTCCTCAGGAGGATAAGGAAATTTGGCCTGTCCATAAAGCCAGCATGACTTGGTATGGCAATTGCTCTGCCCAGGTCCATAAGAAACTACAGAGAGTTGTAATCCATCATGTAAGCCAACCTCCCATGCACTGACTCCATCAGTACTTCTTGCTGCCTGAGGAAAGCAGTCAACACAATCAAAGACACCTCCCAACCCGGTTATGATCTCTTCTAGCCTCTTCCGTTGAATAGATGGTATAAAAGCTTAAACACATGTACCAACAGATTCAACAGCTTCTTGTCTGCTGTTATTAGACTTCTGAATGTCCCTCAAATTCTAAATTTAACGTTGACCTTGGTGTTTGTACACCTTCTCTGCAGCACAACACTGTATTCCTCACTCTGTTCTATTACCTTTATGCACTTTGTATGGTATGATCTGCCCGTACTGCATGCAAAACAAGGCTGGCTGAGTTTCTGCAGAACTTTCTGGTTTTTATTTCAGATTTCCTACACCCACAGTATTTCGTTTTCAACTGGTAACTGACAACTGAGATCTGTTACTGGATTAATGGTGCTGGAAGAGCACAGCAGTTCAGGCAGCATCTAACGAGCAGCGAAATCGACGTTTCGGGCAAAAGCCCTTCATCAGGAATAAGGGGGTGACCTTATAGAGGTGTATAAAATCATGAGGGGCATGGATAGGATAAATAGACAAAGTCTTTTCCCTGGGGTGGGGGAGTCTAGAACTAGCGGGCATAGGTTTAGGGTGAGAGGTAAAAAATATAAAAGAGACCTAAAGGGCAACATTTTCACACAGAGGGTGGTACGTGTACGAAAGGGGCTGCCAGAGGAAGTGGTGGAGGCTGGTACAATTGCCACATTTAAAAGACATCAGGATGGGTACATGAATAGGAAGGGTTTAGAGGGATAAGGGCCGGTTGCTGGCAGGTGGGACTAGGATGGGATATTTGGTTGGCATGGACAAGTTGGACCGAAGGGTCTGTTTCCATGTTGTAGTTCTCTATGACTCTGTGATTCTATAACTATAATTAAGTTATTCTTAAATAGTTGGGAAGAATAACAAGCCTGTTTGCTTCCTTTTTTCATGACACTGTCAATAGTTGATCAACAACATTTTGCGAATAACTCTTGTCTCATGGGACTTCCTTGATCTGGCACCAGCGGAATGCTGAACAAGTTAGCAATTGGGAAGAGAAATCCAGTTCCCTCACTACGATGACTTGAAGTGATTGTATCACTGGTGATGTTTGAACTGGCAGTGAAATGGGAGGATTTTTCTTTGCCAGTAGAACTGGTGTGGGGGGGTTTCAGCAAATTGAATAGAATTTGCTAAGATCTTTCTTTGTAAGTTGAACTCATTCCAAGAAAGATCATTTTGATGGGTGCTTGTATGGACATGAGTCAATTGGATTCAATTGAGTCAAATGCAAATGAAAACTAAACTAACAGATGCATGTCACCTGATAGTTTGATGCATGATTCATTTGTCGGAGAGGAAATATAACCACTTCCTTAAACTGAGTTTTTTCTTCATTCATGGGTATTAATATGAAACGTAAGTGAAAAAAAAACTTTACTGGAAACCAGTGATGTTTTAAAACAGAATTTGAGTGATACAAATGCATATTTGCTCAGACAAATCAATGAGAATAAGGCAACTTGACTACATAGAGTCAGAGAGATGTACAGCATGGAAACAGACCCTTCCATCCAACTCATTCATACCGACCAGATATCCAAACCTAATCAAGTCCCATTTACCAGCGTTTGGCCAATATGCCTCGAAACCCTGCTAATTTATGTATCCATCCAGATGCCTCTTAAATGTTATAATTGTACCAGCCTCCACCACTTTCTCGGGTAGCTCATTCCATACAAACACCACCCTTTGCATGAAAAAGGTTACCCTGAAGGTCCATTGTTTTTACCTAACTGAGATCTGTTGCTGTGTTCAAAATTATACCTGTAGAGCTTTACTGACTGTTCTAGTTGTTCCAGTTAGACAGCAGGCAGGCACACTTGCGTTTTCTACAGATTTCAACCACATTTTTCCGTCGTGAATTCGAGGTACATAAATGCAGGGAACTGTACATATTTAGATTTGCAAAACTGAAATATGCAGATAAAGGCAAAGAAAAAAAATCCCAAAACAGAAATCCCCGGACTAGCTTGCTGAACGTGCAGTTTAAGAACCCGCCTCCACATCCATGTAACACCTCAGTAGAAGCTGTATTCCTTTGTGTGCAGAATTCAGACACTTTTTCTCCGCAAAGAGGGAGCTTCTTCACATCACAGGTAAAAGAGGCGCGGTCGGGCCTGAACAAAACTGAATTCCTGCCTGCACTCGCGCCACCTGAGAAACGTATAAAGTGAAACTTAGATCTTATTTTATTTAATTCCGCCAGTTGGGATTAAGGGGTTGCCCTATCTTTCCGTGGCGTTCTCAATGGGTTTGCGGAAATCCAGCCTGTTTCTCTGACTCAGAAATTGAAGACAGGTTGAGAAGTGGATTAGGGGATGGGAGTGGCTGGAAGATCTTGCCGGTCTTTAGGGAGTTGTGTACCAACACGATTTGGAGGTTATCACCTGAAGAAGGAGCATCGCTCCAAAAGCTAGTGTGCTTCCAATTAAACCTGTTGGACTATAACCATCAACACGGACAGCGAAGTGAGTGAACTCGTTCAAGCGGCCAGCGATAGCAGATAGTTGCCTGCTAGATACCGATATCCTGTTCATTGGGAAGTTTCCTTCAATAGAAAGTAAGAGACTTCCAAGTAATTGTTCTATGTTTCTTTTTAAACTAGTAAATCGGGGGAGTGTGCGAATTGTAGACCCCCGAACTGCGGATCGGTTATCCTGTCTTCAGAAAAATTGCTTGCTATACTGGTCTCTCACTCCAGTGCCAGTGTGTTTGTATAGAGCACTAAGGGTGTGTCTGTGGTGGTTTCTTTTCGATTACATTCCTGCATGCAAAGTAACTTTAAGATATGACTTCAGTGTTTTATAGCAAAGCAAATCTCTTTGCTGCATCGCCAGTAGTACTACGGTGAAAGTCATTGCTGCTGATGTTGCAAGTCTGCAATAAAAGTAGGAAATGGTCCAAAACGCGGTAAAAAAAATTGGCAGCGACAGGTGGAGAGAGAACCAAAGTTCATGTTTCAGGTCTTTCCTCAGAACTGGTAAAAGTCACCGAGATGTGAAGGGTTTTGAGCAAACGAAACGGGTGGTGAAGGAAAAGTAAAAGGGAAATCTGAAACCAAAAGAGAAAATGCTGGAAAATCTCAGCAGGTCTGGCAGCATCTGTAAGGAGAGAAAAAAGCTGACGTTTCGAATCTAACTGACCCTTTGTCAAAGCTGACAAAGGGTCAGTTAGACTCCAAACGTCAGCTCTTTTCTCTCCTTACAGATGCTGCCAGACCTGCTGAGATTTTCCAGCATTTTCTCTTTTGGTTTCAGATTCCAGCTTTCGCAGTAATTTGCTTTTATAAAAGGGAAATCTGTTACTGGATGGAGGGCAAGAGGGATTAAATTTGAAAAATTTCATGATGCATGGTCAAAGGCAGTGGTAATGGGACAGATAAAGCACCAAAGATGGGTCTGGAATTATTCACACACAGAAGGAAGTCATTTGGCCAATCGTGCCTTTTCTGATTCTGTTTTCCAGTGCTAAACTCCTGCCTTCCCCCTAAATCCCTGCACACCATTTCTATCTAAATAATAATCCAATGCCCTCTTAAATGACACAATGGAACCTGCCTCCACAACATCTCAAGGCAGTGCATCAACTACTCCCTGTATGAAAAAGGTTCTCCCAATTTTTTTGTATCTGGCCCACTCATAATTTTGAAAACCTCTATCAAATTTAATTCAGCCTTCTTGTCTGCAAGCAGAACAGTCCCAACTTCTTTAGTCTATCCTCAGAACTGAAGTTTCTCATTTCTGTAAAACTGTGAAATGCTTCTGCCCTCTCCTCAATGCATTCCCATATTTCCTGTAATGTAGCACCCATAACTGTACATATTATTTCAGCTGAGGTCTATCTAGTGTCTTGTATAAGTTCAATATCACCATCTTGCTCTTGAACTATGCCTCTATTAATAAAGCCAAGGACACTAAATGCTTTACTAACTGTGCTCTCTATTTGTCCTGCCACCTTCACTGATCTGTTCTCATACATTCCAGGATGTTCTAATCTTGCATCCCTTTAGAATTGTGCCCTTTATTCATTAACTCTTTCAATGTTCTTCGGTTCATGTTCTTGAGGTGGCGTGAATGGCATGAATAGTTGCCATGGGAAAGCCAATAAATGATAGAACAAAGAAATAAAGAAACAAATCAGCAGAGGTGAAGGAAACAGAAATGGTGGGCATCAGAAATTGCAAACTATCAAGGATAAATTGAGTCCAGAAGGCTCCAAAGGTACATAGATATGATGTCCTTGAGCATGCTTTGAATTTAATTGGGAGACCGCAGCAGATCAGAACAGAGCAAAGTGAAGGGCAGATGCCTGAAAGCTCATGATCGTTCTTGCAAACTGTGCATGACTGTGCTCCACAACAATCATCTAGATGCCATGAGGCCTCCTCAGTGTAAAGGGAAGCAACAAATACATATGTTAAATTGCAAGACATATGAGCAAATCACTTCTTCACCTGGAAGTAGTGTTCAAAGTATTGGATGGTGAGAAGGGTGAAGTTATAAAGACTGGTGCACTTGCATAGAAAGATGCCAGGGAAATTAAAGGGATGAAAGGAGGCACCTATCAAGGTATTACAGAGGGAATAGCATGCTGGAATGCCAAATAGGTAAGGGGTAGGAAGATGTGTTTAAAAGTAGCATAGCACAGTTGGTGATGCAAATATTGGACAATGATCTTTTTAATACAGAGACTGATGTAGTGGAAGTTGAGGACAAAGTGAACTCTATTGTGGTTCTGGAAGCGGGGTGAAAGGGTGGGTAAAGGAGTGCATGAAATGGAATAGACATTGAAGGCTGTGTCTACCATGGCATGTGGCAGAGGGGAATGTGCTTGTTTAAGGGCAAATGATGACAGATAGTAAGCACTTGTGCTGAAGAAACTATCACTGTATTCTAACAGATGAAAGGCTTAACAGACAATCAATTTTTCAATGTATAATTTCAGTTACATCACACTGTAAATTTTTGCTATAAATTCTGTGTTATCACTTGATGAAGGACCATCGCTCCGAAAGCTAGTGTGCTTCCAATTAAACCTGTTGGACTATAACCTGGTGTTGTGTGATTTTTAACTTTGTACATCCCAGTCCAACACCAGCATCTCCAAATCACCACAGCAATAAGCATTTGTCATATTATTTAAATAAATAACTTGCACTTGTGTAGCTTCTTTTGAGCAAGTCTACAGCCTTAGAACTTGTTCTTAAACATTTAGACCAAATGTTATACTGAATATAGAACACATTTGCAGCGCACTAGAAAATAAATAGGACAGGCAGGGAGGCGTCAAGCCACAAAAAAGGGGGGACCCAGGATATGCAGAAGATAAAAACATCTGTCCTCATTAAGTGATAACATGATGCTCTAAGGCAATTAAGAACATTTACTTTAACATCAATGAATCTGTGTAAACAAGACACTGAGTGATAACATTCACGGCTATTCCCCTGTGAAATTAATGACTGTTTGATTCTGACCTCGAAACAAAACTCAGTATCATCAAAAGCCTTGTAATTAACGGTCAGGTCCTATCAATTACAATGGATTCTTTATCACCCTTGCAAGCTGGGCAGAATCAGATGGAAAAACATCTTTTCTGTTACAAGTCCCTGACTTGAGAGTTCAAAAAGACACCAGTGACAGAGAGAGAGAGAGAGAGAGAGAGAGAGAGAGCATTTTAGAGCTGATATGGCAGAAACCAGTAGAAAATTAACTTTTCTTGCTTACTTGTAATGGATTGAATTTAATTGCCTTTTGAGACTTTACGATGATTTTGAGTAGCCTTTGCTGGTTATGAAATGCAAACTCTGTAAAAGGTAATATTGATGAAATTTTAACTTACTTGCTATTCTTACAGATGGTTGACTGCCTCACTTTCAATTCTAACTAGTCAGATCTTATGTCTTATTTGAATTTGAATCACAACTCTGAAACGAAAGCATGTTTAATTCGAGACTAATAAATCATTTTACATACCACCTTCTGGTAACATTTCAGCCTTGAGTACAGAATGATTCTCTGCTTAAGATAAAAAGGAGGAGTCTGCTCCTAGCTTAAACATTATTCTAAACCTAATATTGAAGAGATTCTGACACAATTTGTCAGGAAGCCATTTTATGGTCAAAGTTTGCTGTCCTTGCTAAGAAGCCATTTTGTAAAACAATGGTATCGGATATGTGAACTGTGCAAGGTTACCTTATGACATCTCCCACTTAGTTTAGACTAGTGCCGCTTTGTGATAGGAACTTATCTTGCCAACAAGTGCCTGACTTGGCTGGATTTGGTTTTTCCACCTGATGGATGGCTAAAAAGTTAACCTGTCAATTACTTCCCTTCCTGACAAGTTATTGCCTTTCCACTGTTATCTGTCTAATTAAGGTCGTGCAGTGTTTTTGTAAACGTTTTGTATAAAGGAAGCCTGCTTGTGACAGAAAGAGAGAGTAGCCTGCGAGGGCTCTTGAAGAGCTGGTACCCTACTCTACTAGGTTTTAGGACCTAGTTAGCCTGGTTTATAGGTATCAGTGTTGTATTCTAACAGTGATGCTATTGGTAAATAAAGGGAAAGACTAAAATTACACTAAACTGTCTGTAAGAGATTTTTATTCCAGACTACCAAAGAGTACAATCTCCAGGATGAACCAAGAGAGGCTTACAGGTCTGCGTCCACAAGGGATTTCCTTGGCCTCTCAAATCTGTACCTTGACACTTTCATCTCCTTGGAATCAATGAAATGCCAAAGACTACAATGACTTTGAAGTGTATTCAATCCACTGTTGTAATGAAAGTAAAGGTAGCAGATATTCAAGCAATGAAGTGTTAGCTAATTTGCCATCCTTTATCTATAAATGTCTCCCTTAGCTACATGGCAGTATACTTGGAGAAAGACATCTTTTTAATTTTATTCATGGGATGTGAGTATCGCTGACAAAGCAAACATTGCTTACTTGAGAAGGTTATGATGATTTGACATTGCGAATTACTGCAGTCCATGTAGGGTAAGTACACCAATAGTGCCACTGGGGACTTCTAGGATTTTTGCCTCAGTGACAATGAAGGAATGGTGATTTATTTCCAAGTCAGAATGGCATGTGACTTGGAGAATAACTTGTAGCTGGTGGTGCTCCTATGTGCTTGCAGATCTTGATCTTGTAGGTGGTAGGGGCCATGGGTGTGGAAGGTGTGTTTAATGTAGCCTTGAAAAATTGATGCAGTACATGCTGCAGTTAGTGTGCATTGCTGCCATTGTTGAACAGTAATGGACGAAGTGAACATTTAAGGTGCAAGACAGTGTGCCAAACACAAACAGAATAAGTAAGATTGCTGATAGGGTGGATAAATGGAAATTGAAATTCTAGTACTGTAAACTCTGAGGTGGTTATGCAATCTTCTTTCATAAGTATATGTTCTTAACCCTAGTTTAATTAGAATAAACCTATGCAGCTTTTTTCCAAATGCTAGGTTTGTTCTGACAATCCTTGAATTGTGCAGTGGTTAACATATGTTACATAATTAATATTTTTATTTGCTGGAAATCATTTCTATACGTGTTCATCTGCATATTTTTAACTCTTCAATCATGGTAGATTAGTCTTAGCCATAGGAAGTGAATCCTGAGAAGAGTATAAAGGCAGTAAGAGTGTACTTAAGAGAGAAATCAGGAGGGCAAAAAGGGGACATGAGATAGCGTTGGCAAATAGAGTTAAGGAGAATCCAAAGGGCTTTTACAAATGCATTAAAAACAAAAGGGTAACTAGGGAGAGAATAGGGCCCCTCAATAATCAGCAAGACGGCCTTTGTGTGGAACCACAGGAGATAGGGGAGATACTAAATGAGTATTTTGCATCAGTATTTACGGTGGAAAAGGTCATGGGAGATATAGAATGCAGGTAAATACATGGTGACATCTTGAAAAATGTCCATGTTACAGAGGAGGAAGTGCTGGATGTCTTGAAATGCATAAAAGTGGATAAATCCCCAGAACCTGATCAGGTGTATCCTAGAGCTCTGTGGGAAGCTAGGGATATGACTGCTTGGCCTCTTCCTGAGATATTTGTATCATCGATAGTCACAGGTGAGGTGCCGGAACACAAGCCAGGGAACTATAGACCAGTTAAACTGATGTCGGTGGTTAGCAAGTTGTTGGAGAGAATCCTGAGGGACAGGATGTACATGTATTTGGAAAGGCAAGGACTGATTATGGATAGTCAACATGACATTGTGTGTGGGAATCATGTCTCACAAACTTGATTGAGTTTTTTTGAAGAAGTAGCAAAGAGGATTGATGAGGACAGAGTTGTAGATGTGACCTATATGGACTTCAGTAAGATGTTCGACAAGGTTCCCCATGAGAGACTGGTTAGCAAGGTTAGATCTCATGGAATACAGGGAGAACTAGCCATTTGGACACAGAACTGGTTCAAAGGTAGAAGACAGAGGGTGGTGCTGGAGGGTTGTTTTTCAGACTGAAGGCCTGTGACCAGTGGAGTGTCACAAGAATCGGTGCTGGGTCCACTACTTTTCATAATTTACATAAATGATTTGGATGCGAGCATTAGAGGTACAGCTAGTAAGTTTGCAGATGACACCAAAGTTGGAGGTGTAGTGGACAGCGAAGAAGGTTACCTCAGATTACAATGGGATTTTGATCAGATGGGCCAGTGGGCTGAGAAGTGACAGATGGAATTTAATTTAGACAAATGCGAGGTGCTGCACTTTATGAAAGCAATCTTAGCAGGACTTATATACTTAATGGTAAGGTTCTAGTGAGTGTCGCTGAACAAAGAGACCTTGGAATGCAGATTCATAGCTCCTTGAAAGTGGAGTCATAGGTAGATAGGATAGTGAAGAAGGCATTTGGTATGCTTTCCTTTATTGGTCAGAGTATTGAGTACAGGAGTTGGAATGTCATGTTGTGGATGTACAGGACATTGGTTAGGCCACTGTTGGAATATTGCATGCAATTCTGTTCTCCTTCCTATTGGAAAGATGTTGTGAAACTTGAAAGGTTCAGAAAAGATTTACAAGGGTGTTACCAGGGTTGGAGGATTTGACCTATAGGGAGAGGTTGAATAGGCTCGGGCTATTTTCCCGAGAGCATTGGAGGCTGAGGGGTGACCTTTAAAGGTTTGTAAAATCATGAGGGACATGGGCAGGATAAATAGACAAACTCTTTTCCCTGGGGTGATGGAGTCCAGAACTAGAGGGCATAGGTTTAGGGTGAGAGGGGAAGATAATAAAGAGACCTAAGGGGCAACTTTTTCACGCAGATAGTGGTACATATATGCAATGAGCTGCCAGAGGAAATTGCAGCATTTAAAAGGCATCTGGATGGGTATATGACTAGGAAAGATTTGGAGGGATATGGGCCAGGTGTTGGCAGGTGGGACTCGATTGGGTTGGGATATCTGGTTGACATGGACGAGTTGGACTGAAGGGTCTGTTTCCGTGCTGTACATCTCTATGACTCTAGATACCAACCTTGAAAATAGAAAGCAGTTGTTCACCTATAAAGAGACATAATTTTAAAGAGGAAGGGAGGAGGTTTAGAGGGGATTTGAGGAAAACTTTTCTCTCAGAGGGTCGAGTTGGGTCCAGAATGCATTGCTGGAGGAGTAGTTGAAATGGGAAATCTCGCTAATCTTTAAAAAAGTATTTGAATGAGGATGTGACATGTCATAAAATTCAAGGCTGTAGGCATAGTGCGGTTAAACAGAACTAGTGTAGATAGTGGTATATTTTCGGCATTACAGATTTGGTGGACTAAAGATCCTCTTCTGTACTGCATGTTTGTGGGATTCTATGAAACCTTTCCCAAACTCTTGTCTCGTGTCAGTCTGCTCATGATTCAACCTTTTGAAGACAGAAATATCAAATATCCATTCTGTACCACTAGGGGATGCTATTGTAACATTCCTGGGAGAGACTATTCTAAATGTTGTTATTGGACAGAAGTGAATCAGACTACTATGTAAAGTCATAGATAGAATTATAGAGTCACACAGTGTGGAAACAAACCCTTTGGTCCAATTTGTCCGTGCCAACCAGAATTCCCACCTGACCTAGTCTCATTTGCCAGCATGTGGCCCATATCTCTCTAAACTATTCACGTAACCATCCAGATGCCTTTTAAATGTTGTAATTGTACCTGTCTCCACCACTTCCTCTAGCAGCTTATTCCAAAGAAGCACCACCCACTGTGTGAAAAAATTATCCAATAGGTATTTTTTAAATCTTTCCTGTCTCACCTTAAACCTATGCCCTCTCGTTTTGGACTCCACATCCTAGGAAAAGACCTTGGGCTTCACCCTATCCACGATCCTAATGATTTTATAAATGTTTATAAGGTCAGTCCTCAGCCTCGATACTCCAAGGAAAAAAGCACCAGCCTATTCAGCCTCATCCCGTAACTCAAACCCTCCAGTCCCAACAATATCCTTGTAAATCTTTTCTGCACCCTCTCAAGTTTAACAACATCCTTCCTATAGAAGAGCAATCAGAATTCTATACAGTATTTTAAAAGTGGCCTCACCAATGCTGTGTACAGCTGCTACATGACATCCTATACTGAATGTTATGACCAATAAAGGCAAGCGTGCCAAACGCCTTCTTCAGCATCCTATCAAACTGTGCCTCCACTTTCAAGGAACTATGTACTTGCACCCCTAGGTGTCTTTGTTTGGCAACCCTCCCCAGGGCCCTACCATTAATTGGATAAGTTCTAAGGGAGAAATAAATACCATTGAACCTGAGACAATTTGTTTTGCATACCTGAATTTGTGTCAACTAGATGGTTATTTTTAATAATGTCATCAAGAAATACATCCTATTTTAAATACAATCTTACAAAGAAAATTTTAACTCCAACAAGTGGGTGAGGTTGGGCCCAATCAGAGATGAAAGATCTAAATATCTGAATCCTAACTTGACAAACGTTGGTTCCTCTCACTGGAGGCACTTTGGTAATTTCAATATGAAAGTGAGACTACATGTTTTATTTTTAGACAGTATTTCAAGTTTAACTGGGGAACTGGATTTCTCAAGCTTTGCGACATCTAACAGTTACAGGATTAGAACTTCTGCAACCAGTAGGTACCTTTTCACTCACCCGGTGGGTTCAGCCTGCCAATTTCACCAACTTCTGCATTTAGACACCTAACACAACCCTTGTCTTTCCATTGCCCCAGAAGCTGAAAATCCCCCCTTGGACTCCTACCCTCCAGATCTCCAACCACCCCTTCTTACTGGGTTAGAGATTGGTCCTGCCTAGTCCTATGACCCCGTCTTCACTAGGAAGCCAAGCCTATCATCTTAGGTTGGCTTCTGGGCAAAGTAAGGAAGTGCACAACAGTTAGGCTTCTCCCACTGTACCTCACCCTTGTCCATCTGCTAGATTAGAGTGGTGCTGGAGAAGCACAGCAGGTCAGGCAGCATCCGAGGAGCAGGAAAATCGACGTTTCGGGCAAAAGCCCTTCAGATTCCTGATGAAGGGCTTTTGCCTGAAACGTCGATTTTCCTGCTCCTTGGATGCTGCCTGACCTGCTGTGCTTCTCCAGCACCACTCTAATCTGGACTCTGGTTTCCAGCATCTGCAGCCCTTGTTTTTACCTTGTCCATCTGCTCACAACCGATCATATATTTAATTAATGTTTCCCTCCGACAAGTTTGAATTTCTGAGAAAATGGTATAGGATTTATTTCTAATACAAAAAAGTTTTGAATGATTCACTTCATTCCTTTTATTGTTAGGTGCTCTTGATTGCTCTTTCAGACTTGATTGGTTCAGTGATGTATAGTAATTTCTCATCAGTAATACGTCAGCTCCTTAACCTTGGTTTCAGTTTTGTATTCCTGAGGTAGTTTAGCTCCATTAGACTTTTACAATAAAAAGATACCCATGTCTAAGTGATAATTTCGGATAATTATATCAGATAATTAATGGAAGGAAAAAAATGCAAGAAATCACTTCAAACTAATCTGTGTAATTAGGAGGTGGGGACACAGGTTCACAAGCAAAATGTAAGTTTCAGAATGAGGTCAAGAAATTTATCTTCACATAGAGAGTTTGATCTTGACTTTGTGCAACAATGTAAAATGAGTAATAGGTTGACAACATAGAGTCATAGAGATGTACAGCATGAAAACAGACCCTTCGGTCCAACCCGTCCATGCCAACCAGATATCCCAACCCAATCTAGTGCCACCTGCCAGCACCTGGCCCATATCCCTCCAAACCCTTCCTATTTATATACCCATCCAAATGCCTCTTAAATGTTGCAATTGTACCAGCCTCCACCACATCCTCTGGCAGCTCATTCCATACGCGTGCCACCCTCTGTGTGAAAAAGTTGCCCCTTAGGTCTCTTTTATATCTTTCCCCTCTCACCCTAAACCTATGCCCTCTAGTTCTGGACTCCCCGACTCCAGGGAAAAGACATTGTCTATTTATCCTATCCATGCCCTCGTAATTTTGTAAACCTCTATAAGGTCTCCCCTCAGCCTCCAACGCTCCAGGGAAAACAGCCCCAGCCTGTTCAGCCTCTCCCTGTAGCTCAGATCCTCCAACCCTTTCAAGTTTCACAACATCTTATCTCTCCCATGTTTTTATACATATTGTATTAGCTGTAAAATGAGCGGCAAATTTTCTATCAAACATTTTGTGAGAAATAATGATCAACGAATAGAACTGTTTCAGATAGAGTTAATAGCTAGTGGAAACCCTAGTATCATTTAAGAACCAATTGAATGTACAGGACGTTCCTGGATGGTGTAAGTAAAATGGGCTATTTTGACCATTTGCATCAATAACTCCTGGTTTGTGATTTCTTTCACTCTCACAGATGGTAGTCTTATCACAACTGTTCGCAGATGACATACCACTGCCTCGTGGTAATGCAGCCAAATGGTCATCCATCTTTGTGATGCTTGCATCTTTCAGCTATATGTTTATTTGCACTGAAGTAAACATCGTTGCACAGCAAATCATATTTCAGCTTTTTATATCATTATTAGCTCAAAGTATGTTAAAGCTGTGTGATTTTCTGGAAGAATGCAGGCACGTTCCTTCCAGGTATGTACATTCGGTTGTTAAAGAAAGAATGTAATTATCAGCAGTTATGTAAGCACCAAACATTCCAAAGCAGTTTTTTATAATTCATAGTGCCCTGTTTGATTTGCTGGATCATGTTGTTGACTTTTGATGTTTCCTAATGTAAAATTAATGATATAAATGTATAAAAAATGTTAAATTTTCATTAGGTCTTTAGATAAAGTCCATGTTTCTGTTGCCAACCATAAAGGCTTTGGTGGTAGGTCCTTGATTTTGAATTGATATCAAATATAAATAAATATATTTTGTTCTTTAATTCAAGTATTGTTGCCTGAAAAATATTACTAAGACATTGCTCATATTTTTACACATAAATTCTGTGAAATAGTGAATCCGGATTTTACAAATGATAAAGAATTATCTGTTCTTGTAATAACACCGCTTGAGATCACTCATAACTGTTCTAAAACAATTATATAAGCCATAATACAGGGCTGTAACTAAAAAAGAAATCCTGTAATCCTATTTCAATGCTGCATGTTTGATATTGACATAAAATGACTGCTATACCATTCATAATTAAATAATTGGTCACAAAATGTATATAGATATTATATTAGGTATGCACTGTAGTAACATGCAAACAAACATATTAAACTTAAGTATACCAAAAGCTTTCGTGACAATTACATTGTTTAGGCAGTCATTTACAATTCCATGCTAAGAGATCCTTTCTGTACAGAATGAAGTCAATTAGATCATCCTCTCTGTGCTGTCTATCTCCCAGAAATTAAAACCAATCCCACTAAACTGCTTTCTTTCTGTATACCTGTAATTTCCACTCCCGTAAATACTTATCTAGAACCCCCTTCAAAACATGCAACAGAGTCTGTCTCACTCAATGCTCATGATAAAGTATTTTAACCTACAATAATTCTCAGTATTAAGAAACATCTTAGTCTCTGACCATTGACTCTCTAACCATGTTCAATAGTTTCGTCATACTCAAAAAATGAGCATGAAGCCTTGGCTTATAACATTATCTATGGAAAAACTGCTGAAGAGTTAGCAAAAAATATTGTAAAATATTTTCTAATCAACCTCCTCAGAGGTGCTATTTCACACCTCTGGAGCAGGTAGGACTTGACCCCACTCCCAAGAAATATTTTACTTTCAAGCCTCTTAATTCCTTCCACATGATGATGGTTAATTTGTATAGCTGTCTACAGATCGAAATTGATGATTGAACAATTTCTAATTGGCTAAGAATCTATTTAAATGCATGACACTGTAAAAACTGGGTTAATTATTTCTTGTATGAGTAAAGTAGTTTAATTTTTCTTACTAATATTTATAATGAACTTTCAATCATACTCTTATTTTGCAGATACAAAAATAGCTGGAAGGCTTTTAGTGCATCATTTAATCAAAACGGATATGGCTATCGATTAGTAGTATTTATACTATTCTATTGCATTGTTCAGCACTGTAGGATTAATGATGTTCATTTTACAAGTTCTTTGGCATGGAATGTAAGCAGTTACTGTTTCTGCTGTGCTTTCCTCAAGGTTTTTGGATTCCTTGTAAGTATTTCTTTACTAAAACTACATTTTGTAATACTTAATCCCCAGATATTTTCGGGAATCTTTGTCTGTTTCAGGTTTTCTTTCTTTGACACTAATTGGCTGGTGAATTCTATGGCATGTTTAGTTAAGGCTGAAGTAGAATCTAAGAAGAAGTGTATGAATGGGGTGGAGAAGTGATGGTGTGACTGGGCTGGTAATCCAGAATCCTAGTCTAATATGCTGGGATGTGGGTTTGAATCCCACCATGACAGACGGTGAAATTTGATTTCAGTGAAAACTTTGGAATTAAAAGTTATGATGACCATGCCACCATTGATGATTGTTGAGGTAACCCATCTGATTCACTAATGTCCTTTTGGAAGAAAATCTGGACTGGTCTACATGCGTCTCCAGACCTACAGCAATGTTGTTGATTCTGAACTGCCCTCTGAAATGGTGGTGTTCCTCCAGCTCCTGCTTGTCTACTCTGAAATGGCCCAGCAAGCCACACAATACAAGGGCAATTAAAGATGGGCAATAATCTGACCTGACCAGCAAATCACACGTCCAGTGAGTGAATAAAAAATTTCCCTAATAACAGCTTGACGTACAGTTCGTAATACAGTTATTTTGTGAGTTAGTTTTATTTTATATCAGCTTTTACATATAGGCAGAAAGTTAGATTTATTTAAAGGGTAACAAAATTCCTAAAATACCCAACTATTTAATTAAGAAACAGTAGGAAAGTGTTTCCCAAAGTTTTTATCCAATGTTACTCCATATTATATGTTAATGTCTTGGAGTTCTTATCCAATATGAACTTTTGATGGGACTGAAAGAATGACAGTCATTGTATGGTGGAGGGAGAGATTTCAGTCATTGAGTGTATTAGAGTAGGCATTAGTTCTTATTGGGGTCAATCTAAGCTCTACAGTAGCCATTGCTGCCTCAGAGCTTTCAAACACAAATTGTTCTCTCAACCCACATGGGAGTTTGTGAAACCCTGCAGTCAGGAATCTAATTAAAAGTAAAGTTAATATTTGTGACCCTGTAGAAGTACAGGGTGTCATTTTCACCTTCCTAAGGTGATAAAAATAATGACAAACAGGATGGTGTAATCAAATGAGTCCAAAAGTCAGATTTGTGTGTTGGGAAGACATAAGTCCTATCTTCTCAGATGGTGTGATCAAATTCACACTATAGGGTGACAGGAAACCCATTTGTATGAATTTGTATCTCATTTCTTAAATATTGCACCCTATTAACTTCCCTTCCCAAATAAATTCCTTCCCGCCCCAGTTGAGAAATTTGATGCTTCAAAACTCGACAGTAAAAATGAGGTAAGCATTGGGTTAGTTCCCCTGGTTCAAGTCCATGTGACTTCACAATTGTTTTGGTATCTATTCTTTACTTTAGATGGAACTTCTACAATTGTGGCTCATATCTCTGTGATCATCAGATATGGTGTCTCCTTATCCTACAATCTACACAACTGGCCAATGGACAATACAACAGCTTCAGTCCATCAGGCAACATGATATCAGTTAGGCTGTGGCAGCTTTGTTGGGAAGCGTAGTCAGTAGTCTCTGGTCCTGAGGTTTAAATTTAGTTCAGAGGCCACAGTCAGTCAGGCAGGGTGGAATGTACATAATCTGGGGCATTTCAGGGATAATCCATGATGTTGTCAATGCTGCAGGCAACTCAAAACTGGGGATTGGCCTCATTATATTTGATTGCAGAGGGAATGATCACAGTTATGGGAGGCAGTTGGTCTTAGGATGGATGGGATCTGGTAGTGTATAGTTGGGGACTGTGTAGTCTTGAAGTAGGGGGACCTCAAGGCAAGTCATATTCACTATGGGAAGAGTTCCAATATGGAAAGCATGTAAAGCTGACAGGGTATAGGCACCTCAAGAGCTATGGGCCCCAGGGTAAAGCTCTGCCTGTGATCCACAACTTAACCCCAGTCTTCATATCCCACAATGTGCTGCAATCCCTGAGGCTCCTAGCTCTTGAAGTGCCTATGCCCTGTGGGCTTTACACGTTTCCCATATTCTGTGAGGTTTTCTGACGGTTATTCCAACATCATCTTTCTTTTGTTACATTTTAACTATAGTGTTTGAATAAATAGTGTTTTGCTTAATATCAGGTAGTTTGACCAATCAAATTGCATGTGATATTTACCTTTAAAGTAAAATACAGTTAGGGTGTAGGCTAACTTCTTAATATTCTTTGAGGGGGCCCAGTCCAGTCCATAACATATTCAACGTGCACTGTATTGAATGAATTGTGTAGCATCTTGCTTGTGTTGATAAAAAGCTGAGAAGCACATGCATTATATCTCACTCTGAACCACGACACACATGATGCCATCCAACACATTCTCCACTGTTCCTACCTTCATATAGGAACTTCAGCCCATTTGGACTGACATATTGTGAGTTTCAGAAAGGTATAGATGGTGATCAGTAGATTTTCAATAGGAATGAAAAAAAATTCACATTCTCAAAAATACATTTGATATGTTTAAAGTTTTGGAGTGAATACTTTTGTCAATGTTTTCTTTCAATTTAGACATTGCAACACTATTGTGTTAAATCTAATAAATGTGCCCGTGCCTATGAAATACATATTTTCTGTTTTTAGTACACATATGTGTATTTACCTGAGTAATATGTTTTGACACTATTCTGCAGGATCTCACTCCAGCTGAAATTTCAGAAATCTGTGAGAAGAGTAAATTTAATGTTGCTCATGGATTGGCTTGGTCCTATTACGTTGGTTACCTGAAATTAATTTTGCCAAGTGAGTATTAATAACATTTCTTTTGTAAGTTTTCTACTGATGCCATTATAATACCAGTCAATGACCACTGGCCATATTGCATTATGAACTATTTAAAATCTACCCTATTTGCTTGTATATTTTATACATAAATATTAAAAACTAATTAGATTCATCAATTAATTCCATAACAAGTCCTGATATAATTCACACAATGTTCATAGAACGTAATTAGGAAAGCTAATAGAATGTTATTGTTTATTGCGAGGAGAATTGAATACAAAGGTAGGGAGGTTATGGCTTTTGTATTATGCATTGTTGAGATAATATCTGAAGTACTGTGTACTGCATTGGATTCCTTACTTAAGACAAGATGTAAGTCTGTCTGGAAGCAGTTCAGTGGTCTGCTGGACTAATACCTGAAATGGACAGGTTGCCTTATGAGGAAAGGTTGGACAAACTAGATTTGCATCCAGATTCTGGATTAGTGGTGGTAGAAGAGCACAGCAGTTCAGGCAGCATCCAAGGAGCTTTGAAATCGATGTTTTGGGCAAAAGCCCTTCATCAGGAATGAGATTTGCATCCACCATAGTTTAGAAGATTTAGAGGGTAACTTCATTGAATCATGTAAGATACCATGGGATCTTGACAAGGCAGGTATTGAGAGGATATTGCTTCTTTGGAAATAGTCTAGAATGAAAGATTACTGTTTAAAAAAAATCAAGAGTCATCCATTTAAAACAAATGAGGCAAGAAAAATTCTCTCAACAGTATTAAGTATTTTTAAGACAGAGTTGGATAGATTCTTGATGAGCAAGGTCATGAAAAGTTACCAGGAGTACTCAGGAATGTGAAGTAACTAGATCAACTGTGGCCTTATTGAATGACAGAGAAGGTTGAAGAGGCTGAGAGGCCTACTTGTGCTCCTAATTTGTATAGTGTGATTATGATACATATGAGTCACTGTTTAGTTGATGGACTTGATAGAATAAGTCTATCGATACCCAGACGTCAACAAAATATTCCACATTCTTTGTTCTTCTTGCAGATGTGCAACATTCATGATGAACAGATTGATTCCTTGGGAATTGTTATTCATTATTGTTTAAAAACATTATTGCTGGCACTGAGCTTGTGCAAGGATTTGGTAGCTCTTATCAAAATCCTTTCTCTGATGTTTTAAGGAAGGAATTGACCATTTTAATGAAACATCAAAGCAAAAGGAAAAGATGTTTGAGATGTGTACAAAGTAATCAATTCATTCTTGGCCAATATGACCTTAAAACAAAAAAAGACCAGCAGAACAATAATGATTAGACAATTACTTGGTACAGTCCAAAAACTATTGAGCTGTTTATCCCAACAGAACAGGGAGGAGTAAGGGGATCCAAGAAGATTGACGGCATAAGAATTGCTCAATTCCTGACGTATATTATCCCAAACAGCAGGTGTTATGCAAACCTCAGTCTGTGACTTCATATCTCAATCAATGATAATACTAAGGACATGGTAGAGGAGAATTGAATGAGGACTTCACAGATATGTTCTAAGTTAATGAATCCTAACTTTTCAACATCAGATAGTGCATTCCAAATATCATTGACAATGAATGTCACTAAACTCGACATTTATGATACATTAACCTCCAATAATTTGTAGATAAATTAATATTTATGGATTTTACTTATAAGGACTGCAGAAAGTACCTGGTGAAAGCTCTCATAAGACAAAAATAGCTAAAGTTGATGCAATAGACATGAAGGCAAATTATTGCCCTGATTAAGAAATGGATTGAAAGCCAGGAAAAACTACAATAATCAGGCCCTCTAATTGGCAGAATATGACAAGTAGCATCTTGTGAAGGAGCTGTGCTTTTTCAGTGTATTAATGAATTACTTAGACCATGGAATAGAATGCCAAATGAGCAAATTTGTCCATGACGTGGTATTAAGCATAAGTAGTGTAATTGGAACCATATGATTACAAAGCAATATTGAGAGATTAAGGAAATAAGCATAATGACAGCACAAACTATCAATTTATAATCCACTAAAAGTCTTAGAGCAGCATTTTATCACACCAGAACATTTGAAAGAGGGAGGGTGTAAGATGCTTGACTCACAGCATTCACTATTCCAAACAGCAGGTGTAAATACAGAATAATGGTCAGCTACCAGATTGATGTGTGATCACACTGATCACCAGGTAGCTATTTGTCCCATTTTTAAAATCTGCACAGGATGCCGTTTTTCTTGTGTTTCTGCTGCAGCAATATAGGCAGCGTCCAAAATCTCCTTCTCTGGTAGATTGAGATTCTTGTTTCACGTGTAGCTCCACTGTGCTCCTGCCGTCAGCCACAAGGTGGAACAAGCACTTTGGGAGAGCAGGCAAGCTGGAAGATTGCAAGTTTGCTTTCTTCTGCTCTCATTTCTTGAGATGATTAATATTAAGTCCCCTCACCGTCTTATTTCCCTTATGCCACCATGCCTCAGCAACAGCCAAAGTTCCCCATTCCCAGTCTCACCAGCAAAATGATGAACAATGTATATCACAGGTGGCACAAAATACAAAGTGAGCACTGATCCTACAGAAAATCAGACAATTTATATAAATGACTTGGATGCAGGAATTGAAGTTATAATTATCAAATTTGCTGTAGATACCAAGTTAGGTCACAAAATACATTGTGAATTAAAAGTAAGGTGACCACAAAGGAAAATAGATAGGCTTAATGAGTGGGCAAAGATATGCAATTTGGGAAATTTGGGAAAGGAATGCAATGTGACCATTTTGGCAGGAAGAATTTTAAAAAAGCATATTATCTAAATGGTATGGAGTAGCAGAGCACTGTGTTGCAGTGATCTAGTGCATTAGTTGCAAAAGAAACAGTGATTAGATATGAATACTAATAGAATGTTATTGCTTATTGTAAGTGAATTCATTATAAAATTAGTGAGTTTTTGCTTCATTTGGATCACTGGGCACAGTATGAGTCACCTTATTTAAGAAAGGATGTAACTGCATATGAAATCGTTCAGAGATGGTTTACTTGGATGAACAGGGAGTGGATAGGGGTAAGGGAAATAGGGCAACACAGAAAAGAGAAGCAGGAGTAGGCCATTTGGCCCTATAAACCTGCACTACCATTCAATATGATCATGGCTGATCACCCAAAGTAGTACCTTGCTCCCCTTTAGTCCTAAGAACTACATCAATTCCCTTATGGAAAACATTCAATGCTTTGGCCTTAACTGCTGTCTATAGAAGAGAATTCCACTCTCTGGGTGAAGTAAGTTCTCATCTCAGTCTTAAAGGCCTATCCAGTATCCTTAGACTGTAATCCCTAGTTCTGGACTCACTGGTGATTATGAACATCTTTCCCCCATCTACCCTAGTCCTGTTAGAATTGTAACAGTTTCCGTGAGATTTCTCCTCATTCTTCGAAGTTCCTGTGAATATAGTCCTCGCTGATCCAGGCTTTCTACATATGTCAGTTCTTCATCACTGGAGTTATCTAATAAACCATGATTCCACTTCCTCCATAGCCAAAGCCTCCTTCCTCAAATAAAGAGACCAAAATAGAGACCGTTTAGGGCACAGTTCCCTGAATGAGTGTTTTTCCTTTTGAGGAAAGATTGGATAGGTTAGACTTTATCCACTGGAATTTTGAGGATAAAGACATGACTTGATTGGAGCATAGATGAGGTAACAATCAGATCAACATAAATGGTGGAGAAGGACCAAGTGGCTCAAATTGAGATATAGACTTTCCAGTCTTGTAAAAAAGCTATACTGCATAATGTCTTGATTTCCTTGGTTGCTTAGATTCTCAGTTACTTTGTTTCCTTGAGAGTTTATTGTTATGTTTTTCTCTCATTTCCTCATACTCCCTTTGTTAATATATTCTCCCTGAAGTCTTTATATGGTACTTCCCTTTTATATTTTTTTGCACACCAATAACTTTTAGTATCCAATGTACCCTTTCACGGTTTGATTGATTTCTGACATCTGCATTTTCTTTTGATTTTTTTTTTCACTCACTATTATTACTATTCATTCTTAGAATATGAGTTCCATTGGCAAGACCAAGATTTATTAGCAATCCCTAGTTACAGACTAGCAGCAGGAAAAGATTAGCTGGTCCCTCAAGTGACCCCACATCAAAATGGTTTGACCATTACATTCCAACAGTCTTTCACACCACAGGCATTCCCAAGGTCTGTAGGTTCCTGGAAGAGGCAAAAGAAACAGAATACCCAGAGTCATTAAGGAATCAAATAAAAGTGTAAAATGATTCACAGCTCCCTCAGGCAGTTAAAATCATTTCACAAAATCATCTGAGCCAAACCTTCTACAGGATGTAATCTCTGCCTGTCTAGAACCTGATCCAGCTCCTTCTTGAGATTTATAAAGAATCAGAACACCATTGGGCAATGATTTCCAAATACTTAAAATAATCTCTAATTTCTGATCCACTCTGGTTCCTATTGTTTAACCGTGTCTCATCTGGTTCACCCCAAGCTGCAAAAATAAAAACAATTATCCATAGGACAACCTATCTCTGATTAACTGGTGTTCCTTTGCAACAAAATTTATTGTAGCTTTCCTCTGAACCTTTTCCAAGGTCACTGTTATTAAAGGTAATGGTCCTGAAAGGATGTTGGAGACTGCATTATGCTCTACCTAATCTCACATCATATAGTCTTGGGTGGGGAAAAGCCAGAAGATTTTCAGATCTCAGACCTGTTATGCTAGGTCTTCTCATAATCCTTGTAATAATGGTCAACTGCCTGATGTAACTTTTACCTGATTGGTGTCATGCAATGAATTACATTTTGTTTACAACAATATTCTGGTTAAGATTTACAAGTGATTTTCCTCTACCACTGTTAATCAAGTAGACCCTTAGACTTTTTAAAGGAAAGAGAATCATAGCAAATTATCCCAACCACAAACTTGTAGTAGTTGGAATTTGTTTTTATTTATTCATGTTGCTGCTGGACCAGCATTTATTGCTCAGCTCTAATCGCTCTTGAAAAGGTAGTCGTGAGTGATCTTCTTGAACTGTTGCAGTCTATATGCTATGGGCTGACCCATTATATTATTAGGGAGGGAATTCCAGGATTTTGATTTAATGCCACTGAAGGAATAGTGATATATTTCCAAGTCAGGATAGTGAATGGCTTGGAGGGCAAGTTCCAGATGGTGTTGTTCCTGTTTATTTGTTACCCTTGGTATTCTAGATTAACACCCACTTGGAAGGGCGTGAATGAATTAGGGATAGTCAGAATGATTTTGTCAGTGGGAGGTTATGCAAATTAAAATTTGTTCGAATTTTTTGAAAATGTGATCACATATGCTGATGAGAGAAGTTTGGTTGATATAGTTTGTCTGGATTTTATCAAAACATTTGAGAAAGTCCCACACGGTAAACTGAGTGAGAAGATTAAAAGGCATGGAAAATTGAGGAAAACCTGGAGATGGATTAGAAACTGTCCCAGTGAGAGGACACAAAGCATAGTGGTAGAGACTGTTTGAGAGACTGAAGGTCAGTGTGCCACAAGGATCAGTAATTGGGACCATTGTTGTTTGTTATGTACATAAATATATAGATGAAAATGTTAAGCAAATTTTCAGACAAGACCAAGATTAGTAGAGTGATTAATAGTGAAGAAGATGGTTGTAGATTACAGGAAGATATACATGGAAAAGTTAGATGGCAGACCAGTGGCAGATGGTATTTAACCCTGATAAGTGTGAGGTGATGCACTTTGGAGGAAGAAAAAAAATGAGGGAAATATTTAATGAATGGCTGAAAACTGGGTAGCTTAGAGGAACAGAAAGATCTTGATGTAATTGATCACAGATCCCTGAAGTCGGCAGAGCACGAGAATAAGATAGTCGGGAAGGAATATGTGATACTTGCTTTCATCAGTTGTGGCACAGAGCATAAGAGCAAGGGGGTAATGTTGGAGTTGTATAGAGCATTGGTCAGGCCACAACTGGAATATTGGTCACCTCACTACAGTAAGGATGTGATACGACTAGAGGGGGTACAGAGAAGGTTCATCACAATGTTGCCTGGGTTGGAGAAAATTGAGCCATACGGAGAGACTAGATAGGCTTGGATTGTTTTCTTTAGAGCAGAGGAGACATAAGGAGCTTGGACAGAGTGAATTGAGAGCAGTTGTTCCCCTTGGTTGAGGGGTCAATAATGAGAGGGCATAATTTGAGGGTAAGGGGCAGGAGATTCATTTCACGCAGCAGGTGGTGTGAATCTGAAATGCAATCCCTGGGAAGATAGTGAAGACTGGAAACCTTACATCCTTTAAAAATGTTTTACTATTTCAAATAGCATAACATTCAAGAATATTGAACAATTGCAGGAAATTAGCATTAGTGCACTTTTAGTGGTGATTGTATTGGTATAGGAAGAACCTTTTCTGCACTGTATAAATCTATGAATCTAGCTGGAAATGTTCATGACATTCCAGCACATACAACAGTCGCCATCATTATATCTAATCCAAATTCCACACAAAATGTTTTTGGAAAGCACTGCACAGTAATCATATACAGGAAACCTCACCAAATTCAATTCTGACTTGGAGGTTGGTTAACTTCAGAGCTACATAAGGACTGACTTTATTAACTTTTACAGTACAGAGTACTGTACATTTACTTACTCAGACCATTTACATTTTGTTTTATTAAGAGTTACTCTAAAATTAAAATAATTTGCTTTACCTCTAACAATAATGAAATTGATGTATTAATTAAAATACTACAGTAACATTTTACATCACATAGAAAGCATTAACATTCAAACTATTAACAGTAGTTGTAAAACTGAAGTAAAATAGTCAAATTGAAACCTCGCCTCCCTGTATGCTTTGAAATTAAAAATATTACTTCACATTATTTATTTTGTATTGCTGCTTAAGTTAACAATGTTTTGTTTTATTTATCAGATCTGGAAGAAAGAATAAAGAAATGCTATGTTAAAAATGTACTAGATTGCAAAGAAAATTGGAAGTTATACATCCTAATCCCATTCAGCTGTAAGATTTATGGCAAATTGGAGAAGATGGACAGCAAGATTGAATTCTGTCAAAACCTGCCAGAGATCTGTATTGACAGAGCTGGAATAAAAGCAAGAAGTTACAAGAATAGTATTTATACCATTTATGATCAAAATAACAGGGTACAGAATGCATTACAATTAATTAAAGATTATCTTATACCTTCTAGAGTTGAATTCTGTGGAATATTTAAGGTCTAAATTTTATATGAATGCGTAAGAGCTGTTTACAAACTGAAAATTTTTGGTGACGTTAATTCTAAAAATTATACTTCAGATAAATAAATATTAACCTATTGATATGAAAATAGATAAGTTCATTAACTCGCTCCTTCAACTTGCTATTAACCATAACACTAATATTGTGCCTTCCTCCTTGTCATAGCCTCATCATTGTATCCTTGAATATGCCACACCACTGGGGTCACTGTTTGAAATGTCGAATGATGCCACTGCAGCCTTTAGCAAAGAACAGCGCCTAGAGCAGGCCAAGTTGTTCTATATCACCTTAGTGAATATCCTGAACAACTCTCAAGAATGTGCAGGTTACTTTAGACTAATTCCATATGATGGTATGTATGAGTATTTATTTCTGCACTTGTTTAGTCCTAATTCATATGAGTTACAGAATCTCAAGTTTAGTCCATCGAGACAATTATCAAATGATTTACATCAAATTCCTATTCAAGTATGTAAATTGATGCAAAACTCAAATTTTTCATCAGTCTTCATATGAGCAAAATGTATTTCCATAGGTGGCAAAGAGACATTACTCTAAATTCACTATATAATATATGCAGAGTTTCATGATTCAAATAAATTGCTATTCTTCTGTTCTCTTTTTTTAAGAATGCTCATGAGTTCACTCCATTTCTGATTCATGCATTTGTCAACCACTGACATACCCTTTAACATCAAAATAAAGCCATCAAAGGGCACAGATTCTGAATCATACCTGACAGATAACTTCCCTGTGAAGTCTGGGCTGGATTTTTCTTCCTGACACTGAGCAAACACACCCAGGTAAACCAAATGAGAGGCATGGGGGGGCTGCAGTTTACTAAGTAAAGTCATAAAGATATACAGCAGAGAAACAACCCTTCAAGCCAACTTGTCCATGCTAACCAGATATCCCAAATTAATTCAGTCCCATTTTCCAGAATTTGCCCCATACCCCTCTAAACCTTCCTATTCATATACCTGTCCAGATGCCTTTTTGATGTTGTAATTTTACCAGTCTCCACCACCACCTCTGGCAGCTCATTCCATACACACACCACCCTCTGCATGAAAAAGTTACCCCTTAGGTCCCTTTTAAATCTTTCCCCTCTCACTTTAAACCTATGTCCTCTAGTTTTGAACTCCCCTACCCTGGAACAACAACCTTAGCTATACCCCCTATCCATGCCCGTCATGATATTATAAACCTCTAGATGGTCACCCCTCAGCTTCCGGCACTCCAGGGAAAATATCCCCAGTCTATTCAGGCTCTCCGTGTATCTCAAATCCTCTAACTGTGGCAACATCCTTGTAAATCTTTTCTGAACCCTTTTAAGTTTCATAATATCCTTCCTGTAGCAGGGAAATCAGAATTGCATGCGATACTCCAACATTATTCAGACAACCTTCCAAACCTGGGAAAATCTTTTGGATCCTTAGCTGAGCATTATTAGCAGAGAGAGAGAGAGAGTGCAGAATGTTGCAGTACAGAACAATATAAATGTTCTTTTACATGAATCACAAAAAGTCAGCTTGCAGTTACAGCAAGTAATTAAGAAGGCAGATTTAATATTGGTTTTCACTGCAAAATGGTGTAGAAATAAAATAAGGAAGATAACAGTCATACACTTAAAGTCATATTAGGGTTGCTTTTAAGTGCTTGTTCAAATACAGCCTTCCTTTAGATTGTTACATTCACTAAGCTGGGTGTATTCCCGAAAACTGTAGGAAGCACACCACCAGCTAAGTTAATTCATGGTGCTTGGGGTAGAGCTCCAAGGATTTGGGAATCTTTTCAAAGGTAAGTATAATCCCAGTTGCTAACTACAACTATCTTATAAAGTGAAATGTCATAAATACTGTGAATGATTATGGGGTTCTCTCCGTTAAAGGTCAGAGACCATTAAATTGACTAACACTGTGTAAGCATGAAAGTTATTCAGTGTATTAAAATTGTCTGTATTCTGCATTCGATATGGAGAATCAGATATTACAGTATGTAAGAGATCCTGTAGTTCAATTTTCACATTAGTATAAAATGCTGATAAATGCTGAACATTTGATGCACTCTTACTAACTCGTATAAGCATTAATAAAACACAGCCATTCAGATAGGGTAGATAAAAAGCAGATAAAAAGAATTAGTCTCTAGTGTTTGGGATTCTAGAACAAGGGGCATTGTATGAGAATTAGGTCTAGTCTGTTCAGGAGAGATGTGAGGAAGTACTCCTACACGTGAAGGGTGGTAGATGTTTGGAATGGTCTCTTACAAATGGCAGTGGATGCTGGATCATTTGTTAATCTTCAATCTGAGATAGATAATTTTTTTGTTGAGCAAAGTTTTAAAGGGATATGGGCCAAAGGTTCCAGTCATGATCTCATTGAATGGCAGAACAGGCTTGAGGGGCAGCATGGCCTACTCCCGTTCCTATGTTCCTTTATATTCAGTATAAGATGGTTTGATCTACTTACTGTCTCCTAATATTGTCCAAATAAAAATCATGTAAACATTAGAAAATGAGCAGGAGTAGCTGCTTTAGTCCCTCAGTCTGGCTCTGCGATACAATAAAATCATGTTTGACTCGACTATGTGGCCTTAAGTTCAATTTCTACCTGACCACCCTAAGCTCTTCACTCCCTTTATCAGTTATTAATCAAACAGCTGGATAGTCGACCCTGATACAAAAGGAAGATGAATGGAATATGCAGTTGAACGTTTATTGGATAGCTTGAGCCAATCTTGAGATGCCAAGTGAGAGAAATTTCTCAAGTACTGATGTTAGAAATCCATCTCCCCTGTTCTGCATAGTGCAGTTTCCTGAAATACAAGCTGGTTTCTGTACTTCAATGCCAGAGTCCATTGTTTCCAAACTTGATGATGCCTTTCATCTCTAACATGTAAAATATAGATAAGTGAGGACCTTTTCATACCTGAGTGGGTGGACTAGTTTGAGTCTTTTGATAAAATGTTAGTTCAAGTTTAGATGATTTTAGTTATTTCATGTTAGTTTCTTGCAGCTTGTAACTAATATATGTGACGTGGTCAACTGATCTTGTACCATCTCAGTTCGTTAAAGTCAGAGGGATTAAAATCGGATGATGGAATTCAAAACTAATGTTCCATATTTTGATGCAGAGAGGTTGTTTCCCCTTGTGGGAGAATACAGGAGCAGAAGGCGCAATTTCAGATGAAGGGATTGCACATTAAAACACAGATGAGGAGGAATTCCATTTCTCAATCAATCTGTGGAATGCTTTACTGTAGAGGCTGAGTGGCTGCGTATTTTCAATGCTAAGATAGATTTTTAACCAGTGAAGGAATCAAGGGTTATGGGGATAAAGCAGGAAAGTGGAGTTGAGGACTATCAGAACAGCCATGATTTCATTGAATGATGAAACAGAATTGATGGGCCGAAATACCTGATTCTGCTCCAAAATCTTATGGCCTTGTATTTTATTGCTATCATGACATTGTGCACAGTAGTCTAGGTTATTGCCTCACCAATGCCCTGGGAAGCTGTAGCAAGACTTCCTTATTTACATTTTGCATCCCCTTGCAGTGAAAAATCAATGTTCATTTTTCCTTCTAATTACTTGCTGTACCTGGATGCTAACATTTTGTGATTCATGCAAAAGAACACCCAAATCTTTCTGTACAGCAGCATTCTGCAATCTCACTCAGTTTAAATAATACTCTGTGAAATACGTCCACAGAGGCCGATATCCTCTCACCAAGTCACCCACGTGGAGAGTCTTTGACCTTGATCCAGCTCTCAGAGCTAGCTCTTAGTGTGAACAAGCTGCCTGACACTCCTATTCTTATCTGTCAGCCAGGGCTCCCTGCTTGGACTAGGTTAACAGCAATCGGGGAACCATGTTCTATGATGTCCACCTGGCTGATCTTGTTACAATCACTACACTCTGCATTTCTGTCTTTTTGTCTGCCAAAGTGGACAACTTCAGAACTTGTCACATTATACTCCATATTCTAAATGTTTACTCATTCACTTACCCTATCTATGTCCCTTGCCATACATCCAGGATAAAATCTTGTGATCCCACCAGAAAAATGTAGCAGGATGGGTCAGGGAATTTAATTGTGTAAGAATCCCAAAATTAACTTCCTGGTATCAGCATGGAACTTGGGAATCAAGTCTTTCAATTTTTAAAATGACAGACATCATGAAGCCCTCTTGCATGCATTTGCATGTCATGTATTCTCATGAAAGGCCATGTCACCTGAATTATTTCTCTTCCCAATTAAATTTTCTGTGCATATGCAATGCGTGCCTTCAGATTCATGACTGGATATAAGTGACAGGCAGCAAGTGTGTGTCAATTGGATTTAAAGTGAGTAGCCATTGATTTGTACTCTTAGGGAAGTGTTTCCAAAACAGGTATTATTGGGATTGGGTGGCACCAGTTGAAGGTGATACAGAGTCTGGCCAAGTGAAGCAGGGTGCCTGGAGAAGGCTGTCCAATGTAAAGGAAGGCAGCATATATTAGCAGAGGAAAGAGATTTAATGTCATCATGTGCATAGTTCACCTCAAGATGGATGAAGGTCTTAATTCCATGTAGGAATGAGAGAGAAATGGTCCCAAACGGCATTGCTGAGGGTATTGCAGAGCAGGTGGAAACCTGACATTGAGGATGCAGGAAATAGGATGCAGTGATGGGGGGAATGGGATGCTGTTGGGTGGGTGCTCCAGGGTCATCTTCAGGTGCTGGATGATTTCTTGTGGGGCAGTGCTCATAGAATCTAATAGAATAGGTGGCTTGGATAACAGGAGAACTAGGAGTGTTCAGTGTAAATAGAAGTCATCAACTGATTAGGAATTAGAGAATAAAGGAGAGATTTTGTGAAAAATTTGAGATTGCATCTTTAAGGATAGGATTCAAGTAGGATTTTGAAATGAGCAGCCCTAGATGCTGGCAATTGTGAGTCAAAGAGCCTTAACTTCTTTGTAGAAATCTAATTTTGTATGCAGTTAACTAAAATCTCCTATTTTAGTTCTCAAATGCTAAAGCTTAAGATTTTACACATTCTCCACTGAGAAGCAGTTGAAATGACATACTTATGGAAAGCACCTTTTTCACCTTCTACAGGTTGGTTCTTACTCTACTACTGAGGAAGGAACTAGCTGTTTATTGAGTATCTGGTGACTGGTTAAAGTCTGTTCTATTCCTAAGACCTGGATAGTATGGGAATTGGTGGTAAGGTTAATAAAATTTATTTTGAGAAAATACACCTAAGTGAATAAAATGATTAAACAGTTAATTAAAATAAATTTACAGGTGGCAGGAGTGTCAATGTGCCACAGCTGCAGCATATGGACCTCATGGATGCCAGTCTGACCCAGGGCAAAACATCAATAGGAAGCACTTGCATTTGTAGGAGTGTGGGCTCAGAGTTTGAGTTGGAGCTGATCTTAAGACATTGTAACATATCAGGGTGGGAGAGAATTTCCTGGATGCTTTGGACCAAGAGGCAGTCACACCGTTTAGAATAAGATCTTCTGATTTGAACAGATGAGTATGACTGCAAGTGAGGCAGGTAAGGGGATCCAGGATGCATGCACTAGAAACCTCAGTCTTTGGAATTGTCCAACAGGTTTGAGGTTCAGCTTGTTTTGCTGACAGTTGGGGTTGCAGGGTCGATGAGCAAGTGGGGCAGCGAAGTGGAATGTAGTGGAAGTAGGGGACAGTACAGTGAGGGGAACTGACAATGTTCTCTCCAGCAAAGAACAAGAGTCCAGAAGGCTGTAATGCATACCAGATGCTAGGATTTAGGACATCTGCTCAAGACTGGAGAGGAACATTTTTCGGAGAGGGTGAATTGCAAAAGGCAAGTATAGGAAAGTTAATCAAATGTTATTGTTACTGCAAAGGGAAATGCATACAAAAGGAGAGTATTACTGGTCTCTTTCTTGAAGGAAGAAAGTAGATGCATTGGAATGAATTCAGAAAGGGTTTACTAGACCTGTATTGGTATGTTGTCATTTGAGGAAAGGTTTGATAAACCAGATTAAGAAGAAGCAACTGGTTGAAACATAAAAGGTTTTGAGGGGCATTGTGTGACTTGATAGGAAAAGGATGCTTCTGCTTGTGGGAGAATCTAAACTAGTGGTCTGTTTTAAATTAAAAGCTTTGCTATTTAAGGTAAAGCTGAGAAGACTTATTTCTCACAGAGCATCAGCAGTCTTCCTGAAAGGTGTTGGAGGCACAGCCTTTCATTTTTTTAAGGCAGAGGTGGGTAGAGATTTGGCAAGTGAAGTGGAAGATGCTTTGAGGGTAGGCAGGCATGTGGAGTTGATGTTACAATTAAATCAGCCATGATTGTATTAAATTGTGCAGTGAGCTAAATGGCCAGTTGGCTCACTTGTGCTGTATTCCATACATTTATATCTGAGGAAAACAGAAAAACTTGAACAAAAATAAAAGTAGGGCCTGTTTAGGATTTGGCAATAAATGGTCTAACAGTGTTGTGACAATATGGGTGGAATATTTGATGGAATGCGTAGCAAGATGTTCATTCGGGAGTGAATAATACCACTGATTGCCAGTAAATTCATTCACAATGGATAACAACAGACTTGACGGTGAGGATGCAAACTTCTTGGAAGCAACCAGTAGATATCAACATTGTAAAATGCACTAAACAGAAGGTGGTTTTCCATTGAAGAAACAATTCCTATTATTGTCCCTGAATCAACAGTTCTTTGATATTTATAACATTGCATTTTATATGTATTTCAAATCGCATATCTATATATTTTACATTGCAGATGACTTAGAGGAAGGACAAATGGACTCACATTTTTTATCTACCCTGATCCTGAAGCATCTGGCACAGGAGAGAATAGAATATACCGTACCAGAACAAGCCACTTGGAATGAACTATTAAATGAAGACCAATTAATGATCAGCAAAAGTGATGATCCACAGACTTTACAAAGTATAAATCACTAAGTGGTGTTTCTTCATCTATATATTTTACTGTAATTTTTACTAGTGCCTTATTTCAAGATTATATTGCACTATTCAGTGTTGACACATTTATAGATGCCTATACTAGATTTAAAAATTGTCCATATTCCTTTTGAGATTAAAATGGAATATCAAATTCAAGTGACAAATATCAGCCAAATTTCTGTACAATTCTCAGGAGCTCTTATCCTATCCACTATGCGTGAGATATTGTCTAAAATAAGAGTGCTTTATTAGATTATTAATAAATATTTATCATACTGCACAAGGTTGGTCAATGGCTGGCAATTCTTTTTTGTAATAGCGATAAACTTCATGCATGAAGCTGTCATGATTGTGCAAGCCAATCAAGCTTCAAAATTGAATTTATTCCCAATTTACTACAATATTTAGGGTATAGTTTGTTTTGCTTGCTATCTGCTTTCAGGGTATTCCAAAATGAGGGTCACAAATAAGATTGTTGCTACTAAAAAATAAATTCATCCAGCAACTACATGCTGTAGTTGAGGCAAATATTAGATGCATTTAAAGGAAATCTATGTAAGTGCATGTCTGAAAAAGAAGGTTATGTTTATTTGGGGAGATGAAACAGAGTACGAGGCAAATTGTGCAGGGGAACATAAAGAGCAGATGAATCAGTTGGGCTGAATGGCTTATTTCTGGTGTGTAATTTTGTAATGTAAGTGCTGGGTGCTGCAATGTTTTCTTCCTTATTCCACCTTACTTTCAGTATCTAGCCTCTTAAGTTTGATATCACACATGTTAAGTTTACTTCATACTCCCAGCAGTGCTGTTTTTATTCAATCTGAGAGAAGCACTAATGTCATATTACCATGTTCCAAACCAACTGTCTGAGTCTTACTAAGAGTAACAACTTAATATCACCTATAACTGAACTATGTATAATTAAAGAGAATAGTGTTTCAATTAGATTAGATTAGATTAGATTAGATTCCCTACAGTGTGGAAACAGGCCCTTCAGTCCAACCAGTCCACACCGACCCTCCGAAGAGTAACCGACCCAGACCCATTTCCCTCTGACTAATGCACCTAACACTATGGGCAATTTAGCATGGCCAATTCATCTGACCTGCACATCTTTGGACTGTGGGAGGAAACCGGAGCACCTAGAGGAAAACCACGAAGACACAGGGAGAATGTGCAAACTCCACACAGACATTTGCCCGAGGCTGAAATTGAATCTGCGACCCTGGTGCTGTGAGGCAGCAGTGCTAACCTCTGACCTGTTGTACTCAGCAATTGTTCCAAGCATCACACCAATGATCATTGCTTTATTATTTATTTTTGATTGTGCTGCTGGCAAAGTGTAATTCCTAGAGACTTTATGCATGTTGGAGAAAACCAAAACTCTTCAAGTTATATAACCTTAAATAATCAAACCAATTCAATTATAAACAATAACCTGAAATAGTCATTACTATCTATTTATATCGGGATGTTAAATTGCTTTACATTACTGCAGCATTTTCATGTCTAGATTTTATTATTATTATTATATTATTGTAAATAAAGAATAAATAATCAGAGTAGAAACTATTGGAACTATGAAGAATTAAATTACTTGAGTTTTTAAGGTACTTACATAAACTTTATTACTGGACTATGTGCTTTGCTGTAAAACTACAATCTAGAGATATTAATATTATGAGGTAGATTTTAAATTGGGACAAATCTAAGTGTTTTGAAATATTTGAATTTTTACCCATTCAATTTTCCAAACAAATTCTTATAAAGGCAGTTGTCCCCGTTTCCAATATTCTGAGACGCCAGTCTGTAGGGAGGAATTTTGCCATGTGCATTGGGAACCCACTGTCGATTAATTTCCAGGTCGTGAACTCACTCAAGGTGGCTGTACAGTTTCAGGCACAATTGGATGCAAAGTGGCCAATTAGAAGTCCCCTCAATGCCATCTAATTAGGGATGGTGGGTTGGTTCTGGCAGAGGAAGCTGCAACCAGCTCACCCCACTCCAAAGGAAGCCAACAGCCCTTACGAATGACTCTGCTGAGGCTCAAGTATTATGACAATTTAGAAACATCCATCTCCAGCCCTTCGTCACTGAAAACAAGGCTATGAATAAAAACACAGCAGCTTTGCAATTTTCTGCTGGAAGTGTTTAGATCTCTTTAAGCTGTACACTAGAACTGCTGGTGTATTGTCAGAATCATTGGCGACCTTTAAGCAGCAATTGAATAGGTACATGGCTGGGTGCTTAAGCTAGGTCAAATGTTCGGCACAACATCGTGGGCCGAAGGGCCTGTTCTGTGCTGTATTGTTCTATGTTCTATGTTCTATTGTTGCCTGCTCTCACTTGTCAGGGTAAAAACAGAGGAGGAAGCCTCATGCTGCTAAGCTTACAATAAGTTCAATTAAGTATCTTCTTAATTAGCTCGATTGCATTGCTGGCAGTATGGGTGAGATGACTGTGACCACAGGAATAAGTAAGGAGGAAGTAGGGCATGGTGCATTACCACCCTGCTGTTTACTAACAGAATTTGACATTCCCAAGCCTCTGAAACTGCTGGCAAAATTCTGTCTTGTATGTTATTATTGAATATAAAATGTTGTTCAGGTCTTCAAATCAAAATCTTTGCCACATATTTTAAGCATTTTGTTGTTTTCCTATTCCATGTTGGCAATAAAGGAACTGGATCAAAAATAGCTTGTGATGCTTTAATTTTATAGACATTTACTGATAAGCAGCAGAACCTATCTAAAGTCTGACAATTTTAATAAAATTGCTGTTTTCAGAATTTTTGACAAAAAGCATCTTTATTTTTATAAAGACTGCAATGTTAAGATTGAAAAATGAATTCATGCCAAAGTCAGTAAAACCTATAAGCTGGATGATGGTTTCTAATTGTTCCTTAAAACTTCAGAGAACAACAGCTCATTGTTGTGAAATAATGAGGTCCACATAAATCACAATGATGTATCTGGTCATCTCTCTTATTGATGTCAAAGTTATGAGATACAATTCTGAATGACTATGTGAAGGAGGTCGTCTGACACTAGACAGCTCTATTTCCTAACCCACCACACACATGTCAACAACTGTATATAAAGAGCTAAAAAGCTTTGCTAAGCAAAAAGGAGCAAGCAGTTTAAGGGACATTGCCTGTGCAATTATTCACAGCCTGAGCTTCTCCAGACCAGTACCTCAATGTGCAGGCAGCAGTTTTCACATAAGTGCAAGATAAAGCATAGTGATAGCTAGGGAAGAAACCTCCAGGGCCAGGACCTGAAACAGACTTTGAGAGATAAAGGAAAAGGGAATACTCCAAAGACAGGACAGGACCTCAGAAGATTTAAAATGTGCAGCTAAGCAAAAAGTGCGAAGGCAAGACAAGACCCCTGAAGAAATTGAGAAAAATGAAATTAAACAAATGCCTGATAACATTTTGACCCCTTAACAAGAATCTAGCTCCCACTGCTTTAACCATTTTCAAGGATTCTGCATCCACCAGCTTTTCACGAAGAGAGTTCCAAGGATTCATTATTAGAAACAAAATTTCGCTGAATTTCCATTTTACATTGGTGATTTTTAAACAATACACTCTAATTCTAGATTGTCTCATAAGAGGACACATTCTTCCCACATTAACTAATCTAGACCTCTCTGGATTTTATATGTTTCTATCAAGTCATTTCTTACTTTGCTAAACCAGCAGATACAAGCCTTCCTTGTAAAGCAGTTTGCTCTGTTAGTCTAGTAAACCTTCAATTCATTTAGATTCTTCCTTAAATATGGTGACCAATACTGTACACGGTACTTCAGGTGCATTCTTATCAGTGCCCTGTATTACTGAAGCATTATCTTGCTGCTTTTGAATTAAATTCACCTCACAATAAATAATAATCTTTTCTGAGCTTTCCTCATCACTTGCTGTATCTGCATAGTAACCACTTGTGATTCATGTATGAGAACATGCAGATTCTTCTTCATCTCAGGTATGCAATCTGTCACCATTTAGATAATATGCTTCATTTTCATTCTTCCTGCCACAATGTCTTAATGAATATCTTCTAATATTTACTTAAAGCAGCTGCTAAATTAATTGGCCTGTAGTTTCATGCTTTTTGTCTCTTTTTATAGAAAGGACATATTGCTTTCTTCTAATCTAAGGTGAACATCCCTAAATCAAGGAGTTTAAGAAATTTAAACCAATGCATTAATGAACTCACTTGCACTTTTAAGACCCTAGGATGAAATCTATCTTGAGTTCTTCGCTACCTTCCATTTCCTGATTTATTGCTGCTTTTTGGACATTACTTGTATCCTCAATGGTGAATATACCGTTAAATTTATCTGCTATTTCCTTATTTTCTATTATTAATTCTTCAAACAGTCCTTCAACTAATTGATGCAGACTTTGATAACTCTTCTTTAAATATTTATAGAAACTCTATCTGTTTTAGTGTTTCTGGCTAGTTTTTCTCATACTGCTCTTTTTACTAGTTTTTTGGTAACCCTTTGCTGTTATTTCTAATCTGTCTAATCTTCTGACTTGTTGCCTGTATCGGTACAGTTATGCTTTATTTCTCTTTTAAATTTTGTACTAGCTTTATAATATCTCTGTTAGCCACAGGTGCAGGGTTTATTATTTGGAATTTTTCTGAGTCACAGCTTGAGATCTTCCAGACAATATCCCAGTGTGAAGGTGGCAGTAATTGTTCCGAAGCTCAAAATAAAGCAGTTGTGATTGGATTGTAAGTGGAGCACGAAGACAAAATGGGTTGGCATTCTCGCCAGATTTCCATTCTTGTGGAAGAAACAGATCAAATTACTGCAGTTTCATCCCAACGTTTTTCAGGATTAAGAAAATTTGCCATCAATATTGAATATTCTCCCAATAAGGTCGCCTTGAACACTATACTTTTTAAGAAGAGGATCAAGCACAGATAATCACACTTGCAGACCAGAAGTAGACATCTGAAAAACACTGACAATCCAACAAAAATAACTCAACAAGCGGAACCTTGAGTTTTTTTTCTTTTGAATTGTGTCTTTTTAGGTATTTTGCGGCACAGTCTAGTAAATTTTCACACCATATCTCACCAAACCTGCTTCATTAATTGTCTTCTCCAGCCCTATGGTATTTGTCTCTATAATTCTGGCCTGATTTTGCTAAGCATTGTCAGAATTTAGGGAGTTGGGTAGAAATTCAGCTTGCAGTACCTCAAATGTAGTAATCTTCAGATTGCTCCCAGAAAAGGCAGATGAACAAGTGGCTGGAAAGACAGTGCAGCTGGGAGGGATATAGTTTCCTGAGAGACTGGGACCGCCTCTGAGGAAGATGCCACTTGTGTAAAGTGAATGGTTGCACTTGTACAGAGCTCTAGCTTAATTTCTTGTGGGATCTTTTGCTAGTGCTGTTGGGAGGGCTTTAAACTAATTTGGCAGGTGTGTGGGAACCAAGAGAGAATAGCAGAGCAGAATACCAGGGTTCATAAAATTCATAAAATATTTGACTGTCTGAGAGAGAGAGAGAGAGAGAGAGCAGCATGTTCATAGGTGAAGATGGTAAATTAAGGTTACTGCACGTGAATGCAGAGTGCAGTAAACAAGGTTGAGAGTTACAGGCCCAGATTTCCAAAGGCAAATATGATGCAATGAGGATAACAAGGACCTGGATCAAAAAAGGCCAATACTGGGTATTAAATAGTCCTGGATACAAGGTGTTCACAAAAGATGGAAAATAAAGAAAGGAGGGTAGCAGTACTGGTTAAGGAATTATTTGCAGTGCAGAAAAAAAACCTCAAAGGGTTCAAAAACATAATCAATTTAGCTAGAGCTAAGAAACAAAAAGGGTGCAATTACATTATTAGGTGTAGTCCACATGCCTCCAGCAAGCAGAAAGACTGTCAGAAAAACGTGGAGTCATAGAGCTGCATAGCATGGAAATAGACTTTTTGGTCCAGCTTGTTCATGGCAACCAGATATCCTAACTTTATCTAGTCCCATTTGGCAGCATTTGGCCCATATCCCTCTAAACACTTCCTATTCATATACCCATCCCGATGCCTTTTAAATGTTGTAATTGTACCAGCTTCCATCATTCTCCAGTAGCTCATTCCATACACATGCCACCCTCTGTTTGAAAAAGTTGCTCCTTAGATCTCTTTTAAATCTTTCCCCTCTCACTTTAAACCTGTGACATCTAGTTTTGGACTGCCTCCATAGGGAAAAGACCTTGGCTATTCACCCAGTCCATGCCCTCATGATTTTATAAACTTCGATAAGGTCACCCCTTAGCATCTGATGCTCCAGGGAAAACTGCCCCAGTCTATTCAGCCTCTCCACAGAACTAAAACTCTCCAACCTTGGCAACAACCTTGAAAATCTTTTCTGAACCCTTTCAAGTTTCACAATACCGTCCTATTGCAGGGAGACCAGAATTACATGCAGTATTCCAAACTGGCCTAACCAATGTCCTGTACAGCCACAAAATGACCTCCCAACTCCTATACTCAATGTACTGACCAATAAAGATAAACATACCAAACATTTTCTTCACTGTCCTATCTACCTGCGATTCCACTTGCAAGGAATTATGAACTTGCTTTTCAAAGGTCTCTATTCTGCAACACTCCCCAGGACCTAATCATAAAATGTAGATTTCCTGCCCTGATTTGCTTTTCCAAAATGTAGCACCTCATATTTATCGAAATTAAACTCCATCTGCCACTCCTTGGCCCATTGGCCCATCAGATCAAGGTCCCATTGTACTCTGAGGTCACCTTCTTCACTGTCCATTACACTTCCAATTTTGGTGTCATCTGTAAACGTACTAACCAAAACTCCGATGTTCACATCCAAATGACTTACATAAATGACAAAAAACAGTGGACCCAGCACAAATTCTTGTGGCACACAGTTGGTCACAGACCTCCAGTCTGAAAAGCAACCCTCAACCACGACTCTCTGTCTTCTACCTTCAAGCCATTTCTATATCTAAATGGCTATTTCTCCCTGTATTCCATGTGATTAAGCCTTGCTAACTAATCTACCACAAGGAACCTTGTTGAACGCCTTACTGAAGTCCATATAGATGCAAACATAATGCTTTGCTGGACATTCAGAATTACAAGAGTTACAAGGGCGGCATGGTGGCACAGTGGTTAGCACTGCTGCCTCACAGCTCTAGAGACCCCGGTTCAATTCCCATCTCAGGTGACTGACTGTGTAGAGTTTGCACATTCTCCCTGTGTCTGCGTGGGTTTCCTCTGGGTGCTCTGGTTTCTTCCCACAGTCCAAAAAAATGTGCTGGTTAGGTGAATTGGCCATGCTAAATTGCCTGTAGTGTGGGGTGAATGGGTCAGGGTCGGTGTGGACTTGATGGGCCGAAGGGCTTGCTTCCACACTGTAAGTAACCTAATCTACAACACTTTGTGTTTTTATTCCAATATACCTAGCATCGATGTGCAATTGAAATATGGTCTTATCAAAATAATAATGATTACATGTTTTAGAAATATATTTTTGTTGCTATAGCTGATAGAAAAATCATATATCACATGGACACAATATACTGGCATTCGGGTAAATACTGTTTTTCCATGTGAATATAATCTGATGGATTCCTAAACAGTATTTTGACAGATTAAGATTAAATTCCCAACAGTGTGGAAACAGGCCCTTAGACCCAACAAGTCCACACCAACCCTCTGAAGCGCAATCTACCCAGACCCACTCCCCATTGACTAATGCACCTAACACTATGGGCAATTTAGCTTGGCCAATTTACCTGACCTGCACATTTTTGAACTGAGGGAACGAATCAGAGCACCTGGAGGAAACACACTCAGACACAGGGAGAATGTGCAAACTCCACACAGACAGATGCCTGAGGCTGGAATTGAACCTGGGTCGCTGATGCTGTTAAGCATCAACGCTAACCACTTAGCTCCCGTGCCACCAAATGGAGTCCCTAACCCTGTTTGCTAAGGATATCTCATGACCCCTTTTAGCCCTCTTAACTTCTCGGTTCAGATTGGTCCTGCATTCCCAATATTCTTCCAGACCTTCGTCTGTCTTCAGTCACCTAGACCTTATGTATGCATCCTTTTTCATCTTAGCTAGTCACACAATTTCACATGTCATCCATGGTTCCCTAATCTTGCTATTTCTGTCTCTTATTTTCACAAGAACATACCTCTCCTGAACCCTAATCAACCTCTCTCTAAAAGCCTCCCATATATTGAATGTGGATTTCCCATCAAACAGCTGCTCCCAAACTATATTTCCCAGCTCGTGCTGAATTTTGATATAGTTGGCCTTCCCCTAATTTAACACTCTTCCTTTAGGACCACTTTCGTCTTTGTCCATGAGTATTCTAAAACTTATGGAACTGTGATCACTACTCCCACTATTCCCTTGTAGAATCTCTTTGCATGACCCTTAACCTTATCCTTAACCTTGTGAGTGTTGTGCGTTCCCTGAAATTGGTTGTGTTAGTGCTAAGCACTCACTAAACATGTGGTGGTGAGCACTGTCTCCTCTCTGAAAGCAATAGTGTTAACAGGATGCCATGTCTAAACTCTGAAGCCTGCCTGTCAGTGACTGGATCAAATTACACATTGCAGAGAACTGGTCCAATCCACTCATGTTGCAAATAGACAGAGCTTATTTTATTTCTTGCTAGTGATCATCGTTCACCTCAATTTTACTTTCCCAGTGCATATAGACTAGAAATGAATTACAGTTGTAATGAACTTGTGCAATTTCAGCACTGAACGCTTCACTCGGCCTGTGGCTACGACATGATAGGACTGCTTTTCTCAGCATGAGTATCACCCAGCACTAACTATAATTGTATTTATTTTTATCCGTTTCTCTGTGGGATATAATATTAATGTTGATGTGTGTTGCAAAGATAGTCAAAGGGCAGCATTCAGAACAGGAAAACTTGCTTCAGGATACAGATGACTCTGTGTTCCCGCCTCACATTCTGGAAAAAGCTGAGTGCACTGCTAAGATTAGCCCATTGTTCAACTCTGAAACAATGAGAGATTCCATTCAATCAGGTCACTTTGAAATACCAAAATACTGGCATTGGCCTTTAGTTCAAAAACAACTGCTGTAAATGACTGAGTCAAATACCAATTAAAGTATTTGGGATATAATTTTTTTTTGACAATTAATCCCAATTTATATAGTCTTGTCTATCAATGTAACAGGGTATTGAGTACAAGAGTTGGCAGGTCATGTTACAGTTGCATAATACTTTGGTTCAGCCACATTTGGAATACTGTGTACAGTTCTGGTCGTCACATTACCAAAAAGATGTCAATACTTTGTAGACGGTGCAGAGGAGGTTTGCCAGGTATGGAGGGTGCTAGCTATGAGGAGAGATTGAGTAGGTTAGGATTATTTTCATTGGAAAGAACGAGGCTGAGGGGGGACCTGATTGAGGCCTACAAAATCACGAGAGGTGTAGACAGGGTGGATAGCAAGAAAATTTATCTCAGAATGGAGGACTCAATTACTAAGAGTTATGAGTTCAAAGTGAGAGGGGAAAAGTTTAGGGGAGAATAAGGGGAAAGTTCTTCATGCAGAAGGCGGTGGATGCCTGGAATACGTTGCCAGCAGAGGTAGTAGGGGCTGGAACAATAACGTCATTTAAGATGTATCTAGACAGATATATGAATGGGCAGGGAGCAAAGGGATATAGATCCTTAGATCTAAATAGATCTAAATAGAGGCAGCAGATTTAAATAGAGGATATGGATCGGCACAGGCTTGGAGGGCTGAAGGGCCTGTTCCTGCACTGTAATGTTCTTTGCTCTTTGTTCTTGATATTAATAGAGCAACTACAGAGAGAGTAGTGCCACTTTAACATCAAAGAGGTGTTGAACATCATGAGGTAGGAGTGATATCAAATGAATATTTCACATCAGATTTTACTTGGAGAAAGAAAGGGAGGCTAGAGACCACAGCGAAATAAACATTGATTAAAAAGCAAAAGAGCTGCAGATGCTGTAAATCAGAAACAAAAAGAGAAGTTGCCGGAAAAACTCAGCAGGTCTGGCAGCATCTGTGAAGAGAAACCAGAGTTACCGTTTCAGCTCAGGTGACCCTTCTTCAGGCCCTTCTCCTGTTCTGAGGAAGGGTCACTGGACCGAAACATTAACTCTGATTTCTCTTCATAGATGCTGCCAGACTTGCTGAGTTTTTCCAGCAAACAAATATTGATGTTTTGAAACCAGTTCCCAGTACGGAAGAGGATGTGATGGAGGTCTTAGAAAATAGGTGGATAAATCTCCAGGACTTGATCTGGTGTATCCCAGAACACTGTGGGATGTTAGGGAGGAAATTTCAGGGCTCCTTTCAGAAACATTTGTATCAACTGTAACTATGGGTGAGGTGCCAGATGACTGGAACATAGAACATAGAGAAGTCCATTACAACAGGCCCTTTGACCCACCATGTTGTTCCAAGGATTAATCCTACTCTAAAATAAAATAACCTAGCCTACATACCCCTCAATTCACTGCCGTCCATGTGCATGTCCAGCAATCGCTCAAATATCCCTCATGACTCTGCTTCCACCACCACCACTGGCAATGCATTCCATGTGTTCACAACTCTCTGCATAAAGAACCTACCTCTGACATCTCCTCTATACCTTCCTCCTAACACCTTAACACTATGCCCCGGGGGATTCAAGATGGTGGCAACCCAGTAGGTCTGCCTGGCTGAGCTCTGCACCTGAACCCAGACAATGTAGTGCACTCACCCTACCTTTATTACACAATGTGGTAGAAATAGTTATTTTTTGACCCTAGAATTATTCAGTGCCAGTTTAAAATCATTAGGAAAATGACCAAAGGGAAGGGACCAAGAGGATCTCAACAAGCAGGGACTCTCCACATTCAACAACAGACACATCTGTGGTCACAGCATTTGCCTCCACGGTTGCCTCAGGGGACTTAACTATGGAACAGAGCCTGATCTCAGAGTTTGGAAACTCTGAGAGAAGATTGATTCATTGATGGAGGAAACCCAGGCCAGGCTTGAACCGTTCTTGGTCATGCTGCAGAAGCATGCCCAGGAGATACAGCGCCTTGGGCAGCATATCGGGGAGGTGCAGCAATGGACTGCAGTCTCCGAAACTGCAGCAGAATCCTCAGTAGGTCTGATCCAGGCCTTGGAACAGTGGGTACAGGCCTTGGAGGAGCAGGTTGACAACCTCGTAAATCAAGGTCATTGGAAGAACATCCATTTGGTGGGGCTTCCTGAATGGGAGGAAGAAAGCCGGCTCATCAGCTTCTTGGAGCAATGGTTCCTGCAGGTTTTGAAGCTGGAAGTCAAGGAAGGTTGGATGTGGGTCGAGTGGGCCCACTGGGTTGCAATGCACAGGCCGGGATTGGACCAGTGCCCCCGCCCGGTCCTAGTGCAACTCCTGCATTATAGAGATAAGCAAAGTTGGAAGCCTCCAGACAGTGGGGTAAGATCCACTGGCTCTGATATATAAAGGATCACAAAATTATGCTTTTCCAAGACTTTTCTCCAGTTGTGATTCGTAAGAGGAAGGCCTTTCATGAGGTAAAAAGGCAGCTGAGCAACTTGAATATCCAGCATTCTGTAAGGTACTCGGTGATATTATGTTTCAGCCATGGAGGATCTGTGTTCAAAAAGGCCTAAGGACTTCCTGGATGCTTTGAGATAGTCTGGCTGGCCTGAATAATATGGACAATAATGTTTACTTTGTTTTTCTCTGTTATTTGCCTGGTTTACCTGGTTGTTGGGGGTGCATTTTTTTTTAATCTATGTCAGGGTCATGATTGTTTATTTTCTTCTCTCTCTTCTCCCTTCTCTCTTCCCTCCCTTCACCCTTTGTTCCTTTTTTTCTTATCATTTCCTTTTGTTCGTCTTTTCTGGAATGGATGGAGGGGCGGGGGTGGTTTGGGGAAGCAGGGAGAGGTTATATATTTTTGTTCTACCAGGAATTCCTAGGGTTATAATATGGAGGGAACGGGTTCAGTGCCCACTTTTAACTTCCTTGTTATAAGATGTATGTATTTTTTTCTCACTGTGTGTTGTCTGGGGCGAGGGCGTTGCTTTAGCTAGAAGGAACCATGGAGGGGTTACTGGGTATTATGATCGCCCCCTGTGGGCAAGGGGGAAAGGAGACTCCTTTCATTTGTATTATATGCTGGTATGTTGCAGAAGTAGCTGTTGGAAGTTTTGATTTGGTAGTTTTGGAAGTTGTATTTTTAAATTTATACGAACTGATTATTGTTTTCACTAAGCTCGATATGAGTGGGGTTCTTCCTCCCCGGGGCGGGGTGGCGGGGGGGGGGGGGGGGGTGGCGGTGGGGGGAGGGGAGGCCATGGACTGTTTCGGATGGTTATGGCTAGCCATTCGTTTAAATGTTAAAGGGAGTCATTCACCAATTAAGAGAAAAAAGATACTGTCAAGCTTTAGAAAAGAGAGGGTCGATATAGCCCTGCTGCAAGAAACACATTTAACCGACAAGGAACATTTGAAGTTGTAGCAGGAAGGGTTTGGACAGGTGTTTTTCTCATCCTTTCATTCGAAAACTACATGAGTTGCTATTCTCATCTGGAAGAATCTCCCATTTCAAATGTTAGACCAAATTAAGGAAGAATATGGGTGATTCATAATTTTTAAAGCTTTAATACATGGAGAAGAATATGATTTTGAACATATTATTGTACCCCAGCAAACCCCTTAAATTTTTAACAGATGCGCTTTCCAGATTGATGGCCTCCCCATCATACAATTATAGGGGGAGACTTTAATCATCTTATTGACCCCAAAGTGGACAGGATGCCCCAGGGGTCTTGCAAGTATGTCCCTGCAATCCAGGCATTTGGTGGACCTGAACAGGGAGCTGGACTTGGTGAACGTGTGCAGATGTCTTCACCCTAAAGGTAGGGATTTCACCTTTTTCTCTAATCCACATAAATGACAAATTTTTTGTCCCATCGACCTTTGTGAATTTGGTGCTGTCTTGCAGAATAGGGAACATGGCCAATTCTGATCATGCAGCAGTGCACATGGAGTTCAAGGCCGGTGGTAACGGGATAGGCTCCCAGCACTGGCGCATGGACTCTTTCCGCTTGAAAGATAGCGAGGTTGTAGAGTATTTTTCACAGGAATTTAAGCTTTTGGGACAGGAATTTGGGTGGGGCCAATAATCCATCTGGGAGACTGCCAAGGGCTATGCACGAGGTTTGATTATTTCTTACTTTGCGACCTGGAAGCGGCAGAGGGGACAGCAGCAGCATTTGCTCAAGGCTCGCCCGATGGCAGCTGGGACAGCATACTTTGGCAGACCGTCTGTAACCAAATTGCAGTGGATTACAGCCCTCAGGGCTACTTTGAATGCTGCGCTTACCCAGACAGCAAAGAGGGAAGTCTCTTTGGTGAAACCGTGTTTACTTGAGTACAGTGATAAACAGGGTAAGTATCTAGCATACCTGGCCAGAAAGAAGAATGCCCCTCAATCTATCACATCCATCAGAGAGAGTGCTGGCACTCTTACTTGCAATACAAAAAAGATTAATGCAGCATTTAGGAAGTTTTACTCTGAGCTGTACCAGTCAGAGAGCTGTGAGGACAGACTGGTGAAGGAATCTTTTTTAAGACCTTCCAGGTGTAACTTCAGAGCAGGCGTCCTTTCTGAATGCCCCCCTGACAATGCAGGAAATACAGGAGGCAGTGAGACTACTCCAGAGTGGTAAAGTGCCTGGCCCAGACAGATTTCAAAGTGAGTTTTATAGGAGTTTATAGACATGCTGGCCAGGCCACTCTTGGATACGTACCACTACTCATACAATCAGGACTGCCTCCTATCCTCTTTGAGAGAAGCAAATATTGCTTTTATTCTTAAGAAAAGAAAAGCCCCAGAGGATTGTACTTCGCACAGGCACATATCGTTACTGAACGTAGATTTTACAATTCTGTTGAAAATGCTGGTGTTAAGGTTGGAGAGGGTTTTGCCTTTCATTGTAGAGGACCAGACAGGTTTTATTAAGGGTCGTAGGTTGACCAATAATATTGGAAGAGTATTAAACATGGTCCAGGTATGCTAGCAAGGGCTTGGAGTCACCCTGGATGCAGCGAAAGCATTTAACCAGGTGCAGTGGCCGTACCTCTTTTATGTTCTGGAATGGTTTGGTCTTGGACGGGTTTTTGCCAGGTGGTTGGCAGAGTTATACAGTGATCCAAAAGCAGCGGTTCTCACTAATGGCATACAGTCAGATAATTTTAGTATCGGCAAAGGCAGCCGATAAGGGTGCCCTCTCTCGCCGGTATTATTTACTATTGGTGTTCGAGCTGCTGGTCGAGGCCATTGGAGGGATCCCAACATAATTGCCCCAGAGGTAGGGTCAGGCAGGCATAAGATCATCTTCAATGTGGATGACGTTCTTCTCTTTTTAACTGATCTGATGACATCTGTGCCCCATTTAATACAAGTGATTATCCTATTTGGTTTGTTCTCAAAGTACAAAATTAATTTTATGAAGTTGGAGGCCATGCCTGTGGGGAGCCGTACTAGAATATCCGATTTTGGGGATGGATCTCATTTCCCTTCCAGGTGGTCACAGGGAGATTTCTTGTATTTAGGCATTTTTATCACCTCAGCCTTCGATCAATTATATAAAGCTAATTCTGTGCAACTGCTAGAGAAAATAAGGCAGGACCTTCAGTGCTGGGAGGATCTTCTGATATCTTGGTTGGGTAGAATAGCTCTGGTCAAAATGAATGTTCTTCCTCACTTATTATTATCCTTGCGAATGCTCCCTTTGATGCTACCAAGGCAAGCACTACTGAGGCTTTACAGTTGGCTTGGATCTTTCGTCTGGCATCATAGGCGGCCTCTTATTAAGCTGGACAAATTGCAGCTTCTGCATGGGATGGGAGGCTTGGATTTCCCGGACTTTAAGAAATATCAATTGAGTTCCTGACTATCCTATGTGGCTGACTGAGCCTACCTGGACCTACGACAATTTTGTTGGACATTGAGGCCTCCCAGGCAAAATGCCCCCTCATCAATTTGTTGCATATGGACAAGATGAGGACGCTATGGACCATTGCAGAAACCCGATTGTCCTTAGCACAGTTAAAGCATGGAGAATGATGCGGCATGGTGAGGGCAACTTACAAAAAACTTCCCCTTTCACTGCCATAGTGGGAATGTTAAGATTCCGACCAGGGTTGATGGCTCTAAGTTCTGGGAGCCTACAGGAGTCTCCTTTGGGAGATTTATTTGAGGGAGGTCATGATGTCTTTCAAGCAGCTGATTCAGAAATATGAGCTATCTAGGAAGGATCTCTTTCATTACTTTCAGGTTAGGGACTATATACAAAAAACGTCTACAAACAATGGTTAGTCCTATAAGTTGGAGATGGAGAGGAGAGTCCTCTGGTCTACGGGTGCCCTCTTGGTTAGCGTTCTCTATCATTGGTTAGGAAGTAATGTTTTGAAGGACATTGAGCAGCTGAACGGAATGTGGACTTGGGAACTGGTGGTGGAGATCTTGTCAGAGGTGTGGAAGGATATTTGGGAGAACGTAAGGAAGATTTTGATCTGTAACAGGACGCAGGCTATACAACTGAATGTATTCCACAGGGCTCATTTGACACCAGAGATGCTTACGAAATTTAAGACAGGAGTGTCCTCAATGTGCTCCAAATGTAAAACAGATGTTGGCACTTTTAATCATTGCAAGTGTTTTGGAAGAGATTTCAGGAACTGAGGTTAAGTTGGATCTGGTGTCCTCCTCTTGGGTCTTCCATATCTCCCCTCTTTGAATCTGCATGGGAAGAAATTGTTTAATATTCTTTCATGCTGTGCGAGGAAGAACATTCAAATGAGCTGGGTGTCGGAGAATCCTCCGGGACTTTCGGGCTGGTGTGGATTAGTTATGGAGCACCTGGACCTCCTTATGAACTGTTTTATGGAACATGGCAGCCCTTTCTGAATTATATAGATGCAGACCTGTCGGCTATATTGATCAGGGTCTTTGTGTAGTCATGAGGACTATGTCTGGTGGTCCAGGGGCCCTGGGGGTAAAAGTCCTGAACAAATACGGGTTTGCTTACTAATGCTCCCGGTGGTGGGGAGCTTCTGTGGGATTGTGCTGAGTGTAGTAATTTAGTTGAATATAACTTAAGTTACCCTGGTATAACTTAGTTTATTTTTTTTTCCTTAGTTATTTATTGAATTGCGATTTTTGTTGTTTTTTTTCTCTCTCTCTTCAGTGGTTGGTGGAGTAGAGTTGTAGTTTGTTTTCTGTTATTGTCATTATACTATAAAATTGTTACACTATTTTGTAGTGATTTTGTAACTTTGTAAACAATTTAAAATCTTTTTTAAAAAAAACTATGACCCCTCGTGACAGTCAATTCTCCCCTGGGGAAAAGTCTCTGGCTATCAACTCAATCCATGCCTCTCATTACCTTGTATACCTTGATCAGGTCACCTCTCTTCCTCCTTCTCTCCAGAGAGAAGAGTCTGAGCTTAGTCAACCTCTCTTCATAAGACAAGCCCTCCAGTCCAGGCAGCATCCTGGCAAACCTTCTTTGCACCCTCTCCAAAGCCTCCATATCTTTCCTATAAGATGGCGACCAGAACTGGACACAATATTCCAAGTGTGGTCTCACTGAGGTTTTGTAGAGCTGCAGCAAAACCTCACAGCTCTTCAACTTGATCCCCCTGTGAATGGAAATCAAAACACCATCTGCTTTCTTAACAACCCTATCCACTTGAGTGGCAACTTTGAGGGATCTGTGCACTTGAACACCAAGATCCCACCATTCCTCCACACTGCCAAGAATCCTGTCTTTAATCCTGTATTCAGCATTCAAGTTCGACCTTTGTATTTATCCAAGTTGAACTTCATCTGCCATTTCTCAGCCCGACTTTGCATCCTGTCAATGTCACACTGCAGCCTGCAACAGCCCTCAATACAATCAACGGCACCTCCAACTTTTGTATCATTGGCAAATTTACTCACCCACTCTCAACCTCCTCATCCAAGTCATTTATAAAAACTACAAAAAGCAGAGGCCCAAAAACAGAGCCTATGCATGTTAATTTGGCAGTTATGTGGCTAACTTAGTGTTGTAATGCATGCACAGGATCATATTACAGAGCTCCAGTCACAGATAATGGTAGTGCACTGTGATAGGCTAGTTAAATCACTGATGGATGAGCTAATACTGAAGATGATGGTGTTGTAATGTAATAGGATAAGTGTAATGTAGTGAACCAGTGAGGCAGAAGATGATTAGGTTAGGAATACAAAGCAAGCCAGTATGGTTGGGTATGCTAATGCTATCAGATAAGCACGGGAACCTAAAACTATATAAACTGCAGAGAAACAAAGGTCTCATGGGCTGACAGCGAAGACATTTTCTGGCTGTCACAGCTTTGAGTTTGCAAGAATAAAGTTTAATTTTGTGAAGGATTTTCTGCGTCCTCTGGTAATTTTTTACAGAATATTGACTGATTCTTCCAAAACAAGCCCTGCAGGACACCACTCACCACTGACCTCCAGGCAGAATACTTTCCATCTATAACCACTCTCTGCCTTCTGTCAACCAACCATTCTGAATCCAAAGAACCAAATCTCCCTGTTTCCCATACCTCCTGACATTATGAATGAGCCTACCATGGGGAACCTTATCAAATGCCTTGCTGAAGTCCATATACACCACATCCACTGCTCAACCTTTGTCAACCTGACTTGTCACCTCCTCAAATCACTCAATAAGATTTGTGAGGCATGACCTGCTCGTCACAAAGCCATGCTGACTGCTTTTAATCATGCTCTGCTTTTCAAAATAGTCATAAATCCTATCCTTCAGAATTCTTTCCAAAACCTTGTTGACCACAGACATAAGACTGACTGGTCTGTAATTGCCAGGGATTTCCCTTTTACCCTTCTTGAAAAGAGGAACAACAATCACCTCCCTCCAATCCTCCGGTATGTCTCCTGTGGAGAGTGAGGAAACAAAGATCTTCGCCAGCGGCTTACCAACCTCCTTACTCTCTTCCCTGAGCAACCAAGGATAAATCTGGCCTGGCCCTGGGAATTATTAATCTTAATGTTTGCCAAAATTTCCAGCACATCAACTTCATCAATCTTGATCTGTTCAAGCCTGTTTCTCGGCTCCTCTAAGTTCTCATTCACAACAAGGTCACTTTCCACAGTGAAAACCAAAGCAAAAAACTCATTTAGGGCTTCCCCTATCTGCTCAGACTCCACACACAAGTTCCCTACACTATCCCTGACTGACCCTACCTTCTCCCTGATCATTCTCTTATTCCTCACGTATGAGTAAAATGCCTTTGGGTTCTCCGTAGACCTTTCCGCCAAGCCTTTCTCGTGCCTCCTCCTGGCTCTCCTGAGTCCATTTTTGAGCTCCTTTCTAGTCAGCCTGTAATCCTCTAAAGCTGTACTAGATCCTTACTTCCTCCATCTTACATAAGCTGTCTCTTCTTTTTGACAAGAACCTCCTCTGTTCCCATCATCCAAGGTTTCTTAATTTTACCCCTTCTTGCCTGTCTCAGAGGAACAAATTTATGCATCACTCACAACAACTGCTCCTTAAACAGTTTCCACATATGTGTTTCTGTGGAACAATTGCTCCCAATCTGTACTTCCCAACAATAGACAATAGACAATAGGTGCAGGAGTAGGCCATTCTGCCCTTCGAGCCTGCACCACCATTCAATATGATCATGGCTGATCATCCTTAATCAGTATCCTGTTCCTGCTTTATCTCCATAACCCTCGATTCCACTATCCTTGAGAGCTCTATCCAACTCTTTCTTAAATGAATCCAGAGACTGGGCCTCCACTGCCCTCTGGGGCAGAGCATTCCACACAGCCACCACTCTCTGGGTGAAGAAGTTTCTCCTCATCACTGTCCTAAATGGTCTATCCCGTGTTTCTAAGCTGTGTCCTCTGGTTCGGGACTCCCATCAGCGGAAACATGTTTCCTGCCTCCAGACTGTCCAATCCTTTAATAATCTTATATGTCTCAATCAGATCCCCTCTCAGTCTTCTAAACTCAAGGGTATACAAGCCCAGTCGCTCCAGTCTTTCAGCATAAGGTAGTCCTGCCATTCCAGGAATTGACCTTGTGAACCTACACTGCACTCCCTGAATAGCCAGAATGTCTTTCCTCAAATTTGGAGACCAGAACTGCACACAATACTCCAGGTGCGGTCTCACCAGGGCCCTGTACAGCTGCAGAAGAATGTCTTTGCTTCTATACTCAATCCCTCTTGTTATGAAGGCCAGCATGCTATTAGCCTTCTTCACTACCTGCTGTACCTGCATGCTTACCTTCATTGACTGGTGTACAAGAACACCCAGATCTCTTTGTACTGCCCCTTTACCTAACTTGATTCCATTTAGGTAGTAATCTGCCTTCCTGTTCTTGCCACCAAAGTGGATAACCGTACATTTATCCACATTAAACTGCATCTGCCATGCATCTGACCACTCACCTAACCTGTCCAGGTCACCCTGTAATCTCCTAACATCCTCCTCACATTTCACCCTGCCACCCAGCTTAGTATCATCAGCAAATTTGCTAATGTTATTACTAATACCATCTTCTATATCATTAATATATATTGTAAAAAGCTGCAGTCCCAGCACTGATCCCTGCGGTACCCCACTGGTCACTGCCTGCCATTCTGAAATGGAGTGGCATAATTCCCTTTTCCCCAGTTAGATATTTTCCCTTGGTTACTGCTCTTTTCCCTCTCCATCACTGTGGTAAATGTGAGGTAGTTGTGGTCACTGTCACCAAAGTGTTCTCCCACCACGAGATCTGACACCTGCCCAGCATTTGCCGAGCATCAAATCAGAAATGGCCTCTCCTCTCATCAACCTGTCTACATACTGAGTAAGGAAATCCCTCTGAACACATCTGACAAAAATGGCTCCATCCAACCATCTGCACTAAGGAGGTTCCAGTCAATATTGGGAAAATTGAAGTCACTCATAACAACAACCCTGCTACATCTGCATTTTTCCAAAATCTGCCAGCTTATGAGTTCTTCGATCTCACTATTGCTATTAGGGGGTCTTAGAAAACCCCCAATGAGGTGGCTGTTCCTAACTTCCACCCATACTGACTCAGTAGACAAACCTTCCTCGACAACCTTCATTTCTGTAGTTGTGACGCACTGTTTGATTAGCAATGCTACACCCCCTCCTCTTTTGCCCCCCTCCCTGTTTTTTTAAATGTTCTAAACCCTGGAACATCAAGCAATCATTCCTGCCCCTGTGAAACCCATGTCTTCTTTATGGCCATAAATCATAGTCCCAAGTATTGATCCACGCTCTAAGTTCATCACTTTTATTTCTGACATTCCTTGCATTAAAGCAGGCACACTTTAACCAATTCCTTTGTTTCATCACATGAAAAACCTCCCTGATCGATTCACTACATCTTGTCACTGCCCATCTACAACTGCCCCCCTCTCAGATATGTAGCTCTGGTTCTCACCCCTCTGCCAAATGAGTTTAAACCCTCCTGAACCACACAAGCAAATCTCCCAAACAGGACATTTGTACCTCTCCAGTTCAGGTGCAACCCACTCTTCATATACAGGTCCCACCTTCCCCAGAAGGCATCCCAGTGGTCTAAGTATCTGAAGCCCTCCCTCCTGCACCAGCTGCGCAGCCATGTGTTAAGCTGCATTTGCTGACTGTTCCTCACCTCACTATCTCGTGGCACTAATAGCAAACCTGAGAACACTACTCTTCAGTTTCTAATCTATCTGTCTGGAGTTACTTTCCAGATCCTCAATCCCTTTCCGGCTATGTCATTGGTGCCAATATGTACCACGATTTCTGGCTGCTCACCCTCCCCCTTCAGAAACTTGTAAACCCGATTGGCGACATCCTGGACCCTGGCACCAGAAAGGCAACATACCTTCCAGGGGTCCCATTCCTGACCACAAAATCTCCTGTCAATCTGTCTAACTATTGAGTCCCCTACCACTAGCGCTTTTCTATTCTACCCGTTCCCTTCTGAGCCACAGTGCCAGGCTCAGTGCCAGATAACTGACCACTATGGCTTTCCCCTGGTAGGCTGTCCCCGCCAGCAGCATCCAAAACAGTATACTTGTTGCTGAGGGGAATGGCCATAGGGGATCCTTGCTCTGTCTGTTGGATAATGGAGGGCTGCTTTTCAGATTGGAGACCTGTGACCAATGGTGTTCCACAGGGATCAGTGCTGGGTCGGCTTTTGTTTGTCATTTATAAAAATGATTTAGATAAGAATATAGTAGGCATGATTAGTAAGTTTGCAGATGACACCAAAATTGGTTAAAAATCACACAACGCCAGGTTATAGTCCAACAGGTTTAATTGGAAGCACACTAGCTTTCAGAGCGACGTTCCTTCATCAGGTGATCAAGGAGCGTCGCTCCGAAAGCTAGTGTGCTTCCAATTAAACCTGTTGGACTATAACCTGGTGTTGTGTGATTTTTAACTTTGTACACCCCAGTCCAACACCGGTATCTCGAAATCATGGACCAAAATTGGTGGCATAGTGGAGAGTGAAGAGTGTTATATAAGCTTACAAGGAGATCTTAATCAATTGGGTCAATGGGCTGAGGAGTGGCAGATGAAGTTTAATTTAGATAAATGCGAGATATTGCATTTTGGTAAAACAACCAAGCGCAGGACTTGTACGATGATAGACATTGCTGTAGAACAAAGAGACCCAGGGCTTCAGATACACAATTCTTTGCAGTTTGCATCACATGTTTACAGGGTGGTTTAGATAGTGTTTCGCATGCATTTTCTTTATTGCAAGACCTTTGATTATAGCAGTTGGAAAAGACTTATTGACGTTCTACACAATGTAGCTGAGGCCTCTTCTGGAGTAATGTGTCCAGTTAGGGTTGCCCAGTTATAGAAAGGATATTATCAAGCTGGAGAGGATTCAAAAGAGATTTACCCAGGATGCTGCTAGGAATTAGGAGGTTTGAGTTATAAAGAAAGGCTGGAGAGGCTGGAACTGTGTTCACTGGAGTGGAGGTGGTTGAGGGGTGACTTTATAGAGGTTTAAAAAATCATGAGGGTTATAGATAAGGTGAATGGCAAGTGTCTTTTCCCTATATTGGGGGATTTCAAGACTGGAGACATATTTTTAAGTTGGGAGGAGAGATTCAAAAAGAACATGAGGAGCAACTTTTTTACACAGAGAGTGGTTCATGTGAAAATGAACTTACTGATGAAGTGGTGGAAAAAGGTACAGTAACAAAGTTCAAAAGACATTTGAATAAGTTTGTGAATAGGAAATGCTTGGAGGGAGATGGGCCAAGCGCAGGCACGTGGGACTAGTTCAGTTTAAGATTATGATCGGCATGGAATGGTTTGACTGAAGAATTTCTGTGCTGTTGATTCTATGACTCAATGACTCATGTGACTGGGTTCATTGATTGCACAAGGAGAGGCACATGCGCTGTTGTGTCTACCATATCCAGCAGGTAGCCACAGAAGACAGGGCCTTCAATCACGTACATCCCATTCCTACACTCTTGCTCTCACCTTGTCACTTCTCTCCCAGAATTACAATAGGCTTTCCTCATCCTTATTTTCCCAACAGCCTCCACATTCAATGAACCATCCTTCACAATTTCTGTTATCTCCAGGGTCTTGCTGCCATTAAACACATATGGTATTCCTTTTTCAGTATTTTGAAGGGACTGCTCTCTCCCTTCAGCCTGGTCCACACTTCAATTGCTCTCAGCACAAAGTACTGTAACATTATAATTATGTAACTACACTAATAAGCAAATAGTTTGGACTAAAGATCCAGGCTAAAGTTCAAATTCCACAATGTAAGCTCAGGAATTTAACTTCAGTCAATTAAGTAAACCTCAAATTTAAAAAAAACTGGTAACAGTTGTGATGACCATAAAATTACCAGATTATTATATAAAGAAATACCTGCAGTATTGTATAATAGGGAAGCAATCTGAGGTCCTTTTTTTGTTGACATGTGACTCTGGGCAGGAGCAGGGACTGAAATGCAGGCTGCCAGTGCTGCTCCTGGCTTGGGCCCCAGGCTCCCAACTCGAATACTAAAGCCCTTCCAAGAGCCCGAGGTGGCAGATACTATTGAGACCTAACTCCAGGCCCACAGCAGTGTTGTTTAGATTGGATTCCCTACAGTATGGAAAGAGGTCCTTCGGCCCAACCAGTCCACACCAACGCTCCGAAGAGTAACCCACCCAGATCCATTTTCCTCTGACTAATGCCCCTAACACTATGGGCAATTTAGCAAGGCCAATTCACCTGACCTGCACATCTTTGGACTGTGGGAGGAAATCGGAGTACCCGGAGGAAACCCACACAGACACGGGGAGAATGTGCAAACTCCACACAGACAGTCACGCGAGGATGGAATCGAACCTGGGACACTGGTGCTTTGAGGCAGCAGTGCTAACCACTGAGCCATTGCTACAAAACATTTTAAGAAGGTAGCCCAGACCCTAACTTTATTTTAGGCAGATGTAGAGTGGATAGAGTGATACAGCTTGTCAAACTACTCAGCGTTAAACAAAACAGAATTTATTTAAACACTACAGATTAAACAAGAACAAAAGAAAACAGAATTTAGAATAACTTAACTTATTTGATAACCCAAACGACTCTATCAATTTAACAAAGCTGTTCCAATTCCCACAACATCCCATAAACGCACCCCGTTGGCAAATGGTAAATTCAAACACAGGTTCAAAAACAACTAGAAAACCAAATCACAGCCTTACTCAAAAAAACTTCAGAAATCTGGAGAATTAAACAAGACAGATGTCCAAAAAATGAACCCAGATAGATCCAATACACCATGCCTCTATGGATTACCCAAAATTCACAAACCAGGAGCCCTCCTCAGATACATCGTCTCGCTACCTGGAGCACCAACTTAAAGATTAGCCAAGGAACTACACCAAAGACTAAAACATTTAGTAGAAGGCTTACTCCACTTCATTCACTCTACCTAAGAATTCCTGAACACCATCAAAGACACCAAGATAGAAGAGGATGAAATAATGGTCTCTTTTGACATATCAGCTCTGTTCACATCCATCAACATCAACCTGGCCAAAGAAACACTGACTACACTATTAGAAGAACCAAATACACATACACCAGGCAGCGCCAACTTCATCAGCAAGAACAACATCGTCAAGCTAGTGGACCTATGCCTTACCACCCACTTCACTTTCAAAAACAAAACCTACAGACAAAGCAACAGATCTCAGATATCAGGGTTCTTAGCAGAGGCAGTTATACAGAGACTTGAACAAACAGCTCTGACAACCATCCAACCCAAACTTTGTGTCTTCTACACGGATGACACATTTGCCATCACTAAATGAAACAAATTAGACCACCAATAATGTCCTTATTGGTAGAAGATTCACAAAAGAGGAGGAAAACCACAGCTAACTACCATTCTTAGATGTCGCTGTAGAGTGAACAGTCAATGGGGATTTTCAAACCAGTGAGTACAGGAAAACAACACATACAAACCAAATACTGAACTACAGAAGCAATCATCCCAAAACCACAAATGAAGCTGCATTAGAACATTATATGAACAAGCCACCACACATTGCAGCACAGAGGAACTAGGAAGAACAGAGGAAAATCACCAATATTGTGTATTCAAAAAGAAAGGGTACTTAATACCCTAGTCTAGAGTGTGGTTCTGGAAAAACATAGCAGGTCAGGCAGCATCCGAGGAGCAGGAGAATCAACATTTTGCACAAGAGCATTTCATCAGAAACTTTCCTGATAAAGGATTCTTGCCCGAAATTGTAATTTTCCAGCACCGCACTCTTGACTCTGATCTCCAGCATCTGCAGTCCTCACTTTCTCCCAGTTGATTTTAACTCAATGAACACAATCCGCTGATTTCTCAGCAACAAACCCAAACAAGCAGGCAAAATGCACCCAGAAACCCTGGCCACTCTCCGCTACATCGAAGACATCTTGGAAATGACTGCCAGACTACTTAGACCTCTTGGCATCGTGGTAGCCCATAAACTCACCAACAAACTATAACAGCAGCTAATGAACTTGAAAGACCCTGCACAGACAAAGTAAAACAAGCATCATTTACAAAGTACTTTGCAAGAACTGTAACAAACACTACTTCGGACAAACAGGCAAAAAACTAGCCACCAGGATATATGAACATCAATTAGCCACAAAAAGACATCACCCATTATTACTAGTATTCTTACGTACAGAGGAGGAAGGACACCACTTTGCCTGGGACAACACATCTACCCTAGGCCAAGCCAAACAGAGACACACAGGAGACTTCCTAGAAGCATAGCGTTCCAACCAGAACTCTATCAACAAACACATCGAATTGGACCCCATCTACCACCCTCTGAGAAAAAGAACTAGAAATTATATCACCGGCACAGGAAATCACATCACCAGCACAGGAAATCACATCACCAATCCATGGAACCTAAACATATAAATAGAAAGCATGTCATAACACCCGCGTTTCACCAGAGGCTCACTGATGATGTTACCTAGTATGGCAATGAAAGTCTGAAAACGAACCTTCCAGCTCAGCAAGCAGACTTACATCCACAGGTTCTTACAGGCCGGAGAGATTTTAGAGAGAAATTTCAGGTAAGACCTCTGTTGAAGCATAGAATCGCTTTTCACTGCAGCTGCATCTCTAGGTCCTCGACAATTTCTGACTGCCTGCTAAAACAGACCAAATTAGATAAAAATCCTGAATTGGGATAACTGGCCACTCCCCTGGCATTGTTTTAAAGTATATATTTCCCAACATATTGGAATCTCTGCCTTATGACACCTCTTGAAAAAAATCTAAGGACAACATAACCTTGTTAAAGGGACAACATCATTACATCTGACCACCCAACTACCCCTGCCAACCATACAACAAGCTTGCATGAGTCCCTGATTATTTCTCCATCCTGACCCAATTACCAACCAACCTGAACTGACTACTGCCAAATCAGTGACTTCTACCATCTGGAAGAAAAGCTCACTAGTTGAACAGGAAGACCATCACAAATCTCCAAGTTCTCCAAGTGAGAACATCATAACCTCAAATGTAACATCATTCAGCAAAAATCTTGGAACTCCCTACCTATAATCAAAAGGATGTTTAATCAGTGGCAGTTAGGGATAGGCAATAATGCTGGCCTTACTAACAATACAAACATTTACTGAACTGCCCTTTTAATGGTACCTTCCAAGGAAGACGTAGGAGATGCAAGTGCTGTACAACACTATGATTCTCCAGTTTTTAATGTTAAATGCATTTTCTATTCTTCAGGATGCAGTACCTGCTTCCACAGGAGATTTTCCATTACACCTTCCGTACAGAAGAACCTTCCCCTCGCTACCTCGGTCAGCTTAGTCCCTTCACACAACCCCATCTCCTTAAAACAGGTATGAAGTTATTGAAAAAGCAAATGATTGATGAAGTGTTTGTTGGACATCAGCCTCCAAATCAAGGCAAATCAGTCCACAAAGTCCAAGAAATTCAGCTCCTTGTTTGTTCATGTTTGCTCTTTGTTGATTTCAGATGTTATAGGCTTGGGGGTTTGGAAAAGCTTGCATTAACACTGGCTTTATTGGTAGAAAGTAGGGACAATATGATTTATTAGTATCAAACGTAGAACATGATTCATCACAGAAGGACGTCATTAGGGAGAGGCTGAACAGGCTGGGGCAGTTTTCCCTGGAGCATCAGAGGCTGAGGGGTGACCTTATAGAGGTTTATAAAATCATGAGAGGCATGGATAGGATACTTTTCCCTGGGATGGTAGGAGTCCAGAACCAGAAAGCATAAGTTAGGGTGAGAGGAAAAAGATATAAAAGGGATATAAGGAGCAACGTTTTCATGCAGAGGATTGTGCATGTATTAGATGAGCTGCCAGAGGAAGTGGTGGAGGCTGGTACAATTGCAATATTTAAAAGGAATCTGGATGGATGTATGAATAGGAAGGGTTTAGAGGGATATGGGCCAAGTGCTGGCAAATGGGACTGGATTAGGTTAGGATATCTGGTCGGCAAAGACGAATTGGACCAAAGGGTCTATTTCTGTGCTGTACATCTCTATGACTCTATGACTTGTTCTTTTATCTCTGCCCTTTGCATGGCAAAACTACAAAGTTCTTTCCAGGGAAAACAATGACTTACTCAACAATAGAAACAGAAATTCCAGAGAAACGCAACAAGTTTGACAGCATCCGTAGACAAAATAACAGAGTGAACATTTCAATTCCAGTGACTAGAAATTCTGATAAACGGTCATTGGACTCTATTTCTCTGTCTACAGATGCTGCCAGCCCTGTTGTGCTTCTTCAGCATTCTGTTTTTGTTTCAGATTCCCAGAATCTGTGGTTTTTTGTGTTTGTTTTACAGGTTTATTTATATTGTTTTCAATTTAGGATACTGCATGTTACTAAAGGAAGACACAAGGTCAAAGCTTTTCATTTAGTAGTCAACAGGACAAGAATACAGAAATAGACTTGAGAAAGAACCCCAATTTGTATAGTATGAAAAGAGCTGTGTTGTCGATCTTTGTTGACATGGAGATATACAAGACAATTAGCTGTCAATCTTAGTTTTTATCTGAGTTAGGTAGGATCTGATTGGTGAAGTAGTTGTCTAGGGAATTCAGCAGATATTATCAGTCTCCATGATCCCTTTCCTGATTAAAAAGATGCAATACCTGTATAATTTACCTTTACCAAAGTAAAATATGTATGTTAATATGTGAAGCTACCAGAACACCTAAATGCATCACACTATGAACTCGGCTGACGAACTTAATTTGATGCCCAGTATAATTAATCTAATAATGGCGAAGAAATTATATTATATTTTGAAGTTACGACAGTGAGTCATTTGGAGAACTTGGAGATAGATAGTGGGCTTCCTGTCCAACTAATGCCTCTTATCTTCCAGGGGTTAGAAGTCACCAATTTGGACGTGGGCTTTGCAAGTTATCACAGTCATCTTTTACATTTTACATACTGCTGACACTGTTTATAATGATGGAAAGAATAAATGTTTGGGATACCAATCATGTGAACTGCTTTGTCCGAAATAGTGTTGACCTTCTTGAATGTTGTGGGAAATGCAGCCATGATCTGGATTACTAATTAAATGTTGACTAATAGCAAATTACATTGAATGTTTGGACATACCGTTCTGAGGCATACAAACATAGCTGAGCATAACTGGAATGCTGTTACTGCTTTTGATCAATGGGTTTGATTGTTTGATATGATCTGCCAATTATTAGGACATATGGCCAATAAAAATGGCCAATAAACCTGACATTGCATCAACACTGAAACTCGTACATCATGTATTCATTTAAAGCAGAATGTCATTTTAACTTAACAGCAGCATCCTATTGGGGGAGTAAACCAGTCATGAGTTTACGACAAGGTAGCAGCATAAGACAGCTGGCATCACCCGTTGTACAAGTTTTTGGGACATTTTCCCTTTTCCGATTAATCTAAGGAAGACTGGGCGCCATTCAGGGCCAAAAATGATAGATAGCCATTGGCCATTTCATGAGTTTACACAAAATACAGTCAGTGACGATGTTACAAGAGTAGACATCCTGGAGGATTTGTTTGATATGCCCTATCTCAGTGTCAAGCTTACATGGTGAGCAGATGCCTAGGGCCCTATTTACAGGGCTGTAATTAAATCAATCTTGTTGCACATGAAACTATAGAAATCCCAATGACAGTGAACATTGAATTTCAGTAAAATAACCCATTGGCGAATTACTCAATGAACACATTGCTCATTTGATTGTTCCAGTTCCAATGATGGCCCAGCCAATTAGCATATCTTCATATGCCATACAAACTTTTCCAAGTCTAGTTTCTTATGTCCTGGTCCTAATGAGTGAAGCAATGTTTTGTTGATAGTGTTCACTGCTCACTACCTTACATTGGGGAAATTAAATGCAAATGTCTATTACAGTCTAACCTTTTCAAATTCAGGTGAAAGGTCATTATCTTGAAACATTGAGCTGGATTTCACATAACTCTGTATTCCCTGCACTCCGCATCCATCTCTAACTAAAACGTCCATCAGCAAACTATCCAAACTTCGTAGCCATTTAACTTTTGATCGGCAGTTAATTGGCTCAGGGTGAGATGCCTCCTGTATTGCCTGAGCAAGTTGTTGGCCAGCCTCATTGGCTGTAAGATCGCTAGGCTCACTAGCGCCAAGTTTGAGTGGTGGTCACTATTGGAACTACACCAATTCCCAAAAGAGAAGGATGAGTATAAAGCAATCAAATAAATTTCATGTAAGTTTAAGATATTGGCAGGAGCTGATTGTCAGACAACAGTAAGGCAAGTGAAGAAGAAAATGGCACTGGTAGTGAGAGGAAAAGGATGAGTTAGCAGAGGGAATATTTATCTGAGAGTGTCTGAAATGGTTAATACTAAGGAGTGCCAAAAGCAAAATCCACAATAATGGTGTCATATGGACTTTGAATCTCAAAGAGTGAAACCCTTTGGTCTTCCTCAAAGGTTTTAGAGCAATGTCTATCATGTCAAGGTAAACAAGCTAATTGAAAATATAAAGATGTCATATCTTGTTCGATCTAAGTGACTCTACTGGTTAGAGCACTAAGTGGGTTTCTCTACCATACTTAAAATACTTTGTAATACTTAAAAAAGGATGATGGTACCAACTTTCACCATGATTCTTTCCTTGTGACCACCTACATCTGTGAAAAAAGAACCCAAGTCCAGAGCAGCAGCTTGTACAGCATTGTGAGCTTGCATGCCATTCAACAAATGCAAACTCTGGGGGATGTTTTTGACAGGCACAGGCAACAAAATGAGTTACCCCCTTTCTTGCCTGATACCAACTGATGCACTAACAAAAAAACAGGCTATCTAGCTGGTGTTGGCTTTCCCATAACATGGATAATAGTAGTGGGGTAGGGAGGCATTTTAATGTGGAGTAATTGACTACTTAAAGTCTTCACTAATCCCAAGGGTAAATTGTCTATCTGACACTTACTCCATCCTTTGTAAAATCGGTCAGGGTTGTTGGGAAGGCACGTGGAAAGCCATGCGCTGTGGGTTATGAGCCCTTCCACCTTCAAACAGATCATCTAGGGGATGGGGATCCATGGTGCCATAAAATACATTTCATCATCATCGTTCTCTTTCATCATTGCTGCTGTCTGCTGAGAATTCTGCCACTTTCTGGTTTTATTTAGTTTTAAATGGATTTCATTCTGTAAATTTTAACCAAAAGTGAACAGTTCCCCTTGGCTGCTTCAAAATACTTGAAGATACCAACTGAGAGTGAAAACGTTTAAAGTTGAGTTAGTGCAGGGATTGCATATGTATATTTATAGTCGAGAGTAGGAAATCATGTTTCACAAACTTGATTGAGCTTTTTGAAGAAGTAACAAAGAGGATTAATGAGGTCAGAGCGGTGGATGTGGTCTATGTGGATTTCAGTAAGGCATTTGACAAGGTTCCCCATGAGAGACTGGTTAACAAGGTTAGATCTCATGGAATACAGGGAGACCTAGCCAGTTGGATACAGAACTGGCTCAAAGGTAGAAGACAGAGGATGGTGGTGGAGGATTGCTTTTCAGACTGGAGGCCTGTGACCAGTGAAGTGCTACAAGGATTGGTGCTGGGTCCTCTACTTTTCATCATTTATATAAATGATTTAGATGCAAGCATAAGAGGTATAGTTAGTAAGTTTGCAGATGACACCAAAAGTGGAGGTGTAGTCGACAGCGAAGAAGGTTGCCTCAGATTACAACAGGATCTTGACCCGATGGCCCAATGGGCTGAGAAGTGGCAGATGGAGTTTTACTTAGATAAATGTGAGGTGCTGCATTTTGGGAAAGCAAATATTAGCAGGACTTATGCACTTAATGGTAAGGTCTTAGCGACTGTTGCTGAACAAAGAGACCTTGGAGTGCAGGTTCATAGCTCCTTGAAAGTGCAGTTGCACATAGATAGGATAGGGAAGAAGGCATTTGGTATGCTTTCTTTTATTGGTCAGAATATTGAGTACAGGAGTTGGGAGATCATATTGCAGCTGTACAGGACATTGGTTTGGCCACTGTTGGAATATTGTGTGCAATTCTGGTGTCATTCCTATCGGAAAGATGTTGTGCAACTTGAAAGGGTTCAGAAAAGATTTACAAGGATGTTGCCAGGGTTGGAGGATTTGAGCTATAGGGAGAGGTTGAATAATCTGGGGCTGTTTTCCCTGGAGTGTTGGAGGCTGAGGGGTGACCTTATAGAGGTTTACAAAATAATGGGGGACATGGGTAGGATAAATACACAAAGTCTTTTCCCTGTGGTGGGGGAGTCCAGAACTAGAGGGCATAGGTTTAGGGTGAGAGGGGAAAGATATAAAAGAGACCTAAAGGGCAACCTTTTCATGCAGAGGGTGGTACAAGTATGGAATGAGCTTCAAGAGGGAGTGGTGGAAGCTGGTAAAATTGCAACATTTAAAATACATCTGGATGGCTATATGAGTAAGAGGTCTTTGGAGGGATGTGGGCCAGGTACTGGCAGGTGGGGCTAGATTGGGTTGGGATATCAGATCGGCATGGACAAGTTGGACCAAAGGGTCTGTTTCTGTGCTGTATATCTCTCTGACTCTATGACTCTAAATGATCCTATCGAAGTTTATAAAATAATGAGAGGTATATATAGAATTAAAAGTAGTGGTGTTTTCCCTAGGATGGAGGATTTCAAGACCAGGGGGTACATTTTTAAAGTGAGAGGAAAGAAATGTAAAAAAGACATAAGATACAATTTTTTTTTACACAGAGTGTGGCTCGCTCATGAAATGAACTTCCTGAGCAAGTGGTGAATGTGGGTACAATTACAACGTTTAAAAAACATTTGGATAGGTATTGGAATAGGAGACGTTTGGATTGAAATGGGCCAGGGGCAGGCAGGTGGGAGGGGTCGGACCGAACATTCTGTTCCCATGCTATGTGAGTCTATGATGCTATGACTCTATTTGGCCATTTCATGATAGAATGAAAACATTTAGACTAATGGTGCAACTGTTGGTGAAGTGTGACTTGATTGCCAATGTATTCCTCCCATCATATTTGTAATATTACTTGAGTATCTTTTATTTCCTTGTTCCGTAGTTCATATTACTGAATACTGATATCACGGTGCATTTAGAAAGGAAATTGATTAACATTAAACAGATCTTATTCAGTTTCTTGTGAGTTATTATTTCAGATAGCATATTGTGTCTCACTGTCATCTGGTAGGGAGATTACATTTTATCTTGATAGTAATGTAAAAAAGAAATGTGAGCCAAAATTAGCTAGACTGTTCTTGCTTAACAACTTAATTTTAGTACATTTTATGTAACATGTACCATTTTGATTGTAGGAGTAAGATTACTGACTACATTTATAAAGTATAGTACAGGAAGTCCTTTTTTGTTATTACATACTTTATGGATACTCATGAAACAGCTTGAAGGCGGATAAATGGAGACATCTCATGCAATTATAGCTCAAGATAAAAAAGACAGTACAGGAATCCAGTTTGTGAAAGAATCCACTTTATACTAAGCTGAATATTTACAGGTTTAAAATAAGAAACCTGCCAATGTGGCTGTCGGTGAAACATAGCAGTCTGCTTTGTTTTTCCTTCATCAAGACAGTCTTGTTAACTCTAATCATAAATAGCAATATTTCCTGCTAACTTTTAGTACTATATGACATCAGATAGAGATAATGTTTATATAGCCTGGAACATCTTGATAAAGATTAGTACAGTGTGTGTAAGGGTCATGAAGGATGCATAGGGATTGACGCTTGGAAAAATATACAAATGGGGTACAATCATAACCATCAAATTGTTCTGACGAAAGATCATAGACATGAAATATTAACTCTCTCTCTCCAAGCTGCTGTTAGAACTGCTGAGTTACTCCAGCACTCTGTCAGATTTCCAACATTTGCAGTAAATTGCTTATGTATTAGCTTGTAATCCCAGTGCTGGGCATGATTATATGTTCATTACAAGTTAATAAACTTGCAAGTATTGGGTTTCAATTTGTTATTTATGGTACATAAACCACTCCGTCTATTGTACTATAAGAACATTCTACCAATAAAATTTTAATTTTGTGGCAAAGTATTCTACTCCATTCTATAACAGCATGAGTCAAACTGGGAGCTCAATTTTGGATAATTAGTAGTTTCCATTATGCTAATGAATAATATATGCAATCAATGATGCCTGCTGACATACGGACAGTCTTAGAAGTAGGATTAAGCCTGCAATGTTCTAAAAATGCTCTCCCCTCCTCATTTATTTCCATTGTATACATAGATTGTTGTTCGTCAATATGAGGATAGACCCAACTCTTTCGACATTCTCAGCATGATCTCATTTTACTCATTACAGTCACAGATTAAACATATTTTAATTCTATGCATTGTTCTCCAATATGCAGATCGATAATACATTTTAGGTTCAGACTGTCTGCGACCACTGAAGTATTGACCTAGTGTTTTTGACCAAATGAACTGACCTTGTACAAAATGTTTCCTGGACTAGCTTTTGATGTTGACCTTAACAGCCTGAGAAGTTCCATTAAGCCACTTTCATGTTCTTTTGTGATTATCCATAAAGCTTGTACTAAAGGAAAAGGACTTTGTCCAAAATGTGCTATTTTACAAGCGTAGTCACTAATCTCATTTAGGCAATCGAAGTGGTACATCCCTTTCTAAAACAAAACAGCACTAAATGATCACGTCATTTAAATAAAAATGCGTTTGGCTTGATTACTTCGTAAAAAAACTTCTGTCATTCTCAGCATTTCATGCATTTTGTGTAAATGATAAAACAATCAAAGAGATAATGTGAGGTACATCAGCTGAGAACCAAGTCAAATACAATAGTTCGGGATGGGAAGTAAAGAGGAAAATAAAATTGCAAAAGAAAGAATATGAAAATAGAAAGCTTATTATATAAATGTGAACCCAAAAAAAATCAACTACTAGCATGTGAAGAGTAAGTGGGTAGTAAGAAATGGAGTTAATCTGGTTAAAAAGGATATAATGATTATGAAAGTGCATGAGAAGGCTTGGAAACCTAATGAGTATGTTGTAATAATGCTTACTAAGGAAGAGGATACTGACGAACATTGATAGGAACAATGGTGGTGAATATGATGAATGGAGTGAAAATTGATATGCAGGATGTACTGGAAAGACTGATTATTCTTAGAGTGGATACATTGCCTGGTGTGGACAATTGTTAAAGGAAGTAGGGGTGGTAATATAATAGCAGAAGGTATAAAGTCATTTACTGTCAGCAGTAATGGGTGAGATTTTAGAAGTAATTATTAGAAAAAAAATCATCAGGGCATATAGAGGTTAAAGTTAATTAAACAGAGCCAGAACAGGTTTCTAAAAAGCAGAATATGTTTGATTAATCGAAGTGAATTTTTCAATGAAGTAGCAAAACGCGCTGATGGAAGGGAATGCAATGTCTATCTGAAATTGAGAAAAGCCATTTGATAAAGCACCACGTAAGATGTTGGTTAACACAACTAAGGCTCATAGAATAGAAAATTTGTTTTAGCTTGCATAAAAACTACCTTAAGGACAGAAAATATAAAATTTGTGATAAGTTTGTTTTCCAGATTGGAGGATGGTAGACAGCGATCTCCCCCAAGGAGTAGAGCAGGGACCACTACTTCTTCTAAATTATATAAATCACACATATTATGAAATATGCTGTAAAGTCATGATACAAATCTCCCAAGTGTGGCAAATAGTAAGGTGAATACAAATCAACAATAACACATAAAAGTTAAAAAAATGTACAGCACAGAAACAGACCCTTCGGTCCAACTCATCCATGCCGACCAGACATCATAATCTAGTCCCATTTGCCAGCACTTGGCCCATATCTCTCTAAACCCTTCCTATTCATTTACCTATCCAGATGCCTTTTAAATGTTGTAATTTTACCAGCCTCCACTACTTCCTCTGGCAGCTCATTCCATATATAATTGATCAATCAATTGACTGTGTACATATAACAGGGATACAGGCAGGACTGGTGTGTGGAAGGAGCTGTGAAACTGGATAGATGATATGCATTTTGATTTCTGATTTACCAAATGGCTTGAATCTGAACTGACATTAGGAGCAAATGATAATTCCCCAAAGTGAAGATTCAAACCTGAGTTTTTTTCAGACAGAAGATTATAACTGAAGTTACATTAGAGAAAAATGGCTGAAACTAACTGTTAACTTACAATTTCCCATCAGTGTTTTACCCAGCTGAACCCTATGATAAATGGAAGAATGAAGTAGAAATGTGGACATGTGCTCTGTCCTTACCAAAGAAAAGCAGGGTATGACTTAGGCAATGTTGCTTCCCACTGGAAGTAGGTTTAAAATATTCTCTGGGTTGAATGACTGGCATGATTTCCAGCATTAATCCAGTGAGGTATAACAGATGTGTTTAAAATTAGGTTAGATTCCCTACAGTGTGGAAACAGGCCCTTCAGCCCAACTAGTCCACACTGACTCTCCGAAGAATAACCCACCCAGACCCATTTCCCTCTGACTAATGCACCTAGCACTATGGGTAATTCAGCATAGCCAATTCACCTGATCTGCACATCTTTGGACTGTGGGAGGAAACCAGAGCACCCAGAGGAAACCCACGCAGACACAGGGAGAATGTGCAAACTCCACACAGGCGGTCATCCAAGGCTGGAATTGAACCTGGGGCCCTGTTGCTGTGAGGCAGCAGTGCTAACCACTGAGCCACCATGGTAGAGAATCACTTTCCATTGAGTAAAAGGTCATTAACCTAAAGAAATGGTATTAAAGTGATTAAAGTAATAAAAGGCAAGAGTGACATAAGGTCTTTAGCTGCCCAAGAACCAATCAGTGAGTTGTTGACAAGCTGATGACACCTGACACTGACTCTATGACACTCACAACTCTCACTGAGCACATACAGGAAAAAGTGAGGACTGCAGATGATGGAGATCAGAGTCAAAAAGTCAAAGAATGTCCTGATGAAGGACTTATGCCCAAAACGTTGATTCTCCTGCTCCTTGGATGCTGCCTGACCTACTGTACTTTTCCAGTGCCATACTTTCCGAATCTGCGCATACACCTTAGTGCTTTGCTGTTTTATCTCTCCTCCACCAGTGTATGCAAAGCAACAGTGAAAACATAACTCACAATGAGTTCCAGCATTCTTTTTAACAAGTGCAGATATCCTTCCTTAGTCTCTGGTTTTAAAATAATCCTTTTCCAATTTTAGACCCCAATAAAAAGTAAAACCAATAAAAAGATGCATTCTCCAGATTTGGTAGTTGTCCAAATTGCCTTAAGAACCTTAATGTCATAGACACTATAGCTCAGGCATTGGATTCACTCTTATTTAGTAACTCCAAAATCAGGCAACACTCAGTTTTTGACAGCTGTTCCTTCTCGTCTACAGCTGCTAACTGATTTCTTTTTCTGCTTGTCTCAAAATTGCTTCCTAGGTGTAAACGTCTATCTATTTTGTAAGGAAATGAGCAGATAAAACCCAAATCCAAGTAAATCACCTATCTGCAAAAGTATTAGTACTTTTAATGGGGACACAGAGGACATGCAAGGATAATGATGTTGGCAATTGGGGTGGGCGACAGCGATTGACAGAGTTGTTGCAGGCTGTAATGAGAGTGATGGAGCATGAGCCTCGATGGAAGGTGGGTACGTTAGCAGAGATTGATGGGGTGAAAGGTATTGGAGAGAAGATGGTGCCACTTATAGTGACAGAGAAGATAAGGACACTGACCTACTTCTTGCATTGTTCAGCATTCCTCCAGTTAGTAAGAGTGCTATATTGTGGTTGGCAGCATCAGATCAGAATGGCATGGCCTACTGCCTGTCCTGGAGGAAGAGGAAATTGTGTGATGTCAGCCATCCCCACACCACCTTCCCTTGGGTCTCCAGGACCCTGCTGTAGAGTAGGGCACCAAACCTCCCCCCTCCCCCCCCCCGCCTCCCCCGGCTGTCATGTTCAAGACAATTGTCTAGAGTCATGCAGGGTAGCTTTGGACTGGCAATGTTTGTTCAGGTACATTACCAGCTTTTAAAGATGGTATGAGTACAAGCGATGCCAGTGAATTCCAGATATTCACTGAGTGGCAGGTAATAAGATGAGATGGAAATCAAACATAAGAGATGCCATAGGATGTAATAGGCAATTAATGAGGCAAGTTTGGTAAGCTAAGGTGATGAAACTTACTAGGCCTCACAACAAAAACTTGAGACAATTCAGACTTCGGCGAAAAATAAATAAGATTCATACAGTTACACTGAGTTTTGGAACAATGATCGAATTAAATTTTTTTTGTGATACAGAAATATAGGAACTTGGGATGAAGGAGGTGGGAATATCATCCCATTGAGCCTACTCTGCCATTCAATAACTTCGTGGTTCATGTTGTTATGGTCTCAATTCCGCTTTATTGTGTGCCCATCATCACCCTTGACTCCCATGTTTATCAAAACTCTATAACTCAGCTTTGAATAAATTCAATGACCCAACACCCACTATTTTCTGGGAGAAGAGTAATATAGATACAAACGAACTTCTTGGGGAAAAAAGTATTCTCCTTGTTATTAATCTTAAAAGTGAGACCTCTTATTTGTAAAATGTATCCTTAGTTCTAATCTCTTCTACATGGAAACATGCTTTAGAACAAAGAACAAAAAAACAAAGAAAAGTTACAGCCCAGGTACAGGCAGTTTGACCTTCCAAACCTGAGCCGATCCAAATGTACTGTCTAAACCTGTCGGTCAATTCCTAAGCATCTGTGTCCCTACGCTCCCCACCTATTCGGTGGCACGGTGGCACAGTGGTTAGCACTGCTGCCTCACAGCACCAGAGACCTGGGTTCAATTCCCACCTCACGTTCTCCCCGTGTCTGCATGGGTTTCCTCCGGGTGCTCCGGTTTCCTCCCACAGTCCAAAGATGTGCAGGTCAGGTGAATTGGCCATGCTGAATTGCCCATAGTGTTAGATAAGGGGTAAATGTAGGGGTATGGGTGGGTTGTGCTTCGGCGGGTCAGTGTGGACTTGTTGGGCCGAAAGGCCTGTTTCCACACTGTAATGTAATCTAATCTAATCTATTCATGCATCTGTCCAGACACACCGTAAATGAATCAACTGTGCCTACCTCTACCACGTCTGCTGGCAATGCGTTCCAAACACCCACCACCCTTTGTATGAAGTACTTGCCGCTTGTATCCCCCTTAAACTTTCCCCCCTTACCTTGAAAGCGTAACCTCTTGATTTTGAATCCTTCACCCTGAGAAAACGCTTACTAAAATTCATGTATATGACATCAACAGCCCTTCCTTCATCTGTCAACTTGGTCACTTCCTCGAAGAACTCTATTGATTTGGTAAGGCACGATCTCCCCCGCACAAAACCATGTTGCCTATCACTAATAAGCCCATTCTTTTCTAAACATAAATAGACCCTATCCCTCAGTACCTTTTCCAGCAACTTTCCCACCACTGACATCAGGCTCACTGGTCTGTAGTTACCTGGAATATCCCTACTTCCCTTCTTGTACAGGAGGACAACATGAGCAACCGTCCAGTCCTCCAGCACCTCATCTGTGCTTAAGGATGCCACAAAGATATCTGTCAGGCCCCCAGCCATTTCCTCTCTCACCTGTCTTTACCCTTCATGATTTTGTAAACCTCTATCAGGTCCTTTTTTCTCATGAAAATAAACCTAACCTACTCGACCTCTCTTCATAGCTAGCACCTTCCTTTCATAAACCTCTGCACCTTCTCCAAAGCTTCCACATCCTTTTGGTAATGTGGTGACCAGAACTGTACACAGTATTCTAAATGTGGCCGAACCAATGTCTTGTACAATTTTAACATGACTTGCCAGCTCTTATACTCAATACCCCGTCCAATGAAGGCAAGCATACTATATGCCTTCTTGACCACTCTATCCAGCTATGCAGCAAACTTCAGGGTACAATTGACTTGCACTCCCAGATCTCTCTGCCCATCAACTTTTCCCAAGGCTCTTCCGTTCATTTTATAATTCGCTCTAGAATTAGTCTTGCCTAATGCATCACCTCACATTTGTCTGGACTGAAAACCATCTGCCACTTTTCCGCCCAACTCTCCAGTCTATCTATATCCTCCTGTATTCTCTGACAGTCCCTTATGATTTCTGCTATTCCACCAATCTTCGTTTCATCTGCAAACTTGCTGATCATACCAACAGTGCCCTCTTCCAGATCATTTATGAATATTACAAACAACAGTGGCCCCAACACTGACCCCTGTGGAACACCAGTGGTTACCTTTCTCTATTTCAAGAAACTCCCTTCAACCATTACTCTCTGTTTCCTGTTGCTCAACCAGTTCTTTATCCACCTAGCTAGAATATCCTGCACACCATGTGACTTCACTTTCTCCATTAGACTACCATGGAGAACCTTATCAAATGCCTTACTAAAGTCCATGTATATGACATCAACAGCCCTTCCTTCATCTTTCAACTTGGTCACTTCCTCGAAGAACTCTATTGATTTGGTAAGGCACGATCTCCCCCGCACAAAACCATGTTGCCTATCACTAATAAGCCCATTTTTTTCTAAATATAAATAGATCCTATCCCTCAGTACCTTCTCCAGCAACTTCCCCATCACTGACATCAGGCTCACTAGTCTGTAGTTACCCGGAATATCCCTACTTCCCTTCTTGTATAGGGGGACAACATAAGCAATCCACCAGTCCTCCGGCACCTCACCTGTATTTAAGGATGCCAGAAAGATATCTGTCAGGCCCCAGCCATTTCCTCTCTCACCTCCCTCAGCAACCTGGGATAGATCCCATCCAGTTCTGGGGATTTGTTCACCTTAATAACCTCTAGCCTACCCAACACATCTTCCCTACTTCTATCAATGTGATCCAGACTAATCAAACTTCTATCTCCAATCACAACATTCATCATGTTCCTCTCCTCAGTGAACACTGATGCAAATTAATCATTCAGAATCTCTGCCATTCGCTCAGGGTCAACACACAGCCTTCCTTCGTTATCCTTTAGTGGACCAATCCTTTCTCTAGTTACCCACTTGCTTCTTATACAGGAATAAAATGCTTTGGGAATCTCCTTAGTTCTGCTCGCTAAAGCTATTTCATGACCCTTTTTAGCCCTTTTGATTGCTCGTTTAAGACTTGTCCTACTCTTTTGATATTCCGCCAGGGCCCATTCTGTTCTTAGCTGCCTAGACCTTAAGTACACTTCTCTTTTCCTCTTGGCTAGTCGTACAATTTCTCCTGCCATCCACAGTTTAGAATTCATTCTGTCTAGACCTCTCGGCATCTTACAAATTTCCGTAATATCGCCTTTTTCACGTTCTGCCCTCCATAAAACCATGTTGCCTATCACTAATAAGCCCACTCATAAGTGGTGCAGACTCGAAGGGCAGAATGGCCTATTCCTGCACCTATTGTTTATTGTCTATTGTCTAAACTCCGATGGGTAAAGGCTCAACCAGTTCAACCTTTCTTTGTAAAATAATATTTTCATCCAAAGAATGAGTTAAGTGAGTCTTTTCTGAACTGCATGCAATGCACTTATATCTGTTTTCAAGTAAGGAGACTAAGATTATCCATAACACACCAGGTGTGGTCTCACCAAAGCCTTGTACAGCTGCAGAGCAATTTCCTTTCCCTTACATTCTATTCCCCTTGCAGCACATGCCAACATTCCATTTGGTTTCCAAGTCAATTGATATACCAGAAAGCTAACGTTTTGTGATCCATATAGATGGATAGCCAGACACCCTTCTATTTGCAATCTCTGTCCATTTAAATAATAAACTATTCTCCCTGCCAAAATGGACAAGTTCACATTTATAGACAATTTTCCCATACGATACTCCAGCTCCGAAATGTTTACTACTCACATAACCTATCTCCATCTCTTTGCTTAATTGTTCGCCAAGACGGCCAAAAAATGCAATTTAGCTGAAGGCGTGGGTCACTTTTGATCTGAACACATTAGGAAATGGAAAACAGAAGTAAAGTAAGCATTAGAAGAGAGACGCTGACAAGGACAAGTCTTGAAAAGTAGTGAAATCAACATCAGATACTGCCTTGGAATAGAGTAGTTTTCAGCAAGAGAAAGAACAAAGAGAAAAGCCTAACATCCAACAAAGGGTTGGAAACTTAAGTCATTTATAACATATGTAACAATATTGCCCAAATTTAGAAATGGCTCCTTTGTGATAGTGTGTATTCTGTTGTCGAATAGACTTAAGAAAAAATACACTTAAAAATTGGAATTGATATTTTAATTATATGATAATAGATAATTTAAAAAAGATTTTAGGAGCTGGGCTTCAACTAAAATAAAATTGATGTCAATTATTTGTGAATTTTTAAATGCGGATTCTCACACCCTCTGAATCAGATTAGAGCATTACAAAAGCAAACAGTCTGTGGTCTTCATTCCCATGTGATCTCATGCTACTTCCTCCTATTATTTTAAAGGAAACACCATGAATAATCAGTACAGACCCATGCACTTATACACCTTTTCCACTTCCAAGGCAGAGCAAGGTTGGGAAAATATATTTCAGTCCTGCTTTCTGCATTAAAGCAACAGAAAAATGGCAAATTTAAGAGTCATCATCTTCCTGATTTTCTTCTTGTTTCAGGTTCAAAAAGGTAGGAGTGCCTTATGTCTAGCTTCTTTTGGTCCTGCTTTAGGTTAAAATAGCTAGTTTAATGAGAATCTATTTCAATTAGAGACAACGCTGGTTTTGGTGCTAATCCACATACTACTAAAGGTCTACAGACCACAGCTTAGTGAAGTATTTGCAAAAAACAAAAGAAGGTGTTCAGCCTTCCCAAAAGCATTACTTTTTTCCCCCCACAAATCCTATACTTATAACATGTTTAATATTTCTTGCTCTCAAACCAAGGTCAGAGAAAATTAATTTTAAGTTTGTTCCTTCAAAAACATTCATCAGAAAACTGAACTTTTTCTTAAGTTTCCCTCAGATAATTGTAATTTTCTGTTCATTGTTTGTGTACTTTTATACTATTACTCAGATATTTAAAAACGATGTTTTCTGCCACTCAATATAGCTGCAATAATATGCTACTGTTTCTCTATATTCATACTCTGAACATTGTGATTTTCTATTTTATTACAAATCACTGAATGCAGTTATTATGAATATTGATTGTTTTGTCGTTGTGCTTGAGCAGGCAAATTTTACAAAGCACCTACCATTTTAGAATTGTTGAGAATTTGTGGCTATCGAAGTTACAGATATATAAGCTGGAAAATTGATCATTGAAATGACCTCCTGTTAACTACTCAACAATGAACAACACCTTATTGTAGGTATTATAAAGGGGAACAAATGACCTTTGAAGACAGAGGAAAGAAGTCTTGACTGCAATGTATTTTATCATATCATTAGGACATCCTAAATTGCTCTCATTGCAATTAGTTGTTTTTTGACAAACGGTTACTTGTTCTAGCAGCCAGTGGCATTTGGGATGTTTCCAAAAATAGCAAGTGAGAAGAATAACCAGTTGTCATATTTTATGATTCTGGTTGAAGAAACAATAATGGCCAGATAACAGGAAATTTCACTTCCCTTCTTCAAGTAGAAGTACAAGAACTTTTAAAGACTTGGAGCCTTGTGCCAATACATCATCTGACTAATGACAATCTCTGCTGATTGGCTTCATGTCCTTGAGCTCTCTGCCAAACTATATCAGACAGACTGGAAATATGCTAAATACTATTCCCAATACTTACGTCTCATGAAGGGAAATGCCGACAGCATAAATGTGTCTGCATTCAATGATCAACTATTCCTTGCTAATCACACTGAGAACTCTTACTGTTGGGTGCTTTCATGTTGAAGGGACACCAAGCCCAAAAGGATAGAAAGCACCTCAGCAAGTTCTTTCAGAGAATGTCTATGCATTGATCATATCAGCAAAGATTGAAATACACATACCTTGAAAGCCATTTTTATGTAGGCAATCTTCTGGACACCTTTGTGACTTGCCATTACATATTTCCCTTCCCATATTGACTAGATTGACTGTCATAGGCCAGTAAAATACACTTTCCTTTTTGTATTTGTTCTTGAGGTATAGATTTAGGGTGAGAGGGGAAAGATATGAAAGAGGCCTAAGGGGCAACTTTTTCACACAGAGGGTGGTAGCAGTATGGAATGAGCTGCCAGAGGAAGTGATGAAGGCTGGTACAACTGCAACATTTAAGAGGCATTTGGATGGGTGCATGAACAAGAGGGATTTGGAGGGATATGGGCCGGGTGCTGGTAGGTGGAACTAGATTGGGTTGGGATATCTGGTTGGCATGGACAGGTTGGACTGAAAAGTCTGTTTCCATGCTGTACATCTCTATGACTCTATGACTCTATGTGTAGCCAAGACTGACAAGAAGCTTTTTATTGCCTTTCCCAGTTTCCCTTATACCAAGACAAGTTCAATCTACCACCTCAATGCTTGCCGACTCATATTGGTTCCTGATTAGGCAGCACTTTGATTTTGACATTTAAATAATTTCCACATGCTTGGCTTTCCTTTGTTGCTGTAACCTCCTCCAACAGCTCAGGTCTCTGAAATATCGAATCTTAACTAATGCTAACCTCGCTATCATCCCTGATTTTAATCATTTCACCAGACATTCACTTACCTCAGTTCCAGACTAACCTCAAATGGAAATTACTGAGCTGGTAAGAACTCCCACTTTCACATTATTAGTCTTGCTTACAAAATTAGTCTTGTCACCCTTACAAAACTTATACATTTTTGTTTGAGGTATACCTTTAAGTTAATAAGTATTGAACATGCTTATGGTCCTGAAACAGTAATTTTCGATTGTGGAATGCCATATTTCGCCATTATGATTTGAAAAAATTTTACTAATGATTTTTAAAAAAAATTAAAAACCTTTGTAGTATACCAGCTTTTACCTTAATCCCATGATTGTCTTCCATGAGTTATTTTGATAATGGTGAAAAAAACATCAATGCCATTTAGTTGTTCACTTGCTTTTGTTTTCAATTCAGTCATGGGATATGGGCATCACTGGATGGGCTAGCATTCATTGCCCACTCAGGTTGCACTTGAGAAGGGGATGGTGAGCTGTCTTCTTGAATCGCAGCAATCCATTTGGTGTAAGTCAACTCACAATGCCATTAGGAAGGGTGTTCCAAGATTTTGACCGAGTGACGCCAAATTAGGTTGGTAAACAGCTTGCGGGGAACTTGTAGGTTGTGGTGTTCCCAAGTATTTGCTGTCCTTGTCTTTCTAGAGGGTTGTTGTTGTGGGTTTAGAAGATGCTGTCTGAGGAGAATATACATAAATGTAATTAGCTATTCATCTATGTTTGTTGATATCTCAATACTGGATGTCTGTCCAGATTGAAACTGATAATGGGAAAGGGGAAATATCTGACATCAAAGTATGTTTTATTCCAAAAGAAGTAGGAGCAGGGATAGATCATTGAGCCCACTCAGTAATTAAATCAGATCACAACTGATCTATGGTGGCCTTAGCTCTGCTTTCTTCAGATTAAAAGAGAACTGGAGATTTGGCTACTGAACTCAAGTGTCCTACTTCTTCTTTGTTGTGGATCTCTAGCATTATATTTTCATAGTACTCTCCTATTATGACAGAACACATAGAAATACATGTAAAGGGTGTGCAAGTCTCTAGTATAGGTACAGTAGATGGAAAAGTGTATCAGCGATTAATAATTAGAAACATAAAGGAATGAATACCTAGTTTTGAGGAAACTGGTACAAATGTACTGTGCTTCTTTTCAAAACATTCAAAATATTCCTTGACAATGTAAATGAAAAGTAGCCACATGCTATTCTGGTGTAATATATATTACTCATATGAAGGAATGCATTATTAATATGAAGTTATGTTGGAGTTTCCTGTCCAGTACAATGTGCAAGATCCTTAAATATTTTGCAGCATTGTAGCCAAAGATGGCTGAATAGTTCTGGATGTAGTTTGCTTGCTGAGCTGGAACCTTCCAGAACCTCAACCTGAGCTACAAATCTTCTCAAAACTCACTAATGGCTGAATAGTGCATATGGCAGTAATATTATGTTATCACCTCTTGCTTGGTATCCTGAGCCACTTGGTCAATTAAAATGTGACTAGGTGTCTGAAAGAGAGAAGTTAAGTACCAATGTAATGGTCAAAGGATGAGCATGGTTGGTGCCCATGGATCATGTCCTGAGATACTGTTTATCCTAAGCAACTTCAGTATACAGTTACTTCAACATTTATTTTACATACCTTTGAAGCATTAGAACCGTACTATTAAAGTATTTTTGTCGGAAATTTTCAACAATGAAGAAAAGGACTGGTTATTGTATTTCAGTTAAAAAGGAACACTTGAATCTGCTTCATAATTGGCTTTTATATTTACAATGCACTAATTCTTAATCCTATACAAGTCCTACATAGAGGATAGTATGCTAAATTTTGCAATGAACAATGAAACAAAACAGCATAGCACAATGTTTAATAAGTTGTATATTCAGAGGTTAGATTTTATTCACATTTGGCTGCCAATAACAACCCTTAAGTTTTACAGCGCCTAATATTAGCATTCTTTCGGGGAAACCACAGCCTTGTGATGACTTTTAAACTGGAGAACTGGGAAGAATAAATGCTTACCAATGAGACATGCTAAGGATTCCAGTTGTATGTTTGTGATAGAGTACATAATAATGTGTTCCCTGTCATGCTGCTTTACAATAGCTTTATTATAGACAAGGGGTACAGTGTGGTCCTATCATACTATATCATCCCCATGGTACTCACAGAGGGGTCTCTTCATAAAGGGAAGAAGACAAGGAATAGGTTTATGACAAATCATGGTGAAATATGATCCAGAAACTTGCTTACAGAAGTAAGTAACTTAAAAATATATCAGAAATGCAACGGCTCTTTAAGTTCCACTAGATGGAGGTTTCTCCCACAGAATAAAAGTCAACTTTGTAGATTGCAATGAGCCAGATTAACAAAAATAGCCTGAACAAAGAAATGATTCAATACTTATAGGCACCAGAGTTATTGAATATGTCCACCAACCAACCAACCAAGTGTCACTTTCAGTTCACTTCACATCACCACCAACCCCTTCCCTCAGCCCTTCCTGCCAAGCCACATAACCTTCTGAGAAAAACCCAAAGACATTAAAGGACGAATACCCACGTCTTCCAAGTCAGCAGGATCAATCACAAAGTACCCTGGCTGCAGAATTCATAAATGCACTCAGATGTGCTGGGAAGAAGAGGAAAAAGAAAACAAACTGAGGAAATGTAGGTGGCACGGGTGCTACATCAATGTACATGCACCATTATTTTTGTCAATATGTTTTCACTTGCACTGTTACAATTTTTGCTGTACTATTATTTTCATTTTAGGACCTGGTTAAATTACACTCCTGTGAATGATGAGGAACATCTTAGTAAGTTCCAAAGATGTAATAAATTGCAATCACCTAGCATTGTTCATCTCTCAAAGCAACAGAGTCATTGACTGCAGATAGCTGCAAGAATCCTTGAGCCTTGAATTTAAGGGCTATAGTCAAGGTGTTACTTGTTAATCTGAAAGACATGGAGATTAAAGACAAAATCCAGGGAATGTTCCAAGGTCGGGCCAGCACATATCTTTCAGACCTAAATCACATTAGTGTACTGAGATGTAACTCCACTGTCTGTCTCACTGTTGTCTTTTCCCTAATGAAGGCAGGTTCTGCATTGTTATTTTGTCTTTGGCTAGACTGAAGAAATAATTTCCATATGAACATGGATCACGTAACATTTAATATGCAGCAGGAAAAATGAGGAACAGCAAACTTATAAGTTAGCCATGTCCTTTGTACTAAACAGGGGCTAACTGTTCAGATAAGCACTCTGATATGAAAACAATCAAAATCTGAACCCAGAAAAGTCATCCAGGAAGTAGCAGACACTATTCGCTGCTCGTTGGATGCTGCCTGAACTGCTGTGCTCTTCCAGCACCACTAATCCAGTACTAAATACAATCTGGCCACTCAATCTCTCTGAATCATTGCTGTGTCCTTCTCTCATGGACAGCCCTCTTGGTTACTGTCCTGATGCTGAGCTTCATCTTCAGCCTCAGAGGATTTCTTTTTATTAGATTAGATTCCCTACAGTGTGGAAAAAGGCCCTTCGGCCCAACCAATCCACACCGACCCTCTGAAGAATAACCCACCCAGACCCATTTCACTCTGACTAATGCACCTAACACTATGGGCAATTTAGCATGGCCAATTCGCCTGACCTGCACATCTTTGGACTGTGGGAGAAAACCCACGCAGACACGGGGACAATATGCAAACTCCACACAGATAGTCACCCAAGGCTGGAATTGAACCAATTTTTCTTGTTCCTCAATTTAATTTGCATCCAAGACATCCTCCATTGTCTGTACAAATTGGAAAGGGCACAGCATATTGCAATGACATCTGTGTTATACTATAAAGTCATGTTGGAGTGGACCAGGCATCAAAACTTCATCATCAGATGGTTTATGGCTTGTTCAACTATGGTACTGCAAGAAGCAAGAGCAGCACTGTCCCATAGTACTGCAGCAATCTGTGCCTTTCCTACAGTTGCCATGATCTGGTCTCAGAGAGGTTACCATCTGTCTGCTAGTCAGAAATAACAAGCCTGAGTGCTGCTCTCACCCCTGACTGGAGCACAGGGGCCCAACCTGAGCTCAGCACAGTTAGCTGACCCCAATGTGAGTGCGGTGGTTCTGTCCTTGATGTGAACATTACAGACCATCTAGAGCCATGGGTCCTGATGTACCCTACTGTCCTGAATATTGCTCCCAACAGCCATCTCTGTATGGACTGAGGACCTCTGGAAGAAACAGTATTTTTATCATGCAATTTTATTGTCCCCAGTGTTTTCCAGTTGCATTTCACATCTAGAGAACAGCAAGTGACAGTAATGGCAGTAGACATGGTCAGCACTAGATTCTGTCAAGTTACCAGGTACCATCCCCTTCCCCGGAGCCTCCATATCTCCTTAATTTGCTGCAGTACTGCAATTTTAACATTTGTCCATATCTGGAGTGAAGCCAATAAGCCCTAGTTCTTAGCATTCCTGCGTGCATTCTTAGTGGATTCTGTCCTGCTGCTTTTCTCTTTGGATATTGCTGATCATGCTGGGCTTTCTAAAGGACGCTACATTCTACTCATATTAATTGTCAGTAGTTGCAAGACCACCTGAATAGCAGGATGGACTTCAGACATATCAGATCCATTAGCAAATAATCTATGAGGAAAGTCAGAGGAATCACAGTGTTATTGAAGGGATGCCTGACCCCTCACATCATAATCATGTTGACTATTATACTCTCACATATTAAGGCATAGAAACTATCAATCTGTGACAAAGAACTCCAAGATGTGTGACTTTTCCAAATGCACAGTTGTCAACCAATGCCCCCAGACTTCTGCTAGGAAGACACCTTGAAATGCACCTCACTTGCAACCGTACCTTTCACATCACAATAGACTTGCTGACTTTTCTGCGTGAGGCTATGGAAGCTGCTACAAGTTGTCTTCCAGTTCTTGCTATAGATTGTCAATGGGACAAATCCCATCTATCAAATGGGAATGTCAGATTTAACTTTTAAGTTCCTTCTTACAATAGAACTTGTTGAACTTACACAACAAGGAAGTAGTCAATGGGAATAATTTTACGCTCATGACTGCTTGAAGCCATAATCATAAGCTGCAGGGGCGGCATGGTGGCTCCGTGGTTAGCACTGCTGCCTCACAGTACCAAGGACCCGGGTTTAATTCCAGCCTTGGATAACTGACTGTGTGGAGTTTGCACGCTCTCCCTGTGCCTGCGTGGGTTTCCTCTGGGCACTCTGGTTTCCTCCCACAATCTAAAGATGTGCAGGTCAGGTGAATTGGCTATGCTAAATTGCCCCATACTGTTAGGTGCATTAATCAGGGGTAAATGTAGGGGAATGGGTCTGGGTAGGTTACTATATGGACTTGTTGGGCTGAAGGGCCTGTTTTCATACTGTAAGGAATCTAATCTAATCTTTGACAATTATTGACCTCAAAAGGAATGGTGATTTGAAGGCAGATAGATAATATTGTTTCATCAATGAAGACATGATAACTACAATTGCCTCTCGCAGGGCCACAAAACAAATATTCCAAACTTCACCCTGTAGATGGAAACAGTAACTTGTTCCTTTTACTTTATGTGTGATCCCATCATTTTGTAAACCTATTGCACAGTTGACTTTCAGTCCAATGTTGTGAGGTTCCATCTTATGTTTGTGAATGTGAATTGCAGACACTACCTATGACCCATGCATTCCCCTATTCTTCAAATTCTATTTTATGTTGTTTTTGTGGCCCTGATGAATTTTCAGCCTTCCCACAGTTTCAGTTGATCTTCTGTACATCACTTAACATGAATGTTTTACCTGCAGAAACCATGATGCAGGAGGTTCTTGTTGGCCCCACAACCTCCACGCGTAGAAGCCTGAGTAACCATGACCTACATGAACTTTCCTTCAAAAGGTCCCAGCCCCGTCCCATTCACTAAGATATCTCACTCTAATATCTACAACCTTTCATCATCACCTTTCTCTCAGTGAGCCAGTACAGCGAAGCTCATCTCCAGACTTGATCTACCCACTTTCTCCAAGATGTCACCCTGATAGGCTCCCAGACTATGAGTGATGCTGACTGACCTCCCTGTAAATCATTAGACTGTTTACACTTGACCACGTGGCCCAATTACTGGATTGCAAAGATATAGATTCCTAGACTCAGCTAACTCCAAGTGTCTGACTGACTCTGGCTGAACCTCTGGACCAATATCTAACAAATTGTGGCAGTATCCACTTACTGGCTAAAGCTCATCCGCACTCTCTAAGCATTCATCTCCTTCAGCTTTAACGCATCACCATTTCCTTCCAGCGCATAAACTGTTTCCTGAATCAGCTATTGGCACATGCTGCAGCTCTGATCCTGACGTAACTTTGTGTAACACATTTCCACACCCTCTCTGACTGAAAGATTTACTCTTCAATGTTCCCCACCACCCTGCCATTCCTTCTGTGGTAAAAAGCAAACTAAAACATTGAGGGTACCTGCTTATAAAACAGCCTAAAAGAGAGAAGCTGCCTGTCTCCAAAATAGGCTAGGAGGCAGAACATACCTGGTTCCATGTCAGAAATAAACATCCTCTATAGGTGCATAAAATGCCTGGCTGTTTAGTGTAAACTGATCACCCACAAGCAAGCAAGTCCTGGCCAGTTAGCCTAAAACCCATCACTGGAAAAAAAAACCTAGAAATAGCAGAAAATCTAGAATAGAAAACCTAGAAATTGAGAAAAGCTTAGCACAACCAGAGCCCACATGACTGGGTGAAAGATGCAGTGATGTAATGAGATCAGCCAAGTGGACTCCATGGAATATGAGCTCCCTGAATAGGCTTGTTAATCCGGTCCACAGAATCAGAGAGTCAAAGAGATGTACAGCAGGGAAACAGACCCTTCGGTCCAACTCATCCATGCCAACCAGATACCCCAACCCAATTCAGTCCCACCTGCCAGCACCCGGCTCATATCTCTCCAAACCCTTCCTATTCATATACCAATCCAGATGCCTTTTAAATGTTGAAATTGTACTAGCCTCCACCACTTCCTGTGGTGGCTCATTCCATACACATACCACCCTCTGCGTGAAAAAGTTGCCCCTTAGGTCCCTTTTATATCTTTCCCCTTTCACCCTAAACCTATGCCCTCTACTTTTGGATTCCCTTATACCAGGGAAAATATTTTGTCTATTTATCCTATCCATACCCCTCATGATTTTTTAAACCTCATTGAGGACACCCCTCAGCTTCCGATGCACCAGGGAAAACAGCCCCAGCCTACTCAACCTCTCCCTATAGCACACATCCTCCAAACCTGGCCACATCCTTGTAAATCTTTTCTGAACTCTTTCAAGTTTCACAACATCTTTCGATAGGAAAGAGACCAGAACTGCACACAATATTCCAAAAGTGGCCTAATCAATGTCCTGTACAACTGCAATATGACCTTCCAACTCCTGTATCAATAAAGGAAAGCATACCAAATGCCTTCTTCACTATCCTATCTACCTGTGACTCCACTTTCAAGGAGCTATGAACCTGCACTCCAAGTTCTCTTTGTTTAGTAACACTCCCTAGAACTTTACCTTTAAATATATAAATCCTGCTAAGATTTGCTTTCCCAAGATGCAGCACCTCGCATTTATCTAAATTAAACTCCACCTGCCACTCCTCAGCCATTGGCCCATTCGATCAAGGTCCTGTTGTAATCTGAGGTAACCTTCTTCGCTGTCCACTACACCTCCAATTTTGGTGTTGTCTGAAAACTTACTAACTGTACCTCTTATGCTCACATCTAAATCATTTATATAAATGGTGAAAAGTAGTGGACCCAGCACCGATCCTTGTGGCACTCCACTGGTCACAGGTCTCCAGACTGAAAAGCAACCCGCCATCACCATCCTCTGTCTTCTACCTTTGAGCCAGTTCTGTATTAAAATGGCTAGTTCTCCCTATATTCCATGACATCTAACCTTACTAATGAGTTTCCCATGGGCAACCTTGTCAAACGCCTTACTGAAGTCCACATAGATCATGCCTACCATTCTGCCTTCATCAATCCTCTTTGTTACTTCCTCAAAAAACTCAATCAAGTTTGTGAGACATGATTTCCCACGCACAAAACCATACTGACTATCCCTAATCAGTCCTTGCCTTTCCAAATACATGTACATCCTGTCCCTCAGGATTCCCTCCAAAGATTTGCCCACCACCGACGTCAGGCTCACAGGCCTATAGTTTCCCGGCTTGTCCTTATCACCTTTCTTAAACAATGGAACCACATTAGCCAATCTCTGTTAGTCTTCGGGCTCCTCACCTGTGACTATCGATGACACAAATATCTCAGCAAAGGACCCAGCAATCACTTCCCTAGCTTCCCATAGAATTCTAGGGTACACACCATTGGGTCCTGGGATTTTATTCACTTTATGTGTTTCAAGACATCCAGCACTTCCTCCTCTGTAATATGGACATTTTTCAAGATGTCACCATCTATTTCCCGACATTCTATAACTCTCATGTCCTTTTCCACAGTAAACACTGATCCAAAATACTCATTTATTATCTCCCCATCTCCTGCAGCTCCACACAAAGGCCACCTTGCTGATTTTTGAGGGGCCCTATTCGCTCCCTAGTTACCCTTTTGTCCTTAATGTATGTTTAAATACCCTTTGGATTCTCCTTGACTCTTATTTGCCAAAATTATCTCATGTCCCCTTTTTGTCCTCCTGATTTCCCTCTTAAGTATACTCCTACTGCCTTTATACTCTTATAAGTATTCACTCGATCTATCCTATCTATACCTGACATATGCTTCCTTCTTTTTCTTAATCAAACCCTCAATTTCTTTAATTGTCCAACAATCAGTATATCTACCAGCCTTTCCTTTCACCCTTTCAATAATGTCTCTGGACTCTTGTTATCTTATTTCTGAAGGCTTTCCACTTTCCAGCCATCCTTTTACCTGTGAACATCTGCCCCCAATCACTTTTGAAAGTTCTTGCCTAATACCATCAAAATTAGTCTTCCTCAAATTTAGAAATTCAACTTTTAAATCTGGTCTATCCTTTTCCATCACTATTTTAAAACTAACAGAATTAAGGTCGCTGGCCCCAAAGTGCTCCCCCACTGACACCTCAGTCACCTGCCCTGCCTTATTTCCCAAGAGAAGGTCAAGTTTTCCACCTTCTTTCATCGGGACATCCACAGACTAAATCAGAAAATTTTCTTGTACACCCTTAAGATATTCCTCTCCATTTAAATCCTTAACACTATGGCAGTTCCAGTCTATGTATGGAAAGTTAAAATCCCCAACCATAACCACCCTATTATTCTTACAGATAACTGATATTTCCTTACAAATTTGTTTCTCAATCTCCCGCTGACTGTTAGGAGTCTATAACACAATCCCAATAAGGTGATGATCCCTTTCTTATTTCTCAATTCCAACCAAATAACCTCCCTAATGTATTTCTGGGAATATCCTTCCTCAGCACACCTGTAATGCTATCCCTTATCAAAATGCCACTTCCCCATCTCTCTTACCTCCCTTTCTGTCCTTCCTGTCACATTTGTATCCTGAAATATTAACCTCCCTGTCCTGTCCATCCCTGAGTCACATTTCTGTAATTGCTATGATACCCCAGTCCCATGTTCCTTACTATGCCCTGAGTTTATTGCCTTCCCTATTAGGCCTCTTGCATTGAAATAAATGCAGTTTAATTTATCAGTCCTACCTTGTTCTCTGCTTTGTCCCTGCCTGTCCTGACTGTTCGACTCATTTCTTTTCTCAATTGTACCAGTCTCATATTGAACCCTTTCCTCACTATTGCCTTGTGAACCCCAACCCTCCCCACCAAATTACTAGTTGAAGTCCTCCCGAGCAGCTCTAGCAAATTTCCCTGCCAGCATTTTGGTCCTATTCCAATTCAGGTGCAGTCGGTCCTTCAGGGAGTCCTGGCTGACAGATATAAACAGGAATGTCAGAGGCACTGTTTACTCCAAGAGTTGGCTCTGAGGCAGCTAGACCGTCACAGTACTTTACATATACAAGTAAAGTGTGACTAGGTGATAGGACACCAGCCTCTGTCGAGTTATTTCAAAATTGAAAACAATTTTCCCATTTTTCTTTGTGGATATAACAAGCAGTATTGATAAAGAAGAACCAGCAGATGTAGCAGATTTGGATTTTCATACGTCTTTGTATAAGATGCCAAAAAGAAAATTATTGCTCAAGGTAGGACCACACAGTGTTGATGGTAATGTATTAGCATGAATTGGAATTGATTACACAAACACTAGATAGAGATCTGGGATTAATGGGTCTTTTTTAGGATGGAAATCTATAACTAATGAGTGCCATAATAATTAGCCTAAAGACCTCAATTATTTACCATTTACATTAGTAACTTGGAGGAGGGAGCAAAATGTAGTGTGTCGAAATTTGCTGATGATACAAAAATAGATGGGAGGGCATATTGTAATAAGGACATAAGGAATCTGCAAGGGGATACATGCCAGTTGAGTGACTGGCAAAAACTTGACATTTGGAGCTTAATGTAGGAGACTGTGATGTTATGCACTTTTGTAAAAAGGATTAAAGACAGAACTATTATTTAAGTTCAAAGAACCTCCAACAAAGCATAGCACAGAGGAGGGATTTGGGTGTTCTTATACATGAAGCATGTAATGTTAGCTTGCAGGTGCAGCATATAAAAAAGTTTATCCTTTATCGCTTTCAGGCTGGAGTTTAAAAATAGACAGTCTTGGTACAAGTTTACAAGGTGTAGGTGAGGCCGCAGAGGTGAGACTCTGTACAGTTTTGGTCACTGTTTTAAAGAAATCATACATTGGTATCTGAAACTATCCAAAGGGATTCACTCGGCTGATCCCTGGGATGAAAGGATTCACTTATCAAGAATGGCTAAACTAGTTAAGGCCTCGACTCATTGGAGTTTAGAAAGATGAAGGTAATCTTATCAACAAATATATGATTCTGAAGGGGCTTGACAGAGCTGGTGTTAAGAATAATAACAAAATAGTGTGGATGCTGGAAATGTCAAACAAACAGAAAAATTACTGGAGGAACTGAAATCTGGCAGCATCTGTGGAGAGGGAAACAGATGTGAAGGAGAGTCACACAAGACTCAAAATGTTAACTCTTTATCTCTCTGTTGATGTACAAGATCAGACTTACACAGTTAATTGTAGGTCCCAGGGGAGTGTTCCTGAACAGACAGACCTAGGGGTGACGGTAGATAGCTCCTTGAAAGTGGAATCGGTGATAGATAGGGTGGTGGAAAAGGAATTTGGCACACTTGCCTTCATCGGTCAGAGCATTGATCACATGAGTTGAGACGTCATGTTACAGTTGTACAAGATGTTGGTAAGGCCACATTTGGAGTACGACATAGTGGTTGCCCTGCTATTAGAAGGATGTTATTAAACTGGAAAGGGTGAATAAAAGATCGACAAGGAAAGGTTGGATAGGCTGGGACTTTCTTTCCCTGGAGCATGGGAGACTGAGGGGAGTGACCTTTAAGAACATTATAAAATCCTAAGGGGCATATATAAAGTGAATAGCCAAGTTTTTCTCCTCAGTATAGAGGAGTCCAAAACAAAGGACATAGGTTTAAGCCGAGAGAGGAAAGGTTTAAAAGGGACTTTAGGGGCATCTATATCACACAGAGGGTGGTGCATATATGGAACAACTGCTACAGGAGTGGTAGGGATGAGTGCAATTATAATATTTAAAATACATTTGAATAGATATGTGGACAGGAAAGGATTAGCGGAATTTCAGCCAAATGTAGGCAAATGAGAATAGTTTCGTTTAGGAAGCCAGGTTAGCATGTATGAGTTGGTCTGAAGAACATGTTTCCGTGCTATATGACCCAATGATTCTATAACTGTATGTGGAGAAAACATTTCTAAACTTGCTGTTCTGCTTTTACCTCTAGTTTATTCTCCAGTTATCAATTTTTTGAGTGATCTAAGTAAAGGATCCTAGTCATAGAGTCATAGAGATGTACGGCATGAAACAGACCCTTCTGTCCAACTCATCCATGCCAACCAGATACCCCAATCCAATCCAGTCCCACCTGCCAGCACCTATACCATATCCGTCCAAACCCTTCCTATTCATATACCCATCCAGATGCCTTTTAAATAGTGCAATTGTACTCGCCTCCACCACTTCCTCTAGCAGCACATTTTATACATGTGCCACCTTTCGAGTGAAAAAGTTGTCCCTTAGGTCTCTTTTATATCTTTCCCCTCTCACCCTAAACCTATGCCCTCTAGTTCTAGACTCCCCCACCTCAGAGAAAAGACTTTGCCTACTTACCCTATCCATGCCCCTCATGATTTTATAAACCTCTATAAGGTCATCCCTCAGCCTCCGACACTCCAGGGAAAACAGCCCCAGCCTATTCAACCTCTCCCTATAGCTCAAATCCTCCAACCCTGGCAACATCCTTGTAAATCTTTTCTGAACCCATTCAAGTTTCACAATATCTTTCTGATAGGAAGGAGACTAGAATTGCACGCAATATTTCAAAAGTGGCCTAACTAATGTCCTGTACAGCCATAACATGACCTCCCAACTCCTGTACTCAATACTCTGACCCATAAAGGAAAGCATTCCAAATACCTTCTTCACTATCCTATCTACCTGCGACTCCACTTTCAAGGAGCTATGAACCTGCACTCCAAGGTCTCTTTATTCAGCAACACTTCCTAGGACCTTACCACTAAGTGTATAAGTCCTGCTAAGATTTGCTTTCCCAAAATGCAGTAGCTCACATTTATCTAAATTAAACTCCATCTGCCACGTCTCAGCCCATTGGCTAAAAAAAAGTAAATATTCCTAGGAATCTGCTGAAATTGTTTGCACTAATCTGTGACTTTAGAATCAAGCAAGTTATCCAGTTCTCTGTGCCTGTGAACATCTCATTGTCCAAAGGTTTCACGAAGACTTGGCATTCATCATTTGAAACTGTTTCATTGAATGGCATGCTATAATTCCTTTATTTTCTCTTTAACATATTCTTTAACTGTGTCTGTCTGTGTGTGATTGAAAGTTATGATCAAAGATTGCAAATATTGCTTCAATCACTTGTTTTATCTTTGTTCTGCTAAAATTACATTGTTAATAATAAATTGATTTTTTTTAAGTTATAAACTTGATGTTCTTTTATTTGTAAAGTCTGGTTAGGAAGAAATGTGAAATGTTTAGAGTTATTGAATGTTTTAATTTCACTGTGTTGCGAATCCAATGATAGTGATGCTAATTTGGTTGGCTTGCTATATCTGTGTTGTAATATTTCTTCTTTGCTTGTGGGTGGAGGAGGTGGGGAGAGGTGGATGCAGGGTGATGTTGTGGGTGAAGTTGGGGATTTTAACAATGTATAGTCGCTCCTTTTAGGCTAAGTATTTTCCTAATCTGCAAACGCATTTATTTCAATCAAGGAGCAAACTTTCATGACTATCCTACATTAAGCATAGGATCCAATTATATATTTCTATAACATTTATTTAATGCCTCATGCATCATTACCGGGGAATAATAAGTATCACATCCCTGCACCCTACTGTATTGAATGGGTTCCCTTTCCTGTTCCTCAGGTGCTGTCTGACCTGCTGTGCATGTCCAGCACCACTCTAATCTCGACTCTAATCTCCAGCATCTGCAGTCCTCACTTTCGCCTAGAGGGAAGGTAGCTGAGAGTGCAATAGATAGATGAAGGTGGGGGTATTTTTGATAGGTCGGGGGGAGGGTGGAGTGGATAGGTGGGAAGGAAGATGGACAGGTAGGATAGGTCATGGAAGCAGTGCTGAGCTGGAAGGTTGGAACTGGGAGAAGGTGGGGGGAGACGAAATGAGGAAACTGGTGGAACTCGTGGATACAGGTCCAGTGCTGATCGGAGGAGGCAGAGAATCAACTCCGGTGCTATCTGGAATCGGCTTATTGAGCCATGTTAAAACAGTCCGCAGGTACCTTGGACGGGTATGCCACCACCATCATAGACTTTATCAGCAAGTGTGTGGGGGACTGCATACTGAGGAGGTCAATCCGGGTATTTCCCAACAGAAAATCCTGGATGAATCAGGACATAAAGAACCTGTTAAAAACCAGGCGTGAGGCCTTCAGATCAGGAGAGCTACTCAAATATAAGGAATCCAAGTATGACCTTCGCAGGACCATTAAGACAGCCAAGGACCAATACCAATCCAAACTAGAGACCCAGACAGACAGCCAGTGACTATGGCAAGGACTAAATCTTTTGCATTGTGAATAGGTGACATAGGTGAATTTTTAACTTCCTTAATTCCTTCAAACATCTTTATGTGGAATTATTGGGATTGAGTCTTCATGCCAATGCAAATACAATGCTGTGTGTAAAGCAGAACAATGAATGAAGAAATATAGCAGTTACTTTGGTCAATACTTTAAAGTTAAAGTAATGCATGCAAACTAAATACATGGGTCCGATTCCTTTGGGGTTGCTGCATTGCTGCAAATAAACAAGTTAGAAATCAAAATGCAAAAATGCTTTGCAACTAATTGTTGAAGAGTCAAGATTTTGTTCGTTGTGGCCTTGTCTCTATACCCTTATATTCAAATTGCCCAGCATCTTTCATATTTCAAAATAAAAATGATCATGCCAAAGCTGTTATTGGCCAGAACCAAAACCTGTTGGCACATTGCCTACTAATGTTTGTTCACCAGAGTTTCTGTAAAGATGCAAAGCTTTGATGAAATTAAATTCATCTTCCAAAACAGCAAAACTGAACAATGAATAAGATTCAATCTACTGGCTGGTGATACAACAACTTCCTCTATGCCCAAGGAAACAGGGTTTGGTTCCTGTTGGCTAAGCCAGCCAGAGTCTATTTGCAGAACAAAGCTATTTCTAAACATCCTCTGCTGACCCTTTCTGTTTTATGAAGCTTTCAGCACAATCGCTTGAAGTACACTGAAATTATTTTATCTCATTATTATCTAAATACTTCAAATGTATTTTTGCATCAAAAACACTGTTAGTTTATGGCATTTTTTGGGAACTCTGTTAAAACTGACTGTAAATGCAAGTAATTTTAAATTATGAAATTAACAGACCGTTTGTAATAAATTATTAACAGAATCCCGGGCAGCTTTTATTAAATTTTATTAAAATTATCTCGTTACATTTTTCTTCAATTCCTCTTTCAAGTAATACAAAAATAATTCCACAACTTCTGTGACATTTACTGAAATAAATCCAACAACCTCAACACATATTTGTTATAAGGAATCAAAGGTTATTGGAGTTAGGTCAAAATTGTGGCCATAGTTAAATCAGCCATGATCTTATCAAATGTTGGAGCAGGCATGAGGGCCTCAATGAGCCACTCCTGCTCCTAATTTATTTGTTTTTATGTTTGTTTTTAACACTGTTTACACTAGACAGTCAAATACTTTGGCATTAACAAAATTGCATTGACTTGATCCCTCATTCCCCTAAGATACAGACTTACAATTATTTTAATTTGTGGTTACTTCCAGTTTAGATTATAAAACAAAATTAGTGTTAACAATCACAACATGATTAGAAAGCTTTGTGACAAAGAGTTCCAAATTCTAATAAGTGATATTTTTTCTGCATCACCCTTAATTCTTTAATACACTTAAATATTTGTCCCCTTATTATATATCATATACAAGTAGAAACAATTTAACATGAAATATCTTAGTATAAGTATTCATTCCTAATAATACCTGAGTGAACATAAACAACATTTTCTCTCTTTTTGATACTTCAAATAATACTGCTCAAAATTACATACAACACAGTGTAGCTGTGGTTTAATTAAAATCTAAGCCAGGCTCAATATTTTGTCTCCACGTTTGGCTTATATGTCTCCAGATACAAAGCTGGTGTTTCCCATATCCTTTGAATGATCTTATATACCAAAGTGTGCTGCCACCTTTGATAATTTGTGTTGTACCTGTAAAATCTCCTCATTGGGTCTAAATTTTCTGGTCCAAATATTAATAGCACACAACAACTCAGACTTCATTCCACTTAATGAGTTACCTGTTACTAAATTTCTGAGTAATACTACTTACTCACAACAACACTGATTTCTGAGACATCTTACAAACTATGGTGTGTCTCAAGTGGTCAGCCCATCAACAGTTGTCCTGGCATATCTTCTGAAGTAGGTGACTGAACTGTTCACAAAGTTGTTTCTTTATTCCCCTTTCCTTGTTCCGACCATGCCACATAAGGTAACAATTGTCTTTATCCCATCCAAGTGATTTTCAATGATGTTGCTATTGTGTTTGAAGCCTGTATTTTCTCTGGACCCTTTCTTCAAGGCAATTCTTGACTAAATGCAAGCAATTGTTTAAGATGGTATCCCTAATATGTCTCAATGATTAAGTGCAGGTCACGGTTTTCCAATCACGGAAAAAAAATGTCCTTCACAGCTTACACACCATAGAAAATTACTAGAGACTGTCAATAAAAATTGGTGGTTTGACCAATATTTTTGCATCCTGCATACCTGTCCTCATGCCCATAATTGCAGTTCTACATCCAGGTTATCAATTACTTCCTCACTGAACATTTCACCACCATAAAACAAATCTAGCTCAGAGAACTTCACCACAACAAGCTAACATTCATTAATAATAAATAAAAAAATACAAGCCTGGTTGCATGATTCAAAGTGATTGATACAAGAATAAATAACACTTGGATCATAGACTTATTGTATGCTTGTATCTGTTTCTGCATATTCTTACATATCATTTTTATCATGTTCTTCTCATACATTTAAAACCATATGATGTAAGGTATAGTTGCCACATACGGTGTACTCTTGTTTCTAAGTCGTCCATATGTTGCACCCTATCTGCCACTTCTTCATCCATTCAAGCTTCACCTATGTCTTCCTGCAGTATTTTTAACCAAAATAGCAATCAAATTTTTCTTACCCTTATCTTACCCTTACCCTTATCTGCTCACCTAGTGTCACTAATTGAGTGACACTAGATCATTCCAATATTGTTCCCTCAGATCCAACATTATATCCAACTATTTATATACAGCAAAGCTAACAGAAACCATTGTGAAATACCACAGTCTACAACTTTCTGGATTTCTAGTCCTATAGATTTCCTCTTATCATTTTAATTTGCCTTTTGATATTCATCAATCTATACATCTGAGTCAACCTTAAAGAATTCTTTGTAAGAAAATTTTAGGATAGATTTGAAATTAAAGGATGATAGTTGCACAGATATTCAAATTCATTTATGAAGTTTTTTTCTACATGGCATTAAAGGGAGTATTGCCAAAATGTCATCCTTTTAATTTGAAACCTATCCTTAATTGTCATTACAAGGAATTCTTAAAGATTGATTTAGCATGCCTGTCATTTAGAAAAATCAAACTGTTTAACCGTGCTTAATTCTATCAAATTTTTAAAAATTGCTTTTAATGATTCTATTTTATTAACTCTAATAACTTACAAAAAATTCTGAGCAAAGTTAATTGTTAAATATTTTCCTAACTTATATCTATCTTCTATTTTAAATAAGTCACATTTTTTTGGGTTTAGTAATGGTGCAACATCTGCTGAATTTTGGAAAATTATAGCCTTACCTCCTTTTATTGCTTTCCTGCTTGCCTTAGGCTTCTGGATGTAAACTAGCACATCCCTATAATTGGTCTCCTTTAAACTTGAGCACTTCCTTTATGAAAGTATGATCTATTACCGTCGGTCACTGTGCCTCAGTACACATGACAATAAATTCAATTCAATTTAATTCAATTTCCAGTGAACAATAAAGATTGCACCATGAATACATTGAAACAACTTTGTTAAGTATTTTGATGAAAAAAGTTTGTAAAATATTCCAGTTCTATAACCATCTAAAGGAGAAAGAAGAGGTGACGCTTTAGGATGGACAGTTTATTATTTTGCTACTTCTGATGAAGTGCCTATCCCTTTTCTTGCTCAAAAAGGAGGCCACAATGTGTCCCAGGGATATAGTGAAATCTAATGGGAAATGATTGGAAGAAAAGGATGATGATATGTGTTCACAGAGCTAATTAAGACCTTGCCTTCATTGCAAATTAGACAACTACACCATATTCTGGTGGAACATTTGATCAGAGAATTTACCAGTAAAATTTCAAGGAAAATAAATTACCTGTGCCTTATGCCCGATCAGTGCCCTTGCCCATTTTCTCGTGCACCTCCTCTCCACGTACCCACAATTTTCATTGCATCAACACCAGACATTAACAATCGTCCAGTGTAATGTTGATAAGCAAAACAAAAAACTTCATAGGCTAATGGTACCTATCTCTGATCATCCTCAACTTCAAGAACTGAGTGTGTTACCATTGACTCTGGTCATTAACCTTTTATTAACAGAAAATAGAAAACTATTCTATGAATGTTATGCCCTAGGAATAACAACCAGAGAAGAGACTACAACTGTTAAAACAAATACATCAGAATCATCAGTGACATGGGGCAACACAAGTACACAAGATGCAGGTAGCCAGCAAACTACCAGAATTCCAGGTAAGTGTTTTAATGTTTCAGCTTTCAACACAAAGGTTTATGAATTTGGAATAATACAAGTCATTAACTTTAAGGCCAGTAAGACTCCAAAGAAAGGGTTGTATGCATTCTAGCAATGTCCACTTCAGCAGCAAGAATAGTAAAGCCGAATCTTATTTGAAGCAGAGAGGCAACAAACTGCTGCAGTACAGAGGGTTCTGGGGTTCTTCTATATGTATTACAGGAAGTCAGCATGTGGGTACAGCTAGTAATTAGGAAGGTGAGCAGATTCTGTGCTTTTTTTGCGGGTGTGCCTTGGCTTACTGTTTGGCAGCCAGAAAGCCAGAGGCAACCATACTGCAGCCATGTTTTGGAGACAAAAGGTATGCTTCTCTGAGTGTAAATTCCTTTCCTGATCAATAATAATTAATTTTAAGGAGCCTCCCAGTGCACTAAACAGTACAATAGACATCATAATTACACAAAAAATAAGTTCATGTAACAGATGTTTCAAAGTACAGATTTTTATTACCTTAGGCAGTCAGATGTTGGCTGGTGTAAAAAAATAAAAGATTTGACAGAACATGAAGGATTTTGTCAAGGCAAATGACAAGGGACTTGCAACAAAACAGTAATTTTGCAGTTCCCCAGTTGGGAGCCATTATTATCAGAGAGCACAAGTCAGAGGTTCAATTTTCAGGCCTGTCGCTGACTGCCACTCACTGCATGGCATACTCCCTGCTGGAAAAATAGGATCATAGAATGACCCCTTTAATCATAATGCAGGGTACGACTGGATAATAAGAATGCATATCAATTGAAATAATTTCCATTTCTCAACTGAGAATGCAGGCATCTTTGTCTCATAAATTGAAACAGTAAAAACTATTACTTTATTGTTTGCTAATAAGTATATTGCAACTAGATGCTGGCAAAGTTGCTCATTCATATGGTTCCAAGAGGGATATCACATACAGTTAAGCTCCCAGGTGACAAGGAAAAACTTGTTCCTTTCCTTAATTCACTTATTCCCTTTATTGATTACAACAAGGTTAAGTTAGAAAGGATTCCTTCACTTCTGCATACCTTCTCCAAGATCTAAACTTTAAAAAGGAGCCAATTTAACAAGGCTTTTTTGGATTAACAAAAGGAGTGAATTTATTTTTTTACAAAATATGAGAAGAAATACTACCACAACACACACACACAGTAGAATTTTCCCAGAGCATGAATGAAATGGGCTATGTGTAAAAATATTGGATGAGATGTCCAGTGGGGCCCTTCTCTACATTAACACTGAAAAGTCATGTTTTCAAACTAAATCCTGGCCGTCCAGATGAGATTCTTGCTAGTGAACAGTGAAAGGTTATTACTGAGATTATCGTTCTTAGTATTTTTACTTTTTAAAAATTTGTTCATAAATGCATCACTGCTGCATGTTCAACACCTCCTCCCACTCCACCAAGGATATGAAAATCCTGGGCCTTCTCCACCACCAGATCCAAGGCATTGGACGACTGGATGAAGAATGCCTCATCTTCCACCTTGGGGCCCTTCAACCACATGGCATCAACATTGATTTCACCAGTTTCCTCATCTCCCCTCCTCCCACATCCAATCCGCCAACTCGGCACCACCCTCTTGGACTGTCCTACCTGTCCATCCTCCTTCCACCTCTTTGTTCTAACCTCTGTTCCGACCTATCATCATCAGCACCCACCTGTATCCACCTATTGCTTTTCTAGCTACCTCCCTCCTGCCCCACCCCCACCATCTTGTTTATCTTTCAGCCCTCTTCCCCTTCCACAGTCCTGATGAAGATCTTATGCCTGAAATGTCAACTCCCCTGCTCCTCAGATGCTGCCTGACCTACTGTGCTTTTCCAGCACTTCACGTTTTGACTCTGACTCTCCAGCATCTGCAATCCTCACTTTCTCTCATTAGCAGGAATGACACAAAGGAAGGGATTGAGATGAAAGTAGGTGGCACAGCTATTGGTGCTCATGCAGGTTGGATAAAGCTGTCCCAAGTAAGTGAGTTAACAGTGCAGGGGACGTGCAGAATTTATAGTGCGACAATTTCCCTTTGTCTATCATGTTTGGGGTAAATGTCGCAAATTGTACAGACTGGCTCTGCACTGCCAATTTTCGATTGGTTGTGCAAGGGCCTTTCAAAAATGGTCACAGCACTGGGATTTCAGGATATCCTGGCACCAATGACGATTTTACCTACGATGACTAGGAGATTTAAAATAGCATCAGGTGACTGGGGTGCATGGATTCATGGGATATAGTTAATGAGGTGGTTTAGGGACAATCCTGTGAGAAAACTTACTCCTCCATGGAGCTCAATGAAAATGACAATTTTAGTAAGGTTCAGGCCAATTGCACTTGGATTAGAAATAGGAGGTTACTCCAAAAAAGAATAAAAGCCAGGTTATTTGGTTGTATCTGAATTGTTCTATATTGCAGGAATATTTGGTTACACCAGTAAAGTTGATGTTGACAGTTGAACAGTTGATTTTTGAGATCCTAGGCTTTGTAGGTTGATTAAAATGCTTTTCTCCTGATTCCTTTTTTAAAAAATAATTGCTTGTGGGCAGTCAGAGACAGACATATGTCCTTCATTTCTTTAACTGTGTGCAGGGATTTCCAGAGCATAATAGGCATGCACTAGTCCACAGCAGCTTAATAATACTGTTAACTAGTGGTTAATTTCTTTTAAGGCTTTTTATAAAAAAAAATTCATAGAATAAGGTTGCCACTGGACTGGCCAGCATTTATTACCCATCTGTAATTGCCCAGAGGGTAGTTAAGAGTCAATCACATTGGTGTGTGTCTGGAGTCACATGTAAGCTAGTAAGGTAAGGATGACAGTTTCCTTCCCTAAAGGGCATTAGTGAAGCAAGTGGGTTTTCCAAAAATTGTCAATGGATTTGTGGTTATCATTATACTTTTAACTCCACAATTTTTAAATTGAATTCAAACTCCAGTCTCTGCCATGATGGGACTTGAACGCAGGTCCCTAGAACATTACTTAGGGTTCCAGATTAGAAGTCCAGCACTACACTCAATCATTGACTCAGCCCCTTTTTTGCATATTCCTGGAAGAGGAAACCACAAAAAGTATCTGCAAGAGATGGTTCACTGCCAAGGGGTGAAAAGTGGTGGAGTGATGATCATTACCTTCGTTATCTCAAGTTGCTTTCTGTGTGAACTTTCTTTGGCACCTTTATGTGTCAAATACTATTGATTCCACACAGAATCTTTTTTGGTAGCCAGCCACTGAATTCATACCTGTGGGTATTTTGTGTCTATTGCATTCCTCTTTTTCCTATTGAAAAAATATTTTGGAATTAAGAGTTAAAAACGCCATAGTGTTTGGGATTCTGACATGGTGTTGTAAACAATTGCTTTGAACTGTTGTGAATATTTGTATCATAATCAGAAATACTTTTCATTTTATAGTGTCAAGTATTCCTTCAGTGACAGACACTTCCACCATTGTACCATCTACAGGAAGCAAAAACACAACATTTGGAACAATAACCTCTCAGAAGAATGAAACAACAGGTAAAACCTGTCACTCCATTAAAATGTTGGTACTTCAATGTGGTGTAAACAATCCATCTATACTGGTCATTTTAGGCTTGATAGGGTTTGACATAGATTAAAGATTTCTCCATGTGACTGTTCTTAGCAGTGACACAAGAGGACAGTTGATGCTTGAAGAGGTGAGCTGTTGCATCTTCTTATGGAATATCTAAAGTCACAATTTGCCTCAGGCAGGATTTTTTCAGTCATAGGGAATGCACTATAGAACAGATATTTGCGATCAACAGTTTGCAGATGATCGTGGTGTTTTGCATTCTCCACCAGACTTGAAAGTCACTCTCACTCTCTTCAATTCTGCACACAAAACCCAGCCTGACCCTGAATGTTGCTAAAACAAAACTCATATATCAACCCACACATAGTCAGCCTAATATTTTACCTCTCACATATGTCGAAGGAGAAACTCTGGAATATGTTAAGCATTTCCCAGACCTCAGCTGCCACTTTTCTGAAAAGTGAGAAGATCCAACACTTGAATTGGTTGCTCTGGTTTAGCTTTCTTCAAACTACTACAATAAAAAAAACAAAGTCTTAGTATAGAGAGCAGTTGTCATCTCCTTACTACTGTGGTGGCCAATTTAGACTGTGCATCAGTGATGTATAAGAGATAAACAGAAGGTTCATTAGCAAAGCTCTTCCATATCCTTCAGGTTTATTGTAAGGAACATCAAACACACATTTGGGAGCCCTCTTTGAAGCCAGCTCCACGAGCAGTGAGGTGAAACTCTTGCAACTTCAGAAAACTGGACACTATGTCTGAATGGTCAAAATTTCATCAGATCCTGTTTTTTCAATTCTCAAATGGTCAATATTCCAGGGGAGGGCAAAGAAAACTTTTCAAAGATACTCAAACTCTCCTTGAAACAGGGTAGTATTGATAATAATTATTGGAAGGAATTTTTACCTATTGGTCAGAATGACAACAACATGCCGATCAAGCTGCTTCACACTTCAAGGCACACTGTCTTAATAGTAAGACCAGGAGGAAAGAAGAATAAGCAGATTCTGTACTCTGGATCCCACTATCTCATGGGGCATCCTGATTTTTGTGCCCAAAGATATACAGTTCGAGAACTGCCTTATTCATTCCAAGTTCATAGCGCCAACATTATGCAACTCGTTGCAAGCTCCCTATAGCAGATCTAACTCATACATCTCTTATAACTATACAAAACATCAATGATCGATGATTGAAATTCACACCTCTGAGGGGACATCATTACTGAATTAAGGGACAGGTGTCACTAATAAAATAATCAACATAATTTGTATATGTATTTGTGCATATTTTTATTAAGTAACTATCTCATCAAATAAAAATTGTTATAAATTAGGACAGAAAATTCATAAAATGGTCCCAGTTCTTGATATAGTGAGAAAAACATGAAGAGATGGGTTTGAAAGGTAGTATCTGGTTAATGAACAGGAAAGGGTTAATGGGGTTTTGCAGCATGCGGCAGAAATTATTGCTGAAAATGTGCTAATAACATTAGTACAAATTAGAATTCAATACTTGATTCACAATAAATTGATATTAAATTTCTCAATTACAAAATTAGTCTCAACTTTTCTCTCCATCCTACATCTTCGGGGCGGCACAGTGGCACAGTGGTTAGCACTGCTGCCTCACAGTGCCAGAGACCTGGGTTCAATACCTGCCTCGGGCAACTGTCTGTGTGGAGTTTGCACATTCTCCCCGTGTCTGTGTGGGTTTCCTCCGGGTGCTCCAGTTTCCTCTCACAGTCGAAAGATGTGCAGGTTAGGTGAATTGACCATGCTAAGTTGCCCGTAGTGTTAGGTGAAGGGGTGAAATGTAGGGGAATGGGTCTAGGTGGGTGGCGCGTCGGTGTGGACTTGTTGGGCCGAAGGGCCTGTTTCCACACTGTAAGTAATCTAATCTAATCTTCAACTTCTTCCAGTGATACATGCTAGTTCACCTGAATCTGAGCTTCTTAATGCTCCACTGTAAGGGATCTTCCCAGTACTTCATCCATAGAAGTTTGCTTTGCGCAAGACATGAAAATAAATAATGGCACTACTTAAAAGGAAACATCTAATAATGAAATGGAGTGGGGCATTGATGTCCCTGAAAGGGAGCAAGCCTGTTAGCAAGAAGGAACATGGAAAATAGTAAAAGAAGGTTGGAGGTATAGGAAGAAAAATGGCAGATCAAGTTTAATCCGGGCTAATGAGGTGATGCATTTTAGATGTTCAAGTACAAGTGGGAATTATGTAATGAATAGCAGAATCCTTAGGTGTATTGATATGCAGAGGGATCTGTGTGTGCAGGTCTACAGATCACTGAAGGTGCAGCACAGGTGGATAAGACAGTAAAAAAAGCCTATGGCATGCTTGCCTTTATTGGAAGGGGCATTGAATATAAGGATAGGCAAGTCATGCTGCTGCTTTATAGAACTTTAGTTAGGTCACGCTTGGAATATTGTAGGAATATTCTAGTCACCACATTACCAGAAGGATGTGGATGCTTTGGATAGGATACAGAAAAGGTTTACAAGGACGTTGTCTGGTATCAGGAATTTTAGTTATGAAGAAAGGTTGGCTAGACTGGGTTTGTTTTCGCTGGAACACAGGAGGTTGATGGGCGACCTGACAAAAGTTTATAAGATTATGAATGGCATAGACAGAGGGGAAAGTATGAGATTTTTTCCCAGAGTGGAGGGGTCAATTACTAGGGGACACAGGTTCAAGGCGGAGGGGGGAATGTTTAAAAGAGATATGTGAGACAAGTTTTACACATAAAGGGTGGTGAGTGCCTGGAACATGCTGCCAGGGGAGGTGGTGGAAGCAGACACAATAGCAGCATTCAGGAAGCACCTGGATAAATACATGAATAGGAAGGGAATAGAGAGATACAGATCCTGTAAGTGAAGGCAGCTTTATTATGAAAGGTAAAAATGTGTCAGCGCAGGCTTGAAGGGCCAAAAAGCCTGCTCCTGTATTGTACTTTGTTGCTGTCTGTTCTTAAAGCAAAAGACACTCGGCAGTTTTCTACAATACGATGGTTGTGTTCTTGTACAACCCCGCGTAAAAGAAAAATCGCGCTTTAGAAAGAGCATTTAGAGTGTAGGCGATGTAATCATGTTACAGCCAAAACACATTTTAAAAGTTTATGCTTTAGAAACAGTGTCCTCAATTCGTCAATCATGTTACAGCAAATTTATGTTGACGAAACATACATTAGAACAGAATGTAATAAAATTGGGATGTGGGGGCTAAGGGTGGAATTTATTACGGTGAAAAAAAAATGGAGACTATTAAAGAGGACAGAGTTGGTAAAATTAGATGACAAAGGGAGAAGCTACAGACAAAATCTAGCACTGGTGCTTTTTGTGGAAAGAAGGAGGAGCTGGAAAGTTAAAGAAGGAGGTGTTATCTGTTCTGGAGCTCCAATTTAGAACATCGCCTAAAAGATTCAATCAATAGAATTCAGGGGATTTGTGGTAATATGGACCCTTGTTCAAGTCCTTTGTCGCCATTCTTATTTGTTAATATTTACAATTATTAATTACAATTAATAATTTACAAATATTAATTAAATTTTCTTGATTTTCCCTTACAGTTAACACAACCACTGCTACTCAGTCGACATTTATCTCTGTGGCATCTACTAGACCGGCTACACTCTCTATGATGTCAATCAGCAAGGCTGAATTAACAGGTAAAGACTGTCACTGGTTTTATTCTCGTATTAAATTAACTCTATATTTGGCAAGTGGCCAAATAAAGTAATATGTAACCCAGTAAAGCCAGACTAATGGTCTGGGGATCCGGATTCAAATTCCACCACGGCAGATGGTGAAATATGTTTAAAAATGACCATGGAAATGATGAAACCTTTCATCCTTACTGAAATATCTCAACTACACTGACTCAACTTAAGTGTGGGTTGCAGCAACATCCTTTCAGTCTCAGGAACTAAGTTTAACAAACACTTTATGAAAATATATTTTTCCAACATGTCTATTTATTTAATAAACATCTACCATAGTTCTGTGAATAAAGAAAATAAATGACTTGGCTAATCTCTTGTCAGCCAAAGCCTATACCTAAAATGGCTACAATAAGCATTGTCAAGGGTAAGAAGTTATTGTATAAGGAATATCATTGTTCCAGTCTGGGAAATTCCTAACATAAACCAGAGTGACGCAATGACGCTGATATTTAATAGGAGAGGAACACATGGTCAACCTCATCAAGCAGGGCACATCAATTTCTGTGAACCTTAAAGGCACAGCCAAAATAGTACTCTTTCCTTTTGCTTTCTATGATTCACCTTTCAAATTACCATTGCCAGGAAGGTCTTTGTCAATTTAGGAAGTTGCAGATTGGTGCTTTGTGAACCAGGAGAGAGGCTGTTATGGGAGGGGAGACTTCAATGTTCAGGGACCAATGGTCAGAAGAGGAGGCCATCTTAGCCAGGGGAAGGTTGCTTGCTAAATGAGTCTGAGGGCAGGCAATGAGGGATCAGATTTCCCTCAGTCGATTTGAGAAAGACGTGATCGTGATCAGCAAAGGGAACGTGGAGGGCTTTCATGAGTAGTCAAAGTTCTACTGCTCCTCCTGGCCTAGCAGAACTTCTGTAAATAGCACATATCTGTGTGGAACAACTGATTCTATCTTGTTTTTATTTCTCGAGTTACCAACACTGGCAAAATACCAATGAGGTTTAAACTGGGCTGGCAATTGCAATGCAAAAGTTTAATTTAAGTAAATAAATTAAATGCCCCACCTTTCCATCGTAGGGGTCATTTTAAAAAGGAATGGCACAGTGGCTAGCACTGCTGCCTCACAGTGCCAGGGACCGGGGTTCAATTCCCACCTCAGGCAACTGCCTATGTGAAGGTTGCATGTTCTGCGTGGGTGTGCTCCATTTTCCTCTCCACAATCCAGCAATGTGCTGGTCAGGTAAATTGGCCATGCTAAATTGCTTATAGTGTTAGGTGCATGGGTCTGGGTGAGTTACCCTTTGAAAGATCAGTGTGGACTTGGTGGGCCAAAGGGCCTGCCTCCATACTGCAGGGAATCTAATCTAGACAGCTGGTATATGTGGATTATTAGTGTCCCATAGTTTTATCTTTAATTCTCCTACCTTCACCTTGTCCAAATATTAACATAAAAGCTCAAAAGTCTGGCAAGATTAGATTTACAGATTTGACAAATAGAGGACAAGGAGATCATCTCAGTTTACTAAATGAAATTAAAGAACAGGTCTCCTGAGAGGAAATACGGTCTTGAGGTTTACACACTCTAGCACCTGCAGGTCACCTCACTTTTATCTCTGGAAATGTAAACGTGACTTCTCTTCTCCCAGCCTGGGCCAACAACTTTCCTATTGAATTTCCTCATCAACTTATTAAATTGCAGTCAGAACATCAAATTGGTTATGGTTCCTGTGCTTCAGAAAATTCTCATCCTAATGCTAATTATATTGTGTCACAAAGGCACAGCTCTCAGAACTGATGGTAAACCTATGTATTGTATTGAGGGAACTGCTGTCAGATTTATAGTGCCTGGCTGAATACTTTGTTGATAATGCAGTTGATTGGACACAACACTGGTAATGCAATCTCCCTCACTTTCTGTGTTTCCTCATTCTCACAACGCTCAAAAGGCATTATCAATATATCTTAAGGAATCAGAGGTGGGTAGATTTACATGCAGAGAAACTTATACAGATTCCATTGTGAAAAAAATCTGCCTCAGAATCCAATCAGTTATTGTCAATGCAATTTGCAAGTGTGACTATTTTTTAAAAAGTTAATTTATTGTTGGCATCATTGGCTGGGCCAGCATTTATTGTCTATTGCTAGTTGCCCTTGAGAATGTTACGGTGAGGCACCTCCTTGAACTACTACATACATAATACTGATAGGGAAGGAGTGTAGGATTTTGACACAGCAATAGTGAAGGAATAGCAATATAGCTCAAGGTCAGTTTGGTCTGCTGCTGGCACTGTGCATCAGCGATAGAATGAATGCTGAAGACATTAACTGAGGTGCAAATCAAGCAGACAGCTTTGTCTTGGATGGTGTGAAACTTCATCAGTTCAGTTGCATCCAAGCATTTGGAGTGTATTCAATCACACTCTTGACTTATACCTTATAGATGGTAGATAGCCTTGCAGGAATTAGGAGTTTAATTGTGACATAATTTCCAGACTCTGATTTGCTTTTGTAATCACATATTCATATGGCTAGTCCATTTCAGTTTATAGTAATTAGCAATGGTAACCCCAGCATGCTAATAATGGAGGATTATTGGGGCAACCCCCACTGTTTATATTGTTCCACCACCTCTCGTGGGTCTGTCCTGTCAGTGAAAAATAATCTACCTAGGGATGAGATGGTGATGGTGCTGTCTGAAACATTGTCTGCAAGGTATGATTCCATGAGAAGATTGTGTCAGGCTGTTGCTTGATTATTCTGTAGGACACCTCTCCTAATTTTGGAACAAGTCCCTTGACATTAATAAGGGGAACTTTTCAGTGTTGATAGGTATATGCGTATTGTAGTTATTTCTGGTCTGTTGGTCAATGCCAGACAGTGTCCAGTTTCATTCTTTTTATCAGTATTTCTTGTGTTTAAATATAATCATGTGGATTTAATACAGAATTTGTCTAACAGGTTTTCATGCTTAATTGAGACAGTGAAATCCTCATTTCTATTAAAATAGTTTACAAATGTTTCTAAGCATAATAATTCAATGCAATTGTATGTTTGTAGTAACATCCCAAAATTTGATAAACTTAGCTCAAATCAAAGTATCTTATCTTAATTGCACATTTAATAATTAACATGCTACTGATTTTTTTGTACTGATTCCTTTTGATAGATCCTGCGTCTTCATTACAGCCAACTTTAACTACTTCTGCAAATGAATCCAGTCCTTTGTCTGTACTAGCCTTTGGTAATTTTATGCTGTTGAATACACAGTTCGATTGGTCAACCTAACACTGTCTTTTATGTTTGTGCTCAATTCTCACGGGTGGCTGTCAAAGGTAGGGTAAAAGCAAAAACATGGAGGTGGGCAAAATGGAAATGGATACTTATAAAGAATACCAAATGGTTCCCAATTTTGATCATACCTTTTTTTTATGCATTAGAGAACTCGGGGTAAATCTTGCTGGGCTCAGTTCCTGACACAAAGGAGCAAATTATCAGTAATGAAGTAATTAGCCCAAGTCAGGAATTTCCTGACTCACTGAAGCTGTTTCAGTAAATAATGTGCCACTATTTGCAATCTTTGGTTAGGGAGAGCAGGGTTGATGAACTGGATGTATCAGCCCTGGAAGCAGTACCAAAAGCAGATAACTGTGAAGTTGAACTGGTTAGAATGCCAACCTCCATTCTCTGGGACTTCACTCCAGTTTTTTTTAAGTAAACTATTAGGCCCTCTAGTCTAGTCTCCACTTAAAAAACCACCAACATTCTATTCAGGCCAGTTCAAGGACAGTTAATGCTTGAACTGCCTCTTTAGCAAGCAAATCAGATGTGAACTCAGAACCTCCTGCTGAGATAATTGTAGCTTTTGAAACCCAGCCAAGCATCACTCATGACATAATAATCGCCCTTAGGTAAATGTCAACAAAGAAATCTATTGAGGTAAAGTGAGGACTGCAGATGCTGGCGATTAGAGTCCAGAGTGTGGTGCTAGAAAAGCACAGCAGGTGAGGCAGTATCCAAGGAGCAGGAGAGTCAACATTTCGGGGCAATTAAGAACTTTTGCCAGAAACATCGAATCTCCTGCTCCTTGGATGCTGCCAGAGGTGGTGTTTTCCAGCACCACACTCTCAAAAGAAATCTATTGAATCAACATGACCAGATGCTTTTTTTTCTTACCTACACCTAGCAGTTCCACATAAGATTTACTACTTTTGTCTCAGTGATAGCTGCAGTTTTGTTTAATATTTAAAGGGTGGGCCTTTTAAAATCTAAATAGATCTTATCTATCCTTCAGGTATGTTTATGTCTACTCCATGAATTTGTGACTCCCACACTGTAGATTAAAGCCCTTGCAACAGCAAAATGGGGTCTTTTTGAATTCAGCACTAAGTACAAATGGCCCTACAGAATTCAGGTTTCTTTTCTGTGTGAATCTGTGGTTCTGTGGGTGGCATGGTGGCACAGTGGTTAGCACTGCTGCCTCACAGCGCCAGAGACCTGGGTTCAATTCCCACCTCTGTGTGGAGTTTGCAGATTCTCCCCATCTGCATGGGTTTCCTCTGGGCGCTCTGGTTTCCTCCCACAGTCCAAAGATGTGCAGGTCAGGTGAATTGGCCATGCTAAATTGCCCATAGTATTAGGTGAAGTGGTAAATGTAGAGGAATGGGTCTGGATGGGTCGCTCTTCAGAGGGTCGGTGTTGACTTGTTGGGCCGAAGGGCCTGTTTCCACACTGTAACTAATCTAATCTAATCATGCCTTTTCCCTACTGTCAAAAATTTTATCTGTCAAAATAGAGATGGAATCTTTGCAACTGAATCTGGCTACTATTTTTAAAAGTCTGCCAGTCCTGATTCTCGCTGGATGAAATACTGTCTCCAGAGATGTGTACATAAAAGTCCAGATTTTGCAAACAAACATTTAAATGTACTGAAAATCTAATATTGAAGGACGTTGTCGCAGATTAATTACTGAAACACAGAACTCTCATTGTGAAAAAGGAAGTCATTCAGCCCATTGTGTATGCATCAGTTCTCTGAGCATTTTGCCTTAGCACCAATCTCTTGCTTTTCCCATATCCTTGCACAATGCTTCTATTTAAATAATCATATAATGCCCTCTTAATGCCTCAATTGAATCTGCTTCCCCAGACTTCCATGCAATGAATTCTATCCTAACTCCTTGTTGTCTGAAAAAGTTCTTTTTCACTTCTTATTTCTTTTTTCTGCAAAATGTTTTAAAACTGTCCCCTCCCTTCTCCTTTTGAGGGGTCCTTTTACAAGTTGGAATAGTTTATCTCTATCTACTCCGCCCAGACCCCACTTCCAATAAATCTCCCCTCAGTCTTCTTCTATCCAAAATGTATAATCCCAACTTTTCCAAGCTTTCCTCATAACTGAAATTTCACATCCCTGGAACCATTTTTCTAAACTTCATATGCACTCTGTAATGCGTTTGTATGTTTACTAACATGTGGCACCTACAACAGTACGTAATACATAGCACACAGCTGAGGTCTAACTTGTGTCTTATATAGGTTCAGCATAAAAATCCTTGCTCTCATACTCTATGGCCCTATTAATGAATCCTAGAATACTATAAATGTTATTAACAGCTCTCTCAACCAGTCCTACCACTTCAAATGATTTATGCATGTACACATCTAAGTATTTCTGCTCCTCCACAACCTTTATGCATGTACCCTTTCTTATAATTGTATCTCCAAATGCACTGTACCAAAGTTCATCGCTTTACTCTTCCCTGCATTGAATTTCATCTGCAACCCATTCTCTCACCACGCCAACTTGTCAATTTACTTTCCGTATTCTACACTCTCCTCCTCAAATTTTACAACTCTCCCATGTTTTCTATCACCTGCAAACTTTGAAATTGTTCCTGTTATTGAAATTGTCCAGATATAGATCATCTATACAATGGGAAAAGCAAGGGTCCCAAAACTGGCCCCAGGAGAACTCAACTCCAAATCCTTCTCCAGCCAGAAGAAAAATGTCCATTAACCATTCATTGTGTTCTATCCGTCAGTCCATTGTGTAACCATGTACTACTACCTCTTTTATTTCATTGTCTATAACTTTCCCCAAAAGTCAGTTGTGTGTTAAACATCTTTAGGAACTCCATTAATTTAATGTTTATTCTAACCTTACCTACTTGCCTACTAAATTAGCCTCATCTTCTTTGTTGTCATTTTAAAATTCATCCTTGTGAGATGTAGCATTTTCACCTTATGGATGTTTTGGATGTGCTTTCAGCTGTGATCATCCTGATCCTGATCCTTGTAATAGTTGTGGTGATCCTCGTCTGTGTCATCAGCCTGCGGTTTAAATGCCGTGGTGTTCAGGATGCATCAATAGGTATCCAACGCACTTACAATACTTTTTAGCTAAAAGTTCCTGCAAGTTAACAAATATTGTAACATAGCGATAAAACAGTTTTAAAAACTTAAATGTGTCATGAAAAAATATGACTGTATCTTCTAGCATTTCCATTTCAAAACATGTTTATATAATGATTAGAAACAATCAGTTAATACACTTACTACATCTTTCAAAAAAAACATATGAGCAGATACTGAAAAAAGATAAAAAGAAACTATTCAGCAAAGTATTTTGTTCATACGTGAACAAGAAAGATTTGGAGGGAGATGGACCAAGCAGACAGGTGGGGCTAGTTTAGTTTGGGATTATGTTCGGTGTGGATTGGTTGGATTGAAGGATCTGTTTCCATGCTGTATGACTCCATGACTCTATATCTTGCTCGTGACTCTTTAATAGATTGATCTTTTTAAAAAATTCTTTAGATTCAAGGAAGGCAAGAAATGCTGCACCATCAGAAAGGTAAGTAAGTTACATTTAGACAATTCAATATTATATTTCACAATTCCTTAAAAATTGAGAAGTAATAATTGATACAGATAATATTGTTTTTTAAAAATCTATATAACTGCATTTTCCCTCAGCTCTCAGGCTAATGGAGAAAAAGAGAGCATTACTCTGGTATCTATGCGAACTCTAAGTACTGAAACTGGTGCGTAATTACAGAATACATCATTCAGAACATTTTGTTCCTATTGTAATTGGATTCTGCAGTGATTATTTTTATGCTGTACTTCAGGAGGACCAGAACCATTAATGCAGAGGTCTCTTCAGAATGATGCTGTTGAAGCTGGTGAGACTGATAAAAACTTCCAACAAATAAATAATACAAAGGTGTGTGTTTTTTTAACAGCAAAATACATTGTGGATAAGGTGCATATTAAAAGACTCCCTTGCATATTATTCAACTTGTTTTACCTTTTCTACATGTGAAGAAAAATCTATATTGTTTTCAATTCATCTTCTCATCTCACATAATTGTTCTTCAACTGAAATAAGAATAGCATATTCTTGAAATTTAGTGCAAATCTATCTCATTAAAAAAAAGCCTAAGTACACAATAGTAAAAGAAATCACTTCACTTTCCTTAGAGAACTCTTCTCCATTTACCTAGATTTGGGTCAATATGAGAGAGGTATTAAATCTAATGATATAAAATATTAAGGAAGTAAATTATTCCTTAGGTGTTATTTGGCCTTTTCATTTTGAAGAAAAATGATAATAAATTGCTCCTTACAGAATTAATTGAGGACCCATCAAACTGGCAACCAAGTATAATTTTCATGGCTGGGAGAGGGGAAGAAGAGAGGAAAACAGATGAGGGAAAGGAGCAAGAACAAGAGAGGGATGGCAAAAGATAGCAAGGATGAGAGGAGGAGCAATGAGAAAAAGGAAAACTTGAATGGATAGTAGGGAGAAATGCAGGAGGAGATAAATGGAAGAGGAAAGCAGGGAGAAATGAAGACAATTGAGGAGAGGGAAAGAAGGGAAGTGAAAGATAAATACAAGCAGGAGGAAGGGATTGAAAGAAACAGGGAAGAGCAGGACAAAGCAAAGAAGGAGGAAAGATGGGACAAGGGTTAAAAGTAAGAATAGTGAATGAAAATAGAGAAGATAGAGGTGCATGGAGAAAATAGATAGAAAGGAAAGGTCTTAAAAAGCATTTGTGGATCAAAGGTTATTGGCAACAATCTTTTGTTTTACTGGTATTGGCTTAATTGATTTATAGTTGTGGAGGAATAACTACTATTGAGATTGAAAAAATGGCTTTTGTTTTTAACATGAGGGTAATCAGTTATAAGTTGCATTAGTTCATTAGACAACTATTGGGCAACTGAGGAGACTTGTGGATGTACATCTGCACTCCATGAGATCCTAAAAAATTCTGGTTTATCCCTATCTAATCTCAACAGATTATGCAGAAATTAATGCAGTCTCTAACATTAAAACTTTGAGAACCATGACTCTAAACATCAGGAAAGTGAGTGACTGAAGCGTGAGAGTGGGTAAGGAATGTGAACTTAACAGTTGTCTCATTAGTCTCAATCACATAATGTTATATTCATGGGTCTTTACAAGTGCAACAGCTTTGAAATCCTGTGATCACTCAGCATTTTAAATATATAACTGATACTATCTTTTAAAAATAATCTATGTTATCATAATTAGGAGACATGCCACTGGAAATGTTTTGAGATCCAAAACGATACATATCCTGAGTGATGTTTTCTGCTTCTTATTATTGATCTATCCATAATCACAGTGGCTATGTCACTACAATAAACTGTTTCCTGTTGCTGTTATTTATTAACCCTTCTGGAACTTTATTTCAGTTGGTATCAAGAAATTGACAGAGGCCAATGCTGCAGATAGGTATAAACTGCGGAGAAGCATGGAGAGAATCTTACAATGCAACATGGTCAACTCAATCTGTTCGTCTTCCCTATTAGTACATGGTTCTCCCTTTTATTTTAAATAAAGCAATATCTGAAACATTTTTACATGCTATTATGGACTAATAAGTGAACTATATTCCAGAGTGCTTCACCACTTTGGGAGCTAAAGTAACATTTATATAAGCTGTAACTTTGTAAATTATTGTTTTGTTACTTATCATTTCTGTCAATAGATGTGTAAAGAATAATGAAGACTAAACAAGATGAAACACTGAGAATTTTAAATGTATGATATTTGAATTTGTTTGATTATTATACATGTTACAGAGGCATGTCCTCCATTCAAAACTTTGATTTGTTCTGAGAAGATTAGATTCAGAGAGGGAAATAGAGCTTAACATTGCTTCTAAACTTCTGTTTACCCAATTTTCAAATCTGTATACACAAAAATGCCAGTCCTGTTGTTGAAAAGACAATTATCTACAACTTCCAATACAACAAATACATGTAGGTAAATACATGAAGTGGAATACTATAGATGTTTAATTAATACATTTGGACATATTTAGTTCCTTCATGACTCTATCTCCCCATTGCATCATTTCCAGTTCCTTTAGGAAGTATAAAGTTATTTTCTGGCAAAAATGCATAAAAGTAAATGGGATGAATGTACCTGCAGTAGAACCTGAATTTGTGACAGGACCCTTACAGACCAGATTTTGTCCTACACAGGTTCAAAAGTACGTGCAAGGTCTTGTGGATGAGCTTGAACATCACTGCTTGTGAAACGTTTCAACCCAAACCTTAGAAATAAATAATGCATGAGTGAGAGGCCAGTCTGGGGATTGTCAGACAGGATTGGCTCAGGCCTATCAAAAGTTTTTTTTTGTAAAATGGGGGGTGGTAAGCCAGTAAGATGAGATATATTAACTCCAGAAAGATGGCAGTGGATGTCATCAAGAGGGATTTAGGTTAGAGATACATAATGAATCCTTGAAAATAAATATTAGTACAGTTCAATTCAAAACAGATCAGAGGCGATCTACATAGAATCTCTTGGGGAGTAGTCTAAGCAGCCCCCAAAGACTGCCAGGTATGGAAGTTCCCAGTTCTGACATAGAAAGAGTCCAGTGATCTAAATGCATTGGCCCTATTACAAATTACCTCCCCTCATATTGATCTTACTAGAATCCTGGAATCTGCACTAAAGACTAGTTTTTGATTGGAGCAGCATTAATTACCCAATCCTTATTGCCCTTTAGGAGCATGGTGGTGAACTGCCTTTGTAAGGTACTGCAGTTCAAGGAATGTAGGTATGGCCACAACGCTGTTAGGAAGGGTATTCTAGGATTTTGACCCAGTGACAGAACAGCAATGGTGATAGCATTCCAAGTCTGGGTGCTATGTGGCTTAGAGTGAAACTTGCAATTAATGGTGGCTCCATACACCTGCTTCCCTTTTCCTTCATGGTGGAAGAGGTTATGGGTTTGGACAAAGCCACCGAAGAAGCCTTGGTGAGTTGTAGATGGTACACATTGATGCCATTGTGCTTTGCAGTGAATGGGGTTCCAGTCAGGCAGACTGTTTTGTCCTGGATTGTTGTGAGCTTTCTTGAGTATTTTTTGACCTCTACTCACCCAGACAATTCCATTACTCTCCTGATTTGAACCTTTTAGGTGGAGGTGGGCAGCCTTTGGGGTTACAGCAGTTGAATTACTTGTCACAGAATTCCCACATCCCAACCTGCTCTTATAATGACAGTATTTATATAATTGGTTCAGTTCGGTTGCCAGAGGATGTTCGGAGCAGAGGATTCAAAGGTAGGAATGCAATGAATATCAAGAGGAGAAGGTTAGATTCTCTCTTCTCAGACGTGTCTGGTGCTTGCGTGACATGAATGTTACTTGCCACTTATCTGCCCGAGAGTGGATGCTGTCCAAATCATGCTACATATGGACAAGGGTTCACTGTTTGAGGAGTCATGAATACTACTGAAAATTGTGCAGTTATCAGTGAACATTTCCACTTCAGACATAATGATGTTGGGAAAGTCTTTTATAAAGCAGCTGAAGTTGGTTGGGCCTAGTGCACTACACTGAGGAACTCCTGCAGAGATGTCCTGGGGCTGAAATAATTGGCCTCCAACAACCACAACCATCTTTTTTTGTGCTAGGTCTAATGATGGAGCATTTTCCTCCTGATTTCCATTGAATTCTATTTCGCTAGAACTCTTTGAGTAACTTTCATGTTTGTAAACTGTAGTTTTCCTGGGTAGCTAATTTAGTCTATCCATTCTTTTAAGAAAGAAATTAAAAGAAATGAATAAACAGTTTATAATTTACATTTTAATTTAATTTCTTATTTTCAAAGTAAAATGACATTTTCAAAATTACTTACCAAATCTCTCCTCTCCTGACTTCTACATTGGATTGAAATAAAATGTTGAAATGCTTAAAAATATAAAAATTTGAAAGGTGTAATTGTCAGATTTCATTAAATTTCAAGAACATAGAAATCACTACTTGCAACACTAGGTTATATCTATACTTAATGGATTCATAATACATTTCTTTGCCTGCTGTAAACCTTATTCTATTTATAGTAACTAGTTGACCCAAAGGTCCATTTGTGTTCATTGGCAAATGAAGCACTCCTTTCTCACCTTCTTGCATTTCAATAATTTCAAACTTGTCTGATTTTTGCTCCCCTAACCCATTACTGCATCTAGTACTACTCCAAGTACAGTAATAATTGATGCGGTGTTAAGAAATTGACACAATAAATTCCCTTAGTTGGGGAATTATGATAACTAAATTTTATTTTGTCTGATCAATGTAGGAACTCATGGTGATCAGTTTAACATATCACACTCCCCTTTGGAAAGCCCTTAAACTTCCGTATCACATGTTTTGTTTTCTTGTCTCTTTGGTCAGAGGATTATGATAGCTGAATTTTAATTAGCCTAAAGAACACAGCCGGTCATAACAATCATTTTGATGTGTCACACTCCAGATCAGAAAGCACAATCTAAGATTTGTAACACTAATGTCACTCAGAGTTTGGTTTTGGACTAAGAACACAAGATGCTTGAAACAAGGCCAGCTAATCTCATGTTTCCAGAATACCATTCTGACCATTCTATTATAATAACAAATGATTTCCTAAATGACCTTTCTCAGCAACCAGTTATCTATCAACTTAGTTCAAATAGAACACTTTTATCTCTGAGTTAGTTTATTGATTAAATCACCATATAATGTATGTAATAAATAATGACATTTCAGGACAAGAGAATGTTGAATTCGAGGTGTCGATCATAGAGGGGGCATTAGACAAAGTCCCCATCTGCCCAGTCTCAGGGCTGTAAAAAGTACATGTAGTACTTGAGGAGAAGTACAGAATTCTTCAAATGAGGTGGTTAACATTCATCCAACAGATAGAATAAATACAGATTAAATAATTAGCTACCTTTTATTATTCGCTTGTGGGATATGGGCATCTCTGGCTGGGCCAGCATTTATTGCCTGTCCCATGTTGCCTTTGAGAAGGTGGTGGTGAGCTGTCTTCTCAAACTGCTGTGAGTTGACCCAAAATGCCATGAGGGAGGGAATTCCAGAATTTTATCCCAGCCTCAGTGAAGGATATATTTCTAAGTCAGGATGGTGAGTGGCTGGAGGGGTGGTGTTCCCGTGTATCTATAACTGTTATCCTTTTAGATGGAACTGGTCATGGGTTTTGAAGGTGCTTTCTGAGGTTCTCTGGTGAATGTCGGCAGTGCATCTTTTAGATGGCAAAAGTGAGGACTGCTGATGCTGGAAACCAGAGACTAGATCAGAGTGGTGCTGGAAAAGCACAGCAGGTCAGGCAGCACAGCATCCGAAGGGCAGGAAAATCTTTTAGATGGTATACACTGCTGCTACCAAGCATTGGAGGTTGATGGAATGGATGCTTGTGCATGTGGTGCCAATCAAGTGGGCTGCTTTGTCCTGGATGGTGTTATGTTTTTTGAGTGTTGTTGGAGTTGCACCATTCAGGCTGGTAGGGAGTATTCCATCACACTCCTGACTTGTGTGCCTTGTAGATGATTGGCAGGCTTTAGGGAATTATGAAGAGAGTTAATTGTTGCTGTATTCCTAACCTCTGACCTGCTTTGTAGCCATTGTGTTTATGTGGCAAGTCAAATTGAATTTCAGGTCAGTTGTAAACCCCAGGATGTTGATAGAGTGGGATTTAGTGATGGTAACACCATTAAATGTCAAAGGGTGGTGGTTAGATAGTCTCTTATTGGTGATGGTCATTGCCTGAAATTTGTGTGGCACAACTGTTACTTGCCACTTGTCAATGGCAGCATGGATGTTGTCAATATCATGTTACATTTGAACATAGACTGTTGCAGTATCTGAGGGATCACAATTGGTGCTGAACATCGTGAATTCGTCGGTGAACATATCCACTTCTGTCTTTATGATGGAGGGAAGGTCATTGAAGCACCTGAAGATGGTTGGGTTTAGGACACCACCCCAAGCAACTCCTGGAGCTCTTTTGCTATTTGTGGCATCAAGCTGTCCAAATTTGGGTGCTATGTATACTATTTTGACTTCACATCCTCACTCATTATATTTTAACACAATCTATCATATTTGCTCAGTAAGGATCATTTCTGCTTCTATCTAGTCTTTTAATAAGAATGTAAAATCTTACCAAACTTAGTTCTTAAAAATTTAGTTTGCCTAGAGTAAGACCAACAGTCTCTTGCTAGATCCCTGTTTGGCACTAAATTCTGTTATTGCATGTTAAGTAAGTTTTTTTTTAAGGCTGTATATTTCTATCTGTCAGAATAGAATAAAATCACAACTGGCAATAAGAGCCAATTATTTAAGCAGTGTCATTATTGTAAATAATTTTATGAGGTTATTTTAATACTATCAGGTCTCACATAAGCTTGAAGAAAAATAATATTTTAGTAAAGTATACGCTTACATACAATATTATTTGAGATCTTACAGCAAAGCAGCAACTCATTTGGTTCAGCTCAACATTAAAATCTGTATTGGTGATGTTTATGAACCACTTTTACATTGATTTCATCAGTTATGCCATAATTAAGTATGTAAATAACAAAAAGCAATTGTGCAAATAGTTCATGTAAAAAATTGCTATCAATTCTGGTGGGATAATTATGACAAATACTGATTGTTTTTGCTGTCATTACTGTTACAAAATATAGATTCGTGCTTATGAATAAAAATCCACAACCATAAACACACTTATTTGTTGGGTAAAGTGATTTTTTTCTGTAAATAAAATATTAATTTTAAGGGTTTATTAGGTGAGAGAGTTCTGGAGAAAGTAGACAGGGAGAAATTCCCCATTCATAAATGAATCAAGAACCAAGGAACGCAGTTTCAAAGTGTTTTGCAAAAGAAGCAGATGTTAGATGGAAAATTTCTTTTCACCCAGTGAGTAATTAGAGTCTGGAATGCATAGTCTGTAATGTGGAAAAGGCATTCAGAGGGCATTGGATGATTATTTAAATAGAAATGATGTGTAGGGTACAGGGAAAAGGCAGGAGATTTGCACTGAGATGAGAAGGGAGATAGGGCAGACATGGTAGAGTGAATGGCCTCCTTCTGCATCATAGTAATTTGGTGATTCTGTGATATTATAACATATTTGATCATTTTAAGCAGTGGGTAACAATTAAAAATGGATACATTTGCAAACAAAAACATCTTAATTGATAGTAAGTTGATTTCAACTCTCCGTACAAAACACAGAATTCAAGTGAAAAAATTATTTACCCTTTTTGCCTAAATTGATCAATTATCTCAAGCAAAAAAGAATTTTTATCATTTTAATTATCAATGGGTTAACTGTTATCATTGCATTGTCCCTAGTACCCAAACACAACAAATGCATTCAGAGATACTTATTGTTAAAGAGGATTTTATTCAGTTTATTCTCCTTTATTTACATTGATCAAGTGAGCAGCAGTTAAATAAAAAGGCTGAATTTTCCCATATTTTGTCAAAGTACCATTTTCATCAATTTTCTCAAAGGGTTTCTGACTGTGAGTCCTAATGGGTTTTCTTGTGCTATTGCCCTGAACTTGCCTCATTAACTACCGACCCTGTCACACCCCCTGTTGTTCGATGTTAGCTGGATTCTAACTCTCACCAGACCCAGAAGAAGCCATCCCTGCTGTGATACCCTCGAATAGACCAGCATCCTGTGTACTCAGACATGCACTGGCACTTCAAAACTGCCTTTTTCCAAGCAATACAGTGGCACAACAGCCAGAAATCAGCACTCTCATAACACATAGTTAACATGGCTGACACTTCCTTGCATAAGCAATACCATTCTCTGACAATCACTGCTTAAACACCAGGCCACACATCCCACCTGTCCTTAGAGAAATCGCATCTTACCACCCTATCACTGTTATTGTTTCTTCAATTTCCATTGGAGACTAGTCTCTTATCATTATTCAGTGAGGGGCCATCATATACAGGCAAATCTTCAAATGACAATCTTTTACTTGTAACACCAAAAGCAAACAGAAAGGAAATGAAGAGGAACTGCATTTCTCTCTTAGAATGCAAACAGATTACTTGCATGTGGAACAACACCAATTTTACTGTCAGTGAGTCATCACTGAGCTTTCATTTACTGTTACTGTTTGTCAATTAATTCCTATCTGACTTGTACCATTTGACGCAGCTGCACTGAGTCATGCAAAAAATAATGTTCCTTCTGCTTAACACCCTCAATCTTTGAAACACCGCTTCCACTCTCCTAGTTCCTCAGCATCTATCAAATCTCTTTGTTGCTTGCACCAGTTGTGCAGGCCAAGTATGCGAGGATGATGCAGCACATTCTAGCTGGAATATATTGAAGGCCCATTAGACAGGTCCAAGGAGTGAAACTACACCTTCAGCAGGTCTATCATCTTCTCCACTATGGTCTAATAGGCAAGGAATAAAGGGATATGGACCATGTGGAGGTAAAACACTTTTAGTTTAGAAAGATATTCATGTGTCAGTGCAGGCTTGGCAGACTGAAGTACCTATTCCTGTGCTGTACTGTTCTTTTCCTTTTGTTCTTTACTCACAGTTCAGGTGCAGAAGGATTCAGTTCAGTGCCCCTTTGGACCCTTACATCGACTGTGTTCATTGTGGCCCCATGGCTGCCTCTTTTAATGTCAGCTGTGGTTACTTCTGCTACATTGAGAAGTCCATCTTCAATTTGCAAAGATTAGTGACTGCAACCAGTATTTGCATTCCACCTGTGTGCATGCATTTCATACTCACCAAGATATGATTACAAATTATATGAACATGCGCTCTGCAGTTGCATGATTGGTGTATTTGCCTATTGAAGGACATCCTATCACACAGAAATGGAACTCACACTTTTGCTTATCAAACACGGACATGGATTGCATCCACCCTGGGCATGTTCTAATGGCAGAGCTCTTTCAGCAATCAGCAAATCATGACCGGAAATATAGATCATGCTGGACACTGTCAGGGTAAGGTTCGACCTGGTCATTAAATTCCTATAGGCGAAAGTGAGGACTGCAGATGCTGGAAACCAGAGTCTAGATTAGAGTGGTGCTGGAAAAGCACAGCAGGTCAGGCAGTATCCAAGGAGCAGGAAAATTGACGTTTCGGGTAAAAGCCCTTCCTATCTCCACCCTCTCCTCCCCACAATCTCACGGAGCCTTCATGTCATGTTCTAGATTGCTCTCCCTGGACAGTCCATCTCTACCAAATCTCCACATTGTAGAAACCCACCACATTGTTGTACAACCACAACATTTCATCTTACCCCTTGAGCCCTGCCGCTACAATCTCGAAGTGCCTATTGTCCTACTGTTTGCCAGTACAGGTCACAGTAGCAGTGACTCCTCCTCCCACATCTTCCACAGCATCTCCTGCCATCCTATTCACTACTGCTCCAGCCCCCAGTGCTTCAAATTTCTCCCCATCAGTGGCTTTGGCCTCTTCACAACCCAGGTTTCTGCCTCCTATCCCCTGTGTCCAAACAACACCTTCTTATTGCCCCATTTCCCCCTACCACAACACTCAACCAGCAAGTCCCAGGACTGACTGCTTCCAATTTTACGATCTTCAGTGGACAGCCCTGCTGCATGACTGAGCAGACCCCTTAATACTTTCCTTGCAGCTTCCTCACTGACATACTGCAAGTTATCTGACTCCCGCACTGAACCTATAGTATTGACCCAGTCCCACTAATCAGCCTATTGTAAGACGAAACCCCAGAGCCATCCAAGCGTCTGATTGACAGTTCACATGCCCCTGGACTATGTGCAGTGGCTGCCCTTGACTGTAACATGACGCTCTGGTTAACAGCAGTCCGACTTGACTCAACTGTGGACTACTGTCTCTGGAAGTTCACACTTGGCCTTTTGATAGATTCCTGTATACGTTTCCCACACATGCAGGTTGTTAATGCTGTAAGTGTGAGCTTGATGTAGCTCAGTGCTCTACAGCAAGCTGCCCACCTCACTCTGATCACAACTGTCAAGCATGACCAGCAGCCTGGCTCTGTATCCTCTGCACTGAACAGCAAGTCAAGACAGACTTATAGTTAAGATCTGGCCTATCTTTGCATCAATATGCTAAGAGGCATAACACAGCAAGGCATGGTAAGACAAAACGGGGATAATGTGAACATGCAAGTAGGCACAAAGTAAGTGAGCACTGAGACAGCACATGAACAGTCTGGTCCAGTCTTTGAGGCTGGGTGCCCTTGCAGTTGCTTTGCAATTATAGTTGACAGTGTGTCCCTTTGGGCAGCATTACATACCAGAAACATTCTGCAAGTGGAGTAAACATGTACCACGATGGTGCTGAAAGGTTGACATATGTTGGACACCATGTTTGTGGACATAGTGTGCAGTGTGCATTGAAACATTGGTACTATCCAAGATGGCAGCCTGGAGGAATAAACTGGAACCACCAGGCACCCTCTCTGGTGTTTATGGCAGGAATTCTGGGCATCCACTCATTCTGTGATACAATATGAAGATGCATATAAATGAGGCAAGACTCAGCATTGATGATTTTAATAATTAATTATAATAATTAATATAGTTATGTGTTAATAGGCATCTTGCTGCTCTCTAGTGAGGATCTCATCTTGACATCCAGAATTTTATTGGTAAATGCAACTAATTGCTTCTGAGTTTCAAAACGACCCTTCCTTGACCTCTCACACAATTGTTCCAGATTTCTCACCAAAATTCATATCATTCATGGCCCTATAAGACTCCATACACACTTTTTAATTTAAAGTGTGGCGATAACTGAATGAAAGTTTAAGAACTGTTGGCTAATGTTTTTGGTAAGGACCAGTAGAATGTATCAAACATTTTATTTCTGCACTGTAAATAAAACCAAAATTTGAAACATGTAACAGTAGAAGATTGTTTTTCTTTACTTCATTTTTGCTTGATAGTTCTGGAAAATGGAAGAACAAATAGACTTTAAATTTGGATACCATTGCAAAATAACCAATTACTTTGGATGTTGATAATCATAAATAAAACTAAAAGTAAAAAATAAAACATGCTAGAACTGCTGATTTCTTCAAGGGTTTTCATTTTTATATTATTACAGACCTATGTTTACCTGTATATATTTTCCAAATCAACCTGTTCAGAAATGTTGAAGTCTGGAGTAGATGGAACTTGAATCTCAGCCTTCTAGCTCCAGGTAAAGACACTACCACAAGAGCCCTCTTCCCTTTTTATTTTAAACTTGCACAATTTGGTGAATAACAATCAGATATTCTGGTAAAGTGAAAAGAAAATCTAAACATAATCATTTATATACCGTTGTTGAAGGGAAGCACCAGCTCAGCTGCCTTTCATGGACAAATACTTGCTTATGTTACTGTGCATCATGGCAGAGTCATAAGCAATACAAAGTCAAAGTTAAAAGAATTTGAGCTACATTTTGTTGAGTAATGGGATTGTGATGTGTGTCATGTTGTAACAATGAAATGTATAGTCATGTGTAAGAGACTGTGAAGGGGGATAGAATGGTTTACACGAGAGAGGTATACTTGGCTCAACATGTTGAATGCCCTACAGCACAAATAAAGAAGATTGAAAAAGTTAGATTTGAGTAATTTGTGTATAAAAGGAAACCCTCCCAATCTGGAATAGGTCACATATTAATTGAAGGGAAATCAATCCCATTCAAAGTGGAAGCAAATCACAAAGCGGATATTACACTTCCTCTTTGATGGAAGGTGCTTGTTAAATCAAGCTGGCAGTCTTCCTGCCATCTACCCATCTCCCTTTGCTGTCATCACAACTATACCAGTGGCAGGGATGGCATTGAGCCGACTGACCATTTTTGGACAATTGAGCAAGGCAACTGATGGTGTTGCAATGGGAGGATGAAGGCTATCGCCTTGGACTCTGAGATCTGCAGAAAACCCTGTGAAGGTAATTCTACTAAATAGCACTTTCCTCTCTTAATCCTGGCACATCCTTCTCATCCTTCCTTACGCAGCAAGTGACTGTACTTACACATCTGAAAGCAGAAAATAAGAAGAGTAAAGGGGGAGTCTGGGATATTGGCTGAAAGGTATAATTCTCAGCATGACTCCATCAGGCTATTGTTTGACTAACCTGTAGGGTAATTTTCCAAATTTTGACGCAAATCCCTTCTTGAGTGAGTAGGATTCTACAAGACTGACTGGAATTTATACCTTTACTGTGTCTATGCATGTGATTGTTTGACGCAGGTTATAACAGTTGTCATCATTGACAAAGCAAAAAACAGGAAGCTCATGACAGCTCAGAAAATTACCATTCTTACAGGAATTTCTGTGGTTGGTGACAAAGAGCTGTGTGAGTCCTTGCAGTAATTTCTGGGAAGTCTGTGATAAGGCACTGCTATGAGTTTAATGAGAAAACATGCTTATCCTGCATGTTAAAAAAATCCTTGTTTGTCATTTGTAACATTTTGTGCAAGTAGAAAGATCTAAAACTGATGAAGGATATGAATACAATCTTGTGTTTTCAGATTAGATTGAATGTATTATCAGTGGAAAGTTAACACTCAACCAGAATGTTCAAATACATTTTTCATATCTGATCTTGTTAACTTACTGGAATGTGCCAAATCTGCCATCTCACAGAGGAAAGGACAAGAGTTATAAAAGTGATATGTGTAAACTAGTGACTGCAGACAATTTTAAAATGTCATAAAATGTCAAGTTAGATATCGAGATTTTGAGAGGATTGTGAAATTTAAATGGAAAACTGCTTATAGCCAATGTGAAAAATCATCACATACAGATTCACTATGGTGGTATTATATAAAGCCGAGATATAATAGACAGGCCATTGTGTTTGAACATCATTGTCACATGGTCTGCTTCGGTGAAAATGATGCAGAAATATGCAACTGTCTGGAATGAAAACAAGTAGCCTTTAGTGCCTGTAGAACAACCCAAGGCCACGAGTCAAGAAGGCAGTATTACAACAGATGAGGGCTGATGTCCAAAGGCAAATCTGATTCATAAAGTATAAGTGGTGGAATAAGAAAACCTAAGAAATCCAATACTATGGTGCCCATCAGGATTTGAGAAGTCCTTTTGAAACACCAGGGTGATCTACAAAGCAAGTTCAAATGATGAAAATCCCCTTCACTCACAGGATTGTGTTTTCTTGAGAATGACAATACCACCTGTCAAGGTTGGAAAGGATAACAACATTGCAGTGGCACGGTGGCTCAGTGGCTAGCACTGCTACCTCACAGTGCCAGGGACCTGAATTCAATTCCAGCTTTGGGTGACTGTCAGTGTGGAGTTTTCACATTCTCCCGGTGTCTGTGTGGGTTTCCTCCAGGTGCTCCAGTTTTCTCCCACAGTCCAAAGATGTGCAGGTCAGGTAAATTGGCTATGCTAAATTGCCCATAGTGTTCAGGAATGCGTAGGTTAGGTACATTAGTCTGGAATAAGTATAGGGGGAATGGGTCTGGGTGGGTTACTCTTTGGAGGGTTGGTGTGGACCTGTTGAGTCGAAGGCCCTGTTTCCACATTATAGGGATTCTAGATGAACTCCTCAACATTGAAGTCACAGTGATAGCTAATACTTTTCATGTCATCCCCATACCTAGTGGTAGAATCAATGAGTGGTCCTCCATTGATGGGAGATTTTGAACAAGAAATCAAATAGATGAAAAACAACAAAGCCTATGATGATAGTCAAGTGATGTCCTCAAAGCTGGTGGGTTTTCGTTCACATCAAGACTCTGTGCACTGATCCTGCAGTTTTGAAATGAAATAGATGTCCCCTGTAACTCATGTAGTACATGTGTTGACTCAACTTGATGACTAATATTGCAATGCCATTGCAGCACATCCAATAACCACCAACATCAGAATACTACAGAGGAAGTTCATTTTGCTGTGACTGAAGTTTAAACTTCTGTCATCATGGTACAATCATTTGCTCAGTCCATCTGGGTGTCGCAGATGAGCGAATGGAATCTAATAACTTTTTATGAATAGAGGGTGCCATTAGTTTCCCTTATGCAGCATTGGTTGACACTCAGTGAGATGTTCCAAATATTTATACTTCCAGCCTAGAAGGACTCAGGCACATAAAGGCTCAATGCCACATCCATGCTAGTCACTGGCAACTGGGTCCTTGCATTGCTCAGAGATTGCAGTTCTGTTTATAGCAGCTAGCAGATTTCAGTGAGGACCTTCTCACTGAAGTGCAGATGTAGGCACACTAGGGGAATTTGATCCTGTGCTTGGAGGGGAATTTGGAAGCATGGTGTGAACAAAATAGAAAATGTATCGGGCTGGTTTACTAACATGTTCCTGCCTCTGGCTACTGAGTCTGATGGCAGGAAAACAATTTAAGGTAGATAATTAAGCAATTAAAGGCAACCTTCCACAAACACTACATTTTTCCTAACACTGCGTAGATTCCAAGCTGTGTCAACAACTCAGCAGAGGCATTTTTACAACAGAAAGTTGAATATGAGAGGTCAAGGCTTTTTAACATTTAACAGCAAAAATGCTATCCTATGAGGAGATTCTGGAGACAGGATTTGTACCTATAGAGGGCAAATAATTCATGATGTTATCATGCTGAGTTGATACCAGTAGTACCATTTTGGCAGATATTGACTGTACACATCCACTGCAACATTGCATCAAATGCAATTCACACCCACAAGTGTGCACATTTATCACAGAGGCATTTTGCAGCTTTAAGGACACTCTAAAGTGTTTGGAGAAATGTGTTTGAACATTGTAAAACTGTGGGGTGCCATAGTCATGTAACTTCTGCTGTAACTTGCTTTCACTTTAGAATGAGCAGCCACTAAAATACATATACATGAAATGTGGTATCGGAAGCGTCCAGCTGAAATTGTGAGCACTTTCAGAGCTGTGAGAGTGACAATTATTGTAAGACATAGCAAGGAAATATTAGAACAGCAATTTTGTAATCCCTGGGAGAGTAAGGATGCTGTGAATTTACCAGGTCCCAATGTTGTGGAAATGAAAAGTGAAATGAAAGTCAGAATTGGAAACAAAATTCTGAACAAGCTTCAAAATTGAACAAGGCAATAAAATTAATAATTCTGTTAGCTGTGCTTTTGTTATGTGCAGAGATCTGAGGTTGCCATTAGCTAGACAATATTAACAGAACAGGTGAGATTCTACGTTTTGCTGAGAGACATTTCAGGCTAAGTAAGAACAACATATTGAAGAGAAAAGAAGTACCAACAGAAACATCAAAGCCAGAGTACAGGGATAAGTATTGGAAAACACACCATACACAAGAATAGGAAACATGCCCAGCATTAGATAAATAGATCTCGAACTGCAAGAAGCTGAATCGGTTTGCATGCAAGTGTTCAAGTAGGAAGGAGCAAAGCCAATCTGCAAAAATGACTGCTGAATGATGATTCCGACAACTATCTGCACCATACAACAGTTTGGCACTGGCACATCTAAAGATGATAAATGGTCTGTAATGGTTCAAACGAAGCCATTCGCTGCTGAACAGATCTGAGAAAATGATAAAGATGTTTTTACATGACTGGATGGCTTACTGGCAAATATAACCTCAAAGTTGATGTGAGTGCGCAAACAACATAGTATCTGCTAAGAAGTGTTACAGCTTAGGGTATAGCATGGTGGCTCAGTGGTTAGCACTGCCCCATCACAGCTCCACGAATCTGGGTTTGATTCCAGCCTCGGATGACTGTCTGTGTGGAGTTTGCACATTCTCTCCGTGTCTGCATGGGCTTCCTCTGGGTGCATCGGTTTCCTCCCACGGTCCAAAGATGTGAGAGTTAGGTGAATTGACCAAGCTAAATTGCCCACAGTGTTCAGGGATGTATAGATTAGGTGTATTCAGGGGAAATGTAGAGGAATCAGTCTGAGTGGGATACTCTTCAAAGGGGCAGTGTGGACTTGTTTCCACACTGTAGGAATTCTAATTCTAATTCTGTCCTCAAGTTCAGCATGAAAGACAAAATAGAGGAATCAATGGTTCTATTACCCTAAGAAGTAAAGTAAAAGGGAAAAGCAAAGATAATAAAACCAAATTATTCTTTGAGGAACTTGCAACTGATGATACAAAAGTGAAAGTAAAAGAGGCAGTCTTAACCGAACAGCAGAAGAAAAACCATGATAAGAAAGAGTGAAACTAGAACAAAAAAGAAGCAATTGAAGATACCTTAAGTCAAATATATAGGTCATTTACTGACAGTGAAAATGTTTTAGTCCATATTCTAACATGGTGAAAGCTGTAGCAGCAATGTGATGAATGTTGGCTATAAATGCAATCTAACAAAGTGTTGGATTTGTGAATGATTTAGCAACGTTCTTACATAATGTGTCACTATGAAACTCTCGGCAAGCTCATTGATAAGAATGAGCAGTGGCATATGGGTAAGGATCAAGAAGCAGTTTTCACTTGAAACATGCAACTAATGATGACAATGCCAACGCAGAGGTATAACAACATCAACGATTGAGTCACTTTGCAGAAACTGGTCTTGGATCAACTCTTATTCAGCAAAGACAATCAATTGCATTTCCATCCATGGTGTTAACCTAAGTTGAATGATGCGATGCACAAATTGCAAAAGAGTATCCTTCCTCATGAGTATGCCAGTCAAATTCTGTTTGGAATAGTCAAAATAAGAGTAGAGTCTGACCACTGCCCATATCAAAGCATCCTTCTCAAACAACCTCTATCTGCTCAAAGGTGACTGTTTGCAGAGATAAAATTTGGAATTAATATTAAAACAAGGTAAGTAAATGGATATAGGCTGTCAGAAACAGCACTGTCTATGAAGAAAGCTGAGGATACTAAGACAGTGTGAAACTTTCCAGATTCAATGAGAAGCAACGGCTCAGCAAGTTCTGCAAATCATCAATTTAACAAAGACAAATGAAAGAAAGGCTGACTTGAACTGACATACAGTTTTGTTCAGGAATGGTTTAACATTATCATCTATTTATACTGGCAAAAGATAGTGCATGCATTTTTTTGATAAGAGTGATGTCTGGAGAAGCGCATTTGTACATCATACAATTAATGCCTTGGTTATATGATCTCTGCTGTAACTTCAAATGAGCAGCCATTAAACCACATTATATGAAACAAAGTGGGTGTAAATGAGACTGGTGCATAACAAGATTGCGGATAGAATGGAGATAGCTTAAACAGTGGAAAAGACGTTATGGAAAAATTGATGACAGTTTACCAGTCAGAAGTAGAGAGAATGGTACATTGGACAGTGAGAAACTAAAGTAAAAACAATGACTGCAGATGCTGGAAACCAGATTCTGGATTAGTGGTGCTGGAAGAGTACAGCAGTTCAGGCAGCATCCAACGAGCAGCGAAATCGACGTTTTGGGCAAAAGCCCTTCATCAGGAATAAAGGCAGAGAGCCTGAAGCGTGGAGAGATAAGCTAGAGGAGGGTGGGGGTGGGGAGAAAGTAGCATAGAGTACAATAGGTGAGTGGGGAGGGGATGAAGGTGATAGGTCAAGGAGGAGAGGGTGGAGTGGATAGGTAGAAAAGGAGATAGGCAGGTAGGACAAGTCTGGACAAGTCATGGGGACAGTGCTGAGCTGGAAGTTTGGAACTAAGGTGAGGTGGGGGAAGGGGAAATGAGGAAATTGTTGAAGTCCACATTGATGCCCTGGGGTTGAAGTGTTCCGAGGCAGAAAATGAGGCGTTCTTCCTCCAGGCTTCTGGTGGTGAGGGAGCGGCAGTGAAGGAGGCCCAGGACCTCCATGTCCTCGGCAGAGTGGGAGGGTGGGTTGAAATGTTGGGCCACGGGGCGGTGTGGTTGATTGGTGCGGGTGTCCCGGAGATGTTCCCTAAAGCGCTCTGCTAGGAGGCGCCCAGTCTCCCCAATGTAGAGGAGACCGCATCGGCAGCAACGGATACAATAAATGATATTAGTGGATGTGCAGGTAAAATTTTGATGGATGTGGAAGGCTCCTTTAGGGCCTTGGATAGAGTTGAGGGAGGAGGTTTTACAGTTTTACAGAAAATAAAATGGCGATGTACTGTTCTCAATTTTGAGATTAGGCCTTTTCTCTGCATTTTCTCTGGATCACTATTACAGATAAAGCACTTCGAGGCTTATGCCTATCTTTCTGATGGAATTTGCACCAATATTTTTGCAGTGTTTATTTGGTAAAGCTGAAATGTATCGTATAACAATTCTTGGGCTGTTATTCTCTGCAATATGGTGCCTCACCCTTAGACAGTTTTGCCTCTGCCATTCCTTTTCCTGTTCTATTACTGTGTAAATCTAATAGAACATTCAATAGCAGATCATGATAATGAGGAAGGATCCTGAGCAAGGCAGCTAAGACAGTTATACTGGAACCTCCAGCAGAAGCTGAAACTTATGAGGGAGGCTATCAGGAAAACAGTCAAAAGGATACTTTTCGATGAAAGGGATTCTTTGGGGAAGCAGATATTGACTACAAGAATTTGAGGAACAGACGATTTTTTAAAAACAAAGCAAAGCACAAGTATAAGTCCACGTAATTACTGTGTCTTCCATGATTCAGCTGAATTTCCTTTCATGTTTGGAATGACTTGATGCAGCGGAATGAAGGATTCCTACTTTATGATCTTTGGGCTATCCATATGTTCAAAGCTCCACATCTCTTGCACTGTTGGCAGGACTCCATAGCATGGGCATCAAGTCATGGCAGATGAAATTAAAAAGCTCCAAGCTGAGGCATAGGTGAAGGAAATCAGATATTATAACCTAACCTGGGCATAGGCTCCCCATGATGTTATGGAGAAAAGAAGCAGTATACCTGGTTGAATATTTTTCTTCCAACGTAGGGGAAGCTGGACAGATTTCAGCAATAACCAGAAATATTTAATGAGCCAGTAATTAAAGACTGAGGGCATCCAAAAGCCTCAACATCAGAAAGCAGACAGCATTAACAATGGAAGATCGGAAAGCCTGTCAGGAAATACTAGGAAGTGATGCAAACATGCAAAGAGGTCTGCCACAAATCTTTGAAATAATGTCAAGTGTTTTGAGGAATAACAGTAGTCTGACACTTCTAGTGTAAATATCTTATTAGGACGAACAAACGGGAGGGGCCGGTCTCCTTATCTCTGGAGCTATGAATTTGTTCACCTTTTAGATAGGTAGCTGAAGGAGCCTAGGGAAGCATAGAAGGATTTGAAACTCTAAATGGAATTAAGGTGGTTTAATAGTGACAAACTCAATTGTCTGCCTTAGATGCATGAGATTGCATCATCTGGATTGGGGGAAAGATCAGAAACATGTCTCTCCCTGATGTGCATAATGCTTTCAATGCTTGGCTCAAGCAGAATGCCAGTGGTGTGGTGTTACCTGCCCCAACAGCCCCAGACACACCACTGCAAATGTCAGATCAGTGTTCCTGAGATAAAACCCAAGGAAAATTACAGACCCAGATGGAATCCCTGGCTGTGCACTTAGATCTTGTGTGGACCAAATGACAGAGCTATTTGCTGACATCTTCAATCTCTCCTCGCCACAAACCAAAGCCCCAATCTGCTTCAAGGAGGCCACCATCATCCCAGTACCAAAGAAATAACATGCAACAATGACTACCACCCAAGGGCTCTGACCTCCATAATCATGAAGTGCTTCAAAAGGCTGGTCATGGCTCACATCAACTCGAACCTCCCAGACTGCCTTGAGCCCTTGCATTTTGTCTATCATTGAAACTGTTCCATAGAAGACACCAGTTCTCTATCCCTACACTCATCCCTGAAACTTCTAGATAACAAGGACATCTACGCCAGGCTCCTACTCATCGACTACAGCTAAGCCTTCAACTCCATAATCTCTTTCGAGACTGAAGTATTGCCTCCTCCCTCTGTAGCTGAATCTTTAGCTTCCAGATCCAAAGCTTGCAATCACTGAAGATAGAGTCAAAGATTGTGGTGCTGGAAAAGCACAGCAGGTCGGGCAGCATCTGAGGAGCAGGAGAATTGATGTTTCAGGCATAAGTCCTTCATCAGAAATTCCTGATTTTTGACTCTTGACTCTCCAGCATCTGTAGTCCTCACTTTCTTCTAATCACTGAAAATAGACAACAGCACCTCCTCCACTAATCCCCCAAGGATGCATTCTCAGCCCCCTACTGTACTCCCTGTACACCCATGACCGGGTAGCCAAATTCTTTATGAACGCCATCTACAAGTTTGCTGATGACACACCACTGCGGTAGGCTGGATATTAAACGATGAATCAGAATACAAGAAGGAGATAGTGTGCTTGATGACGTGTCGCAATGATAACAACTTCTCTCTCAAGGTCAGCAAAAGAACTGATCATTGACTTCAGGAAAAAAGGAGAATGATACGCTCCTCTCGACATCAAGGTGGTGAGGGTTGAGAGTGCCAAATTCCTAGGAGTGATGATAACCGACAATCTGTCCTAATGTCCCAAGTAGATGTGAAGGTCAAGAAGGCACAACAGGTGGCTTAGGAAATTCAATATGTCCATAAGGACCCTCACCAACTTTTACAGATGCACCATAGGAAGCATTCCAGCCATGTTCATCATGGCCTGGTATGTTAACTGCTCTGCCTACGATCATGAGAAACTACAGAAAGTAGTGTGTGCAGCCCAGACCATCACAGACACCAACCTCTCATTGCTATGGAAAGGCTCCCAACAACATCACAGATCCCTCCCAGTGCAGAATGCTTTCTTTCAATCTCTTCCATCAGGCCGAAGATACAGAAGCTTGACACAGTCCCCAACAGGTTCTAGAACAGTTTCTTTCTTGCTATTATTAGACTACTGAATGGATCTCTCTAACTTCTAATAGAGCTGATCTTGCTTATATTGGATTAGTGGTGCTAGAAGAGCACAGCAGTTCAGGCAGCATCCAACTGATCTTGCTTATGTTGATCTTGCTTTGTGCACCTCCTGTGTAGCCATAATCTTGTATGGCTCATTCTGTCTGAGCATTTTATGATGTGTGTGTCCTTGTTTGCTATGATCTGCCTGTACTGCTTGGAAAACAAAGCTTTTCACTGTACTCAAGTACATGGGACTGCAATAAATCAAGTTCCCCTTCGGATGCTCCAAGGAAATATTGGAATCGTGACAGGGCTGGGCACTTCAGATATGACAGCCCTTATAAATCATGGCCTTCACTGTTGTGAGGTACAAATACCCTATTCAGTTGGGGCTCCTACTGATAGTCAAGTGGGGTGTGAAGTTCTTCAGGAAGAAATAGGATCTTATGTAGAGTGGTAGAGACTTGCCCATAGTGAGCATAAAATTTGGCAAGGTAGAAGCATGATGCTTAATTAACACAGGAGCAGATGTGTCAACTCTTATTCACCATTCCTTTTAGGATCATCTGACAGAGGCATGTGACCTGATTAACATCTCTTCCCTCATCCAGGTCTCTGTTTTGCAGGGGTTGACACCCCTTACTATGGCTAAAGTGAGCTCCCCCTATTCTTCCTCAATCATACTTTCCATAGCTTCGGGTTTCTGATACTTTGTGACCCAATTGGTAGGACAGTACAGAAATGATGTTCAATGTCAGGGTTGAACACGCTAAGTGATATCTAGCCATTCTTGAAAAGCATGAATTGTGACTGTTAAGAGCACAATGCTACAAGCTTGGCAAATGGGGCTCAGGAGACTTTGACCTTGCTCCATTCAATCAAAATAAATCAGTCTGGCCAGTATTCTAGAACTGAAGGAGTAGCAGGCAACCAGGCTATTCTCATACCTGACCAAGTCATCACTGTTCTTGAAGGCTCATGTAAGTCATCAGATTGCAGGTTGCCAATTTCAGTGACAAAGATGTTTACCTCTAACCAAGAGTTTCCATGCTGTACATCTCTATGACTCTATGTCCTTAAACTTGCCACAGGCATAGTCAGATGGCCCATTAAAGGAGACGCATCTAATCTTAATTCAATGATGGACATTAGTGAGTTAAAGGATACCAGAGGATGCAAATTGTTTGTTTTTTTTAATAATTCTGGGACACTTTTAGTGACTATGATAATGACACTGGGTATTGTGATTTGGTATAACACAGAAGTGTGCAGAAAGATGAAAGACAAGATTCTTGTTAGATTCCAGCCCATTACTGAGACATGGTCAGGACTATCTGCAGAAGTCCTTGAAGCAAAATGCCATCTAAAAGTTGTCTAGACCATATGCGTCCCCCATAGTCCTCGTGAAGAAGAAAGGTGTAAAACTGAGAATCTGTGTTAGTTATTGGGCACTTAACAACAAGACTCATAGGATGCTTATGCTCTGCCTAGGATTGAAGAAATACTGTAAGTTCCCAAATGTGCAAAACCTTTCTGTGGTCTTGATTTTGGCCTATGGCTTTAATCAGTTATCCATCGCTGAACCAGATATTAAATAGAAGTATTGCCATGGGTTCAAGGACATAAAAGAGTGCTTTCTTCATACCAACGGTGCTGAACAAGAAAGTGAAGATTTATTAAAGTATGGAACTCGATCTGCTATCTTTGAGTTCAGCTATGTTCCAGAAGTTCAGTGACATTTTGATTGGTGCAGAATTTGATATGTTTACAGACAACAACCTGCTCGGCTACTTTTAGACGAATGCCAAGTTCGTAGCAACCTAGACCCAGTAGGCCATTGAGCTCAATTAGTGTTGACTCCAAATCTGGTACAGGTTAGGTAAAAGTAGTGAGAAGATTGACCATAAAAGAGGCTGGATGGAAGGGGCTGTGGCTGATGATATACATTTGCCCATCCTCAACTCAAAGGGACCGTTCCAACTCCAATTTCCAATGATATTAGTATTATGATTCAGTGTCACCAAAGCACTTGAGTGAGAGTCAAACCAGGTCCAATAATGTCAAGCCAAGTCTGGTTTCACTTTTGCCATCTATCGCAAAAGAGGACCTCAGACAACTTTAGCTGATTGATGCACCATTCCTGAATGGGCCAAAACCAACTCAACATCAGCTGAAGAGGGAGTCCATCAGACACAGAAACTGTTGAGGTGCTGGACGAGTGTCAGGAAAGAGGATGGTATTCTCTACCCACTGGTTCATTATGAGGTCAAATAGGTGAAGCAATTCATCCTTCCTGACGGCCTCAGTGTTATGCACTGTGGAAGTTCATGATCAAGCAGGCTACCATCTTGTGCTCATAGATGTCTTCATCAATTCTTCACAAGCCATTCCCATTAGTGACTAAAAGGCCACTGTTATAGCCAGACTATTAATATGACATTGCTTTGTCTATTTCCGTGTGCCATGTTGGATTCATAATGATCAGGACGCAACTTCAAAAGTAATATTCTAGATGAGTAATATTCTAGGGGTGGCACGGTGGCACAGTGGTTAGCACTGCTGCCTCACAGTGCCAGAGACCTCGGTTCAATTCCTGACTCAGGTGACTGACTGTGTGGAGTCTGCACATTCTCCCTGTGTCTGTGTGGGTTTCCTCCAGGTGCTCCGGTTTCCTCCCACAGTCCAAAGATGTACAGGTTAGGTGAATTGGTCATGCTAAATTAGGTGTTAGGTAAAGGGGTAAATGTTGGGGAATGGGTGGGTTGCGCTTCGGCGGGTCGGTGTGGACTTGTTGGACCGAAGGGCCTGTTTCCACACTGTAAGTAATCTATTCTAATGAGCTTTAAAAGGTCTATGGCATTGCCAACATTCCTGTCATCACACCTTTCTTCCTGAGAATACATTCAAGAAGTTGTTCAACTTTTGGAGCTGATTTATATTTATTACAGCCCACCGTATTCATCCAAAAGCTAGTCTTCACAATATCACTTCTTTGGATCAGATGCGATCATTGTGATGGGCCATCTATCTGAGCTCGTCACACTTTCTGATGGAGACTGCCAGGTCAATGAGTGGATAATTAAGCATTACACGAGGCTAAGGCAGGCATTTGAGATGGCAACCCAGATGACTATGAGAGACGCATTGAGAAGAAAATCATTGAATGATTGTAAGGTTGACAAATCTGACCTATGAAATTGGAATATCAGAGTCAGAATAAAATTTAGAATATGTGGGACCCTGATCGCCCCAGAAATGTCAAGCAGCTGCACATAGGTAACCACAGATCTGCTTCTGAACTAATAGCTGGAGGACAGCGTTAGAACATGGTTCACAGAGAGCTCTTGAGGCCAGAGTCTGGTGAATGATGTAAAGACAAGCAGCTCACCTCAGTGGTGTTGTAGAGCCTGAGGTAGTGCTACATAATGCCTCAAGTGAAGTGGAGTCGAATAGCCGTGAGGAATTTTTCAGTGACCTGGGTGTTTTAAATGTGGTGCATGCATTCAGTGTGGGGAAGCCTCCTCCTGGTAAATAGTGCATTGATGACTTGCTGAGAGGCAGAAACTGAAGCTACCTATCACATGACTCTTGTGAACTTGATTGACCTGGAGCCCAAAGCTGGTAGATCTGCCACTGAGACTGGGTCCCTTATTAGAAGGGACAAGGACAGATAAGAAGAGAGATCCTGGTGAGCAAATGCTGTACAACACCTCAACCCTCAGTATCTGCACAGATTGATGACGCAAGAAGTCATTCCTGCCAAAATGTGGAGCCACACCTTCTCGCCAAAATTGTGCAATTAAACCTGCTAATCACTCAACTGCTTAACAAATAGTCATTGTGTGCAACTGCTGGGATGCAAACATCCAGAAGGGAAGTGAGTAATGGAAACTCCAGCAGCAGGTGATTATGGTGAAAGAGGGTATCAAGCAGCATAATGAAACAGACTCTTTCTGGTAGAAAGGGTACCTCTGGGGGAAGAAAGCCTCTTGGGTGGAAGGATCAGCCAGTCAGCTGTGTATCCCATGCACAGCACCCCTAGGTGGTGCTTAGCAGGCATAAAATTAACATCAAATGACAAAGAGGCTTCTTAATTCTGGAGTAGTCAACCTCCCTCCTTGTCCCATTAATGGCCTCTGCCTTTCCAGACGGCCCACCCCTCTCTACTCCACTCTGTCCCCAACACCTCATCAGTGGCATGTATGCTGATGGTGATGTCTCGGCATACGCCAGGCCTTTCATGGCCAGATGATGTCACTGGCTGTGTCTACACATGCACAGTAACATATAGTGTTATTAATTGTTATTCCATTCCTCAATCAGATGCAACCCATTGGTATAATTCAATATAAGTACTGTATCTTCCATGTTTTACCTTAACTTTGCTTCATATCTGTAATAACCTAATGCCAGTGAAATAAGAAAAATCCCTCGAACTGCGAGGAATTGCGCTTGCATTGCCCAGAAAATTGTGGTGCAAAGCCGCGTTTACAAGCTGTAAACCTGGCTTACTGAACCAGAGAGAGGACACTGCCCTACTGAACATTGAAGGCAATTATTGCCACAGGGAAACAAAATTTTACCTCGGCAAGAGATCTAATTAGGTCTACAAAGCAAAGAACAACACTGTTACTCCTGTTGGTAAACCAAACAAGACTGGTATCATTTGGGGTAAAGTGACCCGTGATCATGGAAACAATGACGTGGTGCGTGCAAAGTTCAGCAGTAACCTGCCCACTGAAGCTATTGGGGATAGAATTCATATGGCGCTGTACCGTCAAGCATCTAAAGCATAGCTGTCCATAAATTAACAATACATAGTAAAATGATTATTAAAAATGTTTCCTGAACGTTGAGCCATTTGTGTTTTCAAATTCCATGTTATGCAAAACAGTGGAATGATCTTTGAAGCTATTCCAGTTGTTTAGCCTTTTTGAGTATGTTAGAAGTTCAATGGCCTGAAAGGCTTCAAGTGCATTGAGACTGTTAGCACTTTGGTTAGTTATAATGTTGGTCTCAGTACCTTAAATTTGAAAAAAATCACTAATAAAATTGCTATCAAGCTCTAATGATGTCAAATAGCATAATATAAGGTGATTGTTGGCATAAATTTAATGCAAATACATTACATGTTTTTGCATAGAGGTTAGTCGTCCAGTAATATTATAATCGAAAACTGAATAAAAATCCATGTTTTTTCTTTCTAGGTTCCACACTCCTATGTAGTTTAATAAATGCAAAGCAATTCATAAATTGCAAAAGAACGCATAGTGCCTTCCAGTCTGCATGTGATACATTTCTATTAAAACACAAGGATGTAATGGGGTGTAGAGTAACTTTGATTGAAATGAGAGTTTGGCTGCCGCTTATGCAATACATCTTCTCAATTACACTGAGTCATTCACAGTGCAAATCACCTGACTCTGTCGTGCGACTAGTCCAGATCAAATGCAGCCTATTATTACCTGCAGTAAAATGAGAATCATATGATCGTCTTTCCGAAAAATTCCAGTGACAGTTTTTGATCTCACGTTAGGAAGAGGCTATTTCTACATTTGCTACACCTCAGTACTTCACACATTATTTCAGATTTGAACTTAATTGTTTCAGAAGAACATTAACGATTTGCCAAAAATATATTGAAATCAGAGGATGAGACTTAGAAGCTTCCATTTGAAATAATGATATTAATATTTACTGAGAGAAATTTATTTTGTAATTCTCAAATATAGCTGACTTGTGCCAGTCCAATGTGTGATGTAAGTGCAAAATTTTATAATGGATTTGTATTGCAGCTGTTGGTCTTTGAATGGTTCTGGCCAGGCAGTACCCTCGTTATATTACATGGCTCCTCCCTGGATCAATTGCTACTTCTTTGCTCAGCAGAGAGTTCCAAGTATGTGAGATTATACACCACCAGCTAAATTTCCTTCCAGCTGTTAAAAAATAAGTTTACGTCTTCCTCTTCGCAACCTCGGGACATTCTAAAGCACTTCACAGCCAATGAATTACATTTTAAGTGTCGTCACTGTTGTGAAGTAGGAATGTAACCATCAATCTGGTTGGTGCACATCAAGGTCCCAAAACAGCAATAAAATAAATATGCAACTAATCTGTTTTGTGTTGCTATTGATGGTGAGTACACTGGTAGGGATCCCTGCACTTTGTGGTAAACATTAAGGATCTTCTGCATGAATCTAAGAGAGCACATGCAACCTCAGTTTTATGTCTCATCTGGTAGTAGCATCTCTAACAAAGCAGCACTTCCACAATTCTGCTATTTTGCACCCAAAGTCACTCATAATGCTACCAAAGAAGGTCCGTGGTATTACTCATTGTGGTTTGGCTGTATAAGAAAGGATGACGAGTGTTTGAAAAGGAATAACGATAGGGAGTTAGCTACTTAGGGGAACAGAGCAGGGTTTTATTTTGGCACACTGTGCCAGGGTCACTGATCTCCTGGAACAGCTGGTAAGCATTTTAAGGTTGCCACTTAGAGTTCACAGTCCATATCAGTGCTACTGACTTAGGTAGAAAGAGGGATAAGTGTCGTTAAGTAGCACTTATGGAGCAAAGAAAGAAATTAGATAAAAAGGAACTTAAAGATAGTAATCTCTTGATTACATTAAATGCCATGCATCGGGGTATGGAAATAGGAGAATAGCAGAGATGGAAGATGGTGCAGGAGGGAGAATTTTAATTTCTTGAGCCTTGGGACCAGAGGAGATGAGATTTTCTGGCTGACAGTTGCTCTGAACACACTTACTTCCAGTTCCATTGAGTCTCAAATATCTTGCCTCACTGCTTGAGAAGACAACTGTGTAAACACAACTAATAATGAGTTCTAGTAACTTACGTGTTAAATTTGCAATAATTCCTTCCATAACTCTTGGTTTACAGAAATATAGTTTTCCCATTTTGTTACACTATCCAAATTAAAGAAAAAAAATTATGTGATCTCTATATATTGAGGCGTGTAGGAGATGAAGTGGAACCTTTGCTGAGCATTGGCAAATTAGAGTTAGAGTGAGAAGATCATAGCAGATAGTGAAAAGATTTCACAATGTGAGGTTGGGAAATTGGATGGGGTCAAAGGAAAGTATCTGGAAGATATTGGTATGTAAGATTTGTTGAAGCTTGCAAACTTTGGCACCTGAATGGATGAAATAAGTTTTTGTTAACTTGTTAGGTGATGTAAAGGGTGAAATGGAACTGTGGACCAGACAGGACGAAAGTGTTTGGTACACTTGCTTTTATTGGTCAGTGCATTGTTGAGTACAGAATTTGGGAGGTCATATTGTGGCTATACAGGACGTTGGTTAGGTCACTTTTGGAATACTGTATTCAATTCTGGTCTTCTTCCTATAGGAAAGATGTTGTTAAACTTGAAAGGGTTCAGAAAAGATTTATAAGAATGTTGCCAGGGTTGGAGGATTTGAGCCATAGGGAGAGGCTGGTACTATTTTCTCTGGAATGTCTGGTGACTTTATTGAGGTTTATAAAATCATGAGGGGCATGGACAGAGTGAATAGTCAAGCTCTTTACCCCAGGACAAGGGAGTCCAAAACTAGAGGGCATAGGTTTATGGTGAGAGGGGAAAGATTTAAAAGGCACCTAAAAGGCAGCTTTTTCACACAAATGGTGGTGTATGTATGGAATGCACAGCCAGAAGAAGTGGTGGAAGCTGGTACAATTACATTTCAAAGGCATCTGAATGGATATGTGAATAGGAAAGGTTGAGAGAGATATGGGCCAAACGGTATCAAAGGGGGGTAGATTAATTTAGGAAATTTGGTTGGCATGGATGAGTTGGACCGAAGGGTTTGTTTCCATGTTGCACATCTCTATGACTCTATGACAGCGTGGAGATAGAATGAATCAATGCTGCAAATGGAGATGTTATGCGTAGCATGTGATGTTGTGCATGAATATACGAGTGCATCAAGTGCAGTGGTTTGTGGAACATGAAATTTCATTGCAGGTAACAGCGATCATGGGCAAATCTGAAACATAAGAGGTTGAATTTCAGTTGAAGCTTGAGATATTTGCTGAGAAAAAAAGTGACTGTGAAAAACATTTTGGGAGACACCTGATTGCATGTGAGAAAAGAAACAAGAAACAATGAAGGTGATCAAGGTAAAAGAGACAATTGGTAGTCTTGGTGCCAAGAAGAACAGAACCTCTTCAAGAAGGATATTCCCAGATGAGAAATGGCAGCAAATTACAAAAATACATGTTGTATCGCCGAGTGAAATATCTAGCACAAATAAAGAGCAGCCAGTGGAGTTAGCACCAACAAAATAAAGAATCTAAATCCAAATCTAAATCTAAAATACACCCGCTGCAGAACTCATGTGATTAGGGCTTACAGGAACTCCCTGTAGAGCTAAACGTTTTAATCAGCAGCAGCAAAATGGGCTGTCATTCGTTCTAAAGATGTCCTTTCAAGTACAGCAAAAACTGTGAGGAATTGCAACTTTGGCAAGGGTGCTGCCATACTAAGAGATCTAAGCTTTCTATCTAGCATAAAATAATTGAGAGAGCTGCTTTTAATAAGTCAGAAACTTAGTAATAATATAGCAAAAAACAATAAAGGGTGAATTTTATTCAAAATTCTTGTGCATGCTATTTGAAGAAAATAATTTAATTTTTTGGCTTGGATAGTGAAAAACTTTTAATTTCTTGAGCCTTGGGACCAAGGGAGATGAGATTTTCTGGCTGACAGTTGCTCTGAACACACTTACTTACAGTTCCATTGAGTCTCAAATATCTTCCTCACTGCAACTGGAAAACTAACAAAAAGATTTCAATCTTGAAATATCCATTCAGTTAGGGTAGGATTTCATTAACAATTAATTTTAATTTGTTTAGCCCTATTTCTTATACTGGCAATTATACAAGTTGGGCTACCCATCCTATGTCTGGGAAATAAAGAAATGGAGGTTAAAAATAAGATCTAAAAATTAAGATAAAGAAAATGTTTTAATGAAGTCTTATGCCAAAGATATTTGCCCTATGAGCATGTGTACAAAATAAGGTAGATATTAAAGCTAGATAGAGGTAGATATTAAAGGTAGATATAAAACCAGACCATAATAATTTATTTGAAATGTTTCTTATTTCCATTAGATTTCATTCAATAATTCACTTGATTAATTTCTTTCACACAATTACATTAATTAACAATTATCTTCCCACAAATATGAAGCACAAATACTTCAATTCACACAAAAGTTTATCCACAAAAAGATCATTTGAGAAAAAGGTATTTTATTTATTTTACTTGTTTCTATCTAGTTTAACTATTCATACAAATCATTTCCTACATCCTCGGTAGCATTCTCAAAATCCACCACATCAAAATTTATATCTGCACATATTTCTTTGGTAGGAAATTTGTAGGTGGTATGTTCTCATGTGTTTGCTCTTTGTTCATCTAAATGGCAGAAGTCACAGGTGTGGAGGGTGCGATCGAAAGAGACTTGGTCACTTGCTGCAGTTCATTTGTAGATGGTACACACCGCTGCTAATGTGCACTGGTGGTAGAGGAAGTGAATGTTTATGATAGTGGCTAAAAACTGCTTTGATGTAGTGATTGGAGCTGCACTCTTTCGGATAACTAGAAAGTATTCTATCACATTCCTGATTTGTGATATGTGGATAGAGGACATGTTATGGGGAATTAGGAAATGAGTTAATTACTGCAGAAATCCCAGCCTCAGACTTGCTCTTCCAGTTACAGCAATTAAATAGTTGGTCAAGTTAAGCTTATGGTCAATGGTTGTGCCTGGAATATCGATGGTGGGGAATTCAGCAATGGTACTGGTATTGAATATCAAGGGGAGAAAATGGGATTTTCTCTTGTTAGCGATGACCATTTTCTGGCAGTTGCATGACACTTGTTACATATCAGGCTAAGCCTGAATGTTGTCCAGTTCTAGCTTCATTTGGGCCTTTGCTGCTTCATCATCTAAAAGTTGCAAATAATATAGGGAATCTAATCTAAATCTAAATATGGAATGCTGTGAAAGTATTGACAAACATCCCACTTCTGATATTATAACTGTGAAAAGATTATTAATGAAATAGCTGAAAAATGTAAAAATGAGTGGACCAAAGGTTAAACCTTGAGATGTAAGATAATTGACCTCAACAATTACAGCAATTTTCTTTGTGCAAGATACGATTCCAACCAGTATTGAATTTTCCTCAATTTGTCTTGGCTATTTTTTCTAGGGGTCTTGATTCCATAATTGTTCAAATGCCTTGGTGTTAAGAATAATTACTCTCACCTCATCTTCATAATTTGCATTTTTGTCCATACATGGTCCACTTTCACAATGAGATCTGGTTGGCTGGCCAAGGCAGAACTCAACCTGAGCATTGATGTGTAGGTTGTTGCTGAGTACTATTTATTGTGCAGTAAATTGAACAGGTGCTGATGGGTCACACTGGATTTGTCTTGTCTTTTGTGGGCATGATATAGCTTGTCAATTTTCCATGTTGTTGGGTAAATGCATGTGTTGTAGCTGTGCTAGAACACCTTAAAAATAGGCACAGTTAATTCTAGAAGTCAAGTCTTCAGTAAGAGAACTGATATGTTAGCAGAATGCATAGATTTTTGCTGTATCCATTTAGGGGTGAATATTGGTGAGGACTCATTTTCTCTTCTGCACATGGGATATTTTATATCCAAAGGAATGGCCAAATGAGTTTAACAACTCATCCAACAGATCAAACATCCAAAGGTCAGACTCCCTTGGTACTGAACACTCAATTTAGATTATGCATTATCTATCTGGAGAACGACTTAAATTTCTAACTTAGAGATCAGGGAGACGCCACTAAGCCAAGACAGACACCTAATACTGATGATGGGCTTAAGTTGCAAAGGCATTTTCTGCTTATTTAACTGCAATACCTAATTATTTTTCATCTGTGCTTGACAACAGTATTTGTGCTACCTAGTCCCACATTTATTTCCATGTTGTTAAACATATCGGTGTTATGACCAGGAAAGGAGGGGTGGAATGGCTTCCTATCTTTTTCTTCTCATTTGGTTTTAATAGATGTACTGAACTTCTGAAGAAAACAAATTTGCCAATGCGTGTTTATAATTGACTGTTTACATGGTAGTTGTGAAGATTCGACCAGTTTTTTTTTTCATTTTTAAGTGCAAGGTCAGGTTTTTGTTTTGAAGCCAACCTGGAAAAAAAATTAAAAGGTTAATACAGGCCCCAAAAATGCAAAAGCAAATCCACACACACGAACGCATATTCGAAGTAGAGATCAGTATATTTAGCCAAATGCAAAGTCGTGAACAAAATAAAAGAAATAATTCACAGTTTATAGCTGGCAGTCTGATCTGGCTGCAGATTTCACAGGCTTTTGTTTTTCAACCTTTTATTATATTCGTTCATTGATTATTGGTGTTGCTATTAAGGGAGCTATTAAGAGTTAACCAAATTGCCGTAGGTCTGGAGTCATATGTAGTTTAAATCAAGAACATATGATAGATATCCTTGTCTAAAACACATAAATGTACCAGATTTTTAAAAAGATAATCAACAATAGTCACATGGTTACCATTAGTCAGCTTTTAATTCCAATCTTTATTGATTTCAAATTTCACCATCTGCCACAGTAGGACTCAAATCCATGTTACTACCATGACATTGCCTTTCTCCCTTTGAGATGATGTCCTAAAATATACTGGAATGTCTCTTTTTCTTCTGGAAAATTGTTGTAGAAATTGAACGGCTTTACCTGTGGAACTTTGTCTGCTTGCAGGGATGTAAACATGGTTCAAAACTCAGCAAACAAGGCTCAAAGCTTAGCTTTTAAATTGGAGAGAGAGAGAGAGAGAGAGCTCAGCAGCTTGTATCACTGTTCAAATTCAAATCCAAGCATATTATCAAAGGTTGTATCATTTGACCTCTCTCTGTGTTAGTTATATAATCCGAATGAAGAAAGGGAATGGATTAGGCTATCCTTACCTTTAGCCATTGTCATAAAACTCAGGTAATGAATTATTAATATACAGGCAATTAGCTCATTATTCTATCTTGATGAACTAGGATGAAAAGCTATCAAACCTTTTGTGGTTATTATTGTTCACATAGGATCCTGGAGACAATACGTCTGATGCTGCAATCAGTTTTGGCCATCTAGATATTGGTAATTTGCAATTTCAACTGAAAAGTTCAGTATGTGAAAACAACTGGTGAGATAACAAATTAATATAAGAAACAAGCACTTCTGTAGAGCAATAGGACACAGACATTTAAAGATCAAGACATAATTTGCATGATTAGGTTCACCCTTTCAATTTTTAATTCATACAAACACATTTTTATTACTTGTACTTATATAAAACACTTTTGTTTCAATCACGAAGGAAATAAAATTATGAAGCTTCTACATCAGTTGTTACATTATTTTTCATTTTTCAATGATCTCTTACTTATGTAATACTGAGATCAATAGGAATATTGACATTACTGCATAATTTTAAAAGATAACAGCTTGAATTATCACAAACAAACAATGTTCGCACATGCTGACAATTACCTCATCATATTTAATTCTGTTCTAACAAACAACACCTGTGTATGGCACCAATTACCTCATTGTACTTTTAGTTCATCTAAAAATACTGCACTTTCAGATATAATTTGTTCTGAGATTATTAGACTCAGCATTCAATGACACGGGACCATCAGAGCCAAGAAGCTCAAGGATCAATGGAAATTCATCCTTAGGTTTCAACAGCATACTTGGTGTGAGCTGTTGCCGCTGATCATGTTTCCACAAGAGGTTTACTCAAATGTAGAGATGAAATGTCAAATCTTTACAATGGCGTAATGGGTAGGCCTGTGTAAGTGATTTGGAAAAATATGCTTGGTTCAATTTCTGTACATCTGTAATGTGGAAGGTTATACTTCCATCAGATCAGTAAATAAGGAATTTATTAACAATTTTTATATCACCTCTTAAAACAAAGATTACAACATATAAAACATTGTTTATGCTTTTAGTAATTCAATTGAAATCAAATGAGTCTGAAAGACTGTTAACTATTTAATTGAACACTATGTTATGTTCAAGAGCAGTCTGTTTCATCACATCTCAAGTTCCCCAATACCATCTTTGCCTTTATTTATAATTACTTAATTGAGAATAAAATAAATAAATGTATTTTAAAAAGTGCTATATAATTCAATGAGACAGAGCCTAACTTCAAATAGAAAAGCTATGAGACAGGTTCTAAGAGATAAGATTTACTTTGAGCATTTACAAAGGTACTACAGCATAATGGCTAAAATACTATAATTCTGATGGACTGAATAGTACTTTCCTGTCCCTGATGTACTTTCACGTTCTGGGGTTACTATGTTGAAAATGAAAAGTTATTACCTATCTCACCATACACTTGGATATGATTCAGAAGTACTGTATGTCATTATCACAAAAACACAATCATTCCACAGTAGCCAAAAACCAGCCTCTGTCAGAGGAGGACAAGCTTCACTCTTTATACACTTCAAGTTCCCTATTGGATGCTTTTGACTTTTCTCGATGTGTTGATTCTGTGATATCTTGCCAGAAGGCTGAAAGGTTTTGATTTAACAGGAAGGAGATCTCATCAATTGCTTCTGGGAAAGAATTATGATAGGTCATGAATGAAAAATGGTAAAATGGGAGCAAACAACATAGCAAATGAAACTATGGCTGGGATTTTCCCATTTGATGTTTTAAATTTCCAAATTTGTGGCAAGCAACTTTCTTGCTGTTATATCTGCCATGGACCAGGGTGAATCATCTTATCTTATCATTTATGCAAGTGCGGTGTGGGCACATTACTTGGTGAGAGGAACAGAAATACTCACCACATCTGGGACCTTCCAGATTCTTGTGCCACATTTACACTAACATCCAATTTTTCTGTTGCACTCAAAATGTGCCACACTTACACTTACAAGATGGTATTTAAAAGTGAGGATATAGGAGAAAGTGAGGACTGCAGATGCTGGAGATCAGAGTCGAGAGTGTGGTGCTGGAAAAGCACAGCAGGTCAGACAACATCCGAGGAGTAGGAGAATCAATGTTTCGGGCATAAGCCCTTCATAAGAAATGAGGCTTGTGGGCCGGGGGGCTGAGAGATAAAGGGAGGGGGGTTGGGATTGGGGGGAAGGTAGCTGAGAATGTGACAGATAGGTGAAGGTCAGGGAGAAGGTGATAGGTCGGAGAGGAGGGTGAAGTGGATAGTTGGGAAAGGTGATGAAAAGGCTATGAGTGTGGTGCCGAGTTGGAGGCTTGGGACTGGGGAAATGAGGAAACTGGTGAAATCTACATTGATCCCCTATGGTTGCAGGGTCCCAAGGAAAACATGAAGCATTCCTCGTCCAGACATCGGATGGTTAGGATTTGGTGACGGAGGAGGCCCAGGACAAGCATGTCCTTGGTGGAGTGGGAGGGGGAATTGAAGTGTTCAGCTACGGGCCGGTGAAGTTGGTTGGTGTGGGTGTCCCAGAGATGTTCTCTGAAGTGATCCATAAGTAGGCATCCTGTCTCCCTGATGTAGGGGAGACCACATTGGGTGCAACGGATACAGTAGGTGACATTGGTGGATGTACAGGTAAATTTCTGTTGGATCCTTTGGGGCCTTGGACGGAGGTAAGGGGAGTAGTGTGGGTGTGGGTTTTGCACTTCCTGTGGCAAGGGGAGGTGCCGGGAATGGGGTGTGGGCTGGTGCAGGTTGTGAATCTGATGAGGGAGTTGCGGAGCAAATGGTCTCCTCGGAATGCTGATAGGGGTGGGGAGGAAAAAATATATCTGGTGGTGGGGTCGGTTTGTAGGTGTGATGTATATGGAGATTCGTAGGGTGGAAGGTGAGGACCAGGTGAGCTCTGACCTTGTTGCATTCAGAGGGGTGCGGTTCAAGGTGGAGGTGTGGGAAGTGGAGGAGATGTGCTGGCAGACATCGTTGACGATGTGGGAAGTGAAATTGCGATCTTGGAGCAGGAGACTATCTAGGATTTTCTAAGGTAAAATTGGTCATCCTGGAAACAGATGTGGCAGAGGCAAAGGAATTGGGAATGAGGGATAGTGTTTTTTACAGGGGGTAGGTTGGGAGGAGGTGTAATGTAGGTAGCTACAGGAGTCAGTAGGCTTGTAGTAGATGTCTGTGTTTAGTCGGTCACTGGAGATGGAGATGGAGAGGTCCAGGAAGGGGAGGGAGGTGGCTGGGATGGTCTAGGTGAATTTGAGGTCAGGGTGGAAAGTGTTAGTGAAGCTGATGAACTGTTCAACCTCCTCGTGGGAGCATGAGGTAACGTCAATACAGTCACCAATGTAGTGGAGGAACAGGTGGGGCATGGTGCTGGTGTAACTGCGGAAGATAGACTGTTCCATGTACTTGATAAAGAGGCAGGCATAGCTGAGTTCCATGCGGGTGCCCATGACTACCCCTTTGGTTTGGAGGAAGTGGGAGAATTGAAAGGAGAAGTTGTTAAGGGTGAGGACCAGTTCAGCCAGGCGGATGAGGGTGTCGGTGGAAGGGTACTGGTTGAGATGGCGTGAGAGAAAGAAAAGGGGGGGGGGGGGATTGGAGGCCTTCATTGTGGTGGAAGGATGTGTACAGGGACTGGATGTACATGGTGAAGATGTGGCATTGGGGGCTGGGCAAATGAAAATCCTGGAGGAGGTGACAGGCATGGGTGGTGTCCCGAACATAGGTGGTGAGTTCCTGGACTATGGGGCAGGACGGTGTCAAGGTAGGCAGAGATGAGTTCAATGGGACAGGAGCAGGCTGAGACAATGGGTTGACGGGGAAGTAAGGTTTGCGAATCTTCGGTAGGAGATAGAATCAGGCAGTGTGGGGGTCACGGACAATGAAGTTGAAAGCTGTGAATGAAAGATCCCCAGAAATGATGAGGTTGTGGATGGTCTGGGCGAAGATGGTTTGGTGAAGGGAGGTGAGGTAATGGTTGAGGGGACAATTGGAGGAGGCGTCTATGAGTTGGCACCTTGCTTCAGCAGTGTAGAGGTCAGTGTGCCAAACTACCACTGCTCTCCCCCCTTGTCTGTGGATTTGATGGTGAGGTTGGGGTTGGAGCAGAGGGAGTGGAGAGCTACGCATTTGAGGGCGGGAGGTTGGAGTGGGTGAGAGGGGTGGACCAGTTGAGGCAGTCAATGTCATGGTAGCAGTTAGAAATGAAGAGGTCAAGGGTGGGTAACAGGCCAGCATGAGGTGCCCAGAGGGATGGGGTGTGTTGGAGATGAGAGAAGGGGTCCTTGGAGGGTGGTGGGATGTCTTGATTGAAAAAAGAGGGTCTGGAGATGGTGGAAGAAATGTTCAAGGTTGCGATGCATGTCGAACTCATTGATTTGAGAGTGTAGCGGGATGAAGGTGAGGACTAAATCTTCATCCTCAGTGAGGGGGAGATCTGGGGGAATAGTAAAGACATGGCAGGGCTGGGAGCTAGGATCTGGAGTGGGGCTGGAGCTGGGTGTAAAGGCAGAGACAGTCACTTGAGTGGGCATGATTAGAGGGTCAGGAGTGACGTCACCAATAGAAGTGCACTCACAATGGGGGCAGAAGTGGGGCATACAGCAGTGTCCATGGGGAGGAAGTGACATCGGCAAAATAAGTCCAGGCAATGCACTTTGTTTAACATGAACAAGATTGTGAAGGACAATAGATTCCTGGTGCGTTCTCTATGGCAATACTTTAAACAGTCAGAATTGACTTAACAATGAATCAGTACCTTTTTCTCATGCAGGATAAATTGTTGCTTCATTTGAAATTGACATTCTTGCATCTGTCCTGACAGAATGTTTGCTTTTCAATAATGTTCAAGTTCTGCACCACCAAAGACCAATGATTGATATTTGTCTCTCCTTCTATTAATGTTCAGTATTTCTAGCATTCTCTGTTTGCTGTTTCAGAGTTAACAGGTACAATTAGCTAAGCACCGCACAAAACTTTAGATGTGAAATTTCCATACAATAACCAAGTGGCTTCATACCGTAATTACTATAGGCTGAAACTTACAGTGTTTTGGTTAAGTGCCAATTGAGTCAAATGTTTTGAAAGGCACATTATTTTCTCACCATGATATATTAAATTTACGTCATTAACTACTTACCTCACTGCTATATTGGTACTCTAATCTGATTCTATTCCCATTTTACCTCACGCAATTCCCAGAACAACGTGCTACTCTAAAATTGATGGCATCCCTGGTACTGGCACCACCTTTAAAAGCCTGTTGTGCACCCGGGCATGTACTGTCACTGGTCCTGCCGTTCATGATTCCTAACATTTGATCTGGGCTTGGTGGACAGAGAAATATAGGTACCCTGCTTTGTAGGCAAGGATCTGGAAGTCCTGCTGGATGGGACAATGAAAATGCAGGGAATCCTCTTCCTTCAAGGCCAACAGGAGAGATCACAACACCAGACCATGCCAATGTGGTCCAAGGTTGACACCCAGTCAATGCAGTCTAAGCCAGTGTTGGAATGCAGAGCAAAGGAGAAAGAAGGTCAATCTCACCACAGCCCATGTCATTTAGGCCTCTATAAAATCCTGCCATATATGTCTTTTTTTAATGTGCGCATTAATTCAGTTAAAACAAGGTTATGTCTTAATCTGCACAGTTAAGCAATCCAACTAATCACCATTGAAAAAAATGCTTGTTACAATACCACAATAATGTATAATTACCTGACTTTATTTGTGGGGGGTTCTCAGCATTAAGAACAGGAAGATTGAGAAATTATTCAATGTCAAAGGAAAATGAACTAATTCCTGAGCTACCAATTGGTATAGAATACATTGCTAGAAGGTGCTCTTGGAGCCTATTTCTTTGACCTTTTACTTGATGATTTTTAAAGTATTGCTTTGAAATTGAGCCATACCTTTTGATTTGATTTTACAAAAAAATTGTTTCACATGCTATTTCCTGCATTTAATGTATTTAATGCTCATTCCATTTTGGAATTAGCTTGTTGTCAGAACCATTTAATGCAATCGTATAACAATCCTCATTTTGTTTGTGCTACGTTGTAGTTCCATCATGGGAATATTAATTGCACCAAAATTGTTCAACACATATTTACAACTCTACTTAATATTCTCCATTCCAACACTAATGAATTTTCATTTTGCTGATTAACACTTTGATGGCCCAAGGTTATATAGACACCATGTAAAGTACAAGCATTTGTTTCATAAAGACCAACATAGTATTTGTAGTACTTAATCTGCCTATCATGTATCAGAAGTTGCCATTTTCTCAATGACAATTTTACTAAAACAATGGAAATAGCTGTAAATTGGCTGCTTAGTAAATCCAGACAACCTTTGATTAGGCAATAATTAGGGATAACGTTCAGCCTTTAATTCTGCAGTAATTAAAAATCTGCAACCTTGACAATTGTTTACAGCTAAGACTCTATGCAGATTTCCAATTCAGCCAGACTAAACTAAAAAAATTTAGGAATAACTTCTAGAAATGAATTCAGGAGATTCCAAAATCTGGTTAAAACCTTATAACACAGAAGCAGGCTATTCGGCTATTGAGCAAATGCTAGGTCAACTGAAAGCATTTAATTTCAATTTAATCCCTCATCTGACCATTTTCTATATAACCCTGCATATTAGCCTTTTTTTTATCTCTACACATCAGTTATCTTCAAGTGAGTGTCTAATTGCCTTTTGGAAGTTCCAATAAAATCTGATTTCATCATACTTTCAGGTAGTGTGTTATAAATCATAACAACCTTCTGTGTAGAAAAGACTCCTTCATTTCCCCTCTATCTTCTTGCCACTTATTTTAAATCCATGACTTTTGATTTCAAACAGACTTGCCAGAGGAAGTAGCTTCTCTTTGAATGGGATCTCTTATAATTCTGAATATTTCTACAAGATTGCCCTTAACCTTCCCTGCGTAAGGAGCATGATCCCAGATTCTTTAATTTCTGTGTGTGTGTGAGACTTAGTTCATTAAAACCCCTTGTCTCACTCCAAAGATTTTATATATTTCTTCAAATGTGGCATAAAGAATTGTACAAATTATACAATTGAGGCCTAACCAGAAATTTGTAAAGGTTTAGCATGACTTTATTTTTGCATTTAATGTCCTGAATTAAATATTTCAGACAACTTAATGGATACATCATGCATCTGCTCATTCTCCCTGTCTCCCTCAAAAGTAAAAGCTGTGTCAGCCAAATTCATATCACAGTAGACCTACTATTCTTTCATTGTAGGAAGAAAAGAGCCCACATCAGAGCAGAAAGAGTGAAAACAAGTGGTGTGCTGCCTCGCTTTTGGCTCATTACTATTTACAAGGGGACAATGCCGACACTGACCAGCCCTGAGCAGGCCCTATGCTCATATTAGAGGCTGCCCTTGATTTACTAAGCCAGAAACCTCTGAAAAAATGCTATCGCTTTGATTTGACTGAAGTCTTCTGACAACTATGTGAATATCTTGGCTTTGTGTCTGCACTAAATAGCATGGCATAACAAACGTAATGTAAGCCAATGGTGTGAGCAGTCAGGTAGGTGAATGAGTAAGGTCTATCATACCAGTCAAAGATTCAAAGCCTGATCCAGTCCTTGAGCACAAAGTGTTCTTGCTACAATATTGCAATGAGCGACTGGTGCAGTCCTACATGCAGTATGGAAGTACGGAGCATCCTGTAAATGCATTGGAAATTTGCCCTAATGGTTGGATGCCATTATCCATGGACAAAGATATGTGTGTGGCGAGTGCCAATCAGTACACGTTGAGACGTTTGTGCCTACTTTCCAACATTTGATCATTTGGAGCAAGTAGCAAGTTGAATGCCCACTCCAGTTTCTTTGTTGAGATTTACCGACATCTAGTTTGTTTGGTAGTTTGGTAAGATTAGTGAGGTAAGTTCGGTATTAATGAGGCATTTGACAAATGTTAGTCTCCACTAATTGGCATCATGCTACTGCTTTCCAAGAATTTCTCCACACCTTTGTGAAAAGTATAAAAGATGGGGTAAGATGCTCTTGATCACGAGACTTCAATGTCCTCCAAAGCTGTGCTGCACACCTTCATAGACCTTGTGCTGTCCCTTTTACCATACTTGTCTCCACTTCTACAAATGCCTGTGTTTCCCTCCCTCAGTCTTGATTCACCCACTCCTTCTGGCAATGAATCCCCCCATGTCCCTACAGGCCTTCCATGCACCTTCCTGAAAGAATGATGGAAGGACTCCCAGGACTGTATTCACTCCAGATCTCTGACTAACTTCACTGAACAGCCCCTAGACAAGAATGACCAGATGCCTAACCACTGTCATTGCAGCTGATGATACATAATGCCTCGACTGATTATGCAGGCTGTACAGTATGGACCACTGCACATGCCTCAAGCTGTGCTGGCACAGATCACTGGATCATGAGCATCCCAAGTTGATGACTGACTGTGGTCTATATGCAGGCTATGCCTTAACAGCTGCCCCGATTGGCAGCACAACAACAACCACCACCCTCCCCGCCCCACCCCTTCACCTCCCCCAGCCAGGTGATGGGAAAGCTTGTACCCACTTTCTAACATGGCCTTTTGATTAAGAACATGCAGTACGTTTGTGCTGAGGCAGCTGGCACATGTTTTAGGTGTTAGATTGATTCTTGTTGTATTGTCAAGATGCTCCCTATCCCCAGACAGATTCCCACAGCAAACCAACCTGCCCTTGTCTACAATAAAGAGCAATTCAGTACAACAATATTAATCTCCTCTGGGTCTGGTTGAAGTGCAAAGCACTAACAGGCATGTTGTTAATAGCATGGAAAGACATGGATGCTGCAAGGATGCATTACAGAAAAGCGTTAACTAAGCGAGCCCAAAGAGAGCAAGCAAGCAGCCCTGAGATGCATGCAGCCTATCCCAATCTGTGATCTGGGTGCTTGTCCTAGCGACAGCTTTTCAATGCTATTTTCTGGTGCACCTCCAACATGATTTATGCTTCCTAAGTGTATCAGTGATGGCCAAGATTGGCACAGGCCAATGCCTAGGATGTCCTGGTTTCCATACTGAGTTTCTTGATGTCTAGCTTGTTTGACAAGTTTAGTAAGACTGGAAGTTGATTATTAATGAGGTGAGTTGGGTTGTCAACAATATGTTCAATTAATTATAATTCCACTTAATTGACAGCTAACTAAATAAAAAAGAGGCTTATGGCACTGTGGGCTCAATACAGTAGGGTGAATACATATGATCATAAATAAACACATGGTCATAAATAAATTGCTGCATTCCATTTCAACACTCAAACACTCTAACAGCAAATAATGTGAGGCTCCTTGAAAAAGAAACAAGTTTGCTGCTTTGAGGTTGCTTCAGTTGGGGTGCAATATCAGGCTGTTAAGAAATCACATTTGAAAAGTTTGAAGGAAATGATCCTGAGAAAATTATGGAGAATGTTTTTATTGCTTGGTGAAGCAGGCATTCTCATCCATTCTTAACTAGAGGAATATAAACACAAAATTAGGAAGGAAAGATAGTGCATGAGAAAGAAATGCAGATAGAATGACGAAAATCCCAAATCCTATTTTATAAATGTATAAAATGCATATGAATAACTAGGGAAAGAATAGATGTGATTGATGTGTGGACCCAAAAGATGTGGGCATAGTTGTCAATGTCAGTCAGTCATCAATACTTTGTGACAGTCTTCACATTGGAAATGAATAATGCAGACATCAGAGTGAAGGACTATGAAATATTAGAAGAAATTAACACAGAGAGGGGAAGTACTGGTGGATTTAGCAAACTTAAAAATGGATAAATCTCAGACCCAATGAGACATATCCCAGGCTACTGAGGGAGACAAGGGAGGAGTTACCTGGAGCTCGGGCAACAATTTTCAAATTGTCCCTGGCCACAGGTGAGGACTGCTATGTTATTCCATTATTTAAAAAGAGAAGGAATAGACCAAGAAATCACAGGCCAGTCAGTCTAATCCTGGTGATGGTAAAGTTATTAGAAAGAATTCTGAGGGACAGAATGTGTGCTTTGGAGAGACAGGGAGTAATCAGAAATAGTCAGCGTGGGGTTATTAAAGGGACATTGAGTTTGACAAATTTGTTTTTTTTGAGGAGGTAACTAGGAGTGTTGATGAGGTTAATGCATTTAGTGTGATCAACATGGACTTTAGAAAGGCTTTTGACAGATTTGTCAATAAAGTAAGAGCCTAGGGGATCCAAGGCAAAGTGGCACATTGGATCCTACAATTGACTGAGAGGCAGGAAACAGAGGGTGACTGTAGAAGGATGTTTCTGTGATCTGAAGTCTATTGCCAGTGGAGTTCTACAAGGATCAATTTGTTTCCAATGATTTGGATTTAAATGTAGGGGGGTGTTCAAGATGTTTGAGATTGACATGAACATTAGTAGGTGAAAGTGAGGACTACAGATGCTGGAGATCAGAGTCAAGAGTGGGGTGTTGGAAAAGCACAGCATGTCAGGCAGCATCCAAGGAGTAGGAGATTTGAAGTTTCCACCAAAAGTCCTTCATCAGGATTCCTGATGAACATTAGTAGGCTGATTAATAGTGATGAGATAGATATAAGGTGCAGGAAGATATCAATAGACTGGTCAGATGGCCAGAGCAGTGGCAAATTGAATACAAACTTGAAAGGTTTGAGGTAATACATTTAGAAAGGATTAACAAGGCAAAGAATGACAATATGAACAACAGGACTTTGGAAAGTACTGAAAATCTGAGAGACTTTTGTGTGCATATCCTAAGATAGCTGAAGACAGTAGGCCAGGTAAATAAGATAGTCAAGTAGGCATATGTGATACTTCCTTTTATTAGCCTAAGTACAGAATACAAAATCAAGAAGGTTATGCTGAAACGGTATAAAATGCTGGTTAGGCCACAACTAGGGTGCTGCGTGAAGTTCTGGTCACCACATTATTGGAAGAATGTGATTATAATAGTATAAAGAAAATCTAGCAGGATGGTGCCTGGGCTGAAGGCTCTGAGATGAGGAAAGATTAGATATACTGGCAATGTTTTACTCTTGGGAGTGAAGGTTGAGAGAGACCTGATAGACCTGTACAAGGTGATGAAGGGCAAATGTAGGATGGATAAGGTGGCACTTTTGTCTTTAGTAGTGGGGTCAATAACAAGGGATAGAATCTGAGGTAATCTTCTTCGCTGTCAACTATACCTCCAATCTTGGTTTCATCTGCAAACTTACTAACCATACCTCTTATGCTCACATCCAAATCGTTTATATAAATGATGAAAGGTAGTGGACCCAGCACTGGTCCTTGTGGCACTCTACTGGTCACAGGCCTCCAGTCTGAAAAACAACCCTCTACCACCACTCTTTGTCTTCTACCTTTGAGCTAGTTCTATATCCAAAAGGCTAGTTCTTCCTGTATTCCATGAGATCTAACATTCCTAACTAGTCTTACTGAAGTCCATATAGATCACATCTACCACTCTGCCCTCATCAATCCTCTTTGTTATTTCTTCAAAAAACTCAATCAAGTTTCTAAGACATGATTTCACACGCACAAAGCCATGTTGACTATCCCTAATCAGTCTCTGCCTTTCCAAATACAGGATTCCCTCCAATAATTTGCCCACCACCGACGTCAAGCTCACTGGTCTATAGTTCCTTGGCTTGTCGTTACCACCTTCCTTAAACAGTGGCACCACGTTAGTCAACCTCCAGTCTTCCGGCATGTCACCTGTGACTATCGATGATACAAATATCTCAGTAAAAGGCCCAGCAATCACTGCACTAGCTTCCCACAGAGTTCTAGGGCACACCTGATCTAGTCCTGAGGATTTATCCAATTTCATGCATTTCAAGACATCCAACACTTCGCCCTCTGTAATATGGACATTTTTCAAGATGTCACCATCTATTTCCTTACATTCCATGTCCTTTTCCACAGTAAATACTGATGCAAAATACTTATTTAGAATCTGCCCCATCTCCTGCGGCTCCACATAAAGGCCACCCTGTTGATCTTTGAGGGGCCCTATTCTCTCCCTAGTTACCCTTTTGTCCTTAATGTACTTGTATTCTCTTTAACTCTATTTGGCAAAGCTATCTCATGTCCCCCTCTTCCCCTATCTCAAGCCCTCCTGATTTCATTCTTAAGTATACTCCTACTGCCTTTATACTCTTCTAAGGATTCACTTGATCTGTCCTATTGATAACTATATCCATGCTTATAGCCAGAATGACGCTATGCTTTTGAGTTTTTGTCATAAAATGTTTTGCCTCTTCCCTGTTGCTCTTTCCTTGAATGATTCATTAAGGTAAATTTTTTACTGCCTGACCCAAAAGCCCATTCCTTTGCCTAACATCCATTTTTCCCATTCATTTTTGTTTCACATTCATATGATGTTCTCATCAAATACTCCAAGCATGGAGCTGGGAAATATATTATGGCTATTGGAGGTTTTGTGAGCATCAATTAATGTGTGTTATGAGGAAGGAACACTGGACCCAAAACATTAACTCTGATTTCTCCCCACAGATACTACCACATCCGCTGAGCTTTCCCAGCAATTTGTTTTGGTTCTGATTTACAGAATCCACAGTTCTTTTGGTTTTTAATTGATATGTGTATGTATTTTTTTAAGAACATTCAGTTCTGTACACCTTCCCTACCTCAATATAGGAATTTGTAGTATTTTCTATGTTTCTTAACAATTTCAATGGTAACGAACTACAAAATAAGTTATCAGCCTGGATTTTGGCTCTGGTGCTCAGACTGGTGTTTACCAAACTAAGTACAATGTTTGCTTTTAATACTGTATCACAGTATTGTCTGACTATTGATATGAGAACTATATTCTCTCTCAGATCTCAGCCTAACTGGCCCTGAGGTGCTGTTTCACTGATATGTTGTGTTTGTCCGTTTTGACATGTTGTGGGGCTTTGATCTTCTGGTAGCTTGTTTTTTTAATGCTTGCAGAATGGATGAGAATGCTTGCTTCATCTACCAATAAAAACATTCTCCATGATTTTGTCAGGATAATTTCCTTCAAACATTTCAAATGTGATTTTTTAACAGCCTGATATTGCACCCCAACTGAAGCAACCTCAAAGCAGCAACCTTGTTTCTTTTTTGACGAGCCTCACATTATTTGCTGTTAAAGTGTTTGCGTATTGAATTGGAATGTAACATATTTATTTATGAGCACGTGTTTCACACTGATGCATCAATACAAAAGTATGATCTAATTGTGTTTTTAAATTTTCAAATGAATACAACTGCTGCATGGATAAATCCATAAACTTGATGTTTTGATTTACTGGAAGTACATCTTAAAACATTCAGCCAATTACAACAAGAGCAATGACTGTGGATAGTTTTACTTGAGTGATGTATTAGTCCACACAGAAGAATAATTTGGAACAATGGGCTGTATTTTACAAGGAATGGCAATCTCACCCAGATTTATATGTAACAAAAGAGCTCCGCATTTCTGATACAAGATTCTGATCAGAATTCCTTCAGAAATGCAGAACCAGACTTCTATGCTAACAGGTCTTTTTCAGCATAGAAAGTTAAAGGTCACAAAGGACACTTTAACCATTGCTATAAAGTGGTAAGTACAGTATATAAGGTAAGTATGATGTTAGGGTTCCATTAATAGAGTGACCATAACTGCACACAGCAATTCAGGTGCTACCTCACTAACATGGTTGTACAGCTGTAACAAAACTTACCGATTATTAAACTACAACTCCCAAGCAATCAAGGTCAAAATTCCATTTGCCTTCCTAATTACTTGCTGCACCAAATGCTAGCCTATTGTGTTTCATGTCCAAACCACACAGATCCCTTTGTGCTGCATTTTTTAGAGTCATAGTCTGCCTTTTAATTCTTTCTACCGAAGAACATGACCTCACACTTTCTACATTTAATTCCATCTGTCAAGTTTTTGCCCACTTACTCAACCTATCTATATCCTTTTGCAGATTTCTTATTCCTCATCAACTATTCCTTGCCCTCCCAACTATTTTTGTGTGATCAACAAATCGGGATACATTATTCCCTAGTCCCTCTTCCAAACTACTAACACAGATAGCAAATAATTGCGGACTCAGGGACTGATCTTTATGACACTCCACTAGTTCCGTCTGTCCAACCTAGAAAAACACCTATTAATTTGACTCTCTGTTTTCCATGTGTTAACCAATCCACAAGCCAGGCTAATGCATTAATATTAGAATCATGAGCTCTTATCTTGTGCAGTAATCTTTTATTATTCATGTAATTCTGTGACTAGCATACTGCTTCTGCTATTTAACATGCACTGAGTTTGTATTGTAACTTTACTAGTGTAGCTTCACTAGTTTAGCACCTCATTTTTAGATATGCCTGGTGTTGTTTCTGACATAACCCTTCTACATTCATCATTGAACAGTTACTTGGCTTGATGGCAGTGGTAAAGTGGGGGATATCCCAGACCATGAGGTTACAGATTGTGACAGAATACAATTCTGCTGCTGCTGATAGCTTCCAGTGCCGCATGAACGCCTAGCTTGGAACTGCTAGTTCAGCTTTGATTCTACTCCACATAACACAAAAAGACATGAAAGGACAGAGAGATGTTTCTACCAATATAGTCATAGACAGAGACCTCTGCAACAAACAAATTTATAAAAATTGGTTTTCCCCAGTGTTTGTTCTCTCAGCAGTTGCTTCAACCTAATTTGGCAGTTAAATCCTTTAGGACTAGACCAATTCAGTCAGTATTGATGCTACTGTGTCACACTTGGTCATGGACATGTTGGAAGTATGTTCTGTTACATTTCTACTTTCATTGCTTTTTCCAGTGATATTCAATCTGGTGAAGTACAGACTCATCAGCAGGTAGCCTGGTGCGTTGCTATGAAACTTCATGTTAAATCAAAATTGAGGAAGCCCAGGGCTAATCTTCCATAATTGTATATCACTGTACAACCACTTATAGTAAGTCTATTCTGCATTTAGGACAGAACATACCTAGGGATACTGATGGAATAATTTGGGACATTGTCTGATAGGGAAGTCAGTTGCTGCTTGATAGGCTGTGAGACAGCTCTGATAGAAATCACCTAAAGTTAGAGTGTCGAACTTTGCAGGATTAGAGTGTGCCTTTGTAATGTCCAGTCCCTAGGGTAACATCATGTGCTCCATCTGGTTTTGTTCTTCTTGTAACTTTTTGCAGTACATCACTGTTTATGTGACACAATGCTCACATAACCAAAACCATTGCTTGTAGGTGTTGCTGCACATTTGGGAATATTTACAACTTATCCACAGAAAAGACAATCTAATAAAACAGGATGATCTGCCAAAATAATATGGTGGTAGTGTAAAGATAAAGACACAATATGTTCTTTGTAAAACTACTTGGGAGAAGCCAATACTCATTATTAGTGCTGAGAAAGCAAATCTATCCAACACAGAATCTGATTATTGTTCCAAACACCAAGTACTATATTCCCACTGTGTTGAATTCTTCTGTTCAATAATAAATTGTTCAATTAAAGTTACCTTGAACTAAATATAACTAAGTTTCAAGACTATAAAAATGTGTAATAAAATGACTACACTAAGACCAGTTAAAATCTGAAAAATAATTGCAATCACTGTGAGTCAACTGGTTTGCCTAGACATTAAGGTCTCTACTTATTCATTTGTTGAGCTCAATGTTAAGTCCAGAAGACTGTAAAGTGCCTAGTCTGAGATGTTGTTCCTCCAGTTGCGCTGCGATTCACTGGAACATTGCAGCATGCTGAGGAAAGACATATGGGTATGCGAGCAGGACTTTCAACAACTTTAAATTGTGAACCAGCTCCCATTTCTTCCCTTTCTTTTAGCTTGTTATTATATCCACTCTCCCCATCTCCCCACCAACCCCCTCCCCAACCCCACCCCAAGAGAGATTATCTGTCCTTTAATGTCTGGCAGGATGGTTCTGCCATTCTCACATTCCAATCACTTAATCTGAATTATCAACATCCTTTTTTCCATTAGCACCCGACACGCAGACCACCCCCCTCCCCCCCTGCCAAACCATTGCATAAATGCTGTCCCCTCCACACTTCACTTCTGCTCTGATGAAGGGTCATCTGGACTCAAAACGTTTGCTTGCTCTCTCCCTCCATGACTGAAAAGGACTTGGAAGCAGGAATCAGAGGAACCTGACTAGTTTCTTACTGACTACTTTCAGTCAGCATCAGCTAAGTCATTCTGTGTCCCGGCAAGTGAAAGCTACCTGGCATGGAAAGACAAGTCCTGGCAAGCAAAAGGATCAAACCTCTTGCGGGGGCTAATCAGCACAGTAGCGAGAGTGGGCTGTGTGCGGAATGGTGGCATCTCCCGTTGTTTGGGGGTCGGTGACAGCAGCGCTGATGGCAAAGCCCCTCCAGTGGTCGGAGATGGTGACGGCATCAGCGGTAGCGAGAACATGGCTCATTGCAGCGATCAATGTCAGACTGCTCAATGACCCGAGACATCAAGCCGTATATAGGTCCGAGTACCTGCATTGGTGATTCCAAAAATCTTTATGGAGAGAAGACTTAGACTTTGCGAGATCTGGACATTTTTCTTACCTTTTGGTTTTCTTTTATTTCTGCTGCCCTTTTTTGAGATTCTGGCTTTGTAACCACAATGGTACTGGAGAACGGTGACTTTATACACTTTTTACTGTACTCATACATTGAGTACACATGACAATAAGATTTAATACTGCATTCTACTTCTTGAGCAAGGTTGTTGACAGCTTTGAAAACAATGATGGCAATTTAAAAAGGAAATGGTGCTGGACCGGGAAGCAATGCTAGACCTTGGGTATTGTAGTGGTGTGTAGGATTCAAAATTAGAGGTTTGAATGAAGTCAAGCTTGGACGAATTGCAAAATCACTTGCATCCAGGAGAATATTTAAGTAATTGAGTTTAGAGGTAACAAAGCATGGATATAAGCTTACATGGCAAATAAGCTAAATAGTAGTGGATTGGGTTAAATTACAGGAATGAAAATTCATCCAGTTTCCAAAAAGGAAGAGGATAAAAATGATTAAATATTTAGCAACCATGCCAGTTATACCAACAGATATTAATACCACCATCTATTTAACAAACATTTTAATTTCAAGCAGACTAGCAAGGTTGTTGTCAGAATGACCCTTTTAGATTCAGGAAAACTGAGCATAATGTATATTCCCAACAATCTGCACTTACATTTGACAGTTTGATCAATATGCCTCAGTCTTTCAAAGGTTTAATATGAGGTCCACTTTCCTAGTATATCTAAAGGCAAACCAATCAAATATTCTATTCAAGAAAGTCAGACAGTGAAGGATTGAATTGGAGCCAATTATTACAAATTTTTAGAAGCATTTATTTCCATTACAAACATTTGCATTACAAAGCACTACCTCATCCAACAGGAAAAGGAGTCATTTATTCAGTTCCTTGGGCCTATTCTGCCATTCAATTATATTTCAAACATTCAAATAAGGAACAAGAATAAGCCACTTGGCCCCTTTGAGCCTGCTCTGCCATTCAATAGTGTTTCCTTATCTCTAATTTATATGACTGCCTCCTTATTTTAAATGATAACTCTGAGTTCTAGACTTTCTCAAAAGAGAGAAACATTCTTTCAATATCTACATGGACAAGTCCCCTCGGAACCTTATGTGTTTCAATTACCTCAGATCTGACTCTTCTAAACTCCAGAGGAAAAAGACGTTGCCTTTCTAGCCAATTTGCTCATTCTGGGTATTAGCCCTGTAAACCTTCTCTGAACTACTTTCAACACATTAACATCTTACCTATGGCAGGTGTTAAATTAACTGGCCTATAAATTCCTGCTTTCTGTCTCCATTCCTTTTTAATAAAGAAACTATATCTGCTATTTTCTGATATAATGAAATCTTCCCTCAGTCAAGGGAATTTTGGAAAATTAGGAACAAGGAGTCAAGTATCTCATTAGTCACTTCTTTTAAGATGCTAAATGACTTTAGGGGACTGTTAGCAAGTACCTCCAACAATTTCCTTAGTTATCACTTCCCTGGTGATTGTAATTTTCTTTAGGTCCTACACTTAAGGCTGACACAAAATCTCTGTTGAATTCATCAGTCATCTCCTTTCTTTTCATTATTAATTTGCCAGATTTCCTTTCCAAGGGACCAACGTTTACTTTGTTCTCTCTTTTTTCTTTATCAATTATTTAATTTAGCTTGATCTCTCTCGTACTCTTAATTTTTCCCCTCTTATTCATCTCTTAGTTTTTAAGTATATATTATTAAATCTTCTGACTCTCCACCAAACTTTGCACAATTATAAATCTTTTCCTTAAGTCTGATACTATTTTTGACTTATTTTTAGTTAACAATGCATGGTTAGTCATTCCCTTGGAACCTTTCTTTCTCATTAAAATTTATCTGTTTTGTATCTTCTGAAATGTATCATTAAATGTCTGCCACTGTATTTCTATTGATCAATCCCTTAATATAATTTGCCAGGTTATTTTATCTAACTTTGCTTTCATGCCTCATAATTGCCCTTTTCTTTAAGTTTAAAAGTCTAATCTTGGACTTTGTGTACTCTGTTTCCCCTTAATATGAAAACTAAATTCAATCATATTATATTCCTTTCAACCGAGGGGCATCTACACAATGAGGTCATTATTTAATTCTTCTCATTGCAAAATACCAGGTTGAGTATAGCCTGCTCACTGGTCAGCTTCAGAGCATGTTGATCAAAGAAATTATGCTATTTTCATCCAGCTGATTTTTCCAATCTTTATGTAGATTAAAATCCTCCATGATTACCATCATACTCTCCTGACAAGTTCCCATTGTTTCTTCCCTTATACTCAATCCTACTGCTTGGTTGATGTTAGGGAGCCTGTACACTACTTCCAAAGTGGCTTCTTTCTTTTAGGTCTAATTTTGGTCTAAACTGTTTCTATTTTCTAGTTTCATAAGCTCAGGCCATCTCTCTGTATTTTGCAAACACCATCATTAATTAACAGAATCAGCCTCCAACCTTTCTTGGCTTCCTGTCCATTCTTGGTGTTCTATATTCTTCAATATTCAAACATTCATCTGTACAGTAGTGGGTATCAGATCATTCTTATTTATTTCTATTTGCGCTTTTGGTTAATCTGTTTTGTTCCAAATGGTATGTGCATCGAAATACAGAGACTTAGTTTTGTCCAAAGCCAATTTGATTCACAAAAGGTAAAGCGTCTTGGTAGCTGGAATAATACCTTGTCATCTTCATGTGGCTGTTCACTGATGAAGCTGGGGAGTCTGAGGAGTTCAACTTGAGACTCCTTAATACTGAACCACCACCTCCAACATTTGAGAATACTACCACCTGTTAGAATATGAATGAAACTTGACATTATCCGAGACAGAGAACTCTTTTTAATTAGAATCCTGCCTTTAACTTGACAACCACTCTTCTAGCATCAAAATATTGTTTCTGTCTTGTTAACCAGCAGGAAGATATAAAACAACATCTTTAGATGGGCCAATGGGCTGAGGAGTGCAGATGGAGTTTAATTCAAATAAATGTGAGGTGCTGCATTTTGGAAAGGCAAATTGGACCAGGACCTATACACTTAATGGTAAAGTCCTGGGGAGTGTTGTTGAACAAAGAGAACTTGGAGTGCAGTTTATAGTTCCTCGAAAGTGGAGTCGCAGATAGATAGAATAATGAAGAAGGCGGTTGGTATGCTTTCCTTCATTGGACAGAGCATTGAGTATAGGAGTTGGGAAGACATATTGCGGCTGTACAGGACATTGGTTAGGTCACTTTTGGAATATTGTGTGCAATTCTGTTCTCCCTTTTATCGGAAGGATGTTGTGAAACTTGAAAGTGTTCAGGAAAGATTTACAAGGATGTTGCCAGGGTTGGAGGATTTGAGCTACAGGGAGAGGCTGAATAGGCTGGGGCTATTTTCCCTGGAGCATTGGAGACTGAGGGGTGACCTCATAGAGATTTATAAAATCATGAGGGACATGGATAGAGTAAATAGATTAGGTCTTTTCCCTGGGGTGGTGGAATCAAGAACTAGAAGGCATAAGTTTAGGGTGAGAGGGGGAGAAATTTAAAAGAGACCGAAGGAGCAACATTGTGAATTGGCGAGGCTAAATTGCCCGAAGTGTTAGTGAAAGGGTCTGGGTGGGTTGCGCTTCAGCAGGTCGGTGTGGACTTGTTGGGCCGAAGGGCCTGTTTCCGCACTGTAAGTAATCTAATCTAATCTAAACTTGTGTGTGAAGTAAGAGAGAGTATTAGAGGGTGATACATTTCACCAAGAGGTGATGCATTTTGGGAGGGCTAAGGCATACACAGAATGATAGGATCCAAGCAAGTCCAGACGATCATAGGGACCTTGGTGTGCATGTTCATAGGTCCTTGAAGGCATCAGGACAGATATATAAGATGGTAAAGACATCTAGGCATATGGGATAGGTGCCATAATTAGTCAAAGCATTGAAAACAAGAGCAAGCATTTTATGATGAGCTGTGTATTACCTCAGTTAAATAACAACTAGAGTACTGTGTGCAGTTTTGGTCACCATATTTTATGAAGAAGGTGGTTACACTAGGGAGGGTACAGATGAAATTCACCAGGATGTTGTTTTCATGATTCAGCCATGAAGAGAGACTAGGTAGGTTGGAGTAATTTTCCTTAGAGAGGGAAGGTTGAAGGGGGATCTGCAAATGTTCTGAGGGACATAAAAAGGCAAATCAGGAGAAACATTCCCTATTTATCACTAAAAGTATTTAAATTTAATTAGAAGCATTGGATTACTGGTTGGTTCTTTCAGTTGAAAAAGCACTAGATGAAATGTATCCCAAAATATTGATGCAAGTTAAACTGGAAATTGAAGGGGCACTCGCCATAATCTTTCCCTAAACTTAATGGAGGTGCCAGAAGACTGCAGAATTGCAAATATCACACCCCGGTTCATTAAACAAAACTTTTAGATTAATCCCAGCAATTACAAACTAGTCAGCTTAACATCAATGGTGGGGAAGTTTCTAAAAACAATTATTCAGGGTAGAGTTAATAGTCACATGAGAAAAAAATGTGGATTAATTTGGAAGAGCAAGCATAAGCTTTTAAAGAGGAAATCATTTTAACTAACTTGGGAGTTTTTTGAAGACAGAACAGAAAGGATTGATGAGGGTAATGTTGACATGATAGATACTGAGCTCCAGGTGTTCGATGTAGTGCCACAAAACATCCTTGAGTGAAAAGTTGTAGCTCATGAATAAATGGGGCAGTAGAAACATGGATAAAAAATTGGTTGAGTATTAGAAAAAGTGAGTAATGGTCAATGGATCTTTTTTGTGTTGTTGGAAGGATTGTAATGGAACTTCCCAGGGGTCAAAATTGGCAGCTTTGCTTTTTCTGATAAATATTAATGATCTAAATCTTGGTATGCAGGGTACAATTTCAAAGATTGCAAATGATATGAAATTTGGAAGCATTATCAACTGTAAGGGAGACAGTGTAGAATTACCTAGGGACAAAGACAAGTTGGTAGAGTGTACAGGTAGTTAAAAGAGACATTCAATGCAGAGAAGTGTGTGCTGATGCATTTTGGTAGGACGAATGTTGGCAGACAGTAGAAAAAAGGGGTACAATTCTAAAATAGATGCAGAGATAGAGGGACCTGGGTGGATATGTGCACGGGCACTGAAGGTGGCAGGACAGATTGAGAGAGCAATTAATAAAAAGTATCCTGGGTTTTTTTTATTTTTTATTTTTACTTGACAGGTCAATTAATTTCCTCTGCTCCCTCAGCATTTCCCTGCCACTGGCCCAGAGCCCACAGGACCACTGCCTCCTCCTCCCAACTTTGGCTGGGTTTCCTGCCCCCCAGATAGCAGCTCAGCACTCCTTGGCTGCTTTCTGAGGCACCCAAATCTGCCCTCCAGGCATCTGGACCTTAATTCCTTTGGTCATCTTCCTCCGGTCACTGGTGATTCTGCCCTTCTTCCTGCTGCCCAGTGACTTCTCCTTCCTGCTGCCATAATAGAATTTAAAGTACATGAGGTGATGCTGAACTTATGTAAGGCAATGTTAGACCTCAGTTAGAGCATTGTGTACAGTTCTGCGTGCAACACTATAGGAAAGATGTAAATATTATGGAGAGAGTGCAAAAGAAATTGATAAGAATGGTTCCAGGGATAAGTTGGGATGATAGAATGAAGATACTGGAACAGCTGGAGAGAAGAAGGCTAAAATAAAACTGATAGCATTTTCAAAATCATGAGGGGACTGGATAGAATAGATAGTGAGGAATTGTTTCTGCTCGTCGAAGGATCAAGAATGAAATGACACAGATTTAAAGTAATTTGCAAAGAAGCAAATGCAAAGTGTATTTTTCATACAAAAGGTGGTGTGGATCTGGAATGTACCACCTGCACGTATATTGGAGACAGGTTCAATTGACGCTTTCAAGCAGGCATTGGATGAATACCTAAATAGAAACAAATGCAAGGATATGGGGGAAAGGCAGGAGAATAGCATGAAACGAGAATGTTAATTAAGAGAGCCTGTACAGATGTGATGGACTGAATGTCCTTCTCCATGATAACACTAAGCTGATTCTGAAATTGGTATCGTTATTGCAACAGTACCTCTTTAAATACAGGATGCCTAGTTATTCTTTCACTAAAAACTTTTAACAAAATCAAAACTTCTCACATTGAAAAATCTACATTAAGCTAGTCATATGCAAACATACACATAAGAACACAGATAAACTTTTTTTTTCAAAACTTTGGCCTTCTTACATGTCCTGAATATGTGTTGTTGGAAAAGCGCAGCAGGTCAGGCAGCATCCAAGGAGCAGGAGAATTGATGTTTCAGGCACGAGCCCTTCTTACATGTCCATCAACATAGAATATCAAAAGTTAATTGGGAACAGGCTCAATGTTATTTTAGGAATTTGTAAATCTATCTGTTTTACTTGCATCATCTACCATTGAGTAAAATGGTTTCCTATCTACCAACTTGTTCCATGTTAAAGTTTTGTTCAGGATTCAAGGTTTGCAGCAATGCCATAATTCCTTCTTCTTTAATAGTCACAGTAAGTCTAGGCTTACGCAATTGCAAGTCTACTGGAGTTAGGCTGCACAGAATTTCTAGAGGATATAGACTACTGTCATCTTCTTTGTCAATAGAATCAATGCTAATTTATGTTTTTAATTCAACACACTTTTTAAAAACCTTTCTCTTTCAAATCTAGTGAATCTTTAATTTTTAGAATAGCTTCTGAAGAACACATTATATCAATTGTTCCCATCATTTTGTCACACTTACAGTTTGAGGTGTACAGCATGGAATTAGGCCCTTAGGTCCAATATGTCCATGCTGACCAGATATCCTAAATTAATCTAGTCCCATTAACTAACATTCGGCCCATATCCCTCTAAACTATTCCAATTCATATACCCATCCATGTAGTTGTATGAGCCTGGCATTTTACCCCTAATTCCCAGGTCAGTTCCATTTCACTTTTACCATCCCTGAACTTCCCATCAATTCCATTATTCGTGAAACAACCCATATAGCCAAAGGAATTTGTTGTTGGGCACCCATTCTCCAATTTTCTTCTACACCCATTCTAGTCTCCACATCTCCCCACCCTTCCTCTATGACGACCACCACCAAGTATTATGAATTTCAGATCTCCACATGCTCTATGTGTCTTTGTTATGCGTTAGGCACAATCCACAAATATACCCTCCAAAAGACATGCCCCTTAAGTCAGAAATTGGATATCGTTATTAATCAATGTTAACAGCACCATCAATGTATTCGCTATTTTGGACCTGATCAATAATAATCGATATCCATGGAATAACGAAAACAAAAATAGTGAACAATTGAAGAGAAAGTTACTTTTATCCCAAAGAAGAAGAGTACAAAGGAGACTGTTTCAGGACAAAATTGTATTAAAATAAAACCTTAGTTGATTGGTTTAAAGCAGGGGGAAAAGGCAGTAAAGTTCTACCACCTCGTCTTGCAGTCAAAGTGAGTCACAAAGGCTCCGCCTCTGTATCTAGGACTCCCCGCGGCACATAGTAACAATTCTCTCATTGGTTTTACAATGTATCAATTCTGGTACGACAGCCAATGAGTGTGATGGGCTGGGCCCTAGTCTTTTGACATCAGATCATGTGCCTCTCAACAGCTGATGCAACGTTCGAGTAGAAAGCGGTGGCTGCAGTCGGCTCTGATCTGTATTCGGTACTGCTAACGAAGACGAAGAGCTGGCCGGACACGGTGGGACACATCACTTAGCAGTGATGGTGATGATGTATGTTCAGACTTTTGGGGGCACGACTATTTACAGTAAAAGGACAAGCCCTACAGACGATGAAGGGGATAGTGTAGTCCAGTTGGTGAAGAAACTCATTCAGCACAGTTTCGCAGGCGAAGCGGTGACAAGTTCAAAGAAGATAAAACATGGTGACATCCCTTTTGAGAGACATAACGCAGATGACGAAAGCCTTATTCCTGGATCAGGTGAGCTGATGGGGTCGCTCGGTCGCTTTGTTCTTGGGGCTGATTGCAACAAGTCGATACTAAGTGACTAAAGTCTTGGCATTTTCAGTACTCGGGGTTCTTTCTAAATTTTCTCAATTCATATAAACTTTTCCTAAATTGGTCCAAATTAATAATTAGATAAACTGCTGCAATCTTAAAACTGAATTATGGGATTTTTTTTCTGACCAAACCCTGACGTGTTTCCTTTCAAATGAGGTTTTGTTTCTCTCTCAAACCTATGAAGTAACATGCGTTTTTGTTTCACATTTCTTCTGTAAAATATCTTCCATCTGAATTCCGATTCAAACTAATCAGTTACATCATCGCTATTCTAGAATCGAGAATTCAGAATAAAGATATAGCAATTGCATAATAATAAATAGTAACCGCTTACCCCTCTCAAGCATTGAACAGAACCATTCTAAATGTTGTAAAACTGCAATATTAAGTTCAGGTGATGGCATTAAAAGCTCCATTTTTAGTTGCTTTGACGAGCAACACATAGGGGATAAAGATTTCAGTGGAGTTAAATGGATGGTCCATAGCAGAAATCACAAACTTGAAACTAAATATGGTAATACCCTATTAAAATGTATTGCATTTTATTTTCATGAATATTAATACTGCAGTATCACTATTACCAGTAAGTGCACTTGTGCAACAAATTAACTTTAAATAAACTCTTGCTTAGTGAAGAGATTTAAAAAAAAAACAAGTATAATAGATGCACCCTTGTATGTGGAATAATAGTTGTTTTAAAATGGTAACTCCAAGTCAATCAGACTTTTGGCTCTGAGAATATTATTTGAAAAACATTCAGATGTCCTGAATGCTGGAATATCTAATATTGAACCTGATAATGTACCACATTCTCTTAGTTTTGGGCATAGGATGTGAACTTCAGATTTGGATAAGATCATCTCCAATCATATTTGTCAGTATACATTACCTAAAAGTTCATTTCAAAGGTCTTCACATATTACTTTTTTTTTTACAGATTCCTGTTTCTTGAATCAGTCTAGTAATGACTTTATTTTTCTGGAGGAATTCTTAGAAGAAAGGACATGCCAAAATCTTGCTAAGCAGATAGAGCATTGCTTGTCTAATTCAAAAAAATCTCAGCTGCACTGCCAAGAGCTCTTGATCCCTCAGTACATGAGTAGGAGAATAGCCCGAGATGTACTCCGAATGGCTGCCAATGAGCCTTGTGGACTGCGTGGTGCAGTGATCTATATCAATCTGGAGCATGAGAACACAAGTAAGAAGCTGGGCAAAATTGTATATGACAGCAGTGTCATTCCTACCTTTGAACTGACTCTAGTCTTTAAACAAGATGATAATAGCTGGCCAAGTCTGAGTGACTTCTTCGCTATAGGGGCCTGTTTCTCTCATTCATCAAGAAGGGTGCTGAAACTTAGTCCAGGCTTTAGATTAGTCAAAAGAAAGTTATATTCTTCTGTGGGACCAATTGTTGAAGAATGCTGATTGAATGCCAAACTTGCTCTTCAAGGGTAATTTTTGTACTATTAAGATTAAGACTTAAGTGCTATTAAGCCAGCAATAGAAGTGTTTCTCTAAAATACAACTGTTAATAACTTGAAGTTCACTAATTATTTTGGATTCAGAATATTGTGTGTGTATATAATGCCTACTTTAGCATCCAACATATTAAGTTGGTAGTGCAGTAGGCAGAGGATCCACAATGGACACTTTCATGCAGTTTTCCTATTGTCTTTTTACTGATACCACTGTTAGAAGTAGACTTTTTTGGTTATGGATGAGGACAATTAAAAACATGTAGTGATGGTATAGTGAGCAAAATGCATGGGGGTATGGGTCTGAGGGAAAGGAAATGAAAGCATGAAACAAGTCTGTAAACTTTTTTTTTGGAAGGTGAAGGTACTCTACATTAATGTTTAGTTGCAAGTGGTACTAGATTAAAATAGAGTTTAAAAGTTGTGATATTTATTTTACTGATGTTCAGTATTGTTAAATGTTTGCACATTTTTGCACTGATCAGTTGAACCATTTTTGTATTTGTATGGGCATGCTGGACTTGCTCTAACATAGTACCTTGCATTTATACAAACAGTGCAAGCTTCCTGTAGTGGATGCAGGGTAGTTAATTGCTACCTTTTATCTACTGCAGTGCTATGATTATGTCTGGTTTTGAAGTGTAAGAGATTGTCAATAAACCTTTTTTATAAAATAAACACTTTCTCCATTGGTTTCACATTGTGAACAATTTATTTTTAAATATAAAATCTCCCAACCAATTTTATACCACAAGGATAATTCTGACTATTGCCAAAACTGCTGCTCATCCAGACCATAATGAGTTACAACATAATGTTGCAAAATGAATTTGCAAAATAATTTTAGGTCAGATCACCAAATGTTTAAAGTGGTGTGCTTCTGTGTCATTCACTTGCCAACATGTATACAAGTTACAAGATGAAGAGCCCATTCAATGCATTTAGTCCTAGTCAGCATTTACCTTCCATGTAAACAAATGACCCTAATTTCATTTACTCAGTACACTCTCATTTCCCTTTGTCTCCATTTCTTCCAGCTAACTATTGAATCTAGCTTTCATATTGACACTTAGTGCTTCAAGGAACCTGGAAGTGAGTTCCAAAACCTATCAAGTTTGTGTAATAAAGTTCCTCTTTGCCTCTTTTATAAACCTCTAGAATTTAATGCACCTTTTTGTCTAAAGCCCTCAGACAAAACTCTCAGAACTAGACTAAATTTGTGTAACCTATGCTTTTTCAAAGGTATTAAAATCATATTGCCCCTAACTTCCCACTTTAGAATACAAATAGTGACATAAATCTCCTCAATGTATATCTGTTTCTTGTAGTTATTGTCGAAAGCATTACAATGAAAGTTAGGATTATTGACAAAACTCAGAATAGGTGGAATAAGGAGAAATAATATGGAAATGCAGTTGAGCGGCATGGAAAGAAATGGACTGTGATTGGGAAATCTAGCTGGCAGAGAGGTATAATCAACAGGCTTGGTTCAGTAACAAAGCTTTGAAAGCAATACCAAAAAGCAGGTGGCTTTTAAATGTAAACAAATGTAAACTGTTGCAGAGAAGGAAAAGCTAGCCTAAAACAAAAATCACATGATGGGGCAATGTAAATACTGGGTGGGGGTGCAGGGGCTGGTCTCATGACTAATTACATAGTTGCAACCCAGTTTTTAACCATATTGGAACTTGTGGAAATGGTTGCACCATTGCCAGTACTACTGTAGGCCACAGCTCCATCAATGGAGCATTGGAACCCAGAGATCAGGGGGTAAACTTATTAGGGTGAGGCAGGTATGCCCTGAAGAATAGGGAGGAACATAAGTCAGTTTAAAGGGCACAGGTATTTTCAAGGGGAAGACTTTTTCAATTAAAGAAATTTCCCCCTCTTGCTATCAAGGGGATCTCTGGAGTTTGAGTGGAAAGGGTCCCTTTCCTTTACTGCAGGAAAGTACCAGCGGTGTTAGTTTTAAAAATCATTTAAGGACCTCAACTGAACATCAAATGAGAAGACTATCCTTGATCCTTCCTGTTTGAGTCCATTGCCTTTCCTGAATTCTCTCTATCTTCTCTGCTTATTCCATCTTACAGCCTACCTGTGCCTAGCCTCTTCCTGGAGAGGACCGTAAATTCTACCCACTATTTTTCTCTCAACAGATGTTTGCAGTGTATTTTCAGCACTTCCTGTTTTTTTAATTTTGGATTTCCTACTGTTTATATAAAACAAATCCTACATTCTTCAAATATGTCAGGAAAAACAAGTTATGAAGTAGATTTAACCAACTCAACAATGACAATGGAAATATTGTCTGAATAAAGAGTTTAGTACTTTATGAAAGTATCATTCAATGTTTACAAAAATCAGTCTCTATTTTGTATTTGATTACTTTCATGAAACTTTCTTGAGACTTCAAAATAAGTACAAATGTATGTCGGGGTCTTGTGGCACTAATAGTGCCCCATCTTGGAGTACAAAGGCTTGGGTCCAAGTTTCATCTACTTCAGTGATGTCATAACACATCTGAATGGGTTGATTAAAATAAATAATTGTAAATTGGGATCTTGCCACAGTTGTCGTATCAAGTTAAAGTCCCATCTGCCAGACAAGTATTGTAACATATCCCAACAGGTAGATTTGAAATTGCTATAAAATCCAAGTTGTTGGTGTTAAGAAATATTAGAATGGAGTAAATTTTTGAAGTAAACAACATGCATTTTTGAAAGTACAAAAGATGATGCTAAAGTTCAAGGTTGGTGAGGCTCCTAGCTCTGACAACTTTCATCCTTTGGGTCCTGAGGCAAAATGGATATCAAACAATGGTAAGTTCTTGTGTAGATATTGTTTGAGTGCACTAGACACAGACTAAACCCTAGAGATTGGATGATGTGATTCATACTGTGAAACCTCTCTTTTTCTCCACCTTCTTCTTCCTCTTCCCCCACCAAGAAACCATATAATTGAATATCTTGAGGGTCATTAGCCAATCTTAAACAGCTGTTTTAAAACTGAATGGAGTTGAATATTCATTCAATCGTTTGTAAACATCATCACAAAATTCAGAAATGAGAATGTCAAGGCCACTGATGAAGCAGCTTTTTTTAAAAAAAGCCTAAGATATAGCCCTGAGATCCTCATGGACTTGTAGCCTGGGGCTTCGACAACTAACCTTTAAAAATCATATAGGTTAAAACGAGGACTGCAGATCCTGGAAACCAGAGTCTGGATTAGAGTGGTGCTGGAAAAACACAGTAGGTCAGGCACCATCCAAGGAGTAGGAAAATCGATGTTTCGGGCAAAAGCCCTTCATCAGGAATACAGGCAGGGAGCCTGCAGGGTGGAGAGAAAAATAAGAGTGGGGTGGGGGTGGGGAGGGGGAGAAAGTAGCATAGAATATAATAGGTGAATGGGAGTGGGGATGAAGGTGATAGGTCAGAGAGGAGTGTGGAGTGGAAAGGAAGGTAGGACAGGTAATGAGGACAGTGCTGAGCTGGAAGGCTGGAACTGGGGTAAGGTGGAGGGGAGGGGAAATAAAGAAACTAGTGAAGTCCACATTGATGCCCTGGGGTGAAGTGTTCTGAGGTGGAAGATGAGGTGTTCTTCCTCTGGGTGGTGAGGGGGCAGCACTGGAGGAGGCCTAGGACCTGCATGTCCTTGGCAGAGTGGGAGGGGAAGTTGAAATGTTGGGCCACAGAGCGGTGGGGTTGATAGGTGCGGGTGTCCTGGAGATGTTCCCTGAAGTGCTCTGCGAGGAGGTGTCCAGTCTCCCCAATGTAGAAGAGACCGCGTCAGGAGTAACCGATACAATAAATGACATTGGATGTGCAGGTAAAACTTTGGATGTGGAAGGCTCCTTTGGGGCCTTGGATGGAGGTGAGGAAGGAGGATGTGGAAGGCTCCCATCAACCCCACTGCCCTGTGGCCCAACATTTCAACTGCACACCCCCCCCCCTGCCGAGGACATGTAGGCCCTGGGCCGCCTCCACTGCCTCTCCCTCACCACCCAACGCCTGGAAGAAGAACGCCTCATTTTCTGCCCATTAACACTTCAACCCCAGGGCATCAATGTAGACTTTACCAGTTTCCTCATTTCCCCTTGCCACCTCCCTCCACCAACCTTACGCCAGTTCCAACCTTCCAGCTCAGCACTGTCCTCATGACCTGTCCTTACCTGCCTATCTTCCTTTCCACCTATCCACTCCACCCTCCTCTCTGATCTATCGCCTCCATCCCCACCCCCATTCCCCTATTGTAATGTATGCTACTTTCTCCTCTCCCCACCCCCACCCCCACCCCTCTCTCATTTATCTCTCCAACCTGCAGGTTCCCTACCCCTATTCCTGATGAAGGGCTTTTGCCCATTGATTTTTTTTTCTACTCCTTGGATGCTGCCTGACCTGTTGTGCTTTTCCAGCACCACTTTAACAATCATGTTCTTTGAACTTGAGATGACTTCGGATGGTAGGGAGGTTCCAGTGAATTCAGTTTGATATATTTGATCAAAGATTGGAATGATGACAAAGCAGCCATTCTAACCCCCTTAGCTAAAAATGAAGACTGAGAAATGTAAAGTAATAACGTTATTTCAGAAGAATATTGATTTGGGGTACTGATGTGCTTTTTCCAAACATATATCGCTCCCATTTACAACCATGATCAAGTCCAGCCGTATCATGCCTGATTGATTGCTTAACACCCGACTGTTGTAAATAAACCATATTTTCATCTTCACAGTTCGAAGGTTACTGGGATTGATTCTCAATGATCTTGTGATTTAATTATATTAGCACAAATGCAGAGAATATAAAAGAAAACTGTCATCTGTATTTAATCCCATTCATTTCAGCTGGGAGTGCATTTTCTCCAATTTATACTCCTTGAAGATAATATGTGCCTTATGTTAAAGGCACACTATCAATGCAAATTGTTGATTATGCTACTAACGGGAGGCTGATGCAAATTTGAACATTATTATTTTTATGTGATATAACTCAGATTTATGATCATGTCATGGCTAAATTAAACTTGATTTATCCAGAGCACTTTTCGTTGTATCTAAGTAGATACTTGCTGTGTGATGGTCCTTCAGCCTCAAACTGGTGGGCCTTATGTCAATCATTACTGCAGTTACCATTTCTTCAAAAAACTTTACTAACTGTTCAAGCTGTAGAAATTCATACTTCAGCAATGCAAATACAATTCCAGATATCTTCGCCAAATCATTTTTGGTTAAACCTAATCAAAGAAATTGTTAATATATTGACAAAATTTTACTACTATTAGAATCTTTCCTTTTTGTTATGTTTTCATTGGCTGGAATCTTGTAGCTTTCCCTGTGATGAGTCTGTCTGGGCTGAATTCCTTAATCAAGTATGAGGGTATTGGGTTTCTGGCCTTCGCCTGAACTTAGCCTATGGCAGGAAGGTCAATGGATACCTTCTTTCCTGTTGTCAATTGAGGCCCTTAAGTTGGAAAATAATGCACACTTAGACAGCTTATCCCATCACGCGTGGTATCAATTTAATGGCATATGGAACACAACACAACAATAAAACTTGTGAGGTGGGGATTCACTCATTCGAACCCATTCAATGTCTGACTTTTGGACTACCATTGGTCCTGCTGGAGGTTGGTTAGCTCAGTTGGCTGCAGGTTGGTTTGCAAAGCAGAGTGATACCTACAGCATGCGTTCAATTCTAATAAGGTTACCATGAAGGTCCCAACTTCCCAGCCTTGCTACTGTCCTGAAATGTGATGACCCTCTTACCATAAACTCATCACCAGTTATCTCTCTAATGAGAGAGTAGCCAGATGATCCTTTGGGACAATGGTAACTTTACCTTTATTCACTAAGAGCCAACACCCTGCCTTTGCTGTGAAACTTGCCCCCTTCGACTGATTCCCATTGTTCAATAGTGAAGCTGGCCTTTTGGTTGCTCTCAGTGAGTGGGACCAAATCCCAGAAGTCCTTGATGCAGGGAAGGCCTGTCCCTCCCCAAGTGCGTGAATGGAATACGATACAGCGACATCCTATTGCCTCCCCAAGATTTTTGACATTTATCCTACTTTGACAATTTATAACTTATTTTCAAATCAATTTTAAAAAATTTAATAACACTTGCTGTGGGAAGTTAAAAGGCCAATAACAAAAATTTACACATCACTGTGGCTGATTGCTTAGAAAACAACACCGATCCCTTAAGGCAAAGGGAAACAACTATAGATGCTGAAAATCTGAAATGCAAAAAAAAATGCTGGAGAAACTCAGCAAGTCTGCAGCATCTAGAATCAGAGATGTACAGCACGGAAACAGACCTTTCGATCCAACTTGTCCAGGACGACCAGATATCCTAACCTAATCTAGTCCCGTTTGCCAGCATTTGACCCATATCCCCCTAAACCCTTCCTATTCATATACCCATCTAGATCCAACGGCACTTCTAAAAGGGAAAAAACCAAATGAAGACAGTGAGCATGTGGTTAGCAAGGGGGGGTGGAGGGAAGAGAAAGAAGCCTACATTGCTAACTGAATCTGCGCAGTTACTGCCTTTGCTATTTGAATTAATGTAACTCTGGACATCAGAGTGCATCTAGGAAAACATACCAAACAGGAAAATTCACAACTGATCTTGGAGGAATCTGTAGGGGCAGTCACAACATAGGAACAGATAAGTGCATAGTGTTTAATGTGAAACCTTGCCGTAAATCTACATTAGTAAGTATCGTGGGTTCTTTCCTGAGTATATGTTTTATTGAAATCTGTCTCGATTAAAAATTTTAAAAATACAAACCATACGTACTAAGTTACCCTGAAGCACGTTTGTTTTAGAACAAATGAGTGGTGCTATTTTCTGGGTCTGTAGATTGTGAAGGAACAAAGTTGGCCTTTAGTAGAGTGATATGTTGTTCTTGTTGGATGTGGGAGTTTAGGAAAAGTTTACATGTTACTGAGGATTATGTCTGCAGGAAGTGTTTTTGGTTGTGAATCCTATCAGATCAACTGGATTGGTTGGAGCAACAGTTAGGCAATGAGGAATTTACAAGGGCTCACGGATGTGATGGATGGCCATTATAGGAAGGGAAAAAAGCTGCAGATACAGTCAGATAGATGGGTTAACTCCAGGAAAGGTAGGCAGGTAGTGCAGGAGTTTTTTGTGGATATCCCATTTCAAACAAGTATGCTGTCTTAGAAAATGTAGGGGGTGATGTATTCTCAGGGGAATGTAGCACGAACAGCCAAGCTTCTGGTATTGAGACGGGCCCTAATGTAATGGGGTACATCGGGTTCCAAGCGATCGATTGTGATAGGGGACTCTCTAGTCAGAGGCACAGACAGACACATCTGCAGCCAGCAGCAAAAAATCAGAATGGTGTGCTGCCTACCTGGTACCAGGATGAAAGATCTCTGAGGGTGCAGAATGTTCTCAAAGGGGAGAGGGACCAGTAGGAGGTCATTGTACACATTGGAACCAATGACATAGGAAGGGGAAAGAATGAGATTCTGAAAGGAGAATATAAAAGGCTAGGCAGGAAACTAAAAATAAGGTCCTTGACGGCAGTAATATCTGGATTGCTCCTGGTGCTACGAGCTATTGAGGGAAGGAATAGGAGGATAGAACAGATGAATGCATGGTTGAGGAGCTGGTGTATGGGAGAAGGGTTCACATTTTTGGATCATTGGAATCTCTTCTGGGGTACAGTGACCTGAACAAAAAGGATGGGTTGCACCTGAATTGGAAAGGGACTAAATATACTGGCAGAGAGATTTGTTAGAGCTACTCGAGAGGATTTAAATGAGTGAGGTGAGGTGGGGTGGAGGGTGGTGGGAGCCAGGGAAATAGTGAGGAAAGAAATCAATCTGAGACTGGTACAGTTGGTAAAGGGAGTGAGTCAAACAGTCAGGGTAGGTAGGAAGGCAGAAAGAACAAATTTAGGACTGATAAATTAAACTGCATTTACTTCAATGCAAGAGGCCTAACAAAGAAGACAGGTGAACACAGAGTATGGTTAGGACTGGGATATCATAGCAATTACAGAAATGAGGCTCAGGGAAGGACAGGACTTGCAGCTTAATGCTCCAGGATACAAATGCGATAGGAAGGATAGAGGGTGTGTGGGGGGGGTCATTTTTGATAAGGGATAGCATTAAAGCTGTACTGAGGGAGAATATACCTGGAAATACATCCAGGGAAGTTATTTGGGTGGAACTGAGAAATAAGAAAGGGATGCTCACCATATTGGGATTGTATTATAGACCCCCGAATAATCATAGAGAAATTGAGAAACAAATTTGTAAGGAGATTTCAGTTATATGTAAGAGTATAGGGTGGTTATGGTAGGGGATTTTAACTTTACAACATAGACTGGGACTGCCATAGTGTTAAGGGTTTAAGATGGAGAGGAATTTGTTATGTATGTAGAAGAAAACTTTCTGATTCAGTATGTGGATGTTCCTACGAGAGTGTGCAAAACTCTTGGGCAATAAGGGCAGGTGACTGAGGTGTCAGTGGGGGAGCACCGAGAGGCAAGCGACCATAATTCTATTAGTTTTAAAATAGTGATGGAAAAAGATAGACCAGATCTAAAAGTTGAAGTTTTAAATTGGAGGAAGGCTAATTTTGACAGTGTTCGGAGGAACCTTGAAAAGCTGACTGGGGGCAGTTATTCACAGGTAAAGGGATAGCTGGAAAATGGGAAGCCTTCAAACATGAGATAACAATAGTCCAGAGACAATATATTTTTGTTAGGGTGAAAGGACAGGCTGGTAGATGTAGGGAATGCTGGATGACTGAAGAAATTGAGGTTTTGGTTCAGAAAAAGAAGGAAGCATTTCTAAGGTATAGACAAGAGAGATAGAGAGAATCCTTAAGAGTAACATGCAGCCGGAATATACTTAAGAGGGCCAAAAGGGGACATGAGATAGCTTTAGCAAATAGACTTACGGACAATCCAAAGGGTTTTTATAAATATATTAAGGACAAAATGGTAAGGGAGAGAATAGGGCCCCTCAAAGATCAGAAAGGCAGCCTATGTGTCGAGTCACAAGAGATGGGGGAGATAGTAAATGAGTATTTTGTATCAGTGTTTACTGTGGAGAAAGATATGGAAGATGTAGAATGTGGGGAAATAAATGATGACATCTTGAAAAATGTCTATATCACAGAGGAGGTGGTGCTGGATGTTTTGAAATGTATAAAAGTGAACAAATCGCCAGGACCTGTTCAGATGTATTCTAGAACTCTGTGGGAAGATAGGAAAGTGATTGTTGGGCCTCTTGCTGTGATGTTTGTATCATCGATAGTCACAGATGAGGTGCCAGAAGACTGGGGATTAGCTAACATGGTGCCACTATTTAAGAAAGGTGATAAAGAAAAGCAAAGGACCTGTATGCCAGTGAGCCTGACATCGGTTGTGGGCAAGTTGTTGGAGGGAATGCTGAGGAATAGGATTTATATGTATTTGGAAAGGAAAGGATTAATTAGGGATAGTCAGCATGGCTTTGTGCATGGGAAATCATGTCTCACGAACTTGACTGAGTCTTCCAAAGTGGATTGATGATGGCAGAGTAGTGGACGTAATCCATATAGACCTCAGTAAAGCGTTCGACAAGGTTCTTCATGGGAGACTGGTTAGCGAGGTTAGATCTCATGGAATACGGGGTGTACTAGCCAGTTGGATACAGAACTGGCTCAAAGGTAGAAGACGGAGGGTGGTGGTGGAGGGTTGCCTTTCCAGACTGGAGGCCTGTGACCAGTGGAGTGCCAAAAGGATTGGTGCTGGGTCCACTACATTTTGTTATTTATATAAATGATTCGGATGTGAACATAGGAGATACAGTTAGTAAGTTTGCAGATGACACCAAAATTGGAGGTGTAGTGAACAGCGAAGAAGGTTATCTCAGAATACAATGGGTTTTGATCAGATTGGCCAATGGGCTGAGGAGTGGCAGGTGGACTTTAATTTAGATAAATGCAAGGTGTTGCATTTTGGAAAAGCAAATCAGAGCAGGACTTATACACTTAATGGTAAATTCCTAGGGAGTGTTGCTGAACAAAAAGACCTTGGAGTGCAGGTTCATAGTTCCTTGAATCTGTACAAAGAGAAGTGGAGATAATGTTTAAAGTCCTGTGATGATTCATCAGAACTTACTGATAAACTAATTTAACTCTGCTTCTTCTCTCTCGACCAATACTACCAAACCTGCTTAAGTTTCTCCAGGACTTTGTTTGTGTTTCGGCCCTTTAGGGAGTTGACAACGTATATTTTGCCATCAAATGGATACTTTGTATTTTAACATCTATTCTCTGGGCTTTTGAGAGTGTGTCACTAACTCTGAAGCAGAGGCATTTTCTCTTATAAAATGCAATAAAAGAGAAATAAAATTTCTTTAGAGATGTCCCTTAATTTGTTATGTAATTCATCTTAGTATAAACATCTTTATATAACACATTTTTGCAAGATGAAACGTTAGGATTCATTGAGCTACAAAAGAATATTATAATGTATGCAAGCCTTTTCAAACTTCTAAAGTAGACAATATTTGTGAACTGTCAAGCATTTTTATTTGTTTCTGAAGAGCCATTTGGAAATCTTTTGTCATTACTGTCATACTTTATAATAAAGCCACATTCATAAAAAGTGGATCACAAATCATTCCAGTGATCAATTAAAAATCACAATTATATAATTAACCATTATAATTCATAAACTGTTCTGCAAATATTAACAAATCTATTCAAACACTGGACATTATAATATAAATGTGGCTTTTATTTCATGATTTTATGATTCACACTTTTGTTTTATAATTGTGATACCACCTTCAGCAAAGCCATTGATCCAGCACAAAAAAATGGTATTTTTACCTTCCCACATATTGAACAAACCATGGCTAAAATAATCCTCAAAAGGAATAAGTGTTTAGAGGCTATCTTGCTGATTGGTCCAGTGAAACCACATCAGATCTCATGGGTCCGACAGGCATTACAATACTGAACAAAGCCAAAAGCAGGATAAATCTTCATCTAATCTGTATTCAGCTTCTCTTTTCACAGACTGGAAAATATGTAGTAAACAATCCCACAAGCCACTAGGATGCAATCAGCTGATCAGGGCTGATGAGCTATTTCGGAGAAATGTAGCCCATATGTCTCCGAAGTATTTTTGCATCGGCTTAACTTTATAGGACAAGCATCAGAATCAAACAAGATGTATTAATCATTTGTCTGAAAGCAGCCTTTTGCTTTGGTTAATTGCCTAATTGTTCAGATAACAGTTTCTGTAAGTACAACGTTAAATTCTGTGTAATTTTTCTTGGCACATACAATTTGCATTGTCCAGTTCTAAAACTTACCCACAATCACACAATTATTCACAGATTAACCTAATGGAATAACTATTAATAAAAAAAATTAGATGTACATTGGTTGAATAGATTCACTATAACCCTCATAATAACATAACAATCCTTTAAGGTCAAAGAAACTCTGTTAACAGGAAGCTGATCAATTGACAATTGCCCTTTCTTGTAGCTTAGTAGTTGTCCAACTTCCATTTTATACAAATGAAAGCTGTAATTTCCATTCTAAACACTACTAATTTGACATAAAGTATACGAGAGGTGTAAATTCCTGTGTATGATCATCAAAACATCATGCACTTCCCAAAGTAGATGTATGTCCACTTTTTAAGTTATATCCAAAATGATGTGAAAGTTAAATAGAGAGTTTCAACATGGAATTTTTATAATTACGAAGCAATGATAGTTTCCATTTTACTAATTTGGTAGGTATGCAATGCACTTAGTTAGATACTTTTATAATTGCTGTTTGCGGGGTGCTTGCTTGTGTAAATTAACCAACAGCTACTGCTAAAACAGTGACTACTCACAAAAAAAAACCTTTAAGCTCTCTGGGGTACCCTATGAGTGTGAAATGCAAAGTTCAACGATAATTGAGTTTATATGTTATCAAACAAATTTGTTTCTTAGACAGAAAGAACTATGATTATCTGGCAGTGATTACAAGAAATTCATTATATCTTAAAATATGACAAAATTGTTAAGAGCAGTGTTAATCATAATCTAAATATGACTATTAAAATAGTTTCAATCTTTGGTAATGTTTACAAGAACCCATCTGAAGAAGGATGAGGATCGTTAAGAATCAAATCCTTCATCAGTTGACCTGGAGAGGTTTCATCCCATTTATAAATGCACAGACTAATCAGGGTGTAATTATGTTTAACATTTTTTAAGAACATTTTTTAAGTTGCAACTTTGTAGGTTTGTATTCAGGTGGAGCAGTTTCACTCAGTTACAAATAACAATATGCTGCATTTTCTCAAATAATTTCTTAGATGATATTACATATTAGAATCTGCAACCATAAGGAAGAAGGCAGTGAAAGACTGATGGTTGAAATGTGTTGATGCACAAATTTAGTTTTTTTAAAAATATGTGAAGGGAATCAACCTTTCTGATCAATGTTGCTAAATTGCCTTATTGACATGTTTGGTTAGAACTATTAGTAGTTTCGAAAAGATTATTATGGAAAAAGAGATGGTATTATGACGTGACTTTTTTTTAAACCTTGGTTTCCTGTTGCCATTCTCCTTCACATAAATTTGATTAAATAGATTGATCAGTGGTTGAGTTTCAAAGCATGATTGGAAATTCGTAAGTATTATTCCATAAAGAATAGAAATGGGTAATGTATAACTACATAGTAGGATCAACTGTGAAGAAATAATTGAAACTTATTGGCAGAGAAAAAGGCCTTGATGGGTGGTGGAGTGGTATTTGGGCTGGGAGGGTGACGGAAAGGGTATAGAGGCAATTGGAAATGGGCTGCTGGCGATCAGAAGTTGAGTACAGTCATTGTGGTTATTGTGAGGTAGGAGGAGAGAAAGAAGAGATCAGACATTATGACGTGGGGGTGGGGGGAGGACAGGAGGGAAATTTGATACAGCTAAATAAACAGGGAAGTTCAACTATCCTGACATTATGGGGAAGAGAGACACTTTTTATTCTCCCAATTCTTAATCCGTGGAAAACATTCAGCAGCGCTGAATTTTACAAATTGAGCTTCAATTGCACCCACAATAATTTGGTAGTCTGCCTTTCCACAACAGAACACTTGGATATCACGATATCGGGTGCTGTTTAAAAAAAAGGCAGAGAGCATGTGAATGGCATGTTAGGGAAATCTTCCCCCGAATCAAATGTTAAACCCTTAGGTCCTTTGTCACTCACACTGGGAGTTAATATTTAAGCTACAGTGCCTCAGAACTTGGACAAGTATCACCCAATTAAGCAAAAGATTTAACAGTCATTTCTGATGAGAAAGGCATTTTAAGCATGTACATCTCTATAACTCTATGTATTACATTCCAGAACACTATGTCAGTATGGGCCCAGTAACCTTCAGAAACACACCATAAAAAGTGAACAGACTAAACTGAAGAGGTGCAAACCGAGAAGTTTAGTAGCAGATTGTTACATCATTATTTGTAGAACCATTTAAACTTGAACTGCTGACTATTTCCAGCATTTCCTGCTTTTAGTTCTTCACAGAATCATACAGTGCAAGAGGTCATTCAGCCCATCATGGCAGCATCAACTCTCTGATCAATTTAACTTAATGCCAAACACTTGCCTTTTCCCATAGCCTTGCACATTGGATATTTAAACTGAAACAATGCTCTCTTGAATGCCTTAATTGAACTGACCCCAGTATACTTGCAGGCAGTGCATTCCAAATCAAACTATATTGTATGACAAAATTTTTTTTCCAATTTCTCAGTTGCTGTTTTTGCAAAATATTTCAAATTAATGCCCTCTAGTTCTTAATCTGTATTTGAGCAAGAACACATTCTTCCTACCAATGCTGTCCAGGCTCCTGGTGATTGAGAAGTTCCATCTAATCTCCCCAAAACCTTCTCCTCTTCAAATAAAATTGTCCCAACATCTCTCGTCTATCCTCACAACCAAAGTTTATCATCCTTTGAAACATTCTTGTAATCTTCTGCGATCTTTAAAATGCATTCACATCTTTCCTATAGTCTGACAGACACAACTGTAGACTATGGCTCAAGTCTAACCAGTGTCCCATTTCGGCTTGGCCTTGCTTCCCTCTTATACTCTGTCCCTAACTATGAAGCATAGAATACTGTATGGATTTTTGTAAACAGCTCTGACTACCCATCCTGCCACATTCAATGATCTGTGCACTCATACACTCAGGTTTCTCTGCTCCTGCAAAACCTGTGGAATATTAGACCTTAGACTGTCTCTTCATATTCGTTGTATCAAAGTGTATCACTTTACATAGCCAAGGTCTCTTTTTCTAGGGTGGGGAAGTCTAAAATTGGAAGGCAAAGGTTTAAGGTGAGAGGGGCCAGATTTAAAAAGGACCTGAGGGATAATTTTTCAACACATTTATGGAGGGAGCTGCCAGAGGAAGTGATGGTGGTGTGTACAATTACAACATTTAAAAGGCAACTGGATAGCCATATGAATAGGAAGGACTTAGAGGGATATGTGCTAAAAGCTGCCAAATGGGACTAGGTCAGATTGGGATGTCTGGTCAGCACAGATGAACTGGACTGAACGGTCTATTTCTGTTCTGAACGGTCTATTTCTTTTCTGTATGACTCTGTATTGTAATAATTTCTCCACAATGACCATTTACCTACCACCTATTCACCCACTTGTTAATGTGATTTAGAAGTTTTTTACTTCCATCTCTGTTGAAAATATTCTGTTGTCTCCAAACTTAAGTTATCCTCAGTTCACCATGATCTAGGTCATTTATATCCATCAGGAAAAGCAACATTAACTCTGAAGAACTCAACTACAAAACTTCCTCTTGCCTGAAAAATACTGTACATGTTTGCTGGTTTAAGTGTGTATGCGTTTAAATGGTTTTGAGAAATGGGATTGAGGTGAGGGAGAGAGGGGCGTGAGGTGAGGGAAGGGGCAAGAGGTGGGGAAGAGGGGAGAGAGTAGGGGGGTGAATGGTGGATGGGAGGAAAGAAGGAAGGGGGAAGGGAATGTGAGGAAGCAGAGGGGAAGAGAAAGGAAGATAGGGAAGAGAGAAGGTTGGGGAAGAAGGGAGAGTGGAAGAAGTGAGAGGGAGAGGATGGGGAAAGGGATGGAGGAAGGGGAGAAATGGGGAAGACATTGGCCCCAGGGATGAAGGGTGGGGGTGGGTGCATCGTAGAATGGGAGAAACGGGATACTGGGGGAATAGAAATAACTCAGGAGGATATGGGGGCAGAGGATCAGGAGAGAGGGAAGTGGGGGAAGGTGTCAGGCAGAGGAATTCAGGAAAAGTGAGGATGTACACAGAGGGACCTAAAAGAGGTAGGGTCGCTTTAAGAGATGATTTTTTTTTGAGGAGAGGTTTTGAGTCATAGTAACAAAGCTGTCTCCTCCATCCCAATAAAGTAAACAGCTTGAGAGGTCTTTGGGCTTTTTTAAAAAAAGTTGGAACACTAGAAGCAGCAAGAATGGGTGAAATCAGATTCCCACAGTACCAGGGTTTTGTTTTAGCTTTCAGTAGTTGTTGGGGTTTTGAAGCTGCCATACATCTCTCCCTGCTACAGCAAAACACGAGTATTCTTGCTCTCTGCCAGAATGTTTTCTTGATATTCTTTCTTCCTGGACTGGAGAAAAAATGTATGCAAGACAATCTATTTAATTGAATTTGCCTTTACCAAATGATGTGTATATGGGATGTTACTATATTATTCTATTATTAATCTATTATTTTTAGTTTTCCAATAAATTAAGCTATACCAACTCTTCTTTCATTTGTATTTTAAATGCAGGGAAAGAATAAAATGTACTTTGCTTAAAGCAGAGTAGTATAACCAATTGAATTACATCAGGAACTTAGTGCCTTACACTTGCCTTTAAGAAAGATAAAAGTTAGAGTCTAGGCTACTTCCTTGATATGTTTGAAGGGGTTTAGCTTGGTCCAAACTGGAGGTGACCTGGGAGGGGGCCTCCCTAGTTACGGTGCCCTCACTCTCCCATTCTTTCCTCATCCCCACTCCCCCCTCTGTTTCCATCCTCTTTCTGTCCCATATTCTCACTTCCTTCCTCACCTCCATCTTCACTATTCTCCACTCATATCCTGCATTCTCACTGCCACTCTCCCCACCCTGTTCCACAGCTGACACCCTCATTCCTACCCCACTCTTGTCCATCAGTGTAAGGTGTCCTTCACATCTTCACTACCCTCTGTTCTGTATACTCACTGCCACCCCAACCCCTGTACTCACTACCCTGCATTCTGCATCCTCCCTCTTCCCATCCTGGTTCCGCACTCACTCCTACATCCTCAGTCTCATCCTGTCCCACTTCCTCACACCCCACCGCTGAATGCCATTGGAAAAAAACACATGCTTCTGTGCATGCGCAGTGTGGCCTTTACGTGTGATGCCATATGTAAATTCTACATGATGACAAACTGGGTTTGAAATCATGCGCATTCGTGTTTCTAGATTGGTGTGCAGTTATGGGTGTCAGCAAATACTGCCTTAACTATTACTCTGTTTTTGATCACCCAGGCAATTTTCTATTCATGTTGCTACAGTCCCTTTTATCCTATGAACTATAAATTTTCTTATAGGTGGTATTATATTAAATGCCTTTTGGAAATCCATATGTACATCATTGTCTTGTTTGAGTCAACCCTCTCTTCAAGAAACTCAAGCAAATTAAACAAATTTTCCCTTAAATCCATGCGGACTCTCTGAATCTATCTACATGTTTTCCGTATGTCCATTAATTCTTTACCAAATAATTGTTTCCAGAAATTTCCCCAGCACTAAACTTAAACTACTGGTCTGTAATTACCGGGCCTACCTTCAATTTTATTTTCTGGAACAAGTGTTATTTTATTCCCATATATTATGCTTTCTATTGGAATAACATACACAGCCAGTTGCTCAGACGATTGTTGTCACACTGGAGAGTGAATGAGGAACTTAGAGTAGATTACTTACAATGTGGAAACAGGCCCTTCGGCCCAACAAGTCCACACCGCACCCGCCGAAGCGCAACCCACCCATACCCCTACATCTTACCTAACACTACGGGCAATTTAGCATGGCCAATTCACCTGACCTGCACATGTTTGGAGTGTGGGAGGAAACCGGAGCACCTGGAGGAAACCCACGCAGACACTGGGAGAACGTGCAAACTCCACAGTCAGTCGCCTGAGTCGGGAATTGAACCTGGATCTCTGGCGCTGTGACGCAGCAGTGCTAACCACTGTGCCACCGTGCCGCCCATAACTTATTAATGATCAGAGATTAGCTACAAACTCAAGTTTCTCAGAAATAAATAAAACTACATATAGTTGAAGAAATCCTGGTCTGTGTGATCCTTCTCTTCATTGGGTCTCCTTCCTCCAAAGAGGGTGTGTTCAACTGCTCCAGCTACCCTCACCACTTACTGTTGCTGCTCATGATTATGTGGTTATACCATAAGCCTTCTATGCCAGAGAGAAACAGGAAGGTAGGATTCACACACCTTGACCATGCACAGCTTGCTCCCCCAATGTAAATCATTTGGAGAAGCTGCTGAATGAAATGGAGATACTGTTTGTGAGGACCAGAAATTGTGTGTGCAAAACAGAAGTGGACACTGGGGGAAGGGGTGGAGAGGCAGTCACCCAAGTTTAATATTTATATATCTATCATGGTTACTTCAACAACAGAATAGGCAGACTGGGAGAAAAAAAAAAATAGAGAAGCAAAACCTGAATGGGAAAAGCATTATTCTTTTGTATTATGACATATTTCTTAACTAAGATTTTGACAACATTGCATCAACTTAAGAAATTAGCTCCACACTAAGTCATACCATGAGATTTTCTAATGTGATTCATTTAATACTAATGTAAGGATACAATAATTGGCAAAAATAGACAACTATGCATTAGATCACAAATTAAATTTGATGAAATAATATGATAATTATTTAATTGTATTGCATGCAAACATCACTGAAATATTGCACAATTTCTAACCCCTTTTTTTATGGCTATTATTAAAAAGTTTTCTCAGCTTTCTCTGTTTTGTACTTTTATGTTCAGTAATGTAATAAGATCTATGATTTAGCACCTTCTACAGGAAAATCTTAGTATTACAGAAAGATTTGCCATATTTTCAGGACATCAAAAACTATATTTTTGTTTCTTAATTTCATTAAGAGGTTTACAGAAATAAGTGATTTCACATTTAAAAACATTAAGCAGCTGTGGAAGCTTTAAGGTACAGAAGTTGATTCATTTAACTCACTTGTGCAATGGTACTAAGGAACACAAAAGTCTGATACCTGTTTTCGTGATTAAATCTTCTCACCTAAATTAATTTTAATTTCTATTTCTGTAGTTATACATTGTTAAGATGTGGGTATACCTTTGAGAGAGTATACCGGATCCAGCACCAAGAGTACTCATTAATGGTAACAATGCAACACTGGGTCGAATCACTCGATTAGCTTGTTGCTTGGAGACAAAAACAAATTTGAATTCAGCCAATCGGTTTAAATGATATCCAAAATATAATAAACTCTAATCAAGTTTTAATTGAGTATATTGGCAATCTTAAAAGCCAATGACAAAATCCAATGCTCTAGCGTATAAAACTGGTGGAAATTTAACAGTTGAGAGTAGAACTGCCGCGACCCAGCATGTGACCAGACAGTTTGAAAATAGCTCTCTCTTAAAAGTAGCTTTTCGATCAATAACCTGTAATGCAGAAATTCCTAACAAGGAAAAAAGACACAGGAAGATCTGAAGACAAGAATCTACAGCTGCCTGGTTTTGAGAAAGCAAGTGTTGTTATGTAAATTTTAATCGGACTAGTATTATAGAAGGAAGCTAAAAGATAGGTTAGAGAAAGAAATTGTAAATAGCGGTTAGTTAATTACTTTCTGTTATACTTAAAGTAAAAATTAATTACTTTATTTCTTAAAGTAGTTCTTGGCCACTCTATTTTGACAGATTATTGCATGAGATAAATCTTTTCTGTGTTGCTGGTTTTACATTAAGGAGGGTTTACCCCGTGTCAAAACACATCATTGCTTTCAGAGGTCACACCTATTATAACTTGTGCAGAGCTATGTTTTGGCACAGAACTGCAGCTTCTGAGTGTCTCAACTGGCAGGCCTTGATCATAACCATGTGTACTACTGTTAGAGGGCATCGCATCATAGGCCTTGATCCAACTGAATGTATGGCTATATTAAGTTTCAGAATCTCTCTGCAGCAATTATCACAAAAATTTGTAAACCTTAATCCCATAAAAGTCAATCCTATGATTTCTGGCCTAAGAAAATATTGTTTTTTTGTACAGATATGGTGTCCCAAATTTAGTATTCTCAGGACCACAGCATACAATATTTGGATTTTCCCAAATTTTGGATCCAATGTGCTCCTAAGCACATTGATGTCATAAAAAATGACTCTGCTGTGGATCACAGGATGGGAAGTGCATGTTATGAGCAGAAATACAAAGTTTTAAAAATTGAAATGGGAACATTTCTAAGAGTCTATTAATCTTACAGTGAAGTGATTCTTGCAGGAAAGAGCATTCACTTGAATAGCAAAAATAGGGACAGACAGAAATGATTAATTTCTGATACTCTCCCTTGAAAGCAGCTGGGAATGTTGCAATTGGATTGTTCTTGTCAGTGAAATCTGTGTATCTGGAGAATAGCTGTGTATCTGGACAACAGGGAGGACCAGGGAAGCAGGTCCTAAAATACTGCAATGGAGTCAGATGTGCTGTTCACAACTCTCACTGATTCCACTCTTCCACAATAGCTCAAGCGTGGTTTCTTCATTCCTGCATTTGCATGAGCAGCACTGAAAGAATAAATGCCCAATTTGCATTGCTTGACATTAGACACTATCTGTACTTTACATAAAAGTTGACCATATTTTTCCAGGTATCTAACCCTGAAAATTTCATAAGTGGAGAGTTTAATCATTCAATTTGTAAATACTAATGAAAATGAGTGTTGGTAAGTAAATTTGGAGTAATTTAATGAAAGTGCAGTAAAAAGCTATTTCAGTCTAAAGCAGTGAAAGAGTATTCAATGGGGAGAACCAAGTGGCTTAGACTAAACATGTTCCTACAAAGAAAAAGGATGGAATTGTAAAATCTAGAGATTCTTGATCATGAAGGAGTTTGTAGCTTATGGTAAAGCAGAAAAGGAAAGCTTGTGTCCAACATAAAAACTCTGCAAAAGAAAGCTGAAAAGAGTATGGCACATGAAGAACAGGAAATTAGGAAAGCAAACAGATGGCATGAAAGAATATTGTAAATTAAAATCAAGGAGTATCCAAAGATGTGATTTCAATTCATTGAGAACAGAAAATTGAGGAAAGAGTAGGGTTCATAAAGGACCAAAAAGGTCCTTTTTGACACAGATAAAAGTTGTTGTTCAAGAATTCTTTGAATGTCTTCATGGTGATGCAGACATTGTAAATACAGAGATAGAATGTGAAGTTTCAGACTTTATAAACAGAAAGAGTGGAGGGATTAATGATACTAGCATCCACAAAAGTGCATAAATTCTCAGGGTTGGATGAAATGCAAAAAAGCTAAGGAGGAAATAGTGGAAGATCCAACCATTATTTTTCTAATCTCACTGGATATAGGTGTTGTGTTGTGGGACTGAAAAACTGCACTAGATTAGAGTGGTGCTGGAAAAGCACCAGCTCAGCACTGTCCCTGTCAACCTCCCTTCCCACCTATCCTCTCCTCTGACATATCACCTCCATCCCCATTCACCTATTGTACTCTTTGCTACCTTCTCCCCAGTGCGACCCCCCCCAATTTATCTCTCCATCCTGGAGGCTTCCTGCCTCCATTCCTGATGAAGGGCTTTTGCCCGAAACGTCGATTTTCCTGCTCCTCGGATGCGGTCTGACCTGCTGTGCTTTTTCAGCACCACTCTAACCTAGACTCTGGTTTCCAGCATCTGCAGTCCTCACTTTTGCCCCCTGAAAAATTGCACTGTTGTACCTTTAAAAAAGAAAGAGCAAGGTAAGGACCAAATAATAATTACAGGCTAGTCTGTTTAATGTCAGTACTGGGCAAGTTATTGGAATAAATAGTTGCTTATAAAGACAGGGATTAATTGAGAACAGTGTGTCTTTGTTCCCTTGGCAGAGTCTGACTAACCTAATTGACTGAGCAAATAAAAAGGATAATTCATAGGATAGTGTACTTGAAGTGATTTACATGGATTTTAGCTAGTTTTTTTTAAACAAGGTCCAATAGGGCAGATTGGTTAAAGATGTAAAAGCCCCTGGATCCTGGGGAATGTAGCAAGCTGTACACAAAATTGACTGTAGCAGGAAACAAAGGATCATTATTGACGATTGTCTATGCAAATACAGGTTGTATATATTAACCTTTTCAATGTAAATGTAGGGGATATGTATCAATAAGAATGACCATCACACATTCCTTGTGGAGACAGTCCTGACTTCACACACAAAATACCCTATAGTTATGATGTGGCATGGTTACTGTAGTGAATGGGAAGATTTCAAACCTATCTAGTAACTCAAAACTGGGCATCCATTGTAGTCCATCAGCACAGGTAGAATCATGCTCCATAACAATTTGCAAACTCGTCGCCCAACATATCCCCAACTCTACCATTATCATTAGGCCAGGGGAATCAACCCTGGTTCAATGAAGAGTGCAAGAGGGCATGCCAACACCAGAACAAGTCATAACTGATAATGAGTTGTCAACTTGATGATTGTACAAAACAGAGGAGAAAGCTCAAAATCAATGTTGAAAAGTGTGGTGCTGGAAAAGCACAGCTGGTCAGACTGCATCTGAGGTTCAGGAGAGACGACGTTTCGAACATAAGCTATTTATCCTGATGCTGTCTGACCGGCTGTGCTTTTCCAGCACTACACTTTTCAACAATGGTACAAAAACAGAATGGTTTGCATGCTGAACAACATAAAGAGCAAGTGATAGATAATCTAAGCACTAAACAATTCACTAGAGGAGTTACCCCATTCTCAACAATGTGGGAGCCTAGTAAACCAGTGCAAGAGACAGTCCCGGGATGCTAGATATCAATGCCTTGCAGCGTGTTCCTGCTAACTGCTGTCTACCCTGGGCTGCTTTCTCCTATTCTTGCTGCTGGCCACTTGGGTTGCCTGCTCCTATTCAAATCACTGGCTGCCTGCTTGTACTCTCGCCATTAGCACTCCCCCAGACTACCTTCTCCCACCAGGGCTGTCTGGTCACACTCTTCCCGCTGGCTGCCATGAGCATGATTTCCCTTTTGTAAATTCATGCTGACTCTTTCTGATTCTACTGTTGTTTTATAATTGCTCTGCTATAAAATCCTTGATAATGGACTCTAGCACCTTTCGCACCACTGATGTCAGATTGCTGGTCTATAATTCGCAGTTTTCTCTTACTTCCCATGCATATGGCATCAAGGAGCTTGATTAAAACTGGATTCAATGGGAATCGGGGGGACAACTCTACACTGGTTGGAGTCACATCTGCCACACTTAAGGCTGGAACAGACAGGTTTTTGGTTTCTCAGGGAATTCAGGAAGATAGTGAACAGGCAGTAAGTAGCATTGAGGCCAAACGTTATTCATAATGGTACTGAATTGGAAAAAAACTCAAATGTGTGGTCTATTCTTCCTTGCTTTTCATATTTTTACTACAGCCTTTGACCCTTGCAGTCTAACCAGGCCACAAGGCTGCTCTCTCATTAGACTGTTGGCGATTTAACCTGAGGACCACCATAATTCAAGCGAGAGGAGAAATTGAGAAGGACGGTCCTTCGTGGTAACCTCAGCTGGTGATGGGAATTGAACACATGCTTTTGGCATCATTCAGCTTTACAATCCAATCGTCCAGCCAATTGAACTAAACAGACCTCCAACTTGCTTATACTATCCCTATCAAAATGCCACTTCCATCATGTCCAGTCGAGTGGAACTACCTCACTCACGAGCACTTGGCTTAGTGGTTAGCACTGCTGCCTCACAGCTCCAGAGACCCAGGTTCGATCCCTGCCTCGGATGACTGTGTGGAGTTTGCACATTCTCCCAATGTCTGTGTGGGTTTGCGCCAGTTTCCTCCCACTGTCCAAAGATGTGCAGGTTAGGTCGATCGGCCATGCTAAATTGACCATAGTGTCCAGGGTAGGGGGGGTTAGCCACGGGGAATGCAGGGTTACAGGGGTAGGGTTGGGTTTGAGTTGAATACTCTATGGAGGATTGGTATAGACAGAATAGCCTGCTTTTACACTGTAGGGATTCTATGAGAAAAAAACGCTTCTCCGTCGAGATCACCCCAGCAATTCTTCTTCTTCCTGTCTTGATACCTTCAAATTAGAACTGCTCAGGAGAACTTGTTCCGTGTTAGTGAAGTGGGGAGAGATTGATGAAACATAGAACAGTACAGGCAGTTCAGCCATGATGTTGTGCCAAGCATTTATCTTAGTTTAAGATCAACATAACCTACACATCCCTCAATTTACTGCCATCCATGTGCTTGTCTAGCAGTTGCTAAAATATTCCTAATGTCTCTGGCTCTACTACCATCGCTGGCAGTACATTCCACACACCCACCACTCTCTGCATAAAGAACATACCTCTGACATCTCCCCTATACTTTCCTCCAATCACCTTAAAATTATGACCCCTGTGACAGCCATTTCTGCCCTGGGGAAAAGTCTCAGGCTATCTACTCTATCTATGCCTCTCATTACCTTGTACACCTCCATTAAGTCACCTCTCTTCCTCCTTCTCCCCAGTGTGAAAAAACCTAGCTCACTCAACCTCTCTTGATAAGATAAGCCCTCCAATCCAGGCAGCATCTTTGTAAATCTCCTCTGCACCCTCTCTAAAGCATTTACATCCTTCCTATAATGAGGCTACCAGAACTAGACATAATATTCCAAGTGTGGTCTAACCAGGGTTTTATAGAGCTGCAACAAAACCTTGCAGCTCTTAAACTGAATCCCCTGTTAATTAAAGCCAAAACACCATACACCTTCTTAACAATTTATCAACTTGGGTGGCAACTTTGAGGCACCTATGTGCACAGACCCCAAGATCCCACCGTTGCTCCACACTGCCAAGAATCCAGTCTTTAACTTTGTATTCAGCATTCAAATTTGACCCTCCAAAATGAATCACTTTGCACTTAACCAGGCTGAACTTCATTTGCCACTTCTCAGCCCAGCCTCTGTATCCTGTCAATGCCTTGTCGTAGCCTGCAACAACCCTTGACACAATCTACAACACCACTGACCTTTGTGTCATCAGCAAACTTACTAACCCACCCTTCCACTTCTTCATCCAAGGTCATTTATAAAAACTACATAGAGCAGAGGTCCAAGTACAGAGCGCTGAGGGACACCAGTGGTAACCGACTTCTGGGCAGAGTACTTTCCATCCACGACCAGTCGCCATCTTCTTTCAACCAGCCAAACCTTTATTCAGACTGCCAAATTTCCCTCTATCCCATACCTCTTAACTTGCTGAATGAGTCTACCGTGGGGAACCTTATCAAATGTCTTACTAAATTCCTTATACACCACATCCATTGCTCGACCTTCATCAACTTGTCTCATCACATCCTCAAAGAACTCAATAAGACTTGTGAGGCATGACCTGCCCTCACAAAGCCATGCTATCTTTAATCAAACTATGTTTTCCAAATGGTCATAAACCCTAATGCAGAATTCTTTCCAGTACCTTGTTTACCACAGATGTGAGACTGACTGGTCTGTAATTCCCAGGATTTCCCTATTCACTTTCATGAACAGAGGAACAACATTCATCTCCATCCAATCATCAAGTTCTACGGTGGAGAGTGAGGGTGCAAGGATCATTACCAGAGGCGCAGCAATCTCATCCCTCACTTCCTATAGTAACCTTGGGTATATCTGGTTCAGCCCTGGGGACTTATCTATCTTGATGCTTCCCAGAATTTACAGCACATCCACTTTCTAAATATCAATCTGTTCAAGCCTATTAACCTGGTCCATGGTGTTCTCACTGTCAACAAGGTCCCTCTCTCGAGTGAATAATGAAGCACTCATTTAGGGCCTCCCCTACCTATTCAGACTGCAGGCACAAGTTCTCCCCACTATCCTTGATTGGCCTTACCCTCGCTCTGATTATTCTCTTATTCCTCACGTACGTGGAGAACGCCTTTGGGTTTTCCCTAACCCTTCCCGCCGAGTGCCCCCCTCCTCACTCCATTTTTGAGTTTTTTTTCCTCGCTACCCTGGAATCAAAAAGCCGCCGTTCTCATTGACCTTGGTTTTCGCGACCATCCTTGTACTCGATGATGAAGATGCCTCCGATCAGCTCCGGAACAGCCGGTGACCCCCTCCTCACTGCGGCCACGAGCTGGCAACACGTTGCTAAGGGAGTGCAATATTCCGCCGGTTAGCGCCCCCAACAAACATGGCCGCCGCGCACGCGCAACTGCCATCTGATCCTCGAGCCTACGGGGCTCGCGCCACGGCGGAGAGGGCGGGATTTATTGGGAAGGGGGAGCGGGGATTGGAGGGAGTGACGGAAGGGGGTGGGGAGGGGTGAGAGTCGGGTTTATCAGCGGTGAGCGGCGATTGGAGGAGGATGGTAAACGGGGGCGGGTCGAGGGTATGTGGGCGGGGCGGGTCGGGGTCGGGGTCGCGACGCTGTGGATTGCGGTTATCACCGAGGGGCGCGGCGGCGGTGGCCTCGGGAAATGGAGGCTGGGCTGGAGGAGGCGGAGCGCTATGTCGAAGCGGCGCAGCGTTGCTTAAAATGCGGTGAGCGGCAGGAGGCCCTGCGCTACCTGTACCGGGCACAGCAAAGGTATCCCACCCAGCGAGCTAAAGGTAACAGCGTCCTGGGGAAATGCAGGGGTTTGTCCTGGCCTCAGCCCAGGCCCCGCTGAGACACAGGATCGTTCAGTGCTGGAGTATAGAGGATGCATGATGATCGCAGGGAGAGCAGCTGTAAATGTGCACAAACTATTGGTGAGAGCAGTGAGACATATGGGATGGTTAATGTTTGGGGAAGGATCAGCCTCGTGGTAAACAGTTATATTCCTGTTGCTCCAACGCAGGCAGCTAGACTTGGCTAGCATTCAGACTGGGGAATGATCAGTGCCCATTAAATAGATGCCCCATCATCAGGCAGTGATCATCTCCAACATCAGCTCAAACCATCTCCATGTGACATCCAGGGGCATCACCAATACCGAATCCCGCACCATCAACAATGGAAAGTAGGAGTTTGTTGCCATCAGTGTGACTAATTGACCTGCATTTCCTCAGGTGTCAAAAAGCCAAATTTTGGTGTTATCCAGGGTTATGCCTTCCTGGGATGTGTTTTGTTCTCAAATTCATCTGCCACTGTGTTCTTTGTGTCTGCACATGTTATAGAGTCAGAGTCATATTTAATAATGGAACTTGCTAGCAAACAAAATCAGCTTATATTCATCTATACTGTGATGCCAGGTCATCCAATAGTTTGAGTTGTGAGAGAGCCTTTTGTATAAATTATGTTCAATTGCTACCTACAAATGTGCAGTTCTTCAAAGCACCTTATTCTCCTGTGACTCATTTACCTGTAAGGACATAATACAGTTGGAAAATAAAACAGTCTTGAACTACTGTTGTCCATTTGGTGTTATAAAACACAGTGCTGTGAAGAATGGCATTTCAAGAATTTAACCCTGCATCAATAAAGGTGCTGTTCCACATGCATCTGCTGTCCTTGTTCTTCTGGATAGTGAAGGTCACAGGTGTGTAATTTGCTGCAATACCTGGTATGTACATGGTATATACTCTGTCACTGTGTCAGTGCTGGAGGGAGTAACTGTTCAAAGAATGTAATGTAAATGTATAGGGTATGGATCAGCAGAGCACTTGCTGGATTATTGTTGGAGTTGCATACATTCAGACAAATGAAGAGCATTCCATCACACTCTTGAATTGTGCCCTCTTCCTCTGCAGAAGCTTTGGGGTGCAGAAAGTCAGTTACCTGCTGCAGAATTCTCTTACAACAGTCTCTTCTACCCATATTTTTATACATGTGATTCAGTTCCATTCCTGGCTAATGGTAACCAATCTCATGGAGTGGTTAAAGGACTTTGACAATGCTGTGGTGAGGAAGGAAATGGAGATCTTGAAAGAAGGCTGGGTTCAAATTACAACTCAGCATAAGACGTAGTAGAACAATTCCACAGGTTATAAACCTCAAATACAGATGATAGTATTTCTGGGACTGTTAAACACAGACACAAAAAGACATATAAATGGTCTTCTCTAGAATGGCAGTTTCTCATAAAAGAGATATGGTTAATAAGTTTGCAGATAACACTAAAATTGGAGATTGCAGTGGACAGCAAAGCTTACCCCCAGAGTTTAATGGAATCTTGATCAGATGAGATAAAGGGCCAAGGAGAGGCAGATGGAATTTAATTTAGATAAATGTGAGATGCTGCAGTTCAGAAAGGCAAATCAAGGCAGGACTTAATGGTAAGGTCCTGGGGAATGTTGCTGAACAAAGACACCTTGGAGTGCAGGTTCATAGTTCCTTGGAAGTGGAGTCGCAGATAGTTAGGATAATGAAGAAGGTATTTGGTATGCTGTCCAAAATTGTAGGTGTATTGGACAGCACAGAAGGTTACCAGAGAGTACAATGGGATTTTGATCAGATGGGTCAGTGGGTGAGAGGGGAAAGATATAAAAGAGACCTAAGGGGCAACCTTTTCATGCAGAGGGTGGTGCGTGTGTGGAAAGGGCTGCCAGAGGAAGTGGTGGAGGCGTGTACAATTGCAACATTTAGTAAGCATCTGGATGGATATATGAATAGGAAGGGTTTGGAGGGACATGGGCCGGGTGATGGCCGGTGGGACTAGATTAGATTGGGATATCTGGTCAGCATGTACAAGTTGGACCAAAGGGACTGTTTCTGTACTGAACACCTCTATGACTCGATGATTGGGAGAGGAGCTGAGCAGGAAAGACAGCGGAACAGCAATAGCAAGAGTTTCTGAGAGTAATTTGTGACTCACAGTAAAGGTTCATCCCAATGGGGGGACAAAAGCATACCTAAAGCAGGATGAAGCAACCATGGCTGACCAAGAAAGTCAGGGACAGCATAAAAGCAAAAGAGAAAGCATATAATGTGTCAAAGGAGATTGGGAAGCCTACAAAGACCAACAGGACAATGAAGAAAGAAATAAAGAAGATGATTAATATGAAGGTAAGGTAGCTGGAAATGTTAAGAAAGATTGCAAGAGTTTCTTTAGATACATAAAGGGCAAAAGTGGACATAGGATCACAAAAATGATGCTGGAGAAGTAGTACTGGAGAACAAAGAAATGGCTGAGGAGTTGAATAAGTACTTAGTACTCTATCTTCCACTGTAAAGACTGACACAAT